>NC_080677.1:144624467-145824467 GCF_030445035.2 Dasypus novemcinctus | reverse complement strand
TATTATTTTATCAAGTAAAATTGAAACTTCTGAATCCAATGCAATCTAATATGCCTAGAGGAACAGACCAGTTTACAAACATAATCCAATATCTATTTTTGGAATTCAAAAATAGTATCAAACTGCTACAGGACCTATGAAGGGTGTGTAGATCTATTCCAGTGTGCTCTGGAGAAGAGACCCTAAGGCTTCCAATCTTCTCTTTGATGTCTCCCCCAATCTAGGCTTTCCTAAAGTACCCAGTAGGTAGCACTCTTTATCCAGTTTTTCCCTGCTGACCTAAAGTCATTCTGTGCCTTTAATTCAGCTGAACAAACTCCTGGTGGTGGTGTGGTTGAGGCTGAAATTGCAAGCCTACCCCGGATGAAACTCTGCCACAGTTCCCAGCCCTGAGATCTAATTTTCTGATCAAATGCCACCTGCTGTGCTGCCCCTCTAGGTGGGCAGAGTGATTCTGCCTGCCCTGTCTTGAAAGAGAGTGATCAGATGGTTCCTCTCCCTCCTGGAGCACCTTGGGGAGTGCAGCAGCTGTTCAAGGTGGGTGGGGTGAAACTTCCTGCACTGTCCCCAGAAAGTGTTTGAACTGCACCCAATTTCCACTCCTGCTGGATGTGGGGACCGAAGCAGTGGCTTTCCAAACTGGATGCGATGGATCTGAATCCTACCAACAGTGTTTATCTGATGGAGGTGAAGATAGCACAAATGTTGCTGGCTTCTCCATGTCTTGGGCAGGTTTAAACTTCAGCAGTGCTCAAGATTGGAATCCAGGTAGCCAAATTTGGCAGTCAGCAGCTGTAGTTGGTGCCAGGTCATTTCCCTCTCCTGCTTTTGGAAATGAGAGCTTCTGCTTCCAGTCTGGGAGTGGGTCCTCAGGGGGCTGCCTCTCCAGTGGGGGATGGGCAACCACATCTGCAACATGCAAGAATCTACTCAAGAATCTTCAATTGCCAGTCTCCTTTTCCTGTTCTTTCCTGGATACTACACTGGAGTCCCCCCAAAAGTTGATTCAGACAGATCCTAGCTGTATATTCACAAAAATGATATTTAATTTAACCTACTGATGATCTAATTTCATTATGACCTGTTGTTAATAAAGGATATAAGCAATGCTTCTCTCTTTAGTAAAATCAAAGGGTTCCTCACCATTTTTCTGAAGAAGTATGCAGGAATCAGAGGCAATGTATTAGTCAGCCAAAGGGGTGCTGATGCAAAGTACCTGAAATCTGTTGGGTTTTATAAAGGGCAGTTATTTGGGGTAAAAGCTTACAGTTATTAAGCCGTGAAGAGTCCAACTCAAGGCTGCTTTCTCATCAAAGTCAGTTGCCACATGTTTAAGCAAGATGGTGGGCAATCTCTGCCAGGTCTCTCCTTCCTTCTTCCTCTTAAGGCTCCAGAGACCCAAGTTCTTCTGATGTCAGCTGTAGCTGACATAATGCTCATCTCTCAGGGCTTTCTATATCAGTCTGGCATAGGGCCACTTCATGCCAGGCTTAGCTTAGCTGCTCAGCTGCAAACTATGAGGCGAATGACTCATCTCTCTTCTCAGGGCTGCAGTATCAAAGTTCTCTCCTCTGCCATGTCTATGGAGCTCTTTCTCTTCCTGTGTTTTCTTCTTAGTGAGTATCTCTTTATATCAGTTCACCGAGGGGGTGGGGACTCAACCCTGAGGCATGCCCTACTGATGTGGTCAAATCAAAGCCCTAATCTTAATTTAATCAAGACCTGCCAGCTGAATCTAATGCATTCTAAGATTATCACACCCAGATGAAGAGACCAGTTTACAAACAATCTCTCTTTTGGGGATTCATAAATAATCTCAAACTGCCACAGATACCAAACCAGTCGGAGATATATATGAAGAGATTTATTGTAAGGAATTAGCTTAAGAGTAGTGGACACTGGATAGGCAAATCCAAAATCCCTATAGCAGACAGTAATAAAGTCAGGCTGGAATGTTTTGCCTACAGAGTGATGCTATATTCCACAGGTAGATTTTTCCTTCTTCAGGGAAGTCCCAGCTCTACCTCTTAAAGCCTTTCAATTAATATATGCTACCAATGCAGGGCATAGGTCATATTGACTAGATTGTATTCATAAACATGGGATTTATTATTTTTTTTCATGATGCCATATTTCTTCTTTTTTATGCTGCTTCTTGAATCAGTTCCAGAGTGCAATATAACAAGTTAAAGGTCACCGTAGGCTCCCTGGGCCTTATCAAAAGTTGCCTTTCACATTTCTTTATATTATATGTTCTGTTCTGTTACATTATTTATTATGTTAAATTATATATTTTCCTATAATTTTATTTTTCTGAATGAAGTTGTTATAAAGTATCCATTTTCTGTTCCTAGCCATACACACTTAACTGGGGTGCTAAATCTGGTTATGAGGGCCATAAATCAACTCCTCCAACAAATAAACAGATGAAATTAATCCCTTGTTCTATTTTAATGCAAAGTGTTTTTATTATTCTCATAACTACTCTGATAATTTCTTCTTCTTTGGATACTGTTGATGCGCCAAGCCAGTTTTCACTTACCTGACAGTGAACAATTTTGGGTTACCTCTAGGTTATAATTTCAAAATTCATATATTTTCATGCAGGCAACTGAATTTTTTAATGGCTGCACAAGGTAAGGAGATGGGACAGACCACTTAAAAAAAACTGCATATGGGAAAGAATCATTTTAAGTATCCCTAAGGGTTTGAACAAAATAAAACGATGGAGCACTTACCAATTCATAGCTCTTTTATAAAATTATTACCTCCAAAGCCATACGATGCTTTTATTTTTAATGTGCTGGGTTTATTTCAGGATGGTCTAGAATCCCAGTGTTAATTACAAACCCATGCTTCTTTTGTTTATCGGTGCCATATGCTCTACAGCAGCAGTGCAAGTTGCATACTGGGTATCACTCTCATAAAACAGATGCTGCAAGGAAGAAAAGGGGCATGAATTTATCTTCAATGATGAAAAAGTTCAACTCTTTCAAGTAGTACATTTTAAGATTTTTTTATTTGATTTGATTTGATTTTTCACTAAACTACAATATGAAATCCGTTTTTAACAAAGGCTGTAGTTAGAGCCAACTAACCAAGGACTTTAGGAGGACTTTGTTATTATTGTCTACAATCACCTAATTGTCACCTTGGGTGCTTTATCTATTGATTGAGCATTAATATTTAATCCTCTGTTTCTCAAGAAATTACAACAATATATACACCATCTTCAGTAGTTTTGAAATATCTTCTGTATTTAAAATATATAACTTTTAACATTTTGCATTTTTAGAGAAAATACTCTTTTGAAAAGATATATTTTCTGTCAAATGGTACGTTGGAACTACAAATTGGCTTAACTTTTCTTTGGGTTCTTGTTTTAGCCTCTGTGTTCCTAAAGGACTGAAATATGATTTATTTTGCCCTTCTAAACAATGTATCTGTCCTCTCCTGTTTTAGCACAGTGTCATAAAAACTGGTTGGGTTACTGGCATTCTGACTGTGGCTGGTAACCTGATGTCATATATTTCCAGTTGCGTGGATCAGTGGTTCCATCTTATTGCTTTCAAGTTCTAGATGCATGCATATATTCATACCTGCCTACATATGTGAAAGGCAAGTTTTCCATATTTACTTGACTCAGTAGACTGAAGATAGCTCAAATTCTTACTTTTCTTAGTGATGATTTCTGTGTATTTAGAGATATTTAAGGACACAAGTTTGAAAGTCACTTCTTTGCTATCTATCTGCAAAGTACATGAGACTAACTCTTCATTAGTGGAAAATCTATGTTCATTTGAAAGGTATTTATAGTAGATGTGTTACTGATGAATTGTCATAATATCTGGAAATCCAAGGTAAAAATCAAGTAGCCATGTGTTTCTAGACAACATGTATGAATTTGAGGAAAAAAACAACATTCACTCTTCACATTAAGCATAAATTACTTACACTTGACTGTTAATGAGTTACATAAAAGTTGCTCCCTTCCTTTGGGATTTTATTTTAAACTTCTGTTACAATGTATTTGTGTTGGTATGACTACCTCTTGTACCTTTTATGAATTAGACAGTAGGGCAGAATAAGTAGGAATACTTTCCTTTATAGTAAAATCAAAACAAAACAAAAACCTGCTGGTTTGGAATATGCACATCTTTCTCTCTGCTCTGCTAGATTTAACATTATATGTTATACATTTAGACAGTTTTTGAACAACTGAAACATTACACTTTACTTACTTACTGACTTCTGAAATTGATTTGTGTTTTCTTAAGTATATAGTGTTCTCAGTCATTACATATAACTTGTTACCCTATTTCTCTGGTCTACAATAACTTTTCAAAATCACCTTTATTTAGATATTAGAAGCATATTTAAGCGATATATTGCTAAATTTGACTTGATTATTTTTATATTTTCCTATATTCTCACCCTTTGCCATGAAAATTTCAGTGTCCTCCCACTCTGATTCAGAGCTTGACCACTTAATTCATTTTCGGATGTTAGGAAAGTGATGCAAGTTGAAGCTTGACTAGCACTAATTGCTCTTTCCCTCTGTCTTTTCATAAAAAGGACACACCTAAGCAAGTTTACTGGTCCCCCAAAAAAGAATAAGAAAAATGAGTCATATTTGAGTGGTTACAGTTAATCTAGCTGAACTTATATAGGATTAGAAAATCAGTAGTCAATTTCCAGAAAACGGAGCACCCACCCCTGCCCCACCCAGCCCCAGGCTAAATTGTCAACTTGAACACTTGTGAGCTAAAGCAGTGTTTATCATTTGATGTCCCTGAGATTTTGTGGTTGCTTCTCATGTAGTACTACAGTGGCAATCAATATATAATACAGGAATACTACTTAAAAGTGAGATGCTACCATAACAAACACCTAAAATGTTTGGCATTTGTTTTGGGACAAATTTGACAAAAGTTGTGAAGAACCTAATAGAAGACTAGAAAATAGTGAAAGTATTGTTTTAGGGTGATGAGAAATGACAGTTCTTGTTAGTTGCAAAATATTTGATAAAACTGTTGGAATTATTAGCTTGGAAAATGTAAAAAAATATATAACAGTCTTGTGGATTTGCAGAGTGGGACAGAGTATTGGAATCATCTCCCACATTTTACTAGCTTCTTACCATAAGGTACTTCCAGGAAAAGATTAATTATAGATTATTTAACCAAATTTCGGAAATAATTTAAAAGAATCACTACATAGAGTACAAAAGTCCCAGGATTTTGGGGGATGGAAAGAAAAAGTTTTCTCCTCTTTAGCTTCTTTAATGAAGAGAATAGGCTCAAGGTAAAACATAGTCTCAAAATAAGACAAAATCAATGGTCCCTATTATTAAATTATCTGAAAGAATAAAGCTGATACCCAGGAGACCTCTTTGCTGGAACCAAAAGGCTTAGAGGAATTTTAAGGATATCATCTCTGACATATATCCAAAATAACTTTAGAAATTGAAATATTGAAACACAGACACACACATAGTTGGATAAAGCTTTGAGTGCATGTAGAAATGAAACACAGAAAGCCTAAAAAATTTTAGATGTAACTCTTTGCTTTTTTGTTTTTCTGCCATTTCCCTGGCAAAAGTACTACCAAACAACAGATTAAAACTGTATGTAAGAAGGCCTCTGAACCCAAAATATTCTATGGTAGGAAGCGGGGTGAAAGAGTTGCACAAAATGCTTATTTTTCAATACTTATTCCAAAAGAAACCAAGGGAAGAGCCAAGCTTCTTCACTCCCAGGATTTCAGAAACTCTATAGACAAGCAATTGCTATATGTATTCTAGCCTTTCCCTTTGTGGATAGAAATGTATATTGTGGTTGATTATGCTGTCCCTGTCTCACCATTGTAAATTTGGTATTTTAGAGGCACATAATTTGATTTTTCAGCTCACAGGTCTCTGATTTAAGAGGATAAAAACATGGGGGATGCAACCTTGGACACCAAGTTAATGTGATGAGATTTTTGGCAATCCTAGGGATGGGTTCAAGCATATTTTTCATGTGGGAGGGAAACAGATAAACATATCCAAAAGGTGCACTATATTATATTGATACCCCAACTCCAACCCCAGTATCCTGGCCCTTTGCCATTCAACACTGCAATTGTTTCCAATTTTGACTCTGGTCTCAGTCATAGGATTTGCTTTGGCCAAACAAATATGATGCAAGAAGATCTTGGAAAATTGCTTATACAATTGGATTTGGATTCCCTTTTGAAAAAACCATCACTATGAAAAGATCATAACCAATCTAGCCATTTGGTCCTTGTAGGAAAATGAGAGAAAGGTGAGAGATAGCCACCAAACACTTGAGCAAAGCCAGTAGAAACCATAAGAACTACCTGAAGGGTTTTTATGATATTCTGGTTTTTCACTATGCACTATTGTGGAAACAGATAACCACTTTAATTATCGAGTTACACTGGTCCGTAAATTTCATTCTTATTAAAAGAAAAAGGCTGTATGACCATCATTTCCTTAGTCTAGGCAAGTTACACATAGATATTAGCTTCTGAAATCTAATGATTAAAACACATTTAAATGTTTCTCTAAAAAGTAATGTACTAAAGTCTATTTGCATAGATTCCAGTCTGTATAAAGATTGTCCTCTGAATATGCATGTGTGTGTGTCTATATTTTGGTGTGTATCTGAGACTTAGAGTCAAGTGCAATTTCCAGAATTCTAGCCCATTTTGTCTGGACTACTAGCCTGAAAGCAGTGAAATCCTTTGTCTACTCCCTAAGGAGATCCTGAATTGATACACTGCTATTTAATAATTTAGTGCATTTCAGTATCTCTATGCCTAATCATGAATTGCAAATGTCACCAAAAATAGTTTATATAAACGCCCTAAACCAGTAACCCTCCTATGCCATATTGCCAAAAGAACATTCCCAACATTGTAGTTTCAGCCACATACCTGCAAATCCCCAGAGTTCACCTGCTCCTCCGATGTATTCTAAGTATCTTAAAAAAAGTATGTAAAAAATAAAAGCAATCAATTCAATTCAATAAAAAAACCCAGATTATATATAGTAGGAGGAAATAGGATCTTATGTTTGATGCACTATAAATTGCGGGCAGCGGCAGGCCTCCGGGAGGGTCGGCGGTTAGCCGGGCGGGCTCTCCGGATGGGGGCTGCCTCGCGGTCGAAGGAGAGGAGGGGGTTCGGCACGAAGCCGTTGGGCCCTCGCTCTCTCCGCTCAAGCACGGGGGACGCGCGGTGCAAGCAAGAACACCACGGAGACAAGGTCTAGGCACAAGTCTACTTTATTGTTGAAGGGGACATGGTTTTATAGGGTCTAGGGATACGTAAAGGGACTTGATTGGTGCCGGCGGGTGCTGTTGCTTGCGTAGGTGGTTACTGGACAGTAAGCTGGCTAAGAGGTTAGGAGCAAGGAAGGGGAAGGGGAAAGTGTGGGCTGTCTAGATAACGGCTAGGTGGAAGACGGAGAGGGGGAGAAGGAGGGGCAGCGCCGGCTGCCAATACTGGGCGGGAAGGAGACGGGGACAATTGCTCCCTTTTGTTTAAAAGTATGTGCTTCGGGGGAGGTGAACTGGTGGCAGCAGGGGCAGTATGGGACGGGGTACTGGGGTAAGATGAGGGGAGGAGGGAGACCACGAGGAATGGCTGGCGGCGAGAAGCAGAGGGCCCTCCCAGCTGCTCTCAGCTGCAGAGGACACAGCGTCTGGCCAGGACGCATGTGCCTGCTGCTGGGGTCGGCGCACGCTGGCGCCTGGTGCGCGCCGAGCCCTGCCAGCAAAACGAGGTCGTGATGTTCCTGAACCCCTCACCCGATTGGGGGAGAAGGAGGGAGATGAGTGAGGAAAGGGAGACAGGAGGTTACATGCGTGCGGTTCGGTGTTTGCGGCGGGGGCGGGAGGAGCGCGGTGGATGGCTTGGTGGTGGCTCTTTAGTGGCGAGGTGTTGATAATGAACCTGCACAAAGGAGCTGAATACCACGTTGGATTGGTCTTTGGCGAGGCAGACTATTTTTTTGACGGCCCAGGGTCCTACAGTGAGGGCTAAGATGATGATGATGAGTGGGCCTAAAAATGGAAGGAGGTATGGGAGGAGGGTATGGAGAACACTGGAAAAATAGTTCGCATTTTCTCGCTCTTTGCGGCACTTATCCAATCCCTCCTGGACCTTTCTCAGGTTGTCCTCGACTAAGCCGGTGGAGTTGGCGTATACGCAGCACTCCTCTCCAAGGGCTGCACAGAGACCCCCTCCCTTAAGGAGGAGGAGGTCGAGGCTGCGGCGGTTCTGGAGGACTACCTCAGAGAGAGAATTGAGAGAATTTTTTAGATGTTTTACAGCATTTTGAAGGTAGGTGATATCTTTGTCAATGGCCTGTCTGAGAGAGGAGAGGGCAGAGGACTGTGTGGCGAGGGCAGCGATCCCTGTGCCTGCCCCTGCAAGACCTAGAAGGGTAGCGACTGTTAGGACTGCGGTGACAGGCTCTCTCCTTTGTAAGTGGAGGGAGGTTTGTCTGCTCAGCACGCGGCGGAAAAATTCGTGGTCAGAATGGTAAACGACTCGAGGAGCGAGAAGGATGAGCAGGCAAGTCTCATGGGTAGCATTGAGGGTGGCGACATTGAGGCAGGGGGTTAGCCCGGTGGAGGTGCAAAGCCATTGAGAGGTGTTAAGGGGGATTAAGAACTTGGCGGAAGCGCTGGGAGAGGAGTAGTTAGAGCAAACACTAAGGGAGGGGTGGGAACCTTGATGAGAATGAACACAGCGTCCTGTGGAGGAAACAGATTGAAAGGTTAGGGGGACGGAGGAAGTGTTCCAGTTGCACTCGGCTGGGTTTACTGAAGTGGATTCGTTGAACGTGAAGTCAACGGCGACAGGCTCATAGATAGGAAGGGAGGGGGAGAGGCAGAGCCAACAGTTCTCGGTGAGGTTGGGGTGAGAGGTATTTAGAGATAAGTAGGATGCATAGATTAACGCGAGAAGGGGACTGGAATACTTGGTAGGGGGGGCCATGGCTGGGGAGCGATGGACGAGGGGGTTGCCGCTGGAGGGGGGGGAGGCGGGGGGATTGAGGACTTTATTGGGGCCAACGGCGAGGGGTGGGGATTCAGGCGTGGGCAGTAGTTTTCTGATGATGAGGAAGGCTTCCTCTTGCCAGCGCTGGAGGGTCCAATTGGAGCGTTGATGGGCCGATTTAACAACGGCCGGGGAGATGAAGGGAAGCATGATGATGAAAGCAATGGGAAGAACGGAACTACCCGCGTGGCGGCGAATCATCTGTGGAGACAAAAGAGAGAGAGAAAACTACAAAGGAAACAGCGATGGGAAGGAGGCAAGTTAGGTAGGCAACTCGTTAGGAGGATCATTGGTGTCAGCGTTAGTGGAAGCCTCGGCGGTGTGGGGCTTGATGAGATGTCCTGGGACCCAGATGGGCTGCGGCTCTGATTCAGGGAAAACGCAGGCGAATCCACGTCCTTGGGCTAAGAGAGGGGCAGGTCCATGCCATTGGGTGGTCTGCGGGTCACGCCAGTGGACAAGCGGTGCAGGGGTGGGCCGGAAGGTAGGCCCCCAGTGCATGTGGACCGGTGAAAAGCCTTGGGCATTGAAGGTCATCAGGTTGTGTCGGATCAGGGCCTCTGTGACGACGTCGCGAGGGGTGCGACACGGCTGGTCGGCAGATGTCTTGAGAATGAGGGTTTTGAGAGACTGGTGAGCATGCTCTACTAGGCCTTGTCCCTGTGGATTGTAGGGAATGCCGAAGTGATGGGTGATGTCGTAGAGCTTGAGGAATTCGGCAAAGGAGGCGCTCCGGTAGGCAGGTCCGTTGTCTGTCTTGATGTCCCATGGAACGCCCATGAAAAGAATTGATTCTCTGAGCGCTTGGATGGCGTGCTTGGCCATTTCTCCGGTGAGCGCGGTTGCGTAGCAGAGATGAGAGAAGGTGTCGATGGCTACGTGGAGGTATTTCCATCAGCCAAACTGGGGGACGTGAGTGACGTCCAGTTGCCATCTGGAATTGGGGCGGAGCCCACGAGGGTTAACTCCCTGCGGTTGGAGCGGCCCCAAAGGCAGCAATGGAACACACGTTCGGCATGACCGCACAAGGTGTTTGCAGGTGTGGATTGGGAGGTCTGGAAAGAGTTTGTGGAGGCCAGCTGCTGAGAAGTGAAATCTGGCGTGCAGCAGCTTGGCCTGATTGATGAGGTCTCCGACTGCGACGGTGGTCTCGGCTGGAAGCAGGTGAACGGCCTAATCAGCAAGGTGGTTGCCGTGGGCCAGGGGCCCAGGAAGGCCGGAATGGCTGCGGATGTGAGCGATGAACCAAGGCTGTCGGCGGTTCTCTATGAGCTCTTGAAGGTCCAGGAGAGTGACGTTGATGCTTTCACTCGCTGAGTTGTCGGGCGGAAAAAACGCAGAAAAGGCGATGACTTGGCAGACTTGTAGGCAGTAGAGGCTGTCTGTAAAGATGTTCAGTGGACAGTGGGGATGGGTTTGGAGTGCTAAGATGACAGCACGCAGTTCGGCCACTTTCACAGAGGATTGATGGAGGTGCGCATGTGAACGTGGCTGGTGCTCGCCGGGTGCGAAGACAACAGCGGCAAACTTAGTCTTGGAGGCGTCTGTGAAGATGATGGTGGTGTCTGGAAGAGGCTTGCTGGACGGAAAAGGGAAATGGCCGGGGGCGGCGATTTCTAGCAGGGGAAGGCCCTGCAGTAACCGATGCTGTGGAAAGTGGTTATCGAAGTTGCCATGATAAAGCTCCATAAGAGTCTGCATATCAACGGAGCTGCGTAGCAGGGTGGTGACTTGCCCGGCGGTGAAGGGCCACACAATGGTGTCAGGTGGGCACCCATAATGATAGGTGGCTTGTGTGACTAGGGCGGTGGCGAGCTGAACGAGTAGGGTGGTTTGAGGTCCAATCTTTCGGAGCTTGCTCTTTGCCATATGGACCCAGAGGAGCGGTCCGTCTTGCCAAAGAAGGCCAGTAGGTGTTCCCCGAGTGAGTAAGACTAGGCCTAACAACGGTTTCCCAGGCTCATGTCGCTGGAGTTGGCACTGTTCGATGGCTCTATTTACCCGGGCCAGGGCATTTTTGGCCTCGTCGGTGAGGCGAATCCTCTTTCCAGGTGCGGATGATGGCGGAGCGTTGGAGCAGAGTAGCCGGTACAGGGGCTGGAGTTGCTCTGTGGTAAGCAGCAGCACTGGGCGCAACCAATTGATCTGTCCGCAGAGTTGTTGCAATTCGAGGAGCGTAAGCAGGTCAGGAATTCTGATGTGTGGCGTTTGGGGCGCAACGGTGGAAGTGATGGAGAACCCTAGGAACTGGTAGGGTGGATGAACCGTTAGCTTCTGTGTATTGACTTTGAGATCTAGGTCTCGAAGGTGGCGCAGCAGTTGCTCCAGGACTGCGTGCAGACCTGACTCTGAGGGATGGGCCACGAGCAAGTCGTCCATATAGTGGATGATGTTAGCGTACTTCACGAGTGGCTGGATGGCTTCGCGTACATACATCTGGCAAATGGCAGGGCTGTTTCGCATGCCCTGAGGCAGAACGCGCCAGTGGTATCGCAGTGCCGGTTCCCAATGGTTGGTCTGAGGAACCGTGAAGGCGAATTTCAGTCAGTCGTCCGGGTGCAACGGGATGGAGAAAAAGCAGTCTTTAATATCTACCACTGCAACAAACCAATGCCGGGGCACCGCGGTAGGGTGGGGGAGGCCGGGCTGCGGCGATCCCATAGGCTTGATGTGTTTGTTGATTTCTCTTAAGTCTTGAAGTAGACGGGACTTCCCATTCTTCTTTTGAATGAAGAAAATTGGCGAGTTGTATGGGCTGGTGGAGGGCTCGATGTGGCCCGCGTGAAGCTGCTCATCAACAAGCCCCTTAAGAATGTCCAGTTTAGGGATTGGGAAAGGCCATTGCTCCACCCAAATGGGCTCCTCTGTATCCCATTGCAGAGGAACGGGTGCTGGAGGTCGAATGCGAGCAATGGCCGAAACTATTGGGGGGGCAGCTGCGGTGGCGTGGCAGTGAGAATGGCTCCCGACTGATGCAGGATATCACGGTCCCAAAGAACTTGCGAGATTTCCTTCAGAACGAGGGGGCGGAAGGTTCCCTGTCGACCTTCTGCGTCTCTCCAGACGACGTCCTGGGCAACTTGCTGGGAGGGCGCTTGGCCGGTGGCTCCCACCACTAGGGGGCCATCGGTCAGAGGGAGGTGCCCGGCCTGGTTGAGTGGGATGCAGGAAATTTCTGCTCCTGTGTCGAGTAGCCCTGTGAGCCAGCGGCCGGAGACTTAGATAGAGAGAAGAGGCCTGGTGGAGGGTGCGATGGGAACAGACGAGAGTACTTTCATGGGTGGGGGCACTGAGTCGTTGCGGCCTCTTTGTTGCGGGGCTGAGGCCTGCCCCCATGGCCGTTTAAAGGCTTGCGGCTGGTGTTAGGGACGCGGCAGTCGTGGGCCCAGTGGTATCCTTTTCCGCACCGTGGGCACTGAGTGGAAGGAGGCCGTGGTGGATGGCCTATGTTGGGCACATCCGGCGGCAGCTGTGGCTTGTTGGGGCAGTCTCGAGCGAAGTGGCCGAGGTTCGCCACAGCGGAAGCATTCGTTGGAGGCCGAGACGGCAGCGAGGACAGCCTGGGCCACGGCGGAGGCCTGGGCGTTGACTCCGGAGCAGGCGAGGACCCAGTCGTGGAGGGGCTTGTCTCTCAGCGGCCTGATGATCGCCTTGCAAGTTGGGTTTGTGCCCTCCTGAACAATGTCCTTGATGAAGGAGGTCTGGGCCTGCGTGCCAACGACCTTGCGCTCGGCCGCGGCCTGGACACGCGCCATGAAGTCGGAGAACGGTTCCTCTGGTTTCTGGAAAAGTCTGGTGAGTGGCTCGGGCGCGGAGGCGGCGCAGTTGCGGAAGGCACGGAGGGCACACTGCTTTAGCGGAGGAAGAAGCCTTGAGGGAGGGCAACGTAGCTCTGTGGCATGGCGTAGCGCCCCAGTCCGAGGAACGCGTTGGCAGGATATCGGGTGCCATTGCGGGCGTTCTCGGCGATTTGTTTTTTGTTCTCGGCAGCGAAATGTGCGCGCCAGTCAATAAACTGCCCTGAGGGAAGTATGCCTCTCACGAGGGATATCCAGTCGTAGGGGAGACAGCGGGCAAAGGTCATACGTTCAAGGAGGTCTTGAGCATGGGGGCTGGTGAGACCATCCTCTCGGATAGTGCTACGGAGGGTTTGTACGTCTTTCAGGGAGAAGAGAACCCATACTTGGGGGTTCGCTCGAGAACGATTGGGATTTAGCAGATACATATCAGCGATTGGAGCAGTGGGGGGCTCAAAGAGGAGATTATTAGAGCGTGGGAGGGGGTGTCTATTCGGCGGCACATAAGATGGCGGGCGCTCGTACGCATCATCTAGGTCGTCATCAGAAGATGGCGGATGAAGTGCTTCCAGTTCAGGGTAAGGGCAAGATGACGCCGGTTCCGGGTAGGGGCAAGATGGTGCCGAGGCAGGAAGGGGAGGGTACAACGGCAGATAGTCCTTCTGTGAAGAAGCAGGAAGGGGCAGGGAGTGCGGCTTCTTCCTCTTTTGGGAGGAAGAAGGAGGGAGCACACCATCTTGGGTGGGCTTTCCTTTGTTTCGTGAGGAAGAAGGCGGAAGTGCGCCATCTTGGTCGGAGTCAGAATCAGCGGTGCAAGGGGGGTCAAGCTCAAGCGCAGCCTCCAACTGAGCCGAGAGCGATTCGGCATCGGAGTCGTTACTGGGAGTGCCATCTTGGCGGCCGCGCCCTTCCCCTGACTCATCCACGGTATTGCACGAGAAGGCCTTGGCCTTGGGAGCGGGCACGCCTTGCAAACAAGCGCGAATGACCACAAGAGCGGGGAGGAGGCCAGGGGGAAAGACCCGGCCCTCATGTTCCATGGCTGAGGCTACTCGTTTGATCAGCCGGGCATAAGTGTGAGGACTCCAGAGCAGGCAGGTGATGAGCCAGGGGTTGAACGGGAGAAGTAAGTCCCAGTAGCGCTGAAGCTGGCGGACGGAAACTCTAACCTGGTTAGTTTCCAGGAGGGCAGCCAGGGCCCGAACCTGCGGGACCTGATGGGAGGAGAGCGAAGCACCCATTCTGGTTTGAATAGAAGACGCCGAAGAGTCCCTACCTTAAGCGAAGCGTGGGGGGTAGGCGTCAGAGTGGGCCCCACCCACTTTGGGCACCAAATGCGGGCAGCGGTGGGCCTCCGGGAGAGTCGGCGGTTGGCCGGGCGGGCTTTCCGGATGGGGGCTGCCTCGCGGTCGAAGGAGAGGAGGGGGTTCGGCATGAAGCCGTTGGGCCCTCGCTCTCTCCGCTCAAGCACGGGGGACGTGCGGTGCAAGCAAGAACACCATGAAGACAAGGTCTAGGCACAAGTCTACTTTATTGTTGAAGGGGACATGGTTTTATAGGGTCTAGGGATACGTAAAGGGACTTGATTGGTGCCAGCGGGTGCTGTTGCTTGCGTAGGCGGTTACTGGACAGTAAGCTGGCTAAGAGGTTAGGAGCAAGGAAGGGGAAGGGGAAAGTGTGGGCTGTCTAGATAATGGCTAGGCGGAAGACAGAGAGGGGGAGAAGGAGGGGCAGCGCCGGCTGCCAATACTGGGCGGGAAGGAGACGGGGACAATAAATAATTGTGATAACCATTTTACTTGAGAAATAAATAGGATATCATTTGAGTTGAACAGTGAACACATTCTATCAATTTTTCTGACTATAAGTTCCATCTTCTAAAATCTAAAATTAAGAATTGCATTTACTTTGTAAAAGGCCCTGAAATCAAGGGAGTTAGAATTTTCAATTTGTATGCACGCTTCATCCTAAAGCTATAATTGAAAGTCTTCTATATGGTGAATTCAGAATAATTACTGAGCCAAAATATAGTAAATACAGCAGCCAAAGGAATTCTATGAAAACAAAAAGTTCTTTTTCTTTTTTTATCGTATATTTAATATCAGGTATTTTATGAATAAGACTGTAAATGGAACGAACTGTTTCTCAGTTGCAATTTTTTTTTCCTAGTAAGAGGTAGTTTCTCTTTCAAAGTAGGAAATGAACAGGGAGAATATTTGGTTTAATTTGTGACCATTTTTCTCTTGATAACAAAGACTGAATAATTTAGAGAGATGAAGTTTCTTTTCTGGCTAGTTATCAGCTCTCCCTAGGAGTAGTTTTATAATTTATTTTCTTATTTTGTCACACCTTGCTGAAAATCTTTAAAATGACTTTATCTAAAGGTCAGCTACCTTTCCTATCTGATTTAATTTTATCTCAAAATTTTATGACTTTGGATTTGGATTAGCAATGTGTAAAGATAAATATAATGTCATAGGCATTTGAAACTTTGTGGTCAGAAAATATGACACCACTAACCAATGAAGATATGTAGTGAGGTATCCCATTAGAACTGGGTAATAAGAGTAAAAATTGCCCTCTGAAAGTTAAACTCTAAAATTAATTTTTAATGGATCAGAGCAAAAAAAGTGTGAAGTCACCTTAAAACTAAGAGTAGTTTCCTGGCTCAGCAAGACTTGCTGAGGTGATAACATATCGAAAGAAGGAATGCATCACTCAAAAGGGAGTTTTGTATTTTACACTGGAAGAGTCAATAAAAAGAAAGGAAAGAGGGAAAACAGAAAAGCAAATATTTCTAGTGATATCAGAAGAGGGGACTTAGAAAATGGATTTTTAGTATTCTAGTATTATTGGCAATAAAATATCTATAGTGGAATATATGTTTTGGGCTATTTAATTTGGGTGTCATTAAATATTTTCTGACTCCCTTTGTTTCAATTTTATGCTCAGCAGACAATCTCTTGGTTTTTATTTGGGTTCCCATGTAGGACTCCCAATAAGAAGAAAATATTTTGGCCTTGCTGGCATAAGCACATTAGTTTATGTGACAGTGTTATTTTTTCTTCCATATTAATATCTGGTCTTTTACTTTTTCTTCTCAATCTGGAGAGTACATATTCTGAACTGCATCTCCCACATGTTTTGTAATCTGTGTGTGGTTTTACCTGCAAGTCCGAGACATCACACAACAGAAGATAGTAGGAAATTCAACAAGAAAATGTATCTTCAAAGTGATATTAGAAATTGTCTTACTAGCCTTTGCAGTGTATCCTTCACTCTTAATGAGCATTACAACTTAGGAAAACCTTTTCTTAGTATTTGCTTCCTGTGGTGGCCACAACAAATTACCACAAACTGGGTGCCTTGAAACAATAAAACTTGTTCTCTCATTCTTCTGGAAGCCAGAAGTCCAAAATTAAGGTGTTGGCAGGGCCACACTCCTCCTGAAGGCTCTTCAGGAGAATCCTCCTTGCCTTTGTCAGCCCCTGGTGTCTGGATCCCTGTTCCTTGGCTTCCAAGATGTCTCACTTCAGTCTCTGCCACTGTGGTCACATTGCATTCTCCAAGTCATGCGTCTATGTCATTGGCTCTTCTGTCTTACTGGGTTTAGGGACAGCTTTGGCAATCCCAGGTGATCTTATTTCAAAATCCTTAATTATATCTGCAAAGACCCCTTCTCCAAATCAGGTACCATTCACTAGCTCTGGGTATTAGGACGAGGATATATCTTATTTTGGAGACCACCATTCAACCTACTAATCTTGCCGATTTTATGATAACCGTCTCTCGTCATTGTATATTGATGTCCTTTATTAACATTTCCAGTAGAGAAACTTTCAAAACCTCCCTCAACTGATAGCACCCTTTTCCTAAATTCTTCATGCTCAATTTAAAGTCATTCCTTTGACTGCATTCTAGGTTACTTGTTTTATCCAAAATCCTGACAGGAGAAACATATTAAAAATATAGTGGATTCATTTTAACTCCTCACCAATCATTCATTAAGGGGACTTTCTATTATTGGAGTAATCTTTTTTTATTTGGAATGTAATGGAAAAATCATTAAACTTATTATGTTACTCATTATACAAATCAATAATAAGCATTGTAATATCATTAATTCTATACTGAAGGTGCTATCAATGTGGATTTTAGGATATAATTACAAAATACATTCTACACTCAACTGTTTCTGTATAAATCTTTTATATAAATGTCAGCATTATATCAACATGCACTATACACCTTTTGTTTCCTAACTTACTGAAATGTCAATTAATGTGCTTCTAACAGGTATTAGGAGGGCAAAAAAGATTGGATTGAATAAAATATAACTTTATGACCTAATAAGGATCTTTCCCCCTAGAGATATTTTGAATCACTCAAAAGAATACTTGGTTAATGACCATTTTCAAAAATAAAATTAACCCATATGCTAATGTAGCTGGAGCTCGCATCTCTCATAAATAGCTCAGTTCAGAATTTTACAAGCACTAATTTACATTTTATTTATTAATAAAAAAAGATGATTAGACAGGAATTAGTTTCTACATTCTTACATCTGATTCTTCATATTTGTATAACCCAAAGAGTCTTAAAATCTTAAAAAGATTGTTATCTAGTTAAGTTGTAGGTTTTCCTTTTGCACTGCTTCTTAGAGATAGAACTTCAGTTAATAGGGCCTACTTGCGACTGGAAGAAAAGCATATAGAAAATAACTCTTAAATGAAAATGCACCTCACTTCTATATGATAATTGTAATTGTAATATTTTACTAATAGAACCAAGAATACCTTTATGTTCAGCTTCTTTCTTCAGATAACAGGCACTTACAAGTTTTGACTAAGGAATGAGTCAGAAATTATGAACCGCTTCCAGGGAAAAAGAAAAAAAATAATAAAAAAATAACAAATTAACATTCGCAAAAGCAAATTTGGTGAGAGAAAATATACCTAGAAGAACGTGGAAACTAGACTCCCATGAGCCTAGACAGAAACTGTTTAAAAATAAAGGATTAATTTGTGGGTCATGTTCAGTAGAAGCCATATCTAATTCCACTTTCTTCAATAATAAACTCCAAATAGAGTCAAAGTATATGGAAAAAATAGCCCATATTATAGAATAAAATTTGCATTGGTTTGTAATATTCATAACCTGAATTTGGAATATTTAGTCAAACTATAGTTTCCAAGTTTTTCACAATGACATGAGGTTGGGTGAGAAAAACAATAGATTTTCAAGAACTACTAAATATATATATATTTCTGAAAAGAATTTAGGTAATAATTATTTGAGAGACCTTTAAAAGATACATATTAGGTAGCTGTGAAATATCACAATAGCTGAGGTTTAAATGACACTTTTAGAGTCTAATACAAGATTTTAAAATTAAAAGGTCTTATTTAAAGAAAATAATAAAATCTGCATATTTTCTTCAGTTCTAACTCTTATTCTTTTTGCCTTGTTTACTTGCCTCACATTTTAATCCCTTATCTTAAGCAAAAATATGTTATTCCATTAAAAACATTTTTCGAACACTTTTTGAGATCTATTAGATTTTTAAACAGTCCCAAATAGTCCCATTGTTTCAATGCCATTTGTTCCAAACCATCTTTTCTATTTTTTTACCAAAAAAAATTGGAAGACTGTTATTAAATTGCACCCCCCCCCTCAGGTACACTTTGGTGACAGAAGCACTTTGCAGCAGTAAGTATATTACATTCTATGGTTAATAACATATTGAAAATCCTGTTGAGAAACAAACAATTATTTTCATTGGTTGTAAAAAATATTACTCAATATACTGTGGTTATTATGTGATGAATTTCTCATTGTGTACAGCTTTGAGTTACTAGAAATTCCCTGAATGTACATTCATAATGTGAGATCTTCTGTCTAGATGCTCTATCCATTATTGCAAGTGATGTATTGAAATCTCCTACTATTAATCTATTTCTCCCTTCAAATCTGTCCATATTTGCTCCATAAATTTTGCTGCTATATGAATATGTAATTATAATGGTATCTTCTTGTTTAATTGATCCTTTTACAGTCTATTGTTCCTTCTTTGTTCCTTATAACAATTTTTTTAGCAAATTACTTTTTTTTTAATTATAGAAGAGTTAGGTTTATACAAAAATCATGTAGAAAATATAGTTCCCATATACTTTCCATCACACACACAGTAATATTGCAAATTATGAGTTTATATACTTACATGTATTTGTTTACATATCTCTTTGTACATGAAATAATTTAAAGGCAGTATGTAGAAATGCTAAATACTATCATCTATAGTTATGCTTGATCTTTGAGTGATTATGGTGCAATGGAAACATCTGGAAATCAGGTTCCTTCTAATACCCTTCCTTCAACCCTCTACATATTGCAACAAAAAGCAATAAAAATGTTAGAAACATTTTTAAAAATCTTATAAATATAAAATACATGAGAAAACTAAAAAACAAGCAAACATCAGTAGATCATCAACAAAAGAAAAACACGTGTGTAAGTTGTCAGAGCTCAGAAAATAGAAACATGCAACCATAGACAGAAGCTATGATAGAAATAAATCATTGGTCAGAGTTCTAGAATCCATTTTAATCTGCATCCATTCAGCTCCTCAATGTAATTATTACTGATTTCTTTTTTCCTATGGTTTTATATTTTGCTATCCAGTCATTCTCATGATTGAATTTTTTCATTTATCTTTTTTTCCTCTATGACCGTTTTTTCTGGCTTCATGTTACCAATTTCATCTTTTATGACTTTTGGATATTTTTTTTCATTTCAATAGCTTTTTTCTATATTCCCTTAATTTGTTTCTTCTTGCATGAGTTGTACAGTATGTTTCTTTTAGATACATCAGTTCTTTCATTGCTTTTGCCCTACAACGTCATATTTCCTGTTGGTATCAGCAAGAAAAGAAAGCAATGTGTACCCAGATAAAGGGGTCAAATTTTAGCCCCAGTTTATGCCTTTCACCTTTCACCTAGTGTTACCAGTTCCCTATTCTTCCCAATTCCAGTCCTGATTAGACCTCACTATCAGAGGGGAAGAGCTGGAATAGCAATTATGCGTTTTTGCCTCAAGATGGCGATACATAGCATAAATCGATGATAACAGAGAAAAAGGACTTACTACTGAACGTATTTTCCCTAACCTATCTTGTACTCATAGTGTAGATTTCTTCTGCACTTTATCCTATGGACTGTTGTTTTCCCACACATGATTTTAATTTTTAGGCTGCTAAAGGCAATATACCATGACATGGGTTGGTGTTTAATAATGGGAGTTTTTTAGCTTACAAGCTTACAGTTTTTAGGCTGTGAAACATATTCCAATAAAGACATCATCAAAACGATGCTTTCTTCCTGAAGAAGGACCAGGAGCTGGTGATCCTGGACTCTGTCATATGACAAGGCACATGGTGACATCTGCTGGTCTCTCCTTTCTCTTCCGGGTTTTGTTGCCTTCAGCTTTGCTTCTGTGGCTTTCTCCTGTATTTATCCCAGATATGTTCTGTCAAACAAAGGGTTTCTCATCATTTATACATTGGCTTCTCGGATTTAATATCTTGCTGCTTGCCTTTGTGTTATGTCAACAATTGGGATCAGAGGAAGTAGATGCTAGCCTATATAATTTTAGCATCTTTTTAGTTCTAGAAACCAAAAACTCAGGAACAACATTCTGCAATTTTATTAAGAAGCTTGATAAAAATTTTTGGCTTGTTTGAAGGTATCTGAGTTACCTTACATGTTGTATAACAAATTCTCCAAAACATAGTGATTTCAAACAGCCACAAGTTATGTAAACCTGATGGGCAGTTCTTCTAATCTGGACTAGTTCAGTGTAACTATGCTTAGCTTGTATATGTATCTATGTCAGCTGATGAATCAACTGGCAGCTAGATGATCCTTCATCTCACTAATACTTGCCAGGCTGTTGGCCAGGGAAGCAGTGGTGATGGGGTGGTATGCCTCACATCATCTAGCAGTCTAGCCAAGAGCAGTTGTAGAATTGAAGAGCAGTAATGAGGCAAGCTGGGAAAACTATGATGAGAGATGATTTTATTTTCCAACCCAGCAATTCCTGCAATTCCCCATTTCCTTTAGCTTCTACTTGCAAGCTGAGCTGTTTCTTCTTTTAAATCATTTCTTTCTTTCAATTTTTTGTCACACATAGCTGAAAGCACTCAACAGACACTTTTAGTAGTCTGTTAGGATGTCTCCTGAGCCAGACCAACAATTTCCTTGAGGACATGTTCTATTTTCTAGGTTACTGCTGACCACACATTTCCTTACTACTTCTCAGCCTCCATATACCATAGAGTGCCAAAGATGATCTTTCATTTTGTAGGTAGTCATTGCAGCAGAACCCTTCTCTGGTACCTATGTGCGTATCACATAGCTTTTGCTACATAAAACTTCATTCCAAAACTCAGTGATTGAAAACAGTAAAATTTAGTTCTTAATTTTGCACGTCAGCTAGGTAGTTCATCAGGACTCAGCCAGTTCTACTGAAAACTTCTAGGCTTGCTTCTTATTTTGTAATGTCCTGTTATATGTTCATAGAATACTTTTCTTTTTTATATTCAAAATAAATCTAAGTCTGACAAATCCTGTAGCTTCTCATGTCCCCAGAAATTTGTTATTAAATAGTGAATTATATCAATTCAACTATCCTGCCTTTATGATCTTCTAGCCCCTTTTCTTGCATCATGAAATAAATTTATTTTCCTTGCAATCAAAAAGATCCTGGATTTCAACATTGTGGTCACACAGCGGATAGCGGACACAATTAACTTTGGAATTCCATAGTGTGGATTAAAAATGAGGTGCTGATGTTGATCATTCTCACATGACTAATTTTAATAGAGTTTTTAATTCATTAAAAAAGATAATTATTTGACCTGAATATTTTAAAACAATTTCAAATTGTTCAGCTGTTAGATTTAAGCTCATTTTATTTCCATGGCTGGCAAAGAGATTCAAAGAAAAGAAAAATGAGGAGGAAGAGAAAAATTCACAAGCAGCCTTTCATGCTATAGGTTTTCCTGGATAGATGTGTAGTTTGGTGAGTTATTGTATCTTTGCAAGTGCATGAAAATTAATCCAGTCACCTAGAGTATTTGTTCTAACTGCCTAACTGAGGAATATTGTCCACTGCACATGCCTTTTACATAACAATTGCACCGATTGCAATATCATTCCCGGATGTACTTCTTTAGGGAAATTGAAGTTTATGTAGCCTTAAATTTCCACAAACATAAGCACTCTCTTGTACAAACTTATATTGCTGTGGTTATGGTAAATTGAATTATGTTCCCCAACAAACACATGTTCTTAATCTTTCCTTTTCTTTTTTTTTTTAAGATTTATTTATTTACTTACTTATTTATTTCCCCTCCCCCCCACCCCAGTTGTCTGTTCTCTGTGTCTGTTTGCTGCGTCTTCTTTGTCCACTTCTGTTGTTGTCAGCGGCTCAGGAATCAGTGTCTCTTTTTATTGCATCATCTTGTTGTGTCAGCTCTCTGTGTGTGCGGCACCATTCCTGGGCAGGCTGCACTTTCTTTTGCGCTGGGCAGCTCTCCTTATGGGGTGCACTCCTTGCGCATGGGACTCCCCTACACGGGGGACACCCCTGCGTGGCAGGGCACTCCTTGTGCGCATCAGCACTGCGCATGGGCCAGCTCCACAAGGGTCAAGGAGGCCCGGGGTTTGAACCGCAGACCTCCCATGTGGTAGATGGATGCCCTAACCACTGGGTCAAGTCCGCCGCCTTCTTAATCTTAATGTACTTCTTTATGGGTATGAACCCACTGTAAATAAGACCTCTTGAAGATGTTATTTTTAGTCTAGGTATAGCCAACAGAAGCAGAGTGGGCTTAATCTTACTACAGGAGGCCTTATAAATAGCACCAGGAAGTCATAGAAGCAACAAAGTAAGAAGATGTTGCCATAAGACAGGAAGTAGAGATACAGGCCCAGAAGCCCCAAAGACTACAAGGTCTCTGGGATAAAGCAAGCCTTGCTGAGGCCCTGATGTTGGACTTTTTCTAGTCTCAAAACCATGAGCCAATAAATGCTTGTTGCTTAAGTCAAATTGGTTTGTGGTATTTATGACAGCAGCTCTGGCAGTGTAAGATACTGTCATAGCATCACCTATAGTTCTCTGTGATTCTGTATTATGTGCTTTCAACTGCAACATCTCAGGATGTGATTGTTTGTGGCCTAATGAATGGTAGTTGAACTGAGAAAATAAGTACAAATTGTGATGGAAACAGACCCACCTATTCTAGTGGGAATGGACTTTGAGGCATGGATTGGATGGAGTCAGCTCTAGAGGAAAATTTTCCTTTAGGAAGGAAGATTTCTGACAATAGATAACAATTTACAAACATTTGCTATCTAGGGCCTTTGCTCAAAGTAAGGACTTGTAGTCTTAATAGGTAGATGGTATGGAAGGAAAATTCATGAAGAATCAATGGTGAAGCACTGCTTAACATACAGATAGATAAGTGAGGGATATCAAAGAGGTAAGGCAGCAAATACCATTGGCCCAATCCCCAACAGGATTTCAATTTCCAAGAATCCTGATAAAGTAGGTAAAGGAATCTTTTCTTAGTATAAAGAAGGTTATTTTTTAGGTTTCCAAGATAAGATTCCAAACACAGAGTGTAAGGAAAGTATTGAATATCCCTAGTTAAGGTATAAGAAGGTATCAAGATCACTGGAAGCAAGACAGGCAGTTCAAGATAGGACTGATATAAAAGGAAACCCCCAAAGATGCGTTAGAACTCCTTAGAATAGTGGTTTTCCAATATAGCTGCATATTAGGGACATTTGATTAGTTTTTAAAGTACTGATGCCTGGATCTCTCTCCAGATCAATAAAATCGAAGTATCATGGGATGCAGAAGAGGTGTCAGCATATTAAAGAGGATCAAGTAATACACTGGTCAGCTAAAGTGGAGAATTGCTGTCTTTGAATGTTTAAGCTTGTCCAAGATTGTGGTTGGTCCAATACTACAGAGCGAGAACAATCAAACAAGAGTTTGACGACTTGATATCTGTTTTACACAGGTAACTTAGTAGAGGTCTTTGGAATTATAAATGTAGATGGGACACAGCTGCCCTTGAGAACTTTTTAACTTAGTAGATAAGACAAGGCCCATTAACTTCTTTATCGGAAGAAGTCCTCAATGCATCATTGCTCATCTTTAAGGTCTGCTTTCACCTGCCTCAACAAATCCATAATAATGAGCACTGTTATGATTTTGAAGATATTATATCATGCTGGTACTCAGCTAGATCTCTGTCTTGATCTCCATGCAATACTGCTTCACCTGGAGAGGGGATTCAGATTGTCACTTCTAGAACATTGTAAATTGAAAAGGGCACTTGGTGAAATGAGTGCGCCATGATATTCTAGGGTTAGATTTCCTTGACAGAGGGATTGCTGAGTTTCTATCACCCATCCTACTATTTAGCATTTATATACCTTCTCTTGAATGTATCGCCCCTGTTATTAACTGGCACTTATAAGAATTTCATTATGTTTACATATCATTTTAGAACATAGACAACCTCACAATATTGATGTATGTATTTTGACAGTTTTCATTTTTGTTTACCATGCTGGTGCTTTTGCTTTGGTTTAGGTTTTGTGGGTTTTTTTTGGTATATCTTTGTTGAAACAATCGTTGTGGACATGGATGCTCCATGTGTTAAGTGTTTTTGTTACTCTCTGGCAATACTCTGTTGAAACACAATTAATACATTTTAACAAGTATCTCATGGAATATTTATGAACACATTTTAATGACTCATGATATCTTTAAGAGTGAAGATGTTTTCAGACATATTTACAAATATCCCCTCTGCCCTATAAATCCCCTCTGCTTATATTCAGACACTAATAATGGGCACACACACATGTGCATGCCCAGGATCCTCAATGCTGCTGTGCGTTATGATCTCACGCTGAAACTTGAAGTTTTTGACACAAGCTAAGTTGGAATCTCCAGAGAAATAACTTTTATCTAATGTAAGACTTTCAAAATTGATTTCATAATGCTCCATCCTGTCACCAACTATATCCAGGGTCAAATAAATGCCAAATGATTTTATTAACTTTTATTTTCAAATAACTTGTCTCATGACAACAAATCTTTAAGGTAATTTTAAAAATTGCAGTTCTAATATGTAACATCAGTGTTTAGAAATTAATAACTGAGATAAGCCATAGAATTTTGAAGAAAACATAATTATCAAGGAGAAATAAAAGATAAGGAAAACTTACTTCCTATTGTCCATGGACTACTGATGAAATTTTATGGTTTAATGATTTCACAATTCAGGAAAAACAGACTTGTAAACACTTAATTCCATATATTCTTCCCATTATTTATTTTAAAAAATCATTTAATATTTAATCATGCTATTACCTAATCCCTTGAGCTAGTATCACATTAAATGAGAACCAAGTAGTCATGTAGCTTCATAATTTAATATACTTATTCAATAATACCAGTGTCTTAAATTTGTTCTTGGGTTCAGCGCTTATTTTAACTTAGGCATTTTAATAACATTTTTAAACACTAAAAAATTATTTGGAAACATCTGGTTGCAGATCCTGTTGGCAGAGTCAGGAATTAAACCCAAGTATACATTATGCTGATTCCAATTTTCTAAAAAAATGTGACTTAAATCAATTTGAGTGCTCAAGCTATTTTATGAACCGTTCTTTATTTTCTTTTTTTTAAAATTTCATTTATTTTAAAGAAATTTTAGATCACATAAATGTTACATAAAAAATTGAGGGGATTCCCATATGCCCCACTCCTTCCTCCCACACTTTCCCACATTAATTAATAACATTCTTCATTAATGTGGTACATTTTTTAAAATTGATAAACACATATTGAAGCATTGCCACTAACCATGGATTATAGTTTACATTTATAGTTTTCACTGTATCACATGTAATTTATAAGTTATGACAAAATACATACTGGCCTGTGTCTGTCATTGCAACACCATGCAGGACAATCCCAATGCCTCTAAAATGCCCCCATATTCATTCCTCATTTGGTGAATATGTTACTTGTTGTTCTGTGATTTATATTTAGTGTTGTTGTTTAGAAAATAAGAGTAATGCACCTTGTTACACAGGAGTCTATAGTTGTGGCTGAATATTCTGTTTTGGGGGAAGGAAGGCGTTGGATTGATTGCATTTATTAAAGTGCAGCCATTAGAAATAAAATGTTACAAGTAAGAATAAGGGATTTCAAAGTAACTTTTTGACAACTCAATTGATAACTGTTGTGAACTTTCTCGATGATGTGAATCAAAATTGGAATCATTGTTAGCTGAGAATAGCAGTCATAATTTTAGTCAATAATGAACTAAAATAATACCTTTGGGTGATTGAACATTACAATTAGCTTTTGGAGATCGGAAATCCAAAAGAACTATTTGAAGTATTCAGTGAAACCTCAAAATCTAGACATTTTTAAAGGAATATAAAACTTGCTTTAAAATTTAATTTTAAAGGTGCAAATAACCAAATTTACAAACTTCAAGGTAATGAAAAGTTTGAAATTAATTTAAGCTATCTGGTTGAAATTGATTCTTTTCTGAAAAAATGTTGTTTACCACAGTTGATTGTCTAAAACATTGAAAAACTTAATAGTTCATGAATAGAATATCAGTAAGTCCACTCTAATCCATACTCTATTCCACCATCTTGTGGACCTTGGAATAGTTTTGTCCACTCCACATCTATATCAAGAGGGGGCTTAGATTCCACATGGATGCTGGATGCAATTCTCCTTTCAGTTGTAGGCACTCTTGGTTCCCTGGTGTGGTGGTTGACCTTCTTTGGGTGGTGCTTCAGGGACAGTTACCAGACATTGTATGTCCTCCCATGGCCCACTGGGTGGACTGTGGGAGAGTGTGGGCTATGATGTGGACCATTGACCATGAGGTACAGTGGTGCTCAGAGATGTATTCACCAAATGCAATGAATGTCTCATGATGATGGAGGAAATTGTTGTTATGGGGGGGGAGGGAGTGGAGTAAGGGGGGTGGAGGGCATATGGGGACCTTATATGTTTTATTATTAAAAAAATAAATAAAGACAAAAAATGCCAAAAAAACTTAATAAAGCAATTACTATAGAAGAAAAGAAAATGTTATTGTATGTTGTAGCACAACCCTTCAAAAAACAAACCAAAAATATGTATATGGAGAGACTTATATATGTGTTGCATATATTTTAATTGTGTGTGGACATTATATATGTATGCATGTGTGTGTGTATATATGTGTGTATATATGTGTGTATATATACATATATATGTATAGCAAAAACAATAACAAACAGAATACAGTAGCATAAAAAATACAATATAATTCAATGCAGAGATCTATTCTAAAATGTAGTAGTGGCTTAAAATTATGAAATCTTTATCACAATGTAATGTATTTACAGATAAAAACACATACATGCTAATAGCCTAGAAATAAGTGGAACAACTTAATTTTAAACTAAACTAATGTATATAGTTAACTTTCAGTAGCATGTTTAAAGGAAGAAAATATGTTCAAAGCTTTCCTATTTTATCTGTAATATAAGGTTGCTGATGACAACCATAGTTGTCTTCTCTTTCTCTCTCCATATTAGTATATGACATCAGAAAAAATATAAATGCCATAACAAATGGGAAAAAATGAATAAAGTTATCTTATTTTAAATAATGAGATTATATACCTGCAAAACTTGACCATCAACTTAAAAATATTACTAATAAGAAAAAATAAATTAAGTATCTGGGTAAAAATTGGCTTACACAAATTAAAAGCATCCCTAAATACGAACAAGAACCAGACAGAAGATAATATGAAATAAAAATTTCACATTTAAAATAACACCAAAAATATGAGAAATATAAAAACCTATGGAGACCCAAAAATTAAGGCTACCCACATGGAAACTCATGCTATGTGCTTCAAGGGGAAAATTCAAAATCATAAAATTGTCAATTCTTCCTAAATTAAAAAAATATATATATTTAAAAATATATAAAGGTTTTTATTTAGAACAAGAAAAACTAATTCTAAAGTTCATATGTAAAAACAAATAACCACAAATAGGCAGATTTATTCTGAGAATAATTATTAAAAACTAGCATTTCAGATAGTAAGATGTATGCTAAAGTTATAATAATTATTTTATATAACTTTGCCAGATGTACAGAACAATAGTATAAACCAAATGTTCAGTAATGGACTCACATAACACCAGAAATGATATATATTTAGAGTACCATTTCCATTGGGTAAGGAAATATACTTTAAACAGTATGTATTATATCCACTGGATTAATATCCCATAACAATAAATATGGACCCTTCCTTCATATCAAATATAAAACTAGTTCCAGGAAGACTACAGATTCAAAGATTTAATTATAAAAAAGAACCCATAAAAATTTTTGAAAAAAATATATATATAAAATCATGGGGTAGCAAAGTCCTTTCAGAGTATGAACCAAAATCCTGAGGCATGAAAACCACTGATTACTTTGAACACATGAAACATTTAAGGAAAAATTCATTCAGGGAAAAGAAATAAACTAAAAGTCAAAGACAAAGAAGTTGGGAAAAAACTAATTCATAGCAGCAGAGACAAAATGCAACTTTCTTAAAATTATAAGCATCTACTACAATAAAATGCAAGAGTGCCAATATAATAGATGCACTAGTAGGAGACATGAATGCATTTTATGGATAAACAATTAATGCATCAGTTTCATGCACTGTCTACACTTCTTTTGGTTACTTTAATGGCAAAACCTGTTAGTGTAGGGAAACAGATGCTATTATATATTCCTATTGCTTATAACAGATGCAGGCCTTAGGGCAGATAGTAAATAATTTAGGGCTGTTTTCATGGGTATGGGATTTGTGCGGTCACAGAGCTTCTCATTCAGAAGGGCCCTGCTTGATTTAATGCTCCATCATTGCAGACTTGAACTGAGTTCTTGAACAATGTTCGGTCTGTATTAATTTTGCATTGGACACTGGAAATTTTGTAGCTAATCCTCTTGATTTGGTTTTGCAGACCACATATTCCTTGTTTGTTTCAACAATCTTTTAAAAATGTTAAAACCATTTTTTGCTTGTGGAACCTATGAAACCAGATGCTGAACCGTATTTGGCCTACTGGCCTTTGAATACTGACCCCAGGTAAGATGTTACAAACTCAATGAAAGGCAATTTGGTAAAACCTATGTAAATTCTTTTATGGACACACCTAAGAGGTGTGGCATGCAATCTTTAATAAGTTATCACAGCATTATTAATAATAGTATATAGCAAGAAAACATCCCTAAAATATTAGTTTTTTTTAAACAAATCATATTATGTCCAAACAATGGAATATTACACAACTGTTAAGAAAATTAAGATCATTTTTTATGGGATGGCATGCAAATATCTGTGGTATATTGTTGCAACAAAAATAAAATGCCTGAGAGTGCATGACCTACTTGTAATAATGGAAAAATATACACAAATATATGCCAGCCCAGAAGGTATAAATTTAAGCAGAATACCAGAACTAGTATTTGCCAAGGTAGAGAGTTGAGGGGGACTTACAATTTTTTATCTTGTGAACACTATCATTTAATCCCAATAAATAATGTTAAAAAATATAGAGAATCCTTTTCTCCGAGATGTTACTTTATCAATACAAGTGAATTTCATGAGATAGTGTGCCAATTTAAGTACTTTTCACATAATGATTTTGATGCTGGAAGGCACTTGTCCCTGCCCTCCAGCTCATTCTCAATCCTTTTACAGTTTGCCATTTGACCATCATCCATTATATAAATCTCTATTTAGTTTTCTGCCCTGCCTTAGCTCATATTCTTTACTGTTTGTACCAAAATTAAACTTTATCGTATCTGCCAGTATTTCTCATTTTTCCATCACAAATTGTTCAATTAATTTTCATATGAAGCATGAGACAATGTGTTATTTAGGTGGTCTGAAAGAGAATTTTAAATATGACCCCTGATGTTCCATGTCTCTAACTGTCATCTATCTTAATTCAAAAGTCATACTAGATCTGCTGATATGGATAGAATTGACTGTAAAATGATTCCTTTGCCTTGATGATTTATGCTTTATCTTCAATTTCAGAATTTTGTATCAGAAGTTTTGTTCATGGTTATATATTTTTCAGGTCATGCTAGATGAATATTTAGTGTGGAAGAGAAAGGGATGAGTAAACTAAAATATTTTTTGAAAATCAGTATGCTGTAGAATAGATATCAGGGACATTATATCCAGGTAACTCTCATGGTACATCCTGTTGTAGTAAATATTAACCTATGATTAGAGATGTGAATTAATAGCATGCATATACTATAGAGCTGACCTAGTTCCAAAGTTTCAGAGAACCAAGAGCAAAAACAGCATATATTCTTTCTTAGTACTCATCAAAGTGTATTACTTATAAAATGAGTTGTCTCTTCAAAGTACTTTACTCACATATATTGTATTCCTATAACGTTTTAAAAATCAGAAATCACTGATGCATGGAGCAACTATATTTTAGAGGAAACAATGATAAAGCATAATATTTCACACAAATTTGAGAGACAATACCTAAAATTCTGTTAATTTTCACTAGCTGAATGACCTTTAATTTTCTGGCTTCAGCACAAATTAAACTATACTGAATGTTTAAATTTTAAATCTTTTTCTTTCCTTCAAATTTAAAAGTACCATGATCATGATAAATGCTTTATTTCTTTTATTATTATTGCAAATAAATAGTGCCCAAATCAAAGCCAAATAATATAATAATTTCTGCCAATATATTCAAACCATCTTCCTTGGAGGTGTCTGAAAGGGTGAATAGTTACATATTTTTTGTAATCCACTACATCATTTCTTCTTTTGTTATGCTTAATTCACTTTAAGATATCAGTGATGCTGTATTTAGAGATGATCTCTGGGCTGCACGTGTGTATTTGCATATGTGTGTGTTTGTGTGCATATGTGGAGAAAGTGAGGCATAGATAAAGAGAGAGCACTTACATAAACCCTTATTAAAATAACTCCCCAAAGAGTTAAAATATCTCTAGTGTTTTTGTTTACATCTGAAATATTATTAAGCCATGCTTATAAGAAAGCATAAGAGAAGAAGTGAGAGTTATTTGTTTACTGATAATGAAGACTTAAGATAGAATTTGATGGAGAAACAAACAATAAAGGAATTTTACCAAAATATTTGGGGTGATAGTTGCATAATCTAAGGTATATTGAGAATGGTATATATTTGTGCAAATAATTACATGAAAGATATGTTTCAATAGTTTTTGTACACTTTTAATCTATAACACCTAGCAGATTCTATGGTACATTATATTTACTATAAATATGTTGAGTGTAATAAAGCTTTTATAATATGATTAAATCTATGCATATTTATTAATCCAGTTGAGTATCTATCTGACTTCTAGATTTCTACATTTTTAAGGAGGATCTAGTAGACTGAAGCTTGAAGTGTCTGTATCTCCAGGAGTCAGATTTGAAACAAGCACTGCAAAGGCCAATCTAGATCAAGTCTCTGAGTGAATATATTGAATTTGATCCATAAGGTAGAGCTGCAGTTGCTTGAAAAGTATTTGGAGGAAGACTAGGATTCTGGAGAGAGATGCAGACTGTCTAGTTATTTGTTGGAAAACTCAGGAGTGATAAACACTAGAGAATAACTCATCAAAAAACAAACCTACGGGAAGAATGGCAAAAATTTGAAATTTATCCTAAGAAAAAAATTGGCAGTCATTCAGGATATTTACATTCTACCCTTAGTGCATTAATTTCTTTTCCTCTAGACAATTTACATCAGAAATATAATTTGACACTGGATTCTTCGTATGCTCCATATCCTAAGGAGGAAAGATCATTATTGCCTGTATTGCTACATACCGAACTATCAAGTAAATATTTGCTTCCTCAAACTCAGGGAAATTAAAGGAATAATTCCTTTTCAGGTACCTACTAAGCACATTAAGAAGACAACTGGAAAATAAATTCATAGGTAGTTAGTAAATACTTGCTGAAAGAATACTATGGAAAATATTTTTTTATTTCAATACTTAAATGAAATACCAAGAAAATTCTACTTTAAATAAAACAATATAATAAAGAAAGCAGTATTATTCACTATCATAATGCATGTTCAGCATTGCCCTAGACTGGCAGATAAAATTTAAAATGTGATAATATTAGAATTTTACAAACTGGTACCATAGGTCATTTTGTGATAAATGAGTCCTTTATCACATATTTATTTTTCATTACATATCACATATGAATATATATCTGAATATATCACATATTTCATTTCTCATACATATTTAATTTTTCATTATCTATGGGGAAGTACCCCTAAATTCATTGCTCTTTGCAATCATTATTTTGTTTCTTCTGATTTTAAAGTACATGAAATATCTTGTTCAGGTTGAGTATAACTTGATGGTTAATGCTCCTTGGAAAGAGAATCACTCTTTAACATTTCATTTTTCCTTATTATTATGGGACTGGAAATGCTGCAAAAGGACACCACATCAGTTAGCTGAGTATTGTAATCTGAGTTAGAGGCAAGGAAGCAAACTCAAGCTAAAGGAAAAATGTCTTTTCTCATCATAATGTAATACAACAGCAATGGCATAAACAAGAAATAAACAGGGAGAAAAGAGTGGTTTTAAGATTATGGTGTAATCTTTTCCTCTTTCAAATACCTGCAGTAAAGTTAACAAGATTCAAAATAACAATTGTGCCCTTGGCTGTGTTGTAGTTAAACTGCAAGTAGTTTTCTCTTTGCTCTTTCCTTAGGTGAGATGAAATGAGTTGAATCAGGCTGGAGTCTTGATTGTCCAGAATATTGACATGTCCTTACTATTTCATCATCCCCATTATTTTAAGAGGAAACAATAAAATTAAACTGAAGAAATAATAGACCTGCAAGTCTAAAACCATATGCACAAAAACTATCAGTGAGTACTGATATGGCATGACTTTATAGAGACATGGAAATGTGACGCTGTTCAAATTATCTTCCCAACTGGGAAGAAATGCCTACCATCAAAATCATTCCGTTGGGTAGAGTCACTGTGTGCCCAAAAAATTGAATTTAAAGTAAAAATTATATGAGAGGAATCAGTTTCCAAGTATTGATTTGTTGGTTTCCAACTAAAGATTAGGGGATTTTTGGAATGAGATTCAGGAAGAAAAATAGTCCAAGTGGTTCAAACTTTTTTTCAGCATATATAAAAGAGCTCCCAGTTCTAGTCAGGCAGAGATGCCTGCTTGTCCCATGGGCATATTATGTTCAATTATTTCTATATATTTTCTTATATTATTGCCAAAATTTTCATTATTTCCATTTCAATTTTCCAAATCTAGTAAATCATTCAAAGCCCAACTGAAATTCTCCTGGTCTGAAGCCTCTTCTATCTTGTCCCCTCTCTTCTTAGTTCTTCCATAATTTCAAGCAATTGTGCAATAAAATTAGCCAGGAGCTCTTCTTCAGGCCATATATTTATATACCTATATCTAAACCTGTACCAATACCTATGCTTTTATCTATCTCTCTATCGTCTATGTCTATATCTATAATCTCTTTATTGCTATGCAAATCCCCCTCTACTGAGGTATAGGGAGATATATCTTTTTATATACATATATAGTTATATAGATCAATGGATTTATTAATTGATCAATAAATAGGTTTAGACAGACTTAAACACTAAACATCTCTTCTAGACAGAGACCATATACAATTTAATTTATATCCCACGGCACCTGGTCAGAAGGTGTTGAGAATGGTTTCTAGTCAAGGAATATATCATAATATAATTGTTAAAAGAGCAGGATTTGGGAATGGGCATACTGAGTCTGAATGTAGATTATAGTGTTTACAACAGTATGACCTTGAGAAAGACTTCTAAACTCTGAGTCTCTGTGTTTCATTTAAAAGTGGTGTAGAATAATAATTCCTACCTTAAAGATGTGTGACTACTATTAAACCAATAATACATCAGACTTTCTAGAACAGTGCCTGGCACATTGTAGTTACGCAATCAGTCTTACTACTAAATATACAATTTACTGAATTTTGATGAGATGCAAATTTATTATAGGGGCCTGAAACTCCCTAAAAGTTATCTTAAATACTTTAATATTATCCAACCTGATCCTGTCCACATTGTAGATTTCTGTACTTCAGACCTCTAGAATTCACTGTCACAATGTTTCTATGGATAAGTTTTGTTAGTAGAAAATTTGCCTGTATTTTTACAAATGGAGTGCTTTCCTTCTCAAATATCAGCCAGCTGTGGGTTCATTTGGCTCTGACACTCTCCAACATCATTGGAAGTATTTTATTTACTTATCTGTTTGTTGGCTTGCTTGTCCGCTTGTTTTTACATGAAGAAGTTGACAACTAGAATGAAATCGTTTGAAATGATGTGTCAGGTTTGCAATTCAGCCACACATACTGTTAAACACAGAGGAAGGCATCACAATAATTTTCAATTAGACCTACATAGGGTATGAGCTGTAGATATTGGTCTCTGGAGGTGAATGATTAGACCCCTAGCCCAAAGTTTGTAATTGAATGAAAACAGCAGTGTATTTGTCTCAGTAGCTTTTTATGAGAGTGAATTTCACATATCCACTATTGCTTCTTCAGTGAAGCTTTTTAAAATATTTCATTTGTTTTAAATTTCCATTCAATTAATTTTACCTCCTTCCATCTGTTCTAGTAATTGGGCAGAGTGATAAGAAATAAACTACTTGAATATTTCCTATTTCCTACAAAATCCTCAAGACACATTCCTAATTTTCTTTATTTTCTTAGTGTTTTACCTTTTAATGTTTTCGAGTATCAATGAAACTAGGATTATCAGACCCTATTGCTCAATGCTGCTGTCATTTCACTGCCCACTGGGCAAAGACTAACTGAAATGGTGGTTGGTTGGTATCAGGAGACTAATAACATCCGAAGAGACTTTCTGAGGCATGTGATAAATTTAAGCAGGGTAGCTTTTCCTCTTGAGATAAATCATAAATATACTTCTCTTCAGCAGCCCTTGTTAACTTGTCTCGCTACATTAAAAAGAGCTGAGATTCAGAACCATTTCCTTTCCTCATCCATATTTATACTATTAAGTAGTGGCCACAACCCTTCAGATGAGGCTTCCTCTAAAGCATGATAACTTAAAAAAGATTCTAGAGTTTAAAAGGGCAGACCATTATTTCTATCTTTTATAAATGAAACATCTGGAAACTGAAACAATGATTGCCATTGTCAAGGTCATATCTATATGTGGCAGAGTCAGGTTAGAAGTAAATTTTGTGTGCATAATCGTATAAGTCTATAAAACTCCAAGTAAAATTTGTATTTACAAGCCTAAAGGTATTTTTGATGAAAGAGAATATCATGGAAGGCCTACCTTACAGGTGCCACCATTACCTGCCTACTGGAGGTGTGCTAATTCTCAGCCACAGTCTGCCTTGGCCATTTAATCTATTGTAGATTCATTTTCCTTAGCAGCATCTCCAACACAACTTCCCGCTTTTGCATAGTACCAGAGACCATGCTTCACAGAAATTACCACTCAGCAATTTCTTACTCCCTCCTTAACTCTCATTACCTTTGAAACTACTCATTCCTGACATTTAGCCTCAGATCACTGTTTATCTCTCTGAATGTCACTCTGCATACCTGTTATTAAGTTACAGTCCTGTGGCAGCCACACATAACTAAAAGCATGGGCTCATCTTGACCAACTTCAGCTACTGCCCTCTGCTTCTCTACTACTGATGTAGACAAGAAACCTGCTGCTGTAAAATCTGATAAGAAATGCTGCAGATGCTGCTATTATATATCTCCTACTTTCTCTGCTACAGACATTACTTTTTTCTGTATTTGAAATATACATGTTTTTGATTCTTTGTGTCCATGACTTATTCATGAACCTAGTTAAATTTTGTGTTTCTAAGCTCAGAGTTCTTGAGAGCACAAGTCCTCTAAGAATCGGATTTATTGTTGTTTCTCTTTGGGTTTTTTTTTTAGGTTAAGGTTACTCAAATATTTTTTTTAAAGATTTATTTATTTATTTCTCTCCCTCCACCCCACCCCCCAGTTGTTTGGTCTCTGTGTCTATTGGCTGCATGTTCTTCTTTGTCCGCTTCTGTTGTCGTCAGCAGCACAGGAATCTGTGTTTCTTTTTGTTGCGTCATCTTGTTGTGTCAGCTCTCCGTGTGTGCAGCACCATTCCTGGGCAGGCTGCACTTTCTTTCGGGCTGAGTGGCTCTCCTTATGGGGTGTACTCCTTGAGTGTGGGGCTCCCCTACATGGGGGACACCCCTACGTGGCATGGCACTCCTTGAGCGCATCAGCACTGCACATGGGCCAGCTCCACACGGGTCAAGGAGGCCTGGGGTTTGAACCATGAACCTCCGTGTGGTAGACGGATGCCTTAACCACTGGGCCAAGTCCGCTTCCCAAATATATTTTTTATATACAAAGGACAGTGCCTAGAAAATGGACCAAGGAAGTATTAGCAAATACTTTTAATTTGTAAGGTACTTAATGATACTGAAACAGTATTGCCACCAGTATTCTGCTTACAACTATTTAGATAATGGAGAAGTATCTGTATTCAACACTGTTCCCTGTAGCTTAATTTCAATATTTTAGTCCACTGAGAACTATTCCATGTTCCCTGATTGCACAAAATTAATTTTTACAGACTTCTAGAGTATACAGAGTTTATAAATTGTCACTAAGTTATGCTCTCACCTTATCCTGCGTAATTCTAAACTTTAGGGTACAAAGTCAAATTTAGGCCCATAACATAAATGAGATTACCATCTTGATGGATGTTTTGAGGCCCAACAGAATATGAAGGCTAGAGGAAAATGTTCCTTATGGACACAATACTATTTTTGCAAGAAAGGTCATTAAGCATTTAGAGAATGATAATCAGAGGGTAAGAATGTTAAGGTGTAAGATTAGGGAGATAGATGGGAACAAGACTAAAGAGGGCCATAAATGCCAGCAACTTACTCTTTAATTTCTGGGAAATCTTAGGAGACAGTGTTTGAGAAGGAGAGCAGCATAATCTAATTTCAGATGTGGGAATGAGAAATACTTCCATTACTCTAATGTGGTGGTTTGTTTTATGTCCCAGAAAAACATGCTTTTAAGCCTAGCCCATTCCTATGAGTATGAACTCATTGTTAAACAGCACCTTTTGACAAGGTTGCTTCAGTTTTGGTGTGGCCCAATTCAAAAACGAAGGGTCTTAACCATATTGCAGGAGTTGTTTATAAGCAGAATGAAATTCAGAGAGAAATGTCACAGGAAGCAAGAAGCCAAACTTCAGTAGAACCTGGAAGAGACGGGAGAGGCTAGTAGAGGCTGTCATGTGCATTGCCGTATACCAGAGGAGCCCAGGACCAAATATTCCCTGCATCCAGCCCCAGAACACTAGTCTTCAGGAAGAAAGCATTGCCTTGATGATGACTTGATTTGGACTTGACCAGCCTCAAAACCATCAGCTAAGAAATTCCCATTGTTTAAGCCAACCCTTTGCATGTTATTTGCTTGATCAGCCAAGGAAATGAAAACACCTGGTGCTCAAAAATCTCCGCCATGCCACTGTACAGTCTTAACTGCCTATATGGGAACTTTGAACGTTAAGAATTCTGCCGTAATTATTCTGAAAGGAAAATTTGTTAGGTGAAATATTCACCTGGTAATGGGTGACACTACCAGGCACATTCTATTAAACAAAAAACAAATCATGTTTCTTTCGGCAGTATGAGGAAGATTTCAAAATATTATTTAAGCTTTTAGGATTTCAGTAAATTTTAAACATTGGAAATTGCTATAATTTTCACTGCAGGGATCCTAAATGTTTGCTTTTAAAGCTGTGTATTAAATAGTATATTAAGTATATAAAGCTATAAATGCATAGGTCTTTCTTCTGAAGCACAAGGTAACATCAGTGTACACATTTTAAAAACAGTGTAACATATGTCCACCACCTATTTTGCTTCTGTTGTAAACTAAACCCATCTAACCCACTGCAAATGAAATGTCGAATATGTCCCAAAAGTGCAAAAACCCACTAATATCTTCTGCTTGTCACTGAGGTTCGACAGTAAACAGAAATTGCATCGTAAGTCCTAGAATGACTCAATTAAGATATTTCCATGTTTATATTAAAAACAAAATTAATTTAGCTTAATTAAATTGTCCATATTTATGAGTATAAATATATAAGTACCTAAATTCTCACTGTCTTCATGGTTAAACCTATTAACAAAAACTAAATTAATAGAAATAAAAACAAGACTTTCAAAACAACAAAACAAAAAACATTTGAGTAGAAAAATGATGAGAGGTTATTTACATAAACTGATTATATGGAAGCTCTTGTGTTCTAACCAAAGACTATTAAACTAATTACAACTTGACATATTTAATAATCTGGCCTTATGAGTACACTTTTAGTCCTACATTGGGTATAATCATATGCTTTCCACATGCTGTCCTTCCTTAGACAGGCAATGCCATCATTACCATCAGCATGGGCAAGGTGGTTGAGGGATTGAGGAGAAAAGAGAAAACATTGTCTAAGTGAGAAGATGGTTTCAGCAGTACTTTCTGAACTGGAGAATCTGTTATTCTATCCTTTTCCTACATAGCAACTGGATTTCATGAAATCCCTAGAATTCTTTTACTAAACTGCTTATTGTCAGTATTTTATATTAAATATGTCGAATGTCTATTATCTTGGGAGTTAGATAGTCTTTGCATAGTGCCATCCCTTAATGAATGCGAGTCCTTGAGAAATTAGTTGAAACTCCTCAACCTCAATTTTCTCATATAAAAGTGGAATTAACATCTAACTTTCAGTGATATATATAAATAAAGTGTCCTATGTGGTATTTTATTTCCATTGAAGATTGTGTATTATTATTTAATTTATCATTGCTGTGAGATGACTCGTATCAGGTATTTTTCTGATAATTCTTCTTTTTATGGTCAATTTCTTTAGGCCCATGTTCTTTCTAAATTTGCCTTTTTAATTTGGATATTATCAACTGATCACAAATCTACTTAGCTTTCTTTTTATTGCCTGCTTTGACAGTTTTCATAGATTACCTCAGTCCTACAAACAACTCAAACTTAGTATGTATAATTTTATCAATGGCTGGTATCAAATGATAAATGACTGTTATATATGACCTTTAAGTTCCTTGTCTTCCAAAGAGTTTGAGAGTAAAGAGAATTGTATATACTTTGCATAATAATTGATTGCAAAATATAATAGAAACAACTGTGTAATGAAGAAATGCCCTAGCATGGACATTAAACAATGTGACTTGACACATCTTTGTGTTTCCTTGCCCTACAAGTAAACAAGGAATATGATTAGAAAGTTATAGGTAAAGTAGAATACATAATTACAAATATGGATAGATATTGGTGATTTGTATTTATTTTATATCTTGACTTCCAAGTAATGGGATGGCATTGGGGTATTGGAAATATAATTTACAGTTCAAAATATATGTGAAATAGAAAATGCACTCATTTCATTTCCTGAAAAGACCAAAGAGTTATCCAATGGATGGAGTGGTGTGGAATAGAAAAGCTGTTAAAGACTGGGTAGATGGTGGATGGTTGACTTCAAGAATATGAGTCACCTGGTACTTAAGTGTTAGGCTACCCCAGAGAAACAACAAAAGCCATATATATATATATATATATATATATATACGCACACACACACGCACTCAGGACGTATTTACACACACACCTCACGTACATAAATGTGTGTACATATCCTATACATACGTATATATGTATATAGAGAGATTTATTTTAAGGAATTGGCTCATCCTATTGTGGAAGCCAAGACTGAAATTCATAGACCAGGCCAGGGGGTGGAAATTGGTAAGATTAATGGGGCAGTCTTGAGTCCTAAATCTGTAGGGGAGGCCAGCAGCCTGGAAATTCCAAGAGGAGTTGTAGTCTTGAGGAATAATTTATTCTTCTTTGTGGGACCCTCATTTCTTTGCGCTAAGAGCCTTAAACTGATTGGAAGAGGCTACCCACATACTGAGACTAATCTCCTTTACTTAAAGTCAGCTAATAGTACAGAATACCTCCACAACAATGTCTAGGACAGTATTTGACCAGACAATTGGAGACCATAATTTATCCAAGTTGATATATAAACTTAACCGTCACGTTTGGATAGGAAAGGAACTCATTAGCAGTTGCAGTTATGAGAAGAGCTTTTGTGGGGAAAATAGTTCTAATATCTATGCTGTTATGATTAAAAACCTTGGCCCTGAATTCTGATTTTCACTTACTAGGAAGTCAGTCCTTAGGGTAATACACAGTCCTAATAACAACATCTCTTTGTTTTTTATCTGGAAAGAATCAGTTTGGGACCTTACTTCTTCCTACATCATCCATACCTACTACTGCCCCTAACAAAGTCTTCTTAAAACAGCTACTTGGAAATGGATGTGGCTCAAGCGGTTGAATGCCTATCTCACACATGGGGGGTCCCAGGTTCAGTTTCTGATGCCTCCTAAATAAAAAACAACAATAAGGAAAACAAATGAAGGAACCAACTCAGGAAAGTCGATGTGGTTCCAGCTTCCCACATATGATGTCATGAGTTCAGTCCCTGGTACCTCAAAATAAACAAACAAACAATCAAATAAAACCCAGCAACTGAAGTTCTATCAGGTTTAACATCTAATTGGACTCTGACTGCTATTTCTACAAACATGAGTCATTCTATTAAATTGTGTAATTTGTACTGATGAAAATGAAGGATGTCATTCTCCAAAGTTTATGATATAAAATCCCTTTTCCAAAGACTAGGATAAAGAGGGAATGAGCATATTCTTAATGAAAGTCCATTGCTTATTTTATTGCTACTGATTCTTTAACAGCTTTACTGAGGAATATTTACATGCCATAAAATTCACCCATTGTAAGTGTGTAACCCAGAATTTTTATAAATTTATACCCCCAAAAATGTGCAAACATCACTATGATCCAGTTTTAAAACAGTTTTACCACCTCAAAAAGTTCCCATAGGTTCCTTTACAATGAGTCCCTGATTCCAGCACTAGTCCCAGCCTGTCACTGATCTTCTTCTAGTTTAAGTATAAGGGAAATGGCAGACTCGTAGAATAAGTTGGTTAAGTGTGCCCACTGTTTCTGTTTTCTGATATTGTAAAAGGAGTCTTTATTTCTACCTTAGTTTTGGAAAATTCACCAGTGGAGTTATGTGGGTCTGGTACTTGTTCTGTTTGGAAGTGTTGGAGAAAAATAGTGCTTATTGGAACACGGAGAATGATTGCGTATAGACAAGGAATTATTGAGGGGCTCTCCCAATGGACGGCATCTGAAGAACAGACTTCAGCCCCTTTCTGGAAGGGGGGATTTGAATTTATACAGAACTTTCCTAGGCGGGGAAATGATAGTTGGTGGGAGGGGGCTGAGGGTCCGAGTGAAGTGCAGGGACCAATAGGAAGCCCTAGAAGTGAAAACTTTCCCTGATGGTGACTAGAAGATAGTGGGTTAGGGAGTTATGGTTTCTTGGAATGCTGCAGGAGCAGATGTTTCTTTGTTCTGTAGGAATGTTATCTGCCTCCAATATATAGGTAGGGAAGGCTTCCATTTCCCTTTACTCCAGTCTCCATGTGGTTTATTTAATTAACCTGTGGGAAAGTGCCATGCTCTTGGACCCATAGGCTTATGGGGGATGGGGTTAGCCTTTCCCCAATGCATATCAGGGGGAACTGAGCTACAGCTTGTTAATTATTGCAAACCTCTAACAGGAAGGTTATTGTTTCAGTTTCTTGGGCTGCTCAAGAAAATACCATGAAATGGGTCAACTTAAACAATAGGAATTTATTCACTCCTGGTTTGAGACTGGGAAAAATCCAAATGAAGTTGTGAAGTTGTCATCAGGGTGGTACTTTCTTCCGGAAGACTGAAGAGTTTTCGGGTTGCTGGTGGCGATCCTTGATTCTCAGTTTGTCACATGTCAAGGCACATGTTGGTGTCTCTGGTCTCTCCCTTTTCTGTCAGATTTCGTGAATGTCCAGCTTCTGGCTGCTACCTCTGTGGCCTTTTCCCCGCTGTGTGAATATCATCTATTATAAAGACCTCCAGTAATAGGATTAAAACCTATCCTCATTGGACTGGGCCATACCTTAAGTCAAGTCATCTCATCAAAAGGTTCTATTTACCATACCCATAGGAATGGATTAAATTTTAGGGCATATTTTTCTCAGGTAATACAGCTTCACACCAGGACAGGGTATAGATTCTTGGTTCACAGCTCTTTTCTTTCAGGACCTCAAAAATATTGTGTCATTTCTTTCTGGCCTCCATGGTTTATAATTAGAAATCCTCTGTCATTCAAATTATTCTTTCCCTGTAGATAAGGTGCTGATTTACTCTGGTTACTTTAAAGAATTTTACTTTTTCTTTGGTTTTCAGATATTCAATTATGATGTTTCTTGCAGTGGATATATTTAGCTTAATCCTGTTTGGTATTTGCGCAGTTTCTTAAATCTGTAGGTTTATATCTTTTGCTAAATTTGGGAAGTTTTTAAACATTGTTCCTATGTACTTTTCTAGTCCTGTCCTCTGTCTTCTCTCCTTACTCTGATGAAGTACATTTTACATCTTTTGTTTTCAGCCTATTTTTCCCTCCGTTGTTCAGACTGGATATTTTTATTGTTCTCTTTTCCAGTTTATTGATACTTTTCTTGTTCAAATGTTCTATTTGCTTAGTTTTTCTGCCTAATTTATTTAACTCTGAGAGAGATATATTAAATCTCATATTATTATCATGACTGTAGGAATTCCTCCTTTAATAACTCTTGTTTACATGAAAAATATTTTAAATACATCTATCTATCTAAATATAGTATGGAACACACATACTAATGTTGAATCTTTGAATCTATATTTTTGATTGAGAGTATGATTTTTTTTTAAAGATTCATTTATTTCTCTCCCCTCTCCACCCTCCCCCCACTTGTCTGCTATCTGTGTCCATTCACTGTGTGTTCTTCTGTGACCGCTTCTATCCTTATCAGCGGCACCTGGAATCTGTGTTTCTTTTCGTTGTGTCATCTTGTTGTGTCAGCTCTCCGTGTGTGCGGCGCCATTCCTAGGCAGGCTGCACTTCTTTCGCACTGGGCAGCTCTCCTTACAGGGCGCACTCCTTGTGTGTGGGGTTTTCCTATGTGGGAGACCCCCTGCGTGGCACAGCACTCCTTGCGCGCATGAGCACTGCGCATGGGCCAGCTCCACACGGGTCAAGGAGGCCTGGGGTTTGAACTACAGACCTCCCATGTAGAAGGCGGATGCTCTATCCCTTGGGCCAAGTCCACTTCCCGATAGAATGATTACAATTGAAAAGTAATTCTGAGTTTTTATCCCCATTCCCTGAGTATCTAATGAATGCGAGTTCTCTTAAAAGTGTACTCTTCTGCACTATACTTTAAAAAAGATCACTCTTTTTTTTCTGACCTATAATGTTTTCCTGTCATAACTTTAACAAATTGTGTGATTTGATCAGCTCTTTCTCACATAAATGCTATCAGTCTGTGTATGACTTAGGACAATCACTCAATTGTCCTGTGGATCAGTTTCCTTATCTTTTGATTTAGGTATTTGGATTAGATAATATTTAAGGTCATTTCAAACACTTTTATTTTATCACATTTATTTTTTACCAACATGAATTTCTAGTACATCATTTGTACATATTATGTCACTTTGCATGTGATTATGTGCTTTATTTTATGTGGTGTTTTAAAAGAAGAAGTATTTGTCTTGTTCTTTCATGCATAAAATCTTGACCTCTTAGGAGTGGAAGGGTTGATCATGCCTTCATATTTCTCCTTTCTAGCATCTAGAAAATTGGTGAAAATACAGAGATTCTCATCCTCATAAATACAGTGATTAGTTACCAGGAGACACTGGAATTTATGAACTATTCTTCAGTAAAATTCTTGGGGTTGAAGAATGCTCATGCAACTTGCTCTTTCCTTCATTCATACAGCACTACTTTTCTATTGATGCCTTGCCCTTGAAGACACTTGAAAATAATTTCCAACTGAAAGATTAAGGGAGCAAATGAAATTTCAAGAGGACTATAACACATTTTGGGGATGGAACCATGAATGCATTATTCCAATGAAAGAAAAAAAATTCTCTGGACAGTTGCCACAGGCAACTATATAGGGAATTTGATCCCAGTATAGCTAATACATAAACAATAAATATAAACAGTTAGTATCCAGGTTATATTTTTCAGTGACTTTCTTACTGCCTTTTCTTTATCACTGTTTATACACCCAACTTCCTGTTATTACATTATAAGAAGTGGCCCTTTTGAATTCTGTAATGTCATCCTATTGCTAGAATCCTATCAGAAATTTACTCTTGGAATGATTTTGGAATTTTAACCTCAGAGCTATGAACATAGGTTGTAAATCTTGAGGGAACAATAGCCAATATGATTGTTTTCTGTTCTCAACATCAATTGCTATCTAATTTATGAAATAGTCTAGGCAATGTTTGTAGTCTGAGTGATTTTAGATTGAGCAATCTTTGGAACTTCTGAGAGGGGAAGGTCTCTATATCTCATAAACACTCTTTCCATACTCATTACCCCATAGGACTGGAAGAAACCTCTCCATATTTGATTTGTAATAGGGTTTTCCATTCAACAATGATACAAATCACACAAGGTGTGCAATCCAACTTCATTTTCCATTCTAATCTCTGCCAGAGAGTCTAATCTAAATCTTGCACACCCTTTGAAGTGTAGCCCAAATTTCCCTTGATGCAGACCTCTGTCCTTGTTCTCCCTCTTTAAACTTTAATATACTTACACTGCTCCAAATGCTACCATTTGATAATTACAATAATATTTTCATAATACTTTTGTTTTAATCTTGTCATATGAGGTGGCATTTTGCACAGGGGTTTGATCCTAAAATCAGCATATGTGTTTAATATAACTCAGCTTTTCCAACAATATTTATTAGAGAGCTATAGCAGATCAGTGTTTCAACAAATAATTCCCAAGGGCATGCTTAACAGTTATTGAACCCTTTCTCTATGCCAGGCACTGAGCTCATAATTAGAAGCAGAGCCTCATTCATTTTATGGATATTTAAATGGAAAATCACAGAAATTCTGAAATCATGGGGCACAGTTATGCAGACAGTAGTCTGACTCCACTGATCACATTCTCAACCGTAGTGCTACTGATACTGTGCCCCTGCGCAGTGTAACATGTTGACTGTGATGAGAACTTTCTATTTTGTGACACTGGGGCAAGATCAGTTATTAGATTACCACACACAATGCTTATCCCTGACATGTTTTAGGCTCTTTTACCTACCCAGCCACACGAAAACCTTTCCATATTTTCTGTTTATAAATATTTTGAGAATTTCACATATATCATGTTGCAAGCTAACCATTTTCATCTACATCAAAAGATGTCTACTACCAAGTTTAATAAATATATCAAGGCAATGCTTGAGAGTCCCCAGGCAGTGCAAGTATTGCAAATAGCACTTTCCCACTGGGAAAATGGCAATGTTTACATGAAAAAAATATAGTTTTATGTTCAAGAAAAGCAAGTCACATGCTTTTTATAGAGCAATTTTAATGAAATATATAATACATACAAAAGCTGTATAACATGCACACAGTTGAGAGAATGGTAATATATAAATATCCACATTTATTATCTAGCGTAAGAGATAATGTCTTTCTTTATAAGCATTTGTTAAGAAATAATAAATAAGCAGAACAATAAATAAGTAAATTCTTATTTAGCCCTGGTCTACAAGAGTTAAGACCTCAAATTATTACTGATGAAAAATAAAGAGTATAAGGGATTGAACCTTATGATTTTCTTTTAGATCCAAGCTTGTTATGTTTTCAATACACTGATATCTGAAGCCAAATATAATGTAATCAGAGTCAAGTAAATCTATTCTCTAATTTTAAGAAAAAGAGGCAATTCTGAAAGAATGGGTGCCTCTTAGTGGAGGGAAGTAATCATTTTTATAAAAGGAAGCAAGGGTATGTCGTCTATCTCAAGGAATCCAAGTTTAATCTATATAATTAATGATCTCATGGAATCAGAAAGTAGATTGGTACAAATATAGTTCTCTACAAAATGAACTATGAAAGGTGCTCAGTGAACATATGGTGTTTGGTTATCATCATTGTCAAAACATTCAGTTTTTTAATAGGGTCTGTACCTTAGCTTCACAAACCCAGAAAACTTCTTTGAAGTGTGTCAGGAGTTTTTGTTTCTTTGTTTGTTTTGTTTGATTCTCCTGAGTTATGTTTTCACATCAAACAACTTCAGAAGACTAAAATAAAACCTAAGATGCAAAATTACTGATCAATAATGCTAAATGTAACTGTCCATGTGTACAGGAAGGCTCATGATGATGTGATTTTCATAACAGTTTCCTAAATAGTTACCTACAAAAAGTCTGTAACTCTCATAGGAGTCTAAAGTTTCATATCACTATGATCATCTCTCTGTCTTACATTGGATATGTTATTATAAAAGCCCAAACACTTTCTTAAGGACAATTGAATCAGAATATGGAGCATACAGTATATTAAATTTGACCAACAAAACTAATTCAGAGATGACAAAAAAAACACACTGATATTCAATATTCCAGACATTTCTCTTTTCATTGTACATGGTTCTTCATCAAAATTGTACATTATTCTTATCATAATCCTATAAAGTAAAGTACCTACATTGTATTCTAGTACTCATAATACCTAATAAGATTCATGAATATTCTGTGGTGTTAATTTTGAGCTAGCCATCAAGAGAGGCAATAAATGACAGCAGTGGAAGGAACGCAGACCTGGGACTTAGAAGCCTGGGTTTTAGACCCCATTAAGTTACAGATTGAGAAGCTATGCTTGGGCTGTTTAATTAATCACTCTGCAAATCAATCCTTTCCTGCAGCAAAATAAGGGAAATGGGTTAGATGGTCTCCAATGGCTGTCTTAGCTTGTCCTTTTCAGGATTTAATTTTGATTTATCTTGCAAAAATCTTATCTTGTACATTACCATGTCCTTGTCTAAAAGCACCAAACATATTCTCAGAGTACTTTTATCACAGTGATGGGTACACAATAGCACTACTTATTTATTCATTTGTTTTCCTCCAAGGGATTAGGAACACCATTAAATAAATATTCAGCTAAAATAAATCCAGTTCCAGGAATATTGCTTTTGTGTTCATATTTATCACTTCATTTAATTTTCTTAATTATGCTGGCGGGCTAAGACACTGATTTATGAGGAACATGGAAAGCAATGGTTATCGTTGCTTCCATTATCTTTACTTTTATGACTTTTCAAGAAATTTTAGACTGCATCACTTTTAAGCCATGAAATGCTCTCTCCCAGAGGCTCAAGAGAGATGCTATCTCCCATAGTGACACAGTTATCACGTGATCATCTAAGTAGTTTGTTCTAACAGCCTAAAGTAATTGGGTTCATTTCCTCCACTCTTCCCCATAGTAGCTGTTTAAACAGAGCATCAATATCACATTGTTGGAGGCCAGATCATAATTAACAGAATAAGTAATTATAGATGACTAAGGGGATTGTGCCTCCTCATCCTTAAAGATACTCTATCAAATTATAAACTATGAAATCGTTTAACATAAAAATCCATTTGTAAGCTCTAAGCATGTAATCTATTTTGCTTTATTTTTCAAAATAATACCAATTTTATTTAAGTATTCATAACCTCCAGTGATATTTCCTAGATAAATTCTCCCCTACTTAAACCATACTATATACTCATAGTACTTGTTCTATGCTACCATTTAGAAGTTACTCACTCTTATCTTTTTTCTTTTTTTAATTAAATTGTCTTTTTTTTAAGAAGGTGCATAGATCACAATAAATGTCACATTGAGAAATATAAGAGATTCCCACATACCCCAACCCCCACCTCCCCCACTCCTCCCATATCAACAACCTCTTTCATCATTGTGACACATTCATTGCATTTGGTGAATACATTTTGGAGCACTTAAACACTTGCGTGTTTTTTCACATTTTTTAACATATGACATGTATAGACTGCAAAATCTTTGAAGAAAGGGACATGTTTTATTTCATTTATCCACACTCAATATGAAACACAATGTTCTATTCAAGAAATACATATAGTTTACTTAAAAATAATATGCTCAATATTCGCTCATAAGATATTCAAACTCAGACCCAAAACGAAGTCATAATTAGACTTCCTGTTTTGCTTATTTCTAAAGGTGACCTTATAAAATATCTTTTAATACAAGTATAAGTGAAACACAAAAAAATTAAGTGACCTAAATAACTAATAAAAGTATGTCTGAGTATCTTAGAAAAATTGCTGTAAACATCTTAAATAAATTTTCAGATTCTTAATGTAAATGAACAACTGATTGAACACAGTGGTATTGTTGCAAAGTATACATCATTTATAACTTAGATTTTGAATCTAAGGAATGCTATTCTCCTTTTGTATTGGTCTTCAAGTCAATATATCTAGGACATACTTTAGAGTAAAACTTAGATATAGAAATAGGCAAATTTTTCATAATTTAATCATATTTAAAAATGAAATAATAAATACTGAACTGAAAAAATATTCAGAAAATATTACAGTATTATTACTAGTAGTTTTCACTATTTGAGATGAAACCACTTTAATTTTAATTCACTTTAATTTTCCTTGATCTTCTCTTTTCTTCCCTGTTTCCTTGTTTCCTTAATTTTTGAATAAATAGTGTGCACAAGGCATTGGATTAGGTGAACAGTAGTGAAGAGAATAGAGAAGTGATTTATTATAGTCTAGTGGTTAAAGATCTCTATTTACAAAAAGAAATCAAGTATGATTAATCAAAAAACTTTTACTTTCTAGTTTCTCCATTCTCTGGTTTTAATACCTCCTTCTATCCTTTTTCTCCTTCTTTGAATTCATCTTTTTCACTCTTCCTCAAGTCCTGATCTATACATAAAACAACAAAATGCTTTACTTTCATCCAAGGAAGAGCACCTCCTTTCCCTTCAGAAGATCAAAGGAAAGAAGATACCTGATGTCCTTGAAGTTGTTTTAAGGAATCATTCCGTGTAGGCTGATGGTTATTGCTTTGCTGAGTCTACATTTTGCCTGGCATTTCACCATTACATAAACATTATTCTTTCTGTTGGCATTTGTTTAGTGAGCTATAGACTCAGTGGTGTAAGATTTATATGTCACCATCTCTTCCTGGTGGCTCAAGCTAAATTATTATCCAGGCATTCCAATTTAGACACACAAAAAAGGGACAGATTACTATACCCCACATGCTACACCTCCACCAAACAAAGCCTTATTCTTTATTCATGTGTCCTGAAGAGTATTCATGTTTTTAGTGAAAATGTGGGTTATTCTGTCAGCTGAGATAGCTTCAAGACTTTGTGTTATTTGCAATTTTATTCTCATAGAATGCATATTTTTTATTTAGGGACAGATGTGAGTAGGAATATTTAAATATTACTCTTTAAAATATATATATCACGGCTTTCAATTACTTAGATTTAGTTACAATACTTTCAAGTTGCCCTGGATAGTCCTGGTTGACTCATTTTATCCCAGTATAATCATCAACAGAGCTGCCTTTCACTCTGAAATGTGCCCTAGTTTGGAAGATAAATTGTATTTTCATACTGACTTTAAAGAGTAGTACAGTGAACTCTTATATAATATTCTTTTGGGAGAGCATTAGAAGATCTTGGATCCAAGAATACTGAGTGAGCAGACAAGGGTCAGTGGAATAGCAAGACTACTGAAAATATATTACATCCCCAGGATATCTTCCTTTCTACAGTAGAAATTCCCTCAAAAATTAGCTTTTTTTGAGGCCAATTATTTCGGAGTATTTCTCTCCTCCCCCAAGGGAATCACCATCACCCTTGAATCTTTCAAGCCCTTGATGATATTTCTAATTTGTGAAATTCCTCCAGGAATGCAGTATTTCTTTTTGCTTTTTTTTTTTTTTTTTTTACTATTTTCCTAGGAAAAGGTAGCTCTAATGGCATCCACTTAGTCTTTCCTACCATAATTTCATTCACTTTGTAGATTGGGGAACTGATGTGAGGATTCTGCCGGTTGCTGATGATATCTATTCCAATTACACACTCCAAACTAGGAACATAGCCAGAAGATGGATGCAAGGAACACCTGGGCCTTATATGAAATAACTTCTCCAGAAAGTAATGCAACTTCATAGCCAGTGTCCAATAATCTCCAAAAGTCTGATTATTTCCATTTCCCCAATGTATGATCTCCCTGATAAATGCTATTCATCCCTTCGGGAATGCTGGATGGATGATTAAGTATCATAGCAAGGACCTATTTTTATGAAATATTTTTATTAGAAAAGTTGTGAGCTTACAGAGTAATCATACATAACATAATATACCATATTCCCATGCATCACTCAACCACCAACACCTTGCACTGTTGTGGAACATTTGTTATAATTGATGAAATAATATCAAAATATTACTGCTAACTATAATTCCTTTAGTGTATTTTTCCATAAACCACCCTATTATTAACACCATGTATTAGTATTGTACCTTTGTTAGAGTTCATGAGAGAATATTCTCATATTTGTACTGTTAACCACAATCTATCATTTATCACAGAGTTCTCCTGTTATACAATCTCATGCCTTGTACAATCCATCCAAAGGTGTACACTCAGTAGTTCTCTTTCATTACAAAATTGTGTCATCATTCCTTCAATTTCTAAAACGTTTTCACAAATATTTAGGAATAAACTTAACTAAGGACATAAATGACCTGTATTCAGAAAACTAAAAAAACATTGCTAAAAGAAACCAAATAAAAGGAAGCACAGTCTGTGTTCATGGATTGGAAGGCTAAATATCATTATAATGTCAATTTTATGCAAGTTAATTTAGAGATTCAACATAATTCCAATAAAAATTCCAACAGTCTTTTTTTTTTTTTTTCAGAAATGGAAAAGACAATTGTCAAATTTATTTGGAAGGATAAGGAACCCCATGTAGCAGTTTGATATGGTTATGAATTCCAAAAATAGATATTGGATTATGTTTGTAATCCAATCTGTACCTGGGCATGATTGATTTATGATTAGGGTGTTGACTCTCCAGCCCTTGGTGGGTGGGGACTCACAGATAAAATGCATGGCAAAGAACAGAGTTGAGGGTTTCTGATGTTGGAGTTTGATGCTGGAGCCCAGGGAAGCCAGAACTCAGAGGAAAGAGAAGCTAGCCCCAGGAATGAAGGAGCCTTGAAACCAGAGAAAAGCAAGCCCCAGGAATGTAGGAACCCAAGAAGCCAGAACCTGTACAGACGTCAGCAGCCATCTTGCTCCAAACAGACTGATGAGGGAAGTAACTCATGCTTTACGGCCTGATATCTGTAAGTTCCTACCCCAAATAAATTCCCTTTATAAAAGCCAACCAATTTCTGGTATTTTGTATCAGCACCCCCTTTAACTAATACACCCCAAATAGTCAAAAAATATCTTAAAAAGAGTGAAGTTGGAGGACTCTCACTTCTTAACTTTAAAGCATGTTCCTTAGCTACAGTGGTGAAAGCAGCATGGTACTGGCATAAAGATAGGCATAATGACCAATGGAATTGAATTGAGAGTTCAGAAATAGACTGTCACATTTATGTTCAAGTGATTTTTGTTAAGGCTGTCAAGCTCACCCAGGTGGGTCAGAACAATCTATTCAACAAATGGTGCTGGGAGAACTGGATATCCGTATCTGAAAGAAACAGGACTGCTATCTCACATCTTATAAAAAATCAACTCAAAATGGATCAAAGATCTAATAAAAACAAGAACCATAAAACTCTTAGACAAAAAAGTAGGGAAACACCTTCAAGATCTTGTGGCAGGGACTGTTCTTAAAGAGAAAAGACCTCTCATTCAAGGGATCTGGGAATTGATTGGTGACTCTGTTTTGCTGATTTACGTTAGACTTCTCTATTCATTTGACCTGGAACTCTTCTGCTTATAGAAATCAAGAGAGAGTTTAATAGATTATAAATATATTTCTTTTCTAAGGACACCATGATCTACTAGCTGACACCATAGATATCTGAGTCAGATTATTCAGATTATTGCTTTGCTCTGCTGTTCATTTCATTAAACAAACCATATGCACTACCTTGCTTTTAGCAATGAAGTACCACCTCTTGGTCCCTGCAATCCCAGGATCCCATTGTCCCAACTGGATTTTGGGTTTCCAGTCTGATGATAGCCATTCCACTGTTATTTCTGATCTATAGGAAAGAACAACCACATAATTCTTCAGGGATGCTGGGACATCTCTCACAAATTTAATTCTCATTGTCTTCATAAAAGATGTGTCCTGTGGACATTTCTCATAGGGTGGGTAGCAGGTTTTACATGATAAATCCACTTTTACATTCCAATATCTTGAAGCTTTGAACATCTTCCTCTACAGTATATTAAGGCAGTTCTGGCAGTTTGACTTTATCTAGTGTTGTTCAGTTTTCAGGTTTGATTCAGCCACCTAACACCTAAACAAACCAACTAATCCTTTTCTAACACCTCAAGCTAAAACAGTGACTTGAGAATCTCTACTAAGGGGTACTATATTAGACAGGGTTCTCTAAGGAAACAGAATCAACAAAAGATATCTATCAATAGTAAAAGATTTTATCAGAGTCTCTTACATGACCATAGGGATGCACAAGTCCAGGTTCTCCAAGCAGGCTCCACCCAGGGGCTCCAAAGAAAATCCAATGAAGGTCCTTGATGAGTTCTGGGAGACGTTGGCTGTACAAAGACAGGCTGTGAAATTCTCACTCAATGCTGGAATCACTTCCCCTTTTAAGGCATTCAACTAATTGGATAAAGCGTCACTCGTTGCTGATGGCAATCTCCCTGAGTGATGTAATTGTAATCAGTTATCTATGATTTACCACTGCAGTAAAGTCAATGGTGACTAAAGTCCATAAATGCTCTTGTTTGACAGTTAGCCAAGTGCTTGCTTGACCAAACAACTGGGCACAGTTACCTGGCTGAGTTCACACATTAGCCTATCACAAGCCCATATCAATAAATCCAACTTTATATTATTTCCACTATGACCTTTCACCCTTAATATTATCAAGATTTCTGTCTGTGTGAATTGGAATACTCATGCAGTTATTTTGGTGTGTAGCACAATTCCTCATGGATCCTACTTTATACCTCATTCTTTGGGTTCTGTTATGACACTAATACTGTTATAGATCTAGGGGCAAAGAGGAGTAATGGTAGTAGGTGCTAAAAAGAATCAACATCTTTCAAGAAAACTACCTAAGTGAGGTCATTACTGATTCTTCAGGCAAAGGAGGGCTAAATTCCTCAGGCAAGAGTAGAAAGCCTGCTTCTATTGGGAAAGAAGACTTGGCAGAATTTAGGGGTTTGTTGTCCCCAGATTCATCATGACCTACTCATGAGCACTTATTCCATTTTTAATATCCTATTCCTTCAAATCAATACTCTTACTTCAATAGGAGGCACTTCACTAGGTTGAGAGTTCAATTTGCATTGTAGTTCAGCCACTTACAGGATAAGACTCTCAGAAGGCTTTTGGAAATCTTGACCATGTAGCTACAAAAAAATATGAATTTCTCTCAGGACAAGTATAGAAGCTTTCAGATCATTTACGCAGAGCATGAACTTGGAATCTAAAGCCCCGTGCTCATCCTTTTCTTTCCCCACTTTGTCAAGTGTAGTAAGGAACAGCCAGTCTACCTCATTTAATTCCTTAATTTGCCTAAAATGCTCTAAAGTAACAAACACATGTTCACCCATAATCTCACCTTTTATAGGTATTTGGTTACCCAATGGCAATATTTTATTATCACTATTCCCACATCAAGCCAAGGATTAGCAGTGCCCTCTTTACCACTTCAAACAAAATTTAGTGCTTTTAATTATAATCACATTAGTACTAATATAGTTATTTTAATTCTAATTTATCAAATTAGAATAAATTTAACTCTAATTAGTTAAATAAGAATTCCTAAAATGGTCTGAAAGGCTATGATTCTTTTGCAGACTCCGGGAGAAAATTAACCTCTTTGTGTTTTCCTTGACTGCACCCTCTCCTTCTCTCAAGCCAGCCTCCTAACATCTTCCAGCATAGTACATTTCAATCTCCCTCTGTTCTCCAATTCTATTACATCACTGTCTGTGACTTTGACTGTCCTACCACCCTCTTATAGGGTATATTGTTCAGTCTGTCTCAAGAACCAATTCCAGAAAACCCAAAACCAATTCCAAAAACTCATCTGTAAGATTCTGTTCCTCTGGAACTACTTCCAGTTCCAAAATTTGTATTAGCCAGGGTACAACCAGAGAAACAGAAATAGTAAGAGAGATTTATATATATGTGTGTGTGTGTTACAATAGATTTGTTACAAAAAATTGGCTGTCATGATTTTAAGAGCTGGAAAAGCAAGTCGTAGAGCCATTGGACAGTTTGTAAGGAAGGGTACGCTGAAACTATCAAGCTGAAGCTGAACCTATTATCTGCAGATGGACCTTATTCTATTCTGGGTAGGCTCATTCTACTATTAAGTCCTTTCAACAAATTGAAACTGGTTTATAGCAATTATTCAGGATAATCTCCTTTACTAAAGTCCATTGATTATGGAGTTTAATCACATCTACAAAATCCCTTACAACAATACCTATATTAGGGTTTGCTTGAATCATTGAGGAATGTAACCTGGCCATGTTGAGGCATAAAACTGCCTAATATACCTCCCAACTTAGAATGCTCCTTGTTTTTGGTCAAGATTAAGTTCAGAAGTACAGAAATGTTCTCAAGACTGAAAATGTTCTACATTCTAAAAGAGATGAAACACTTGAAAACAGAGTTGAACAAGACAGAATAGGACCAATGAAGGAATGGATCAAACCTAGAAGGAGGTGGTAGGAATGAGTGGTGTCTCAGGAAAGAAAATACAGAAAAGGAGACCCAGTCTAATCTCACTTTAAGTATGCTAATGACACACTTCCTATGAATGATTTTTGCTAACAGAGGAGCCCTTATACAAGGAATGCTTTTAGCAGAAAATGCCTGGTTGTCTAGCATTGCTTATGATCAACAAATCTGGAACTTTTGGATTAGTGAGCCTGGGATCCCTGAAAAACTATCACAGACATTTGTAACTTTCTGAGTATATTGGAGATGTTTCAAGACTCACGTGAAATTCAATAAGTAGAGTGAACACATGCCTTTTTTTGTAACTTCAACCAGTTAATGAGTTAAATCCTCATTTAACTTAGTTCCATTCTATTTCAACTCTCTTGGTGCTCTTAAACTCATTCTTTAAATACATATTTTATTAGAGAAGTTGTGATTTTACAGAACAGCAATGCATAAATTATAGGATTCTCATGTACCATCGTATTATCAACATGTTGGAATGCTAAGGTACGTTTATTAATAATACAATAATATTAATACAATTGATAAAAGCATATTTTTATGAATATGCTGTTAACTATGGCCCATGGTTTAACTTAGGTTCACTATGTAGTGTAGTTCCATGGATTTTAAGATTTTTTCTATGACTGTAGATAGAACCTAACATTTTTCCTTTTAATCACTTTCAGATATATATTTCAATGCTGTTAATTACATTCACAATGTTGTGCTACCATAACCACCTCCAATACCAAAATAGTTCCATCTTTCCAATAAGAATTCTACATTTTAAGCCTTAGCTTCGAATGAAAGGAATCAAAAGCATAAGCCAACCCAATTTTTCCTGGCCCTTCATCAATTTCAAGGGACAGGAGAGATTTCAAAAGAACATTACAACAGAAGGGACAGTTCTAGATGGAAAAAAAAATGAGGCAATGAGGAAAAAAAATTCTTAGCTGATTTAGAAATTAAGAATAGATGAGTCATTCTTCGTGTTGATAAACAAAAACCACATTAATCAAAAAAGTCTCTGTGATGTACAGACCTAGAGCTTCTGTTAATTTATCTGTTGATTGTTCAAGTAACAAAGCAGGAGTAAGAGCTTCTATAATTTAAATTTATAAAATAAATCACGAGAAAAAAAGAACTAGAAAATTTAGAAGTAAACAAGAGATATCATTCACAGACTTCTTGCAGCCCTCAGACAGTAGAGTCTAAGGTGTTAATGTCTAAGAAAGCGCATGAATAAAATCCTATGGCCTTATTCCTTAGACGTGTGTAGGTGAGGCCCTAGGAATAAGCCCTGCATCTTGTCTTACATCACACTTTGTTTAAGGCAGTTCCTTTTTCCCCTGCCTCAACAGTTGGTTGTACGGAGGACTAGATAAACAAAGGAAAACACCAGAACTGTGTGTAGGATGAATTCAGAACCTTGTTTATGCTTCCTAATGGTAAAAAATGAAAATGTTCATGGGTAGAGAATAGGTTAAATTTGGATAATGTATTTTGTACCTGTGTAGTAAAATACCCACTTTTCTCTAAAGATGGAATAGAAATATACAATTTCTACTAACTTTAAGTAATTTAGCCATGAGAATAATTCATTTTATCTCATAAGTTAATACATTTTTCACTTATCTGAGACTCTAAATACATGGTTGAGAAAAGCCTAAAAATAAAAATATATCTCAGCTTTTAAATTATTTAGAGAAATGATTTTAAACATTGAAAAGAATCTATTTCTAGAGTTATTGAGGAAAGTTAAGGGAAAAAAATTTCCATGATAGCTTTTAAGGATTTAGAAAAGGAAAAATACTGGCATTTAAAAATCTTATTCTATAAAAATGCTGACTTAGTTCCAAGATCATTTTCTATACTTATCTACTCAGTCTCCTCTTGCTGTGCCAGAAATTGTACAGTAAGCTTTAGATGAACTGTGAAAATGAATTTGGGGATTTTTAAGGTAACAAGTCCTTGCCACAAAAGCAACTTTTACTTAATGAAAAAAAAAAATCTGCATTGACACTTTGTGCTGCAAAATACCACATAGATATAATTATTATACAAATATGTCAAACAATACACAGTTAACAAGTTTTGGGGATCTTTTTCATACAATGATATGATTAATGTTTGGCGTAAATACAAATGATATTATCCTTTTTTATATATCTACCTTGTCATTCCAGAGGTAAAGCTGCTAAATGCATCAGATGCTGTCTTGACGTGCTCTGAAGATATAGCAGTTTCCTGACCTTTAATCTCAGAACAATTCAAGAAAAGAATCTTGCCATTTTGAGACTGCCCAAAGACAGGACTTCTAGATGCTTGCATTTTCCTACAGGTCAGTGCCAAGGGTCTCCATTTGCTCCATACATAGCCCGATACTACTACAGTACATCTCACCAATTTGAAGTTGAGGCAGAGAACAGAGACCGTGGCTCAGATCCAATCACATTTCCTCTTTCCTTTCTTCATTTAATCATTCATACAGCCCAAAGCAACAGGCCTAGGTCTTTACTACCTTCTAAACCATAACCTTTCACATGTTGGTCTAAACCTTAGTATGTATCTGTAAAACACAGAATATTATCTTCTCTACATTATGGGAAAAAATCTGGGATCTGGATCTTTCTGCTTTGGCTTTTGACATGCTAACTATATTTAGAAAATCCTGCCTCTGCTGACAATTATGGCATTAAGTCTATTTTTATTGCTACAAAATATGATTTTGAGTTTTAGAAGTCGATTATTAATTATTTTTCTATTTCTGTTTTGAAACACTCATAATTTCTTCCTTCCAATTCCATGCTATGGCGACAAAGACTGGAAGCAGACTGGGGAGAATATCATGTGCTTGTTATAAAATTGCAAAAGAGAAAAATCAATACTGTCAAATACAATACCCTAAAATACTTAACAATATTCCTTGTTAGTCACTATATAACAGAATTAAAGAGATAGCAATTAGATAAGAAAATAGGGTGATGGATAATATCACACAAGTTTTAAAACAAAAAGTACTGGTAATCAAGAAGTTAGAAACCTGTAACTTAATTAAGCCTGTATTTTATATTTTTTGTGCATGCGGTTTTAGAAGAACAGGCTTTTGTGCTGTTAACGTCGGTGCCATCTCCTTTGCAAATGCTGTAAGCTAGGGCCCTAGAACGGTACTTTTCAGATGTTATTATCTAGATGGAGTACTAGTAATTTGGGCGTTTTGTTGAAATTGTTCTGATATAGAAATTGTAATGTGAACATGGGGTATTTGAGGACACCTGGCCTCTTTGAACCCCCTCTGTTCCACTTTGGTTGTTTCCAGCGTTAGAAGTACTGCTTTTTCAAAACAATTGCATTCTGTCTCCTTTGATGCTGCAGCACCAGCATGTGGTCTAGGTGCTGCACCATGAGACATGGAATATGTGTGAACACTTTCACGGGTTGTTCACGCAAAGGAATATCCAACTTCTGGCAATTGTGGTGGAAGAAGTTTCTGACACTCTGGGGTTGGAAGTGGCAGCTTGTAGTGAGAGTCCCAAACGTCATTGGTGATTGTGGCTGTGTTGTTCCTTGAGCTCACAATGTGGTTGGGTCCTACGTTCTTGGGGAGTTTCAAAGTCGGCACATTTTGATCTTTCCCGAAAATTTCAAACTATTACGTTATCAAACAGATTTTCTTCAATAATTCACGTTTTGAGCTACCCAAAAAGCATCCTTTTGTTTAGCTTAATTCTTTGAAATTAAGAATCTGTGTAACAAAGTACAGAAAGATGGTAGAAATTCTCACTTTTTGGAATTGTAGATAATCTAGATTCTTAATAGAAACTCCAGGCAATCCAGAATTTCTAAGTGATAATGTGTATTTAAAGGTGAGAGACAATTTTGCTATAGCATAATAACAGGCAGCAAGTATTTACTCTTCATAAGAGAATAAAAATATATTGTCAAAGTGAGGTGGTGAACTAAAGAAAATTTCTAAAATTTTCTTATTGATTTAAGCTGGGTTGAATATATGAAAATTTCCACAGCTGCCTTATAATTCCCTGTGTGTCTTAAATTCAAGTAGACAGCATTGTCTCCTCATGTTAGACAATTACATCCCTACTCCCTCTTTTGACATTTCTAATACACTGTAATCTTGACAAAGAACTATGTTCCCTATTGCCCTCATTCCTACCTCCTTCCCCCAGTGTTTACCATGTAATTCTTACTAGATTTGATTTTATTAAAATATTATGTCAAAAGGAGAAAGAAAAATTATTCTCGAACCTTCACCCAGAGAAAATCAAGCTACTATTAATAGAGGTGGATAGATATATCTACATATATCCGTATCTATGTAAAATTGGTCTCACTGCTCATTCTGTTAAAAACCTGCCATTGTTAATAAAACAACATGAACATCTTTCTAATTCACCACAATTTATTCTCAACTATATTTGCCTTTTAATGGCTACATATTATTTATTCATTTACTTTTTAAGTCATTAGCCAACCCATATTGTTGGGTATGCAGATTATTTTGGTTATTTGTGGGTAAGCCATATGAATATATAGTTACATTTTCAAGATTATTTTTTAGAATGATATTGTGGAAGTTCGTGTAGTTTTATTGAAACAGACAAATTTTATTAAAAATAATGAGGGCATTCTTGAAGAAAGAAATAAAACAGGGATACAAGACAACAAATATTCTGAAGTATGTGAAGAAGTGAGAGGGGATTACACTTGGTCTTAATATTAGGTAAAGAGAAATAGTTCTTATAAACATTTTATATGACCCTGTCATTTCCTTACATTTATGTCTATCTCATCAATATTCAGCAGGCATTATTAGTCACCTACTCAATACAAATTCCCTCACTCTTTATTGATAAGTAAGTCTTAATTTTGTTTGGGGAAACAATATGTATAGCTAATATGCTAATTTTCCTAAATCATTTGTAGCAAGAATAGCCTTGTGAATAGTTCTGGTCAATGAGACATGAATAGAACCTGCTCAGGGTTTCTGTGAATGGGTCTACTTTCCTGACACAGACAACAATATTCTTTCTTTCTTCCTTTATTTCCTGCTTTGAATATGAACATGAGGAGGAAGAAGTTGAACAACCTTATAATCATGAGATAAGACAGATGAGAACAAAATCTTCACTGTAAAGATGGTAGAAAGAAATGAGAGTAGGAAACTGGAAGATTGTTGTCCTTAATCCCAGGTGAATATTATGATGAGGCAACTTTGGAAAACATAGCACCTGGGAACATTCCTGCACACATATTAGTGTCTAGTACAATAGGAGGCCAATCAATATTTGTTGAATGAATGAATAAATATGTAATTCAAAGGTAATTGTTATTTGTTGTCTCTATTTTCAACATTATTTTTAGCCTGAAACTTTTACTTATTAATCTTAAAAAACAATTTGCTGAACACTTGATAGTCTCAACTTTTAAATATGAGCTAGTCTGGTTGTTCTAATGTAAATATTATTTGTTTTCAAAACTTATCGTGTTTCTTAGCTCCATTGAGAAGTTGGTTTAATGATGGGGTATTTGGCAAAATTTATTTTGATTTTAGCTAAGTTAAAATGATTACAAGGAATGGATGTGGCTCAAGTGGTTGAGCACCTGCTTCCCACATGGGACATCTTGGGTTCAGTCCCCAGTTCCTCCTAAAAAAAAGAAAAAACAAACAACAAGCAAACAAATGAAAAATCCAACTCAGGGGAGCTGATGGGCTCAGTGGTTGAGTGTGAGCATCCCACGTATGAATTCCTGGGTTCAATTCCTGGCCTTGGTACCTCAAAAAAAAAAAAAAAAGAAAGAAAGAAAAATAAAAGATTATAAATCCTAACTCTCCATCAAAAGTTCTATTGCAATTTCTAATTCAAATTTACACTCTCAAAGTTTTTAATTTAGTAAGTTAAAATAAAGTGCATACCCCTAAAAATCCTAGGCTATCCATTAAAGTTATGTTAAAATGTTAATGATCTTTTTCTAGTTGCATTACCAGTTAGTGGTTGGTAGTAATCCCAGAGTGCCAGGGAGGCTCATCCCCGGAAGTCATGTCCCATGCTGGGGGGAAGGTAATGCATTTAAATGCTGAGTGGCCACATTTAAGGCTCTCAGGAGGTAACTTTTAGGCACCTTGCAGCCTAGGCCTAGTTGAAATTTTAGGCACACAGGCTCATAAGCATAGTCATCAGTATCAAGGGCTCATCTTTGGGCCATCCTTCTTCACTGGTCTTTGCCCTTGCACTTAGGGGATTGTTGCTGTTCCATTGGGGAATGTGACAAAGCTCCCCAGGCAAGGAACTCAGTACTCCCTCAGTTGTCATTTGTAACTATAACTACTATGGAAACACTGAATGAATATCCAAACATTTTTATATACCCTATATACATGCTCTGGAAAACTCCTTCCCAACCATGTGCCCCCATCAATGATACCCCATATCAGTGTTCCTCCCCTGCCATAGTTGAACCCTTCTGTGGTCCAAAACTTGTAGAACAATGAAGCCTAATATATTGCCAAATTCAATTAGTAGGAAAATGAAATAGTAAAGATTAGAAAAAGAATACTTACTAATTTAGAAAAACTAAAAAAAGTAAAAATGTGCCAGCTGGACCCTGAGCCTCAGCAGAGTTGCAACTCCTACTCTCCAGTTCATTGGACTTACCCAGGTCAGCTAACAAGAAAGTGAAGGTGGTCAACCACCATGCCAGGGAACTGAGAGTGCCTACAACTGCAAGCAGGAGAATCACATCCTTCAATCATGTGAGATCTAAGCCACCTCTCAATTTAGAGGTGGAGTGTACATCACCATCCCAGGGTCCACAGGATGGAGGAATAAAATGTGGATTAGAGTGGATTTACTGACATTTTGCTATAGAACTATGGTGACTAGTAATGGAAGAAATTGTAACATTGATATGGAGAAAGTGGCCACGGTAGTTGCTGAGGGCAGGGAGAGGGAAGAAAAACTATGATGTGGGAAATTTTGGGAACTTGGAGTTGTCCTAAATGATATTGCAGGGACAGATGAACATTATATATCCTTCCATAACCCACTGAAGGGACTGACTGTGGGAGAGTAAACTATTATCCATGTGGTGCAGCAGTGCTTAGAATGTTCACCAAATGCAATGAATGTGCCACAATGATGAGAGAGATTGTTGATGTGGGAGGAGTGGGGGAAGGGGTGTGGGGTATATGGGAACCTCTTATATTTTTTAATGTAACATTTTTTGTGATCTATGTATCTTCAAAAAATACAATTAAAAATAAATAATTTTAAAAATGTTAATGGTTATGCCAAAAAAATGATTGAAAGGCTGTCAACCTCCAAATTGTAAGCTATTCGTAATCATAGTAAAAGCAGATACCAATTTCAATAAAGATGTTAAATAATACAAGCAAAAAACAAAAAAAATTATTTACAGAAGAAATGTCCAAGGTTTTCAGTTTAGGTTATCAGACCCAATACTTCAATATTTCGTTCATAGTTACCTTTACATTATCTCCAAATATGAGATCATATTAGTGCAAGTTTGTGTTAAACTTGCTGAACTGCAGTAATTATTTTGAACAATATTAGAATCATCATAATTACGTTCTCTTAGTATGAGTAATCAGTAGGATAGATTCAGATCATACTAGATGATGCAAACTTAAAATTAATTCAGAAAATTGTCATTTGAAGATTTGTGAAGAAATATTTCATTTCATCTGATAGTATGATTTAGAGAATTCTAATCGTCTCTAATTACTCTTTTTATTTTATTCTTTATAATTGTTATGCATTGCTACCATGAATAGGAAGAGCATCCATGAATATTTATCAAGTTCTTATTTATTCTACGGAATGTAGATTTATATCCCTATCAAAGTTCCACCCTACCTCTCATTTTCCCGTAAGTTGGCGAAATCTTCGTGGGATTGCTTAAGTTCCAGTTCACTAACTGGGCTATATTTGCTAATGGTAGCGTCAAAGACGTCAAAATGGCTCCTTTCTATCTATGGTTGGGCTCAGGATTCTGTATATTTTACAGAAACAACAAGGATTCATATTTTGGGAACCATTTCACTTGGTTCAAACCCACCTTACTTGTCTCCTCCACAAAAGTTTCTAAGACAGTCACAGCCACTGATCACATGACCCTTATTGTCGTTTGTTTTGGGCATTTAGCACAATCGGGAAGGAAGACAGATGACTGGGATTTAGGGCATGACAGGAATTTTTGGGTCATCAGGCCTCGTATCCTGAATTTTATCAGCTTTTACTTCACACATAAAATTTTCTGCATAATAAGTTCACATTTTAGGAACAATTTCTTACTTTTGTATGTTTTTGCACATATTCATGATTTTTGTTTTTTATAATAATAAACATGTCACAAACCTTAAAATATTAACTGCACAGGTGGGGAAAAGGAAGAATGTTGTGGTGTCAAAGACAGGAGATGGGAGTTTTGTTTTTTTCCAATTAAATGCCTCTGAGCATTATCGATTAAGTATAAACAGGCCTGGGATATAGCTCTGGCTCAGTCATCAATGTGTTTAGTGGTCTTGAACAATTACATTGATATCTGATTCTTAGATTCCTCATCTATAAACAAAAAAGATTGGATTGGATGTTCTCTACGGCCCACATCAATTCCAATACTCCTTTAAAAAGAGTATCAAGGAATAGAATTACTACAAAATAGATGGAGTATGAATTGTATAAAATGTCGAATGTGGAAATTCATTGAAACAATAAAAGTTTAATATGAAATAATAACCCTTAAGTTAAGAATAATCTATAGCCAATTATTCCCATTTCTTTTTTCTTTTTTTTTTTTCTAATTCAGTTTGCAACTCCATCTCTTCAGCCTGTGGTTGAGTTTTATAAAACTAGCAAAGATATTGAAACATTTTTTTTTCTCAGAACTAATTATCTTTTTAAAAAAATCTGCTAGTAACCCAAGATTTAATATAAAAACTAAATCATGGCTTTGTTTGCTTGAAAGTTTTTTTATCTTAAATCTTTGGCTAATCAAATTCTTATCCAATGACTTTAAAAATTTTTCAACAAAATTTCTAATAAAATGGCAAGGCAGTTTTTATAAAAAGGACAAATTATTAGGAGATTAGGTATAGTAAGTCAATAAAAATTCTATCTGGAAATCTGGGAGGGGTGGCAGAGAAAAAAGGTTAACATTTATATGTGTGTATATATACATATATATATATAAAACTATATTCATAGAAATTAGAGAGGCACATCTCAACAGCTATGATTCTCATTAATGAATTATTTCCTTCATCAAATATTTATTGACCTACTATATTACCAGTACTAGTAGCATTTTTCCACCTCAAGGCGCTTACATTCTGGGGGCAATAGAGAGAAAATATCAGTTCTAAAGAAAACAGAAAAATGAAGGCAGGTAATGGGATATGACAGGGGTTGCAGTGGGGGTGGGAGGTTACTTTGTAGAAATGGATGGGGTCACCAGAAAAGGTCTCATTGAAATGGCAACTTTTGGCAAAAACCTGAAAGTGATAGTGTGTTAGATAAGCAGGTTTCTGGAAGAAGAACTTTATAGGCAGGGAAAATTGGTGGGATTAAAAACCCAAGGCAGGAGTATGACTGTGAGTTATAGGAAAAACAAGTTGGTCTGAGTGGAGAAATAGGTCAATATGAATTGAGACATCTATAGTTATATAGCAAAGAAGACATGTGTTCTTAAATCAACTGAATTATTTTTTTAATTTTTAATTTTTCTTTCTAAAGAACAAGTTACGTAAATGTTATGTAAAAATTAGGGGATTCCCATATGCCCCACCACCTCCCCCTCCCACACCCTTCCACACCAAAAACATCAATTGTACATTTGCCACAACTGATGAACACATATTGAAGCATTATTACCAACAGTGGGCTATAGTTTACATTATAGTTTACACTCTATCTGTCACAATTTTGTAGGTTATCACAAAATATATAATGACCTTTATCCATCATTGTAATGTCATGCAAGACAATTCCAATGTCCCAAAAATGTCCCCTTATTAGACCTATTCTTTCCTCTCCCTTCCCTCCAAACCTCTGGTGGCCACTGCCTTTATAACAATGATGAGAGTTCTTCCATTGCTATTATTAGAATAATAATAAATCTATGATAGAATAATAAAATTTTACTTTAGTCCATTGTTTATTTAACAATCTTGAGGATTCGGGAATGATGATACCCACTCTGTTTCTAATTGAGAAGGGGCTAAGGTCCCATGGGGCAGAAGGATGTAACTATCTTGCTTGCAGTAGCAGACATTCTCTGTTTCTTGTGATGGGGATTGTCCATCATCATCTCCTTGTTTTGCCTTGGGTAAGTACAGTGAACTGGCAAGTAGGTGTTGCAACTCTGCTGAGATTCATGGCTCAACAGGCACATGGGCAAACCAAAAATTTAAGTATCTAGGACATAGGATAGTTGCTAATTATAGGTTTAAATAAAAGGAGCAGAATAGCCATGTGTAGGGCAACTATAAATGAGTCTACATCTGTTACATTGAGGAGCATAAATTCCAAAGCAAGGCCCACAAACAGGGTGCTGAATTCCTGAGCCTGTTTGTCCTGCTTATAGTATTTAGATGTCTCTAGAGCCCTCGTGAGCCCCACTGTTTGAGGCACTGTTTGCTGTAGCAGTCATTGAGATTCTGCTGAGACATGCATAAGTGTAACTTTGGAATGACCTCCTTTGAAATCTTTTAGCCATAAAAACTCATTTCTATTTAATATTTCCCCCTTTCAGTGAAGATCTTTTTCCAGATGTATTGCTAGTTGGTGCTTGGTAATAATCCCTCAGTGCCAGGGGTGCTTATTCCTAGGAGTCATGTTTCATGCTGGGGGAAGGTAATGTATTTATATGCTGAGTTTGGCTTAGAGAGAGGCCACATTTGAGCAAAAAGGAGGCTTTCAGGAGATAACTCTCAGGTAATATGTATTTCTAGGCTAAATTTCAATTTCACAAGAAAAGGTTCATAAGTACAATGATCAATATCAAGGGCTTGGTGTAATGGTTTGTCTTCTTTCACTAGGCACTGCCTTTGTACTCAGGGGATTCTTGCCATTTTATTAGAGAATGTAGCAGGACTCCCTAGGATGGGAATTCAATATTCTTCTGGCTCTTGTGTGGGTCTCCACCCACCAAGACAACACATGTCGAACATTTACACATATTAATATGTCTTACTGGCATGCCCCAGATATACCTCTTTCCACACATTTCCCCCGATCATCAAAACCCCACACAAGTGATTATCCCTTGTCTCAGTTGTGACTCTTCCATGATCCAAAACTTCTCCCAAAACTAAGTCAACAAAATAATCAAATAAAATTAAGAAAATGAAATAATAATTGTTTTAAAAAACAAAATACCAAAAAAATTTTTAAATTGGAATAATATAAAAATTTTTTAGACATTATATCTTTCAACACTGTAAGATCTGTTGTCTTGTATGGATAATGACAATTTCTTATATTCCCCCCAGTGTCATATTTTTTCCCATTTTATCTTCAAAGAAGCTTTAGGTCGCAGAAAATCACATAGAAAATATAGGGGATTCTCATTTAACCCATGCCCTCCCACTTTTCCACTCTCCCTTATTATATTAGTCAGCCAAAAGGTTGCTGATGCAAAGTACCAGAAATCTGTTGGCATTTATAAAGGATATTTACTTGGGGTAGAAGCTTACAGTCACAAGGCCATAAAGCATAAGTTATTGCCCTCACCAAAGTCTGTTGCCACATGTTGGAGCAAGATGACTGCCCATCTCTGCCAGAGTTCAGCCTTCCTCTTCCTCCTAAGACTCTGTGGTCCCAGCTCCTCTCATTCTCAACTTTTGGCTACCATAAGGCTTGTCTCTCTTCCCGGGGGTCTCTTTCTGGGCTCAGCTGCTCTTTTCTCTTCACAAGGTCAGCTGTAGACTATCAGGCTCATCTCTATTCCAGAGCCTCTGCCATGTCAAATGAGCCATCTCTCTTCCTCTGTGTTCTTCTCTGTGTATTTACTTCCATGGCTCCAGCATCAAAACTAAACTTTCTGTGTCTTTTTCTCTGTGAGTCTCCACCCACCAAGGGGTCAGAGACTCAATGTCCTACTGACATAGCTGAATCAAAGCATTATTTAATCAAGTAAAAGTGAAAGTGAAACCTCTGATTTTAATACAATCTAATATGCCCAGAGGAACAGACCAGCTTACAAACACAATCCATTATCTATTTTTGGAATTCATAAACAATGCCAAATTGCCACAGCTATTACTAACATTTTACCTGTGGAAGGTATATTTGTTACAATTGATAACAAATATAGAAGCATTGCTACTAACCTAGGTCAATTGTTTACATTATGGTTTATGCTTTGTACTGTACACTTTTATAGGTTTTGATGAAATTTAAATTTAAACAAATAAGAACCATTACACAATTTTAAAAAGCAAGTGTAGTAAGTGTTAAAATTAAGGAAATACAGGTGTTAATGGAAACATATGGCAGTGAACATAAATTATTCTGAGGTAAGCAAAAGTCTCCCTAATTTAAGTGATGTTTAAACTGAGACTCAAATGATGAATAGGATTAATGGATGGATGAGGATGGTGGATGGAACAGGAGCTTACCGTGGGGAGAATGCATCAGCTATGCAAAGGTAATAGAAGTATTAAGGTCCAGGTGTAAGATGTCTTGTTATACTGAAGACACTAAAATGTGCTCAACCTGACAATTTTGTGTCTAAAATTCTGTCCTAAAAAGCATATTGGATCTTGATGTAAATTTCAGTGCAGCCCTTTGCCATTCACAAACATATCTTTGTCCGTTAAAAAGTCCTACCCCCGCAGCTAAACATGGTCAAAATAAATGTTCTCCCTACTCTAACCGTAGGAAAATGTGGAGGTAAAGAGAGGTAGTGATTTCTGTTTGTTTGTTTATTTTTGCAGAAAGGAATTATCAAATAAAGACCAGATGTTAATGATTCCATACCGCTGGATGGTTGAGTTGATTTCACACTCCTCGACAACCTAGATTCTGGTTCTTTGGATATTTTGACTTTAGGCAAGGTTGTTAATGGAAAATTGACTTTTCTTCTCATTTCTTCCACATACCAACTATTTTTCCTTTTCCTTCTTTTTTGCTATTTAAATACATATTTTAAAATCCATTTTATTATTTTACTAACTTCCTTTTGACTTTAATATGATCATATGTAATTGTTTTAGCACAACATTTTTATAATAGACAAAAATTGGAAATATCATAAATATTCAAAAGGGACAAGGAAATTATTGGTTCAAAACAGTGAAAATATTATACAGACTTTTAAAGATATAGTCTCAAAAGATGGTTAAGGAGGTTAAAAATGATTATCACATTAATGTGAAATATGAGGCCTCATCATAATATTTTAAAATGTGGTTTTAATATATGTCTTATGATGTATTAGTTCATTTACTATATGGTGAATTTTATCTTAAATATTACTGTTAAACAAAATGGTAAGAATTTAATTGAATGCATAATTATTTTATATATATCGTTATTATAGGCTCTATAATGTTACGCTAAATCTTTTTCTGAAATATACCAGTATGGAGGTCAGAGGCTATATGTACTCCAGAAAAACATGTTCTTAATTTTAATCCTTCCTGTGTGTGTGAAGCTACTGTATATAGAACCTTTTCATGAAGCTACATCATTTAAGGTATGACCCACCTCAATCAGGATGGGTCTTAATTCTGTTACTGGGGTCTTTTATAAACAGAATGAATTCAGACATGAAATAGAGAAAGCCACAGTTGGAGCAGCCAGACGCTGATTATCAGTGGAATTCTGAGATGCCGTGTGCCCTGTCATTTAACAAACTAAGCACTAAGGATCAGTGGCAGCCAGCCCTAGAAGCCACAGTTCTCAGGGAGAAAGCATCCTCTTGATAACATCTTGATCTGGACTTTTTCTCAGTCTCAAACCATAAGCTAATAAATTCCCATTGTTTAAGCTAAACCATTTCATCATATTCACTTAAGCAGCCTAGTAAACTAAAACAACCAGAAATTGTTTTTCCCATTTTGACATTTATTTCTTGATATTCTGTATAATTTGTTGTGTATGGGGTTTAATTGCTGTTTGATTTGTTTTTAAGGGAGTGCCTTAGCAAATTCTTGTGTTCGCCTATATTACAATATTATATAATCACCTTTATGAAATGATAATGCACTAATTTAAATGCTGATCTATGTTTTTAATTTTTCTCAGATGGTTAGCCTGTTATACCATACTTGTTGAGTAATCTCCTCCTTCTCAGCTAAAGCTAAACAACACTTTTATCATGTTACCTTGCAAAATTTGTCTGATTTCTAAATTTCCATTCTGCTTTATATACTTCTTTCTATTGGCTTTGAGACCATTTTAATTCGTGTCACTTCTGGTTGATGATATCTCCATTCTTCCTAATTTTCTTTGTTTTTCTGTGACATACATTCTTCCTATTGTACTTTAGGTTTTATTAAATATAAAACAGTGTTCCAGTATTAGACACATGCCCTTTTTGTCTAAATACCATATTTCTGACAATTGCATCTCGACTGTTTACAGCATTCAAATGCACAGAGTTCACTACATAGTCCTCACAATTTGATCCCACCCTCTGGACATTTTTTATTAGATCAGGAGTGGGACAGCAGGGTCAATCTATCCTGAAGGAATTTGGGTTGTCACCAAGGGCCTGAGACAGATTCTTTCCTTGACTGGAGGGAATCTAAACTCAAGCTGTTCACAGATATTTTCTAAGACAGAAATAAAGGACAAATTGTGTAATGAAAGATAAATTTTTAGGATTACAAAGATTTCATTTCCAAAGACCCAGATACATAGTTTTTTCAGGGGTGGATCTATGATAGCTTCCTGTACCTGAACTGTAACAAAATTCTAGCTAATACAATTTCTTTAGTAATTTTCCCAGAATTATAGTAGACTGTAGATTAATTTAGGGAGAATTGGCATCCTTATAATATTAAGTTTTTTAAAAAATATCTATGTAGTCTATGAGATTTTTTTAGTATATGCTCCTCATGACTAGCTTCTCCATTTCAATTTTGGGTTCATGAATTAAAAAGTTCTTAACTTTCACCTACCTTGTTTATTTATACATTTACTCATTCAAAGTGTTAAGAATCTCTGTTTCATAAAGAGGTGATTACTATATTTTAATGGCATTTTTCATATGTCAAATTTCTGTTTATTTGTATTAAAATATGGGATGGATGGGATGGTTGGGGGTGGAAGAATACAGGTTAGAGTTCATGTAGCTCTTCTTTGCCAATGCAGTCATCTAAGATTCTGACACTCAAGTTAGGCCAAGTCTGGGGGCAGCTGCTCTAGTTCTTTTGTCTCACAAACAATGTCAACTCCTCATTATTTTCCTCAGGTCAGTGTTTTGTTTGTTTATGTGTTTTTTGTACTAATGATCATAGGATTTTATATATCTTTTAACTTTATTCCTAAAGGACTTTTAAATTACAGAAAAATTATATAGAAAATATAGAGGATTCCCCTATAACCCCCTCTCACAATTTCACCTATTAATGACATCTTTAATTACTGTGGTACATTTGTTGACAATTGATGAACAAATATTGAAGTACTGCTACTAACCATGTTCTATAGCTTAGATTATGGTTTACACTTTGCACTATACAATTTTTTAGGTTTTGACAAAATGTATAATGGCCTGTATCCATCATTGCAGTACCAGGCTGAATAATTCCAATGTCCCAAAAATGCCCTATGTTACACCTGTTCTTCCTTCTCCCTCCTCTCAGAACCTCTGCTGATCTCTATCTTTACATCAGTGGTACAAGTTCTTCCATTACTAGAATAATATTAAGTCTACTTTAGTCCATATTTGCATGCCCCCTTATGTTTATTCATTCCTCAATCTTAAGGATTTTGGGATGGTGATGGCCACTCTGTTCTCATTGAGAAAGGGCTTTGTATTAGTCAGTCAAAGGGATGCTGATGCAAAATATCAGAAATCTGTTGGCTTTTTAAAAGGGCATTTATTTGGGGTACCAGGCCATAAAGTTTGAGTTACTTCCCTCACCAAAGTCTGTTGCCACGTGTTGGAGCAAGATGGCTGCAGACATTTGCCAAGGTCTAGCGTTCCTCTTCTGCTTAAGTCTCCATTGTCCCAGCTTCTTCCAACAGCAACTGTAGGCTGGGATAAGTCTCATCTCTCGCCCAGGGCTTGTTTCTCTCCAGGCTCAGCTGCTCTGTTCTCTCCACAGGTCAGCTGTAGACTGTCAGGCTCTCTCTCTTTCTTGGGGCCTCTGCCGTGTCTAAGGAGCTTCTTTATTCCTCTGTGTTGTTCTCCTGTGTGTTTACTTCCTGGGATTCCAGTATCCAAAACGCTAATTCCTCTGTTGTGTAGTTTTCTCTGAGTCCCTGCCCATCAAGGGGACTGAGACACAATGTCCCACTGACGTGGTCCAATCAAAGCCCTAATCATAATTTAATGAAGTGTAAGTGAAACCTCTGATGTACCCAGAGGAACAGACCAGTTTACAAACATAATCCAATATCTATTTTTGGAATTCACAAATAATACTAAACTGCTACAGGCTTAGATTCCATCGAGCAGATGGATAGAATTGTCTTACTACAGTTGTGATGCTCTCTGTCTTGGGGATGGGCATTGTCCATCATCATCCTTTATTAGTGGTCCTGTGTGAGCCCAGTGAACTGGAGAGTAGGTGTTCGCTGCAAATCTGTTGAGATTCAGGGTTCACCTGTTGTATAAACAGATCAAAGATTTATGACTCTCAGATACATATATTTGATGGGTATAATGCTTCCTGCAGTTTCTGGAGGAGGAGTGCAGCCTGCTTTTCCCTGCTAGTGATCATGTCTTTTAGTTTTAATTTTTTTCCATGCATCCTTTCTCCTAAACAAGAAGGGGAAAGAATAATATAATATGTTATAGGCTTTAGAGGAAAAATTAGGTGCCATTTTAATTGAGGAATTATTACTTTTTAAAATAACACTGAGAAGTTTTTAAAGTTTGTTTTGTGAAAACATTCAAAGGATAAGCAATTCACATATAGTTAAATGATAATTAGATGTTTGTGCACTAAAAATAGCACATTAAGTACCAGAAACTTGGAAGACCATTCACTATGTGCTAAGTTCTGATGATTTCCTTTTTTTGCTTCCTGCAGAGGCATCTACCACCCTGAATTTTGTCGTAATAAGTTCCTTGCTTTTCTTTGTATTTTGATCAATAATTAATAATTGGGCTAGTTTTCCTATTTTTGAACTTTGTAAACATGAAATACAACTCGTTTTGTAACATTTAATAAGTTGCTTCCTTTCCATAACATTGTTTTTTGAAATTTTCCCATGGATAACCTGTAATATAGTATTGTATCATATGACAATAACAAAACATATATATTTTGTTTTGGTTGCTTTACAGGTTATTTTCCAGTTTTTTAAATATTACAAACAAGACTATAATGAACATTTATATATGTATATATATATCTAACTGAGCTAATTTTTTAAATAATAGATATTTAGTAGTAGATATTTATCTAGACTGAAGAATGATATAAATGTATTGTGACAGAAATGGCTAGGAGTTTGCCTCATTTGATCACCTTCTTCCATAGTGTAAATTTTCTCTGGAAAGTAATTATACAGGTTTAGTTTATTCTAAACTAGGTTACTTCTTCCCTTTTGGGGCATATTCATTTAAAAAATAGCTAAGAAAATTGAAATGCACCACTTTTAACCCAGGGGTAAGGCTCATGAAATCTTCCAATGTAGACATCCATATGTGCTGAATAAATGCAAAGAACTCTGTAGCCTATAAAGGCTGCAGGAAACGAACAAGATGAACAAGTAATAGAAAAGACTAACAAAGAGGGTAGATATTATTTCAATTGTATGAATAATCACTTATGTAAATGATCTAAATATACCAATAAAAAGGGTGAATAAAAATGTAATCAGGGCGGCGGACTTGGCCCAGTGGTTAGAGCGTCCGTCTACCATATGGGAGGTCTGCGGTTCAAACCCCGGGCCTCCTTGACCCGTGTGGAGCTGGCCTATGTGCAGTGCTGATGTGCACAAGGAGCGCCCTGCCACATAGGGGTGTCCTCCGCATAGGGGAGCCCCTCACGCAAGGAGTGCACCCCGTAAGGAGAGCCACCCAGCGCAAAAGAAAGTGCAGCCTGCCAAGGAATGATGCCACACACACAGAGAACTGACACAACAAGATGACGCAACAAAAAGAAACACAGATTCCCGTGCTGCTGACAACAACAGAAGCGGACAAAGAAGACACAGCAAATAGACACAGAGAACAGACAACCGGGGTGGGGGTGGGGGAGAAGAGAAATAAATAAATAAATCTTTTAAAAAAATGTAATCAAACTATTTTTTCTATAGAAACACATTTTAAATATAAAGACACAGATAGGTTAAAAATAAAGGAATGGAGAAAAATATAGCATGGAATTACTAACAAAAAGAAATCTGGATTCTCAATTCAATTCTATTGGTCAATCTGTCTCTTTAGGCCTCCTGATTGAAAAATGAACAAAAGACTTGAACAGATAATTGTCCAAAGAAGAAATACAAAGGAAGAAACACTGAAAAACTCTTCAACATCACTAGCTTTTAGGGAAATGCAAATCAAAACTACGATGAGATATTATTTCATACCTATTCTACTGGACATACTAAAAAGTTGGAAAACTGTAAATGTTGGAGAGGCTGTGGAGAGATAGGAATGCTTATTCACTGTTGGTGGGAATGAAGAATGGTACAGCCACTATGGAGGAATAAAGACGCTGAATGTAGATTTGCCACATGACCCAGCAATACCATCACAGGATATACCAGAATTAACACGAACAAACATCTGCACACCAATATTCATAGTGAGTTATTCATGATTGCCAAAAGTTGGAAAGAACCCAGATGTCCATCAACTGAGGAATGAATAAACAGACTGTGGTGTATTCACACAATGGAATGAAGAAATGAGGTGGTAAAGCATATGATAACATGGTTGATCCTGGAGGACATTATGTTGGGTGAAGCAAGCCAAATACAAAAGGACAAATAATGTATGATGAGCTACTATGAACTAAATACAGTATGTAATCTCATGGAGTTAATAACTTGGATATGGGTCACCAGAAAATAGAATGTTAGAAAATGGAAAAACGAGGGTTAACTTGTGTAGAATTGGTAAAAATGATGTGTTTTAATCTTTGAAAATGAATAGAAAAGGTGAAAGCCCAACATAATACCTGTAACAAGCAGTACTATTATGTGGGTATGAAAGGGGTTTAAAGGGAAAGTCTAAGGTCATGTATATTACTAAAAGGAGAGATAAAAAATATAACAGGGAACTGTATAGTATAGTAAAACTGCATATGAAATAGGAAGATGGATAATATTGCATATATAAGACCATTTTTCTTTGAAGATGAACCTAGTTTAGAATAAACTAAACCTGTATAATTACTTTCCAGAAAAAATGAGCACCAAACATATGCAGGTGGCAAATAAGCATCTGAAAAGATGCTCAATATCATTTATCATTAGAAGATTGCAAATTAAAATAATAAGATACTATTATAGATATGTTAACATGGCTAAATTCTAAAACACCATCAGTACCAAATTCTGCAAGGAAGGGGTTCATAAATTGCAACAAATGTATCATAGGAATACAAGATGTTAATAATAGGGACAACTATGTGGTTGTGGATAGGTTGGGGGTATATGGGAACTCCCAGTAGTTTCTGTGTAATTTTTTCAGTGAACCTAAAATTTCTCCTAAAAACATTCTGAAGAGAAATCCTCCAATCACTAGTTCCAATTGCATGTTGTACTTTGTTCATTGTAAGCCTTCCTATATTCTAGCTATGGCTTTGCTATAGAAGTAGTTACTTTTAAAATCTGCAGCTGATATATTCTAGAATGTCTTGCGTTCCATACTTTGTCTACAATGCTTGAAATTTCACAGTGAACCACGTAACTTTTACCTTTTGGGGTTCATCTCTCCTACTGACACTTCTACCCTATAACAATAACTTTAAATACTTCTTGATCATGTCAATACTTGATATCCTAATGACTCTCAGCCTTTAGAGCAATTTCAGCAGAAGGAAAGTCTATAAATAGGGACTTTGGGTTTATTGTTAAAGACCTAGGGTCACAGTGTTCCACTGAGATCCACAAGTGGTACCAGCAGGAAGTGTGTTCAAATTCAAACACTTATGCATTTGCCAGGTAACCACTGAATAACCTGCCCATTGTCTGGTTAGGGGCCCATCTAGAGTGAAAGAAAAGCAGAAGGCATTTCTGTTTAGGTGTAGGGTAGTAAGAAAGGCAGTAAACACCCTAGAAACTAAGCAAATTGCATTAACTAGTATGAAAATTCAAGTTTACCCCAAGGGAAAATACAAAAAAATGAATAATTTTCAGTTTAAATTTAAAAATACTTGCAGTTGGTACTGAAAATACACTAAACCAATATGGTTATAGGCTTTAGCTGCATTTCAGAGCATATAAACTTTTCAGGTTCCTTGCTCCACCACCCTTCCCACCCCCCCACTCGGAAATAGTGAATCAAATATATTTAATGGTGAATGTTTCAGTTTATAGAATTTTCATATTATTGAAAAATACATCCATAAAATGGAACTTTGTTATGGTATCCAGAGATAATGTCAAATAATAATAAAGTCAAATAGGACATATTCTCAAGTCAATATTTTTCTAGTTATAATGATTTATGGAAGTCGTTATTTTGAGTAAAACTGCTTATTAAGTGTTACATTTTTATTTCCAAAAAGACTGGCTCATATCTATATGTTTAACTAGCTGCACGGCACCATAGTTAGTGCTGTGTCAGGGTTTCTGTGTAAAACAGTTTGTTTGACTAATTAAAATGTGATTTCAAAGCCTATTTGTTATTACTTCTATTATCTTTCTTGTAGTGTTCTGGAATAACATGTTTATGGCTCCTGCAAGCTCATCTAATTTAATATTTGCCTAGTAACCCAAATGTCCTCATTTAACACCAGCTGCCCTTGGAATACAGATTTTTTCCGCAAGCCCAGCTAAATTTTAACTAATTGTCACTGTGATATTCTACTGTGCCTGGGTACATGAGCCTTTCCAATGGTGAAATTGGAATTGCTAAAATGAAAGTGGTTATTAATTTGTTCTCAGTACAAAGGATGCAATTATTCATCTAAAAATAAATCTCCTGGAGTTGGGAGAAAAGCAATGAATGGAACAAGTCTTAATAATTTAATATTCTTCATTTTGATTTTCTTAGCAAATCTTCTGAATGACATTTAGAGGCCAGAACTGAAATTATTAGCCAGCATGACCAAGTAATTCAAGGGGCCATGATGACTTTTGCAAAAATGATGAAATGAAACTAAATGATTACAATGTTTTCATAGTAATTGTCTTTACTATCACATCAAGCCACAGCACCCCTCAGAAATGCATAACAAGTGCTATGAAGGAGTCATATCAAAGTTAGGATGGACACATCACTGAGAATCTTCTTAACATCAAGATCCTGATTCAGTAGGTCAAAAAAAGAGCCTGAAAGTCTGCATTTCTAATAAAGCTTCAGAGGAGAGACCATTGCTGCAGGTCTGAGCACCACATTTTAAAAAACTAACTTAAATTTAAATCTGACAGGTTCCCCAATCTTTCTAAGGCTGGCTTATTGCTTTACTTATTGAACAAAGCATGTGAGTTTTACAGACCATTTTTATTAAAGGAAATATTTAATATCTGTTGCAAAGATTTTTATTGATACAGAGAATACCTTGTCTTGAATTCACTCAAAAGCTTTTCTAGGGAATATTTCCCAACCTATATTATATTATGGACTATTGAATTTTTTTTATACCTGACTCTTGGAATAAAGAGGGGCAGCATAAGGGGGTAATATTATATCCCTAATGCAAACTTATGTTTTGCCATTTACCAAAGCAGTCATGGAAAAATAATAACCCAGAGGCTGACTTTTAATGAAAGTACTGTCTTCCCTAAACTGCCATTTACACCTGACTTGAGAAAAATACTCAGCCCTGCTGACTGTTCTGTCTGATTCCTGAATATGCTCCTCAAGGGGATCAGTCACAAGTCCATTCATATTTCCACCCTTCTAGATCAGGGTTTGGCAAACCATGGCTCATGGGCCAAATCCAGCACATTGCTTGTTTTTATAGATAAATTTGTACAGGGGGAACGCAGCCATGTTCATTTGTTTACTTATAGTCTGTGGCTGCTTTCATGCTACAGGAGTAAAGCTGAGTAATTGCAATAGAAAATAAATTGTCTAAAGCACTAAAATATTTTCCATCTGGGTCTTTGCAGAAAAAAAGTTGGCCAACTTCTGTTCTAGTGGGCTCTTTCAAGACTTTTCTATTCCCAAAAACTTCCAGTGATTCCTTCCCATACTTATGCTCATTCAATATGGTTGTTAATCATTTCAGTTAAAAAAAATTGAAGAGAAATTTCTCTACGTTTAGCCACCTAACTGTATCTGTGCACTTATGATATTTTCCATGCAATTACTAAATTGATGTTTTACCTTAGGTTGATCTCTTCTCTTACAGTGTAGATTTTCTCCCTTCTTGTCCACTCGAAGATACCATTCCAGCAATTCTTCCCACTCTCCCACAGCATTAATTGTTTGCTATTTTCTGCATAATCCCCTTGAGCATTTAATGTATCGTGAATACTTTAATTAAAAAATGTTTTCTCTACTCAGTTACTGCCCTTTTTGTATGTTCCTCTTTAGAGTAAAACTCCTTGAAAAGTCTGTCTCTACAACAAATTTATAGGCTCTAATTAATTCTAATCCAGTGACTTTTATCTCCACCATGCAATGAAACTGTTCTTGCCATGGGCATCAATTGTAACCATGTTGTTTAATCCAATTGCTAACTTTCAGTACCCCAACATAAATGGCCCAAATCAACCACTCCCTTCCACTGAAGCATTTTCTTCTCTCAGCTTTTTGGACATGGTGTCCAACAAGTTTTCTATCTGTTTGCCTGGTTACTTCCTGGTCCCTTCTCACTGCACTCCCTTCTCAACAATGGAGTACCCCAATCTCTGGGTCTGTTCTTTATATTTTCATTCCCTGCTTCAGTGTTGCCTCAAAGTCTTAAATATGTTCTATATGCTTCCCACTCATAAAACTTCCAACTTTATATTTTTTATCCCTTCTGAGGTGTCAAATAAGCACTTTGATCTGATCATGTCTATAATAAACTCCTGTCCATTTCCATTGAACACACTTCTCTCATGTTTTTCTTCATATCAGTGAATATTTCATTCCTTCTGTGTTAATGCCAGAAAATTTTAAATCATTCTTTACTTCTTCTCATATTTACATGCATACAATCTGCCAGCAAATCCTGTGACTCTATTGGCAAAACCTATCCAGTATTCAACAAATTCTTATCAACTCCACTTCTGTCCCTTGGTTCAAGCCACCATCATGACTTCAAAAGCCTCATCATTGTTGTCCCTTCGTCTGCTTTTTCCACCTTACAGTCTACTCTCTACACAATAGGTAATTAGCCACTCATACTATGACAGTTTGCGTCACTATGCTGCTCAGAATTTTCCAGTGGCCTTCAGTGTTATTCGACATAAAAATTAAGGTCCTTCAAATGAACTTTCAGGTCCTAATTCTGGTAATTCTGACCAACCTAATGGGTCACATGCCACTCCATACTGTACCATCCTAACTCATTCCTATGTTCTATTCTCAAACATAGCCATGCTCCTGCCTCAGGGCCTTTGCACTTGTTGCTCCCTCTGCCTGGAATTCTCTTTACCAGATATCCAGGTGTTTTGTTCCTTCACAAGCTGCAGGTCTTTTCTAAAATACTGCCTTCACAATGAGGTCTCCCCTGTCCATCTTATTAAAATTACAACCCCTCCAAATGGCACTTACTCTCTCCTTCCCTCCTTAATGAAGCCAAAGACTTTTTTCCTTGCCCATATTAGGCACTATGTATTAACTCATTTTGTTGAATGCACGAATAAATCCTGTTTGACTTTGTCTGGGCTTTCCTGCTTACAGGTGATAATCCACTTTCAATGAAGTCCTTGTCTCTCTCTCACACACACACACATACACACACTTTAGGAAATTGAAGGAGTTCCCAGGGAAAAGAAAGAAGACTAGGTACTAACTACAATGATCATATTTCTTTCCAGCATGTTTCTTCTCTTAACTTATACTATACTAGTGTCTCTGGACATGTGGTTCATAATCCAGACCTGATCGCACTAAGCAGAGTATACGCCAACAGGCATTTGCAAACTATGTTTCCCCCTCCTTTGTCTTCCTACAACCCAAGTTTTGATTTTTCAATACGTTTATCATTTATTTAACATTTACATACTTGCTCCAGGCATTTTACTAGCCACACTGGATGAAACAGTGAGCAGAACAGGCAAAGTACCTGAAGCCTAAATGCTGGTATGGAAAGCAGGAATTAATTAAATAATCACAGAAATGTATAATTGCAAACTATCATAAGTGCAATGAACTCAAATTACAGGGCGGCTGGAACAGACATAACAGGAAACCTAACTTCTTCTGAAGTGCCGGAAAAGATTTCCCTGTGGAAGTGACATTTTAAAAGACATTCAAAGAATTAAATGGATTAATTAGTTGAAAGATTTTGAGACCGGAAAGGTGTAAATACTCTAATTTAGTGAGGGAGGGCATAACAAGGAATCCTGGAGGAGCTGAAAGAAAGCAACAATGTTTTCAAATACAGAGAATATGAAGGCAAGTGCTGAGAGATCATTTTGGTGAAAGAAACAGAGAGAGAGAGATTGTATTTTCTGTTTCTGACTGTATTACTTTGGCGTATAAATTGGCATTCTCACATAATTTAACTTTTGTGTATTTAAGGTGGCAGCAATTTCCATCATACTATGTTTAGGAAAACATAATTGTTTCTTCGACAATTTCATCTGCTGCATTTTCTTGCACTTAGAAAGTCATGGAAAGTTAATTATACATTTCTATTCTAAATGTTTCTTACTTGTACAGATAGGTGGCTAAAGCAGTATTGAATTTTCACTTTAGTTATTTGAGTAGATAAATTGGATCCTAGATAACATAGATAATCCAAAGACAGCTATGTATAATCATGTAACCACTTTAACAGAGTGGGTTTTTCTTTTAAGTGACTTAAGATATATTTGTGGCTGGAAATCTATGGGCAAAGACTGAGTGCAAGAGGATAATACAGATGAATATTTGATGTAGAAGGCATGGCTATTTTGAAATAATTGTTCATTATCTATATTTTTTAAAATTTTACTTCCACATTCAATTCTAATAAGGTTCCTAAGGAATACAGTGAGTGGGTATATAATGTAAATTTTATTTACGGTAATGTAAAGGATTTTTTTGTTAAAAATTTGTTTAATGTTATATGAAAAGGGATTATGGAAAAAGGATGAGTACATAATGATGAATTCCATGATTTCACCTGAAACAGTGAAGTCAGTGAAAATGATATATATATCATACTGCTGGGAAAGCACTGATAGAAAAGTATTCGTGATTAGATTTGAGGGAATTAAGAGAAGAAAGAGAAAATAAAAGCTACTCCATAGTTTAAGCCTAAGTAACTAGGAATACGATGATAGATTCCATGGAAATTTGGAAAAAAGTGAAGTTGGGAGACATTAAGATGTGATTAATATGAGGTATACTGTCTTATTTTGATGTGGTGTGGGGACCATTTATCAATGCCAAAACCTTGGTTGATTGTAATGTGCACAAACCAATGTGTTTCTTTCTGCGTTTCTCTGTGCTTCTGTCCCTTTTCACATTAATTTTCAAAGAAAGATAACCATTAATTTTTTGCAAAATAAATCAGGTGCCAGAACGGTCTTTAATAAATATAGAAATCAGTTTCTCCAAATTATGGATAGATTCATGAGATAAAAGTACTCAGATAAGGTCTATTTTTGAGGAGAGATAAAAGTACCTTCACAATGAGTCCTTTCACATTCCCCTTTTCCCACTGCAGCAAAGCTGAGAAGACTCTTCTCTGCACCGCAGTTCATAGCTCAGGGCAGAAACATTGTGTACCTTTGTAATGGCAGTGGATTTCACAGAAGACAAAAGCCAGAGGAGCATACTAAATTACCATAACAGTGTAGAACTTTCAAAAATTATTCAGAGCTATGTTAAATGGAATATAAGTCCTTAGAATTATGTAGCTGGGATATAGAAACAAGCATATTTTGGACATTAAAGAAATTTAATTTCACTTAAATGAAGGTAAGCCTTAGGGTCATGTATTTTACAAAGTTTACATAAGGATTCTATGATCCAAAAGCATTTTATAAAGTAGACAATACTGCCCCCCATTAATGAATATTTTAGTATTTTCAAGATGGATATGAATTATTTGTGTAAATACAGAACCCAGAAGGGGTATGAGATGAAATCTTTCTAAAATTAATTTATTTTGTTGTTGTCAAATAGAAATTCCTTCTGAAATTCTTTTTAAAATATAATTAACAATATAGCTTGGTAGCGGGAGCAGTTCTTGAGAAACAGAATCTTAAAAATGGGATTTCTGAATTGTTTCTGGGGATTTTGCAATTAGTTCTCTGCTCTGATTAGATTCAAAGTCACTAATGACTCTGTTACCAACAATCAATAGTCCATGGTGTGATTTGGCAATACAGATGCCTGTGGGTCCACCCCCACCCCTTAATAGGATAGGAGGGGCTGGTGCTTCCTCAGCCTCTCTGGACAAGGGCGGGCACTTTTGGCCTAACACAGACTGAACTGTTGGCCATCAGTGGTTCCTTTCACACTCCCTAAAGAACAGAAGGGACAGTACTCCCTCAGCCTCTCAGGGCAACTGCAAGTGTATTCGGCACATGGATTAGATAGTCGGGCACTCCAGAAGATACATCCCCACCCCTGGTAGGAACAGGGGGACTGGTGCTCCATCATTCTACCAGGGCAACTGCAGTCATTTTGGATCTTCATGGCATAGATTCCTGTAAAAACCTGCAGCTCCATCCCCTCCCCAGGCAGGAGAGGAAGGGTTATGAAGCTTTATCAATCTCTCAGAGCAACTATAGACAGCCTTGGCCTGCATGACCTGGATTAATAAGCATGGATGCAGCAGCAGAGGAGAAAGGTAGGAAAAGCTTCATCAGTTCTTCGGGTACATGGGCAGCTTCAGCCTCCACGGCTTGCAGTGCAAACTACATCCTTGGCTCCTACTACACACAACCAGCTAGGGAGAAAAGGTAAGAAATCCCTAATCTAATGAAAGAAACTGCACCCAGAATAAATACATCTAGTAAACCAGATGCTAAGTCACCTACAAAAAATTACAATCCATACCAAAAAACAGGAAGATATGGCCCAGTTAAAGGAACAAGATATGCCTCCAGATGATGTAAAGGAGTTGAGACAACTAATCATAGATGTTCAAACAAATCTCCTTAATAAATTCAATGAGATTGCTAAAGAGATTAGGGATATTAAGAGACACTGGGTGAACACAAAGAAGAGTTTGAAAGCATACGTAGAAAAATAAGAGATCTTATGAGAATAAAAGGCACAATAAATACAATTAAAAATACCTTGGATACATATAACAGCAAATTTGAGGAGGCAAAAGGAAGGACCATTGATCTTGAAGAATGGCCTTTGAAAGCAAACATGCATAAAAATGGATGAAGAAAAGAATGGAAAAAATTGATCACCATCTCAGGAAACTAAGTGAGGGCAAGAGACATGCAAACATACATGTCATGGGAGTCCCAGAAGGAGAAGAGAAGGGAAAAATGGCAGAAGAAATAACTGAAGAAATAATAGTAAAATGTTTCTGAACCCTATTTAAGGACATAGATATCCATGTCCAAGAAGCACAGTGTACTCCCATCAAAAAAAAAATCTGTGAATAGACCAACTCCAAGACACATACTAATGAGAATGTGTGTCAAATGCCAAAGACAAAGAGAAAATTCTCAGAACAGTAAGTGCCAATTTCTCATCAGAAACCATGGAGGCCAGAAAGTGGTGGTATGAAGTATTTAAAATACTACAAGAGAAAACTGTCAGCCATGAATCTTATATCCAGCAAGATCTCTTTAAAAAATTAGAGAAAGTTTAGAATATTCACAGAGAAATATAAACTGAGAGTTTGTAACTCAGAGATCAGCTTTGTAGGAAATACTAAAGGGAGTGCTACAACTGAAAAGAAAAGACAAGAAAGAGAGACTTGGAAGAGAATCTGGAAATGAAGATTATATCAGTAAAAGTAACTGAAAGTGTGAGATGATAGCTCATTGTGTTTTGATTTGCATTTCTCTAAATGCTAGTGATATGGAACTTTTTTTTTTCCATGTACTTTTGGACATTTTTATTTCCTCTTTGGAGAAATGTCTATTTAAGTCTTTTGCCCACTTTTTAATTAGATTGTTTGTTCTTTTATCATTGAGTTGTATGATCTTTTTATATAGAATGGAAATCAAATGCTTATCAGCTATGTGGTTTTCAAATTTTTTCTCCCATGGAGTAGGCTGCTTTTTACCTTTTTGATGAAGTCCTTTGAATCACAAAAGTGTTTAAGTTTGAGGAGCCCCATATATCCATGTTTTCTTTAGTTGCTCGTGCTTTCATTGTAATGTTTGAGAATGCTGCACCTACCACCAGGTCTTGAAGATGCTTTCCTACATTTTCTTCTAGGAGTTTTATGATTCTAGCTTGTATATTTAGGTCTTTGATCCATTTTAAATTAACTTTTATATTAGGTATGAGATAGGGGTCCTCTTTCTTTTTTGACTATGGATATCTTATTCTCCCAGCACCTTTTGTTGAATGAACAGTTCTGCCCCAGCTGGGTGTGTTTGACAAACTTGTCAAAAATCACATGACTGTAGATGTGAGGGTCTGTTTCTGAACTATCAATCTGGTTCCATTGGTCTATCTGTCTGTCTTTATGTTAGTACCATGCCAGTTTTTTTTGTTTTTGTTTTTGTTTTTGCTTTACCACCGTAGCTAGGTAATATGATTTAAAGTTTAGAAGTGAAAGTCCACTGGCTTTGCCTTTCCTTCTTAAAATGTTTCTGTCTACTTGGGGTCCCTTGCCTTTCCAAATAAATTTGATAATTTTGTTTTCTATTTGTTTAATAAATGCCAGTGGAATTTTTATTGGGATTGCTTTGAATCTGTACATCAATCTGGGTGGAACTGACATCTTAATGTTATTTAACCTCCAGACTATGTGGAAGACAGTTTGGTGGTTCAACAGGAAGTTAAATATAGAATTGCCATAGATCCAGCAATTCCTCTAGTAGGAATATGTGCAGAAGAACTGAAAACTGTTACAAAGACATCTGCACACCAATGTTCATAGGAGCATTATTATTCACAACTGCCAAAAGGTAGAAACTACTCAAATGTCCACCAACCACTGAATGAATAACCCAAATGTGATATATACATACAATGGAATACTATGCTGCAGTATGAAGGAGTGAAATTGGGACACATATGATAACATAGTTGAATCTTGAAAACATTATGCTAAGTGAAGTAAGCCAGACAGAAAAGGACAAACATTGCAATGTTTGGTCTCATTAATATGAACTAAATATGAAGAATAAATGCATGAACTTAAAATCTAGAGTATAGGTATATTAGGAGATAAGAAGAGGGCTGAGAAGAAATACTAATGCTTAATATATAGTAGAGGTTTTCATTAACTTGACTGCAAAAGTGTGGAAATGAATAGAGTTGATAGTAACACATTATAGTGAGTAGCAGCTGGTTTATAAATGGGATTGTGGCTGAAAAGTGTAGTCTAAGGATGTAAATGTCAATTGAAAGGAAACTATAGAATAATCTAGGGAATGAATAACTGAACCCAGAGGTGGATGAAAATTGTGGTTAATAGTACAAATGCAAGAATAACCTTCTGTGAATGAAAACAGATATATGCCACTATTGCAGGTTGGTGGGAATGTAGAGAAGCATGGGAAATATACAATTAATGTTACTTATGCACTATAGCTAACAGCAATACTGTAATAATTTTGCAGCAATGCCAAAGATATACTGTGTTAATAATAGAGAGGTATGGAAAAATAGGCCAAATATATGCTAGGGACCACTCTTAGTGATAATAGCCTGATGATATTATCTCATAATCTGTAACAAATGTTCCACCACACTGTGGTGTATTGGTGAAGGGGTGTTGTATGGGAATTCTATATATGTGCATGATAGTTTTGTAAGTTCACAACTTCTGTAATAAAAAAAAATTAAAAAGCAATAATAAAAATCACCACTGGATACAGCGACTCAAATGGTTTTAAGAGGCAAGGCTCTGAGTGAAACTGTTTTGACACTGTAACAGGCTTTCATTGCCTTAAAAGGTACAGTGATGTAAGCTGGTTGTTCCTAAATATGCTGAATATAGTTATAATAAAAGCAAGGTATGAACGGAAGGCTTCAAATTTGCAACTAAAGCACTTCATTAAGGTTGTAAAATTTTCTTTGTGTGCCACAATGTATCTGCATGCTTGAGATCTCTGTAAATCAGACCCAGAGTTTCACTGTGTGTGTAGCAGAGTTACAACAGAAAGTAAATTCTCAACCTTGTAGATGGTCTGTTGTTGAAGTGAGCACATTGATTGGAAAGGAATGGGATCCTAAACATTGGAATGGGGCATATGGATTGAGAATGTGGGGATATTGAAACCCTTGATTCTGCTGAGTCAGACAAACCTTAAATGGTTTACTCTGAGGAAACAGCCACTTGGCCTCCAGCCCTATTCATAATATTGTCTGCAGGTAACTTTATCATCTCTCTTTCCCACAAGACATGACACTGGTCCATTATATTGATGATATAATGTTGATTGCATCTGGTGAGCAAGAAGTAGCAATTCTAGATTCATTGGTAAGGTATTGTATGTCAAAGGATGGAAGATAAATCCAACAAAAATTCAGGGCCCTTCCACCTTGGTGAAATTTCTAGGTGTCCAGTGGTGTGGTGCATGCTGAGATATTCCTTCTAAAGAGAAGAATAAGCTGTTGCACTGGGTCTCTCCTATAACCCAAAAAGAGGCACAAACCTAGTTGGTCTCTGATTTTGGAGACAGCATGTTCTTCATTTGGGTTTGATTGCCCAGCTCTTTCACCATTTCACCAGAAAATCTGCTAATTTTTAGGAGGGACTGGAACAAGAGGAGGCTCTGCAATAGGTGCAGGTTGTTGTGCAAGCTGCTCTGCAATTTGGACTATATGAGCCAGCAGATCAAATGGTGCTGGAAGTTCCAGTGGCAAAGAGAGATGCCATCTGTCACCTTTGGCAGTCCCTTACAGAAGAATCACAATGAAGATCCTTAGGATTTTAGAACAAAGCCTTGCTCACCTCTGCAGATAACAACTCTCCTTTTGAGAGAAAGCTTTTGGCCTGCTATTGGATCTGAGTAGAGACTGAATGCTTAACCATGGGCCATCAAAATACCATGAGACCTGAGTTGCCTTTCATGAGCTGGGTGTAGTCTGACCAGCTAAACCATAAAGTTGGATGTGCACACTAACATTCCATCATAAAATGGAAGTAGTATATATGAGATAGAGCTTGAGTGGGTCCTGAAGGCACAAGTAAGTTACAAGAGGAAGTAGCCCAAATGCCCATTGTCCCCATCTCTGTCACATTACCTTCTCTTTCCCAACTCACAGCTGTGGACTCTTAGAAAGTTTCTTACAATCAGTTGACTGAGGTAAAGAAAATTCAAGCCGGTTTTACAAATGGTTCTACATGATATGCAGGTACCAAACAAAATTGGACAGCAAGAGGACTGCAGCTCCTTTCTAGGATGTCCCTGAGGGACAGTGGTGAGGACAAATCCTCCCAGTGGGCAGAAACTTGAGCAGTGCACCTGGTAATTAATTTTGATTAGAAGAAGAAATGGCCAAAGGTAAATTTGTACATTTATTCATGGGCAGTCAACAAAGGTCTGGCTGGATGTTCAAATAATTGGAAAGAACATGATTGGAAAATTTGGTGGCAAAGAGGTCTGGGGAAGAGGTTTGTGGCTAGACCTTTCAGAGTGGGCAAAAACATGAAAATATTTGTATCTCATGTGACTGCTCACAAGAGGGTAACTTCAGCGGAAGATTTTAATAATCAGGTGGATCTCCTTCTGTTGACACCAGTCAACCTCTTTCCCCAGCCACTCCTGCCATTGCTCAATGCGGTCATGAACAAACTGGCCATGGTAGTAGGGATAGAGGTTATGCATGGGCTCAGCAACATGGACTTCTCCTTACCAAGGCCAACCTGACTACAGCTATTCCTGAGAGCCAAATCTGCCAGTAGCAGAGACCCATACTCAGTCCCCAATGTGGCACCACTCCCCAAGGTGATCAGCCTGCTACCTAGTGGCAGGTTGATTACATTGGACCACTTTTATCATAGAAAGGGTAGCAATTTGTTCTAACTGGAATAGACATATTCAGGATAGCTTTACCTTCCCTGCATGCAATACTTCTGTCAAAACTACCATCGGACTTACCAAATGTCTTATCCACTGCCATTGTATTTCACACTGCATGCTTCTGATCAAGGAATCCACTTTACAGCAAATGATGTGTAGGAATGGGCACATGCTCATGGAATTCACTGGTCTTACCATGTTCCCCAACATCCTGAAGCAGCTGGATTGATAGAATGGTGGAATGGCCTTTGAAGACTCAATTATAGTGCCAACAAAGTGGCAATATCTTGCTGGCCTGGAGCAATGTTTTCTAGGAGGTTGTGTATGCTTTAAATCAACATCCATTCTATGATTTTGCTTCTCCCATAGCCAGGATTCACAGGTCCAGGAAATGGAAGTGGCACCATTTACTAGTACCCCTAGTGATCCACTAGATATATTTTTGCTTTGTGTCCCTGTAAACTTGTACTCTCCTGGTCTATAGGCCTCAGTTCCAAAAGGCAGAGTCCTTCCATCAGAAGACACAACAATGATTATTATACTGGAAGTTAAGGCTGACTCCTGGCCTCTTTGGACTCCTCATGTCTCTAAATCAACATACAAGGAAACAAAAAAGAGAATTACTCTACTAGCTTGGATGATTGAGCCTAACCATCAAGGGGAAATAGGACTACAAATACACAATGGAAGTAAAGAAAGTTTGTCTGGAGCACAGGAGATCCCTGTGGTCATCTCACAGTACTACCATTTCGTATGATTAGAGTCAATGGAAAATTGTAACAACCCAATGCAGGCAGGACTAACAATGGCACATTTACTTAAGGAATGAAAGTTTGGCTCATCCCACAAGTCAAAGAACCACAGCCCACTGAAGTGCTTGCTGAGGGAAAATGGAACATGGAATGGGTTGTGGAAGAAGATAGTGATAAATATGGACTATGACCACATGACCAGAAATGAAGATTTTTAACAGTCATGATTATTTCTTCCTTGTTTTGTTATGAGTATATGAACATAAACAAATATCATCTTCTTCCTATCGTATCCCCTTATCATATGAAATAATTTGCATTGGTTTCATGCCCTAGTATTTAAATTATAGTATATCAAGTTGAAGTGTGAATATTACCCAAGGACTTGCACTTTATTGTGAATAGATTTGGTGCATTTCCAATTGCACACAGGGCAGGTGAGTATTGTCAGGCAAATCAGATATCTCTTACTGTTTTTATTTAGAGATTATGCATGGTTGAAAGTGGTATGTATGGCTGCCAATTTGACAAGGGGCAGATTGTGATGGTTAGACATATGTGCCTATTTGGCCAGGTAATGGTGCCTGAGGAGAATGCCTTCAAAAATGAGAGACATCTAATCCAACCAGTTGGAGGCTTTAAAGGAAGAAGTGATGATTTCAGCAGTCAGAAGGGAGAATTTCCATCTCTACATCAGCGGCCAGCTTCCCTTAAAGAATACATTGAAAACCTTCCTCAGAGTTCTCAGCTTGTAGCCTGCCCTGCAAAATTTGGACTTGTAAATCCCCACAGTTATGTGAAACAATTTCATAAAATCTCATACTATTTACAGATATCTCCTGTTGGTTCTATTTCCCTAGAGAAGCCTGACTAATACACGTGTTCTCTAGAATCAATCTAAGAAATAGAAAAACACATGCAGAAAAAATATTTTCTTTACTTTCTACATAATATATTCTTTAACCAAAGCCCACAGTCTAATAACTTAAGCCATTAAGTCTGCAGCTTCCTGCGAGAATTGTAACCAACCTCCATCATTGGTACTACGAAATGTCCTCAGGGGAAAAGCTGTCTAAATATCTATCTCGCCCAGTATATGTGGCCCCCTTCTTTGAAATGTCAAATCCCCTTCAATGTCTGTCAGCTCATGGTTTTTTTCAGTGCCTTCACTGTGTGGGTTTTAGTTATTTTCATTATTTTCACTTGAGCCATCTCCTATATTTATTATTTCCAGAGTTCATAAATCTTAGCTGTATTAATTGCTTAAGACATATTTTTATTATATAGAGAAACACATTTAGCATCTTTTTTGTGATTGGTAATTATTACAGTAGATAATCAAGTGGGCTCTAAAGAGCTATATACATTTTTCTTTTGTTTTACTTTCTTTTCTGAATTGGACTAATGATTTGCTTAATCTTAGTAGGGTGAGGGTCATGTATTCTCAAGGAAAGAAACCAAAATAAATTTAAAAGATTAAAACCAAAACTACATAAGGAAAACATCCTCCACCAGTTGAAGAAACATAGCCAGTCCTCATTAAGTTCTTCCCGTAGCTTCTAGAGCTGAGACCTGAAACCTGGATAGGAGTGTTTAGGAACAGAGCTGGCAGCTATTTGAAAGGGGATGAGGTGTCTTCCCTAGTCCACCAACTTTGTAGGGTCTGGACTCAATTCCCTTAGAAACCATGGAGAATATACCCTTTGGATCACAGGTACTCTTCTGGGGCACAGAGTTTCTTGTCCTTTGGAGGTAATAGGTTGCAGCAGAACTGGCCACCCTGTGGAAGGATATCTTCCTTTGCCCCAAGTTTAGTACTCGCAAGGAATAATCCCTTTACAAACAATAGAAAAATCCCTTCATGGGAGCCCAGTCTTTATCCCTTAAGTCTCCAAAACTAGCATCAGGATGCAGAAAGGGACATCCAGGTAGGGACAGTGTTGGCATCAGTCAAGTATGCTAACATATCAGGATCTAGAGAAAAAGAGCACTTCTGGTTGAAACTTTTAGGGATTGAGAGCCAACTAAGAGGGTTGCCCGTGTCTTTCTTGTCCCCAGGTGGAATGCCATGCCTTTTCCATATCTACTCCTAAACCTCAAGTCAGCCAGAGAAAATTATCAGTCTTTATTAGGAAGTTTACTGTAACTAATGTTTTGCCTTTTCCAGAGTGTTATATAATTGAAATCAAACGCTACAGTATGTCAACTTTTCAGACTGACTTCCTCCGCTTAGCCATATACATTTAAACATGTTTTTCCTGGACTTGGTGCCTCATTTATTTTTTTCACTGAATACTGCTCCATTGTATGAATGTACCACAGCTTATTTATTCACCTATTGAAGGACATGTTGATTACTTCCAATATTAGGCAATTTTTTATAAAGTGCCTATAAACGTGAGTATAGTTTTAGTCTTGACCTAAGTTTTCAAATCATATGGTAAATACCTGGAAAAACAATTACTGGATCACATGATAAAGTTATGCTTTTTAGAAGTTGCCAAACTACCTTCCAAAGTGTGTGTAACATTGTGCATTCCAGTAACAATTGAAGGAGAATTCCTGTTGCTCTGAAACCTTGTGAAAATTTGGAATGTCAGGTTATTAAATTTCAGCCATTCTCTTAGGTATGTAGTAGAATCTCATTGTTTCAATTTGCAATCCACTGGTAACTTATTATGCTGCACATATTTTCATGTGCAAAACTGCCTTCTGTATGTCTTCTTTTAAAATTCATTTATTTTTTGATTAGAGAAGTTGTAGGTTTACAGAAAAATCTTGTAAAAACTATAATATTCCCATATAGCCCCTATTGTTGATACTTTGCATTAGAGCAGAACCTTAATTACAATTCAAGAAATAATATTAAAATTGTACTCTTAAATATAGTCCATAGTTAACATTGGTGTATATTCCATATACCACCCTATTATTAACACCTTGTATTAGTGTGATACATTTATTACAATTCATAAAAAAAAACATTTTATGTACTATTAACCACAGTTCAGCATTTACAAATAGGTTCACTGTTATACCTTCCTATGTTTTATCTTTTAACTTTTATTCTATTAACATACACAACTTAAAGATTTCCCTTGTAACCACATTCACCTATGTAATTCAGTGCTGTTATTTACATTCACAATAATGTGCTACCATCACCACCATCCATTTCCAAAACACTACAATCAACCTAAACAGAAATTCTATACAAATTAAACATTAACTCTACATTCTCTATCCCCAAACCAGCCTCTAGGACCAATATTCTAGATTCTGATTCCATGAGTTTACTTAGTCATAAAACGGATGGTATTTTGTGTCTGGCTTATTTCAGTCAACAAAATATCTTCAAAGTTCATCCATGTTGTCACACATATCAGAATGTCATTCCATTTTGCAGGTGATTAATGTTCCATTGTATGTATATACCACATTTGGTTTATCCATTCATCAGTTGATGGACTTGGACTTCTTCCAAGTTTTGGTATTGTGAATAACTCTGCTATGAAAATTGGTGTGCAAATCTGTTTGAGTCCTTGCTTTCAATCTTCTTGGGTATATACCTAGTAGAGAGATTGCTCCATCATATGGTAATTCTGTGGTTTCCAAATATTTTCTCCCATTGAATAGGTTCTCTTCTCACTTTCCTGATAAAGTCTTTGAGGCACAAATTGAGGAGGTACCTTTAATCTATTTTTTTTCTTTTGTTGCTTATGCTTTGTAATTAAAGTTTAAGAAACTATTGCCTAAGAAAAGATCTTGAAGATGCTTCCTCACATTTTCTTCCAGGAGTTTTATAGTACTGGTTCTTACTATTTAAGTATTCTATCCATTTTGAGTTAGTTTTTGTAAAAGGTGTGAGATAGGGGTTCTCTTTCATTCTACTGATATGGATATCCAGTTTTCCCAGCCTCTGTTAAGAGACTATTCTTTCTCAATTGAGTGGACTTGGCAGCATTGTCAAAAATCAATTGGGAGTCAGCTCCTGCTACAGAGCAGTTAGCAAACAACCAGAGCTCTCTGAAGCTAGCTGAAGCACCTGTTTGGGGGCTCCAGGAGATCAGAAGAGCATCCTGCAATGTCCTTGAAGGACTGGAAGGAGGAGACTGCCCATCTGCAGAGAAGACTGGTAAGTAGAGCGCTTCAGACCACAAAGGCCACTTCCTCCACAGGAAGTACAAGCCACCTCGAGAGCTGTTCCGCGGCTAGAATTGAAGGCTCCACATCCCCAAATTGGGGGAGGAAGAGACAGTTGGGCACTAGTTTCAGCTACTGATGAGGAAATTCAGTGGGCTAAAGTATGATCCTGAGGACAGCTAAGGTTTGAGCCTGTTCAAGTCAGAAAGAGTCAGGGAGCCACCATCTTAACTCCATACCTGGCATGAGGGGTAGCGGGGTAGACTGAAAATCCCAGTGCTGGTGGGACTGGCTTCTTCCCATCCAGACATATTGCAGGTCGAGCCTAGGCCCCAGCCCCTTCCAGCAGGGAGGAAACTGCAGGGACCTGTACCAGCCTCTCTGGAAAATTACCTACCAAGCTGCAGAGGCCAGTGATCATCCTACTCTGGCAGCACAAGCCATCCCAGGAGCTGCACTGTGACTGGAATTGGAAAATCCATTTCCCAAAAACAGGGGAGGAGGAGATGGTTGGCTACCGATTTTGGCTACTGATTGGTAGGCTCGGCTGGCTAAGAGATAACCCTGGGAACAGATGGGGTGAGAACCAGCCCAAGCCTAAAAGAGGCCAGTAGCCACCATTCTCACTCCACCCCAAGTCTGAGGGGAAGCCGGGCTAACTGAAACTTTCAGTATCAGCAGGAACCAGTTTCTTTCACGCAGATCAGCTTGCAGCCCACCTAGGCTTCATCCCTGCCTCTGGCGGGGAGGAGGCTGTGGAGCCCTGAACCAGCCTTTATAGGTAACTGCAGATAACTTTGGCTGGCATAGACTGAAAATCAGAAGTCTACCAGGGCAACAGAACCCACAATGCACAGATTGCTGCCCACAAATGCAGCTCCATCCCTGTCCCAGGCAGGGGAGAAAGGGATGTGAAGCTCATCAATCTTTCTGGGCAACTACAGTCTAGGCCTGCACATGGATTATTCCACATAGCTGTGACTCTGTCCCTGCCCCTGGCAAAGGAGAAAGTCAGAAGAAGCTTCATTGGTCCCTGGTGCAATGAGGGCAGCTTGACCCTCCACAGCTTACAGCACCAAATACATGCTTGTCTCCTACTGCATAACCAGTAAGGGAGAAATGATAGGAAACCCTAAACTAAAGAGAAAAACTGCACCAAGAAAAAATACTCTAGTAAGCCAGATGCAAAGACACCAACAGAAAATTATGATCCACACCAAGAAACAGTAAGCTATGGCCCAGTTAAAGGAACAAGCTAAGCCTCCAGATGACATAAAGGAGTTGAGACAACTAATTATAGATATTCAAACAAATCTCCTTAATAAATTCAATGAGATGCCTAAAGAGATTAAGGATGTTAAGAAGACATTGGATGAGCATAAAGAAGAATTTGAAAACATACATAGAAAAATAGCAGATCTGATGGGAATGAAAGGTGCAATCAATGAAATTTAAAAAAACATTGGAATCATATAATAACAGATTTGAGGAGGCAGAAAAAAGGATTGGTGAGCTTGAAGAAATGGCCCCTGAAAGTGAATATACAAAAGAAGAGATGAAAAAAAGACCGGAAAAAATTGAACATTGTCTCAGGGAACTAAATGACAGCAAAAGGCGTGCAAACATACATGTCATGAGTGTCCTCCCAGAAGGAGAAGAGAAGGGAAAAGGGGCAGAAGGAATATTTAAAGAAATAATGGTAGAAAATTTCCCAACCCTATTGAAGGACATAGATATCCCTGTCCAAGAAGCACAGTGTATTCCCATCTGAGAAAATCCAAATAGACCAACTCCAAGCCACATAATCATCAGAATGACCAAGAACAAAGACAAAGAGAGAATTCTGAGACCAGCAAGAAAAAAGCAATGCATAACATTTAAGGGATATCCAATAATATTAAGTGCTGATTTCTCACCAGAAACCATGGAGGCAAGAAGACAGTGGTCTGATATATTTAAGATACTGCAAGAGAAATAATTCCAGCCAAGAATCTTATGCCCAGCAAGACTGTCTTTCAAAAATGGTGGTGAAATTAAAATATTCACAGATAAGCAGAAAAACTGAGAGAATTTCCAAGCATGAGACCAGAATTTCAGGAAACACTAAAGGGTGTGCTAGAGCCTAAAAAGAAAAGACAGGAGAGACAGGTGTAGAAGAGAGTCTAGAAATGAAGATTATATCAATAAAAGTAATTAAAATGTCAAAGAGTGGTAAAAATAATATATGACAGATAAAACTCAAATAGTCAGGAATAAACTTAACCAAAGATGTAAAGCACCTGTATTCAGAAAACTGCAACTCAATTTTAAAACAAATCAAAAAAGGCCTAAATAACTGGAAGAACATTCCATGCTCATGGACTGGAAGACTGAATATCATTAATATGTCAATTCTACTCAAATTGATATACAGATTTAATGCAACCCCTATAAAAATAACACCAGCATTAAAGAAAAAATTGAAAACACGATCATTAAATTTATTTGGAGGGGTAAGGAGTCCTGAATAGCCAGAAACATCATAAAAAAGAAAAGTGAACCCTCATCTCCAGACTTTAAATCATAATACCTACCTATAGTAGTAAAAACAGCATGATACTAGCCTAAAGACCGACACAATAGACCAATGGAACCAAATTTGTGGTTCAGAAACAGACCCTCACAGGTATGGGCAAGTGAGCTTTGACTAGCCTGTCAAAGTCATACAGCTTGGGCAGAACAATCCATTCAACAAAAGGTGCTGAAAGAATTGGACATCCACAGCTGAAAGTTAACTGAAAGTGGATCAAAAAACTAAAAATAAAAGTAAGAACCGTAAAACTTCTAGAAGAAATCATTGGAAAATATCTTAAAGACCTGGTGGTAGGTGGATTCTTACAGGAGATAAGAGAAGGACTGAGTGGACTACTTATGTTTAATGTATGTAGAAGTTTTAATTAGCTTTACTGTAAAATTGTGGAAATGTATAGAGTAGATGATAACACACAGTGAGTTACAACTAGTTTATAAATGGGGATGTGACTGAAAATGGTAGTCTAGTTATGTAAATGCCAATTGACAGAATGCTTGAGATTGATCTAGCAACTGGATGACATGGTGAACCAAGAGGTGGGTGAGAATTGTGGTTGATGGTATGACTGTAAGAGTGACCTTTTTTAGCTAGAACAAGGGTATATCATTACTGCAGGGTGTTGGGAATGTAGAGAATGGGAAAAATACAGCTGAAGGGACCGATGGACTGTGGTTAGTAGTAATAATACTTGCATCTATGCAAAAGACGTACTGTGCTGATACTGAAGCAGTATGGAAAATGTGAGCCAAATGTACACTATGGAGATGGTAATAATCAGATGATATTGTTTTATTTGTTGCAAGTGACACACCACATTGTGGTGTTTTTTGATGGAGGGGTGTTGTTCGACAATTGGGCACATGTGCATGATTGTTTTATAAGTTTATAACTTCTGTCATAAAACAATATATTTAAAAAAAATAATAGGGCGGGTTGGGAGAAAAACACACAAAATGTAAGATAAGAACTATGATTAGTAGTAAGATTTTGAAATCTTTCATATTTTGTTAACTATGTTCTTTCATAGTTTGTTAACAAACGTCTCAAGACAATGCTAGGTGTTGGTGGAGGGAAGGTTGATGTATGGGATCCCTGTATGATGTTACACATGTTTGCTTTGTAAGTTCACAACTTTTACCATACACTTAATTGTTTATGTATGTTCATATCTAAATGATATAAAGTTAATAATAATCAGATTGGTTAGGGGACAATACTTTGTTTAGTAGTAATATTTTGACAATGCTCTTAAATCATTAGTTAAAAAGGTTTAAAAACAATGCAAGTTATTGGTGGTAGGGTGAGATGTTATATATGTTTGTTTGATGTTATATATGTTTGTTTTGTAAGTTCACAACTATTATACACTTGTTGTTTATGTATGTTTATATAAGAGTGATATATTTCAATAACTTAAAAAGAATCAATTGCCATAGATACAAAGGTCTATTTCTAAACTCTTAATTCAATTCCATTGGTCCTCTCATTTACCAGATATTAGGATGGCTACTCCAGCTAATTATGGCTATTATTTTATGAATGATCGTTTTCCATCCTTTTACTTTATACCTATTTGTGTCTTTGGATGTAAGGTGAGTCTCCTGTATGCAACATGACTTAGAAGCTTGTGTTCTGCACTAAGTCTCTGTGGAATTGGGTCCCTGTACCTGGATAGTTATGTGGTTCTAACTCAGGGCAGTGAGTGGCTCTATGGTCTGTTTATCTGTGGTGGCTGTTCTGGCTCTGTAGAATTCCTAAGCTGTGCAGGATCTACTGAGGGGGAGAGGAATGGACATTTCTTACCTGCTTTTGTATGTTATTCTTCTTTAACTTCAATTCAGTATTTGTGGAGTCCTTCTCCGGTCTCTGTCATCCTGTGTCTTTTTCTTCCAAGCCCTATTCTACCCTTGCCCTGGTAAGAAATAGAGGACTAATGACCCAGACTAAGTTCTCACCCCCATGAATTTAATAATTGAAACTCACACATCCCTGTCAAAGAGAATGCCAGAGTCCTAACTTCAGAGCATATCCTCATCATACTCTGGCGGTGCAAGAAGGAACCAAGGGGGGTGTTTGCAAATCATGTTAGCCCTGGAAGAGAACTAAATGCATTTATTCAGGAACCTCCAATATTATACACATACACATACACACGTATATTTCTGTAAGTATCCATCTGTACTTATATTAAACTAAACCTGAATTCATACAATGTCTTCAGCTCTATTCCATTTTCACATGGATATGGCTCCTTCCCTTGATCATCTCAAATATATCACTAAAACAGTTAGAAACCTTGTTTTCACCATCTACCATTCATTAATTTAAGAGTTCAATTCCAATATGTGTGAATAGTGTTTTCGGAATTGTTAAAACCCATTTTCCTTGGGAAACAATTTTATCATATGGCACATAATCCATATGCACATTTCTTTCCTTTAGTCTGAAGGTGTCTAATCATTTTCAGAGTTACTGTGGTGTGTCTCTGAATTTTTTCTTAGGACATAACCAAGAACCTGGACACCAAATCTGTCTACGATATCACTTTTAAAACATAAATGCAACTCAGCAACCTTTTTGTACATTATCTTACAGCTTACAAACACTTTCAAGTGTATTAGTATACTTTATAGTGACTAAATCAGGATACCTTTTAGTAACGCTTTTTTTTTTCAAATGAGGAAACAGGCTCAGAATTAAGTAACATAGGGAGTTAATAAAGTGATATAGAACAATACAAATTAAATTAAGAATTTCTATCTCTTCCTATGCTACCTTAATGTGACACATTTTTCACTTACAAAGAGACTATAATTTAGTTGGAGAGCATGATATATTTATATTAAGGCCACTCACATAAGCATAGGATGATATAAAGGATCCACTTTTATGTAGTCACAATACTTTTCTTTAACGTTATAGGAATTAAATAAATAGGGAGCCAAGAAGAAATACTTAGATGTTGTATGAGGTTGGAGAGAGGGGATATATCATATTTAAACAAGTTGTTGCTTTCTGTTTTAATTAAGACATTTTTTCCTGAACTACTTTTGATTTTCATATGCACTTTAAACAATTTTCCTATACCACACTATATACAAAATTATGAACTTGGATACAACAAACAATAAAATATCAATGTTTCCAGATTAAATAATCTAATGTAAGCCTGAAAAAAAGGTTTGACCAATCTCAGTGAGGGGAAGTAACAGACCTGTCACCTAGCCCCTGCCTCCCCCACTTCCTTTTCTATTGTATGTAGATATTTCAATATATTTCCATTCTGCAGCAGCAGGGGGAAATTATAGGTCTAATGGAATGGTGTGACTATACCTTAAACCCAAAACCTGGAACAAGTGGTTCCAGCTGCTTATCAGGGCTGGAACTCTCTGTGGCAGGGCCCTCTCCCCCTGGGTGATATAAATACCCCATATTCAGACAGCATGTATTTGTCTCTCCTCTTCAATGTGATGTGGGACCTGTGGAGCTGCCATCCACCTACCCAAGTAGTTGATCAACTGGGAAGACCAGCCACGTTGGAATCCCTTCCCCTGCACTTTTGGATTCTTTGTGTTGTATAATGAAGTCTGGGTTCCCATGACTTACCATATAGCAACTTGCTCCACACTCAGAAAATATGATATACGATACTAATTATTTAATGTTTAATGGAGAAATGTTCTCTCTTACTGTTTTTCCATTTCTTTGTCTACTTTCCTTTCCTGAATCCAGGTGTAGAAAGTATAGCAATTAATATTAACCTGAATTTGATTATTTGACTTTTCAGCATTTCATTGGATTATGCTGACTTGGTAATTTGATTGGTATGCAAATATGGGCTATGCTGATTGCATTAAAATATGTAAAGGAAATGAGAAAATATTACCAAACAACATGCCAAAAGATATTTGGTTCCCTACTGCTCAGTACCTTCCTGTATGGGAAAGAAATTGAATAATAAGTAACATGTTGGCCCTTCAATGTTATTTTTCTCTTGAAGAGCATTTCCTCCACACTTTCCACCTTTTAAAATATCCTAGGTTCTAGTTAAAAATTAACATATGGCTGTCCTGCTGGAGAAAATTTTAGTATTACTTGTATTGGAGAGGGGGGCAGGTTAAGATTTAAATAAGCTTATAGGTTCTAAATCATGATTGCTTGATCAAGAGGTAAAAGGAATACTCAGAGGGATAACTATATAGACTATGAATCAACAGTAAAAGAAAAGATTCAGTCCTGGGCCCTGACCTTCCCAATTTGGAGAAGTGAGCAGAATGCTCTGACTTGAAGATTATGTGACACAGAAGCTTGGGCATCTCAAAGCAGAAATTCGAATTATGCAACATCATTTTGTTCCAAGGGCCATTGGATGGTATGGTTCAGGCAACATTTTTATACTGCCTGTGACAATGACTCATTAACTGTGATGGTCCTGAATTTGCAAATAAAGTCTAGCTTGAAGCTGCAGAGGTAGGGAATCAAAGTTTAGTTAAAGTAGCAGGAAATGTCACAATTTATCAGTATTTATTATTGGGAAAATAATAGGAAAAAACACTTCACTTGTTCTTTCTTTTTTTTTTTTTTTTTTTAAAGATTTATTTATTTATTTAATTCCCCCCCCTCCCCTGGTTGTCTGTTCTTGGTGTCTATTTGCTGCGTCTTGTTTCTTTGTCCGCTTCTGTTGTCGTCAGCAGCACGGGAAGTGTGGGCGGCGCCATTCCTGGGCAGGCTGCTCTTTCTTTTCACGCTGGGCGGCTTTCCTCACGGGCGCACTCCTTGCGCGTGGGGCTCCCCAACGCGCGGGACACCCTTGCGTGGCTCGGCACTCCTTGCGCGCATCAGCGCTGCGCATGGCCAGCTCCACACGGGTCAAGGAGGCTCGGGGTTTGAACCGCGGACCTCCCATATGGTAGACGGACGCCCTAACCACTGGGCCAAAGTCCGTTTCCCCACTTGTTCTTTCTAAAGGACAGAATTAATATACATTGCCAGATAAAATATAGGACACCCAGTTAAATTTGAAGTTTATGTAAATGATGGATTTTTTTTTAGTATAAGTATACCCCAGGAATGTAGGGTATTTTTATTTGCTCAATCTGACCATCCCAGATTAATATCCCTTATGATTTCCAGTGTTGAGAAGGGAACCTGATTACTAGGAGTTCCAAAGGAACTTAGAAGAATTAGCTGAGAACATTCACAAAGTTCCCATTCTACAGAGAAACATTTTTATAATTGCCATTTCCAACCAGAGAGAGCACTACCATCTTGACCACTCCTCAGCTATCTCTTCTGATTCCAGTTATGATGGCTAAAGGAATCTATTAAATCTCTGTTGCCCAGTAGAGTATCCAATGTCCACACACGGCTTTTCATCACTTAAAATGTGTCTAATATGTACTCAGATGTGCATAAGTTTCAATACACACCCTATTTCAAAGAGTTATACACTGTGCAAATATTTCATTAATAATATTTTATATTGATGACATGTTGAAATGATAACATTTTTGAAATAGTGAGTTAAATAAAATATACTGTTATAATCTCACCTGTTTCTTTTTACCTTTTAATGTAGCTGCTAGAAAATTTTAAATGTCAAATATATCTCACATAATATTTCTGTTGGATAATGTTGCATTCGAGAATAAGCTTCATGGGGGTAGGAACTGACTTGCTTCTTAGTATGTTTTATATTTTTAGAGATAGTTCTTTAAATTGCAAAGCAACTTCAGTCTCTAGTTACTTTGCATTTACTGTGGAATTCATTGAAAATGAGCTTCTGCCTTTATCAATTACAGCACATCTTCTCAAGAAATAAACATAATTACAATTCACATTGGTTTTACAATATAAAACAGTTTTCACCTAATAGACCTTTCTGCTGCTCGAAGTAATGTAGTCAACACTCTTTGAAAGCTCTATTCCTTTGGGTTCTGTGACACAACTCTTTGTTGATTTTTCAGTTACAACTCTAATATATCTTTCTCCATCCTCTTCATGAATTCATCTTTCCTGCTTTAAGGGATGTTGATTGTTTTTGCTTCATTGATTTTTCTCTAGATCTGTTCTCTCGTGTGTGATCTCATCCAATCTGATGGACTTAACTATCACCTGTAGGTATTCTGTTTTAAAATATAGGGATTTGGTATAAAAAATATAAAAATTAGTCTTTTTTGATGGATGCTTACTCTGTGTGTAGGTTCAGAGGCTATATGCAGTAATATGCTTTGAAGAAAACATTCTGGCAAAGAGATACAGAAACTAACAGTTGAAGATTGGCTAGAATCCCCTGAACTGAGAAGGCCTGGGTATATGGGCAAGGAACCAACAGCCCCTGCTATTGTGTCTTACAACCACAAGAATTTATTTTCATGTTTACAAGTCTATGATTCAACAGATATTTGGCGAATCTAGACTGGACTCAGGTAGAAAGCTCAGCCGTTGAATTTTGCTGGTTTTGGCTTCAATTTGTAGGTTTGATTCCAGTCCACTCTTTTTATTTTTGGAGGGGTTCCAGACTGAAGGCTCTGTAACTACAGAGCAAGAGTTTTCTTGAAAGATCACCAGATCTTTCTAAGCAAAATGTACAGGCACATCTATAGTGCCCCCTTAGTCATGTAGTCCTATCTTCTAACATTGCATCCAAACTCAAAATCAGTGTGATGAGAAATTAGACATAACCTAGAGTGGGGGAGAATGGAAAATACATATTTGCTATATAGTACTGCAGTATTTTATACTTTTTAAATATGTTCTGAATTTTTTCCTTATTTTCAATTATTACTGTCATTGCTGTATTACTCATGATAGGCTACATGACAAGAAATACCTCAAATGTCTTAGTTCTTACAAAAATATGTCTATTTTTCCTCACACAAATGTCCATGTAAGTCACTTGTAAAATAGCATGCTCACATTTTGACCCTGATAGAAGGAGCACTCCCTGTAAGTAATGGTACCAGTCTTATGGAAAAAAAAAAAAACAGACTAAATCTCAAACTGGCTCATAGTTTTTCGATATGCCACTTCTAAACTCAACAGAGAGATGTATAATCCCCTCAAAAGGAAGTAAAGTAAATAAATGTGAATAATACAATCTACATAATTGCTTTAACTCAAGCACTGATCATTTTTTACAAATTCTAGTTTGATGTGATACCAATGGAATGAACGCATTGAACATGATCCTTGAATTTAAGAATGTTAAAAACAATAAATATATGGGTTTGTGGAGTTCAAGTCCAAGACAATGAGGGCTAGGTCCTTTGGTTCAATCTCCTAATAAGAATAGTTCTATAATCTGTAATTTTTAAAGTGAATAATTTAAAGATCTCTTAAAACTAAAACGGTTGCAAGGATTTGCAGAGCTGAGATCCAGAAGAGACACAAATTCCAAAGAGGAAAGTTAAATATTTGGCATCAATTTTTCCTTTGCAGAATTTGCCAATTATGAAAGAATTAGAGGCTGATGTTGTGATCACCCATAAAAGGAGAATAGACTCTTCTTCCAATATTTAGTTTGGGTATGAAGACTTATGAGCCACAAATCACCTAAAGGGTATGACAAGATTTATTACACACATAATGAGAATTTCTGTGCAGACTCCCAAACAGGTTAAAAAAATGTCTTGAGATAGATCAAGGAACAGAGACTGTTTTGGATTTTATTGTGGTTAAAGGGTAGAGTTAGGTTGAGGGGTTCCAGTTCTCACAGGTTGGATCTTGTATGTTTGACTTTCCTGTTGATGCCAAAGGAGAATGCACTTGGGCTTCCTTATTATCTTGTCCAGATTTTGGGCTGAAAGAAAAAGGGAATTGATGAGCTTGACAGTAGTCAATAGTGATATATCAAAAATAGAATTAGACTCTTTATTACGGTAGAAAACTGATTTGAGCTAAGAAGTCTAAAAATTAGAGTTCAGTATTTCTAAGAGTAGAGATGTTGTGGAATTTAAGAGAAGTTCAATTATTTGAGTATAGAGAGGCCAGGACTCAGGAATGATTTTGAGAAGGAAAAATGGTTTATTGACGGCCGGCCGGACTCGGGAGCTTTCAGTTTGAATCCCGAGCCCCGCAACAAGATTTTCAAACGTCTTTTATACAGAGAGGAAAGGCCAAATGGTCCCTTTGTTTCAGTTCTCAATAGGCTTCAATTAGCATATATCTCTTCCACATCTTAGGTAAGACTCCAGACATTCTAGATAAGCCTTGGTTTTTGCATTTTCCCTAAATACTTAAAGTTTATAGCCCCCGCATTGTTAAACATTTCCTGGGACTGGAGCTGCTGCTAGTCCCCAAGGGCAGGACTGCAGCCCCCACCGTTCCACACCCACAAGTCAAACAACTTAGTTATCTCTGAAGAGACAAAGAGCCTTCCACCCATAGCCCACATCATTCCCCCCTTTCTGCCAAAGATTAACTTGCTAAGCTTTGGCATAATTATTGTTGGAGCTATGAGGTGGATGGCTGTTTGTTGTTTTGATTGATTATTTATCAGTCTTTAGTACAGCATCCAGGACTGTTTTTAGAAGTTTAGAGCTTTTCATTCTGGACAGCAGAATCTTGGGCAGGGGCCTCCTGCAGTTATTCTGCTGCCACTGGCACTCACGTGGATTTCCAGTCAGGTTCCAGATCCATCTATTACTTTTATTTTACTCTTAAAGAGTTTACACCTTTAATTTAAAAGGGGTGCTGAAGGGAGACGATCTCTTTTCTGTAACTGCTTCCTGCTGGCCATGGGCTGTAGTCATTGCCTAATAAGGTGTAAAACTCTTTAATTTATTCTAACTGGAGGAAGATGGATCTGGCATTCTGTACGAAGTTGGATGAAGTTTTCATATGGTTAATAAGATGTTCACTCTGAAAGAAACAAACTTAATTAAAAATTTGGAATACCCGTTTTTAAAAGAGGACACATTGGATTACAGAGGTAGACAAGGTTAGGTGCCTATAAAGATGGCATTCCTTAAAAGCTGGTGGGAACAGCATATATATTCTTTTTTAAGTTATCCATCTTTAGAGAGAAATTGCAACAGACACTTAGCTTTGTCTTAAGACACATTCCAAGCTGTTCAATGATTGACACTCATTCTCTCTGTCAGATGCTCCTGGTGAACTGGCACTCCTTGGGCAACTGGCTTCACTCAGGATTAGAACACTAATTTGGAAATACTCTTAGTTTTCACCTGTGGGAGTGATCAGAACTACAGAATAAAGATTTTTACACCTTGGTTTTCATTGTACAATTTCTAGCAATTTTGACTTGTTCAATAGGTGACTCACCGTCAGCAAGCAAGCCTCACTTTTGCTACACAGCAGAGTACAGAAGAATATAGAAGTTGACTGAGACTGGCTGAGACTGCCACCTTATTCTATAGACATGTTATTAACTGTTTAGAAAATGATTTTACCAGGAATTTAACATGTCTAATATACTTCTGCACTTGATCCAAAATAGAAAAGATAACATTACAATTATTAGGCATATATTTAGTACAGGATAAAAGTACAGCACTTAATATTAACTAATGTATTACTTAATGCATAAGGATTCAGAGTTGCCATTATTAGTTTTGAGTTTCAGGTTTGTAATACTTTACATGTTATCTCTCCATGAGAGCAGGCCATAATGCCAATTGTGTTTAAGTTTTACTTACAGTCTCCTGGTATCATGGCTCCACTTAGCATGTTCTTCAACGCAGTGAGCAAGTTGCAGCATCCTTCATCTTAGAGAGATTTTCCAGTATTCTACTAGCCTGGTGCATAGCGCTCTCTGGCACCATGGAACAGTGCCAGTCTGGAAGCGATATCCATTGTACACTTGGCTGTACTGAGTCATTATTGGCTGCAGGAGCTTGAAACTGCAATATAGTTTCCATCAACTTCAGGAGCAGAACCAGAGACTGATATAGCACATATTTTTAATTGAGGGGTCAGTGACCAGCCTAGCCAATAACTCACATGGAGAGGCCACCTGTAATGTATACAAGGCCTGGTTCGAATGCACAAGAGTTTGACAATGTTAAAGTTTATTCCTTGTTTTATATATATTTTAAACAACTTAACGCAATACATATATCAAATGACTATTTACTTACACAATTTTACTATGAAGATAACAGTAGGTACTTTACTTTAGTAATAGAGGAAAAATATTATTTTTCATTGTTAGAATGAAAACAGAATATTTCCAATAGAATCAAGACAACTTTTTATTACCATTTACTTAAATGTGTATTTTGCAGTGGCCTTCAGACAGGTTTATTATCATGAAGTTATTTCTGCTACCAATACCAATCTAAGTTTCTTTAGTTAACAATGACTTCTACAACTAGAACTATTTAAACATTTTCAGTTTGGAAGATGTTTTACAAACTCTTTATAATTGACTATAACCGCATTGACTAGACACCTCATGTTTAAATAAACTTACTAAATTACAATTACCAATGAAAGAAATTTACTCTTTATTTAAGAGAGCATATCTACAATCTTTTCCCTTTAGCCTAATTTCACCAATGTGAACTTACAATTTTCACTTACAATTTTCATTACTGTAAAGATTTGTACATATGTTAATTTAGTTTATAAATTAACTATGGGAGATTACACTCAAATAAAATTGAAACCATAATAGTTTATGCAAGGAATGTTCTCTTTTTCCCTTACAGGAAGCTAAAAACTTCTTTTCTTTAAGTTATGAAAATTATTAATTTAAAAGCATAACTGACTACCAGGTTTTAAAACACATGCATACTGACTTCCAGGTTTCAAAACACATTACACAATTACTTAATTTTTTAAAATCATAACCCAGGAAAGATCTCTCCATAGTTTTTATGGACTTTCCTTTACTTACTGAAATTTGTTAATAGAGCCACTAATTACCTTATTTTGTTGGAAAGAAATCTTCTGGAAGAAAATAAGGCTCACCAGATTGTGGAGAAGAAAATACTTTATTCTCAATCTTGCAAGAAGGGGCGCAGAGCCAGATATGGCTGGTGCCCCGAACAAAGAAAAATGACACAATTTATACCCCTAAGCCTAGCATGCAAGCTCTTCCTGTTTTTCCATAGATTGGATACTTCAGAAGTTACAGCTTATCTGAGATTTAACTTTCCCACGCAAAAGTTTGATTTAACTGCTTCTTCTATCACATTCCAACCATTTTAGTTTTTACCTGCTCCCCCCCTTTGTCAAATAAGGAATAGAATTTAGTGCTGAAATGGCACCGACTTAGTTAGCTCCTTCTTGGGCATCCTTCCACTGCCCATAGGACTGGCCTAAACTGGTCTCCTCCACTGCTGTCCAACCCGGGAGTGGGAGACTGAGGCAGCAGGCCGCCGGGTTACATCAACATTTTTCTTCTGTGAAAATTAACCTAATCTTTGTTTTGTTTTGTTTTTTCAATTTATGGCTGACAAAGGTTTAAACTGGGAAATTACCAGGCAAACTGATTCTTAATTCCCTAGCCTAGTAGATAGGTTTAATCTGCCACACCTAGTCTTGCCTTAAAAGCTCTTGCAAAGAGGAGGCCCTTTCCCAATTGTTTCCATAATCAGATTTCTATGACTTTTTCATCCTGCTTAGTTCAATTTGGGCTTTAAGAATATTTATAAATATAACTGCATATTTTTTAACAATTTGAGCAAATAGGCAGACATGAATAGTTTGACACAACAACATGACTTTAGTTACTTTAAACTTTTCAAAGACTTTTGAAACTCTTCTTAATTTGCACTATGACCATGCAGTTTACCACAAGAATTTTCTTTCTTACTTAATGGATTGTAATAACCAAAATGTTCTCAATGCCTTAGCACCATTTTGTTTTAGAACTTTATATTTTACCTTGAAATTAGCAGAATTTTGGATAAGCAACAAGATTAGTTTTATATATATTTACTGAGGCTATTTGAAGCCTCAGGGAGACAGACTGCTTTCTCTCATGAATTGCCACTCTTAGGAACACTGACCGTCAAGGCAGGAGACTTCTCCCCCTCCACCCCCCTTTTGGTTTTGGAGATAATAAAACTCCAGTGGTCATTTAACCTTATTCTATCAGGCAGCAATTTATTTAGTTTATACTTGAATTCATGAGAGAAAGGGTTACTAATACCAGAAGAGGAGACAGTGATGTCCCAGCTCTTCTCAATTATGAAATAACCACAGGCAAAGGCAAAGGGCGAGGTTAGGCCTGAAGCAACCATAAACAAAGGAAAGGTTAGTGTAGAATTTACACTTAAATAATAGTTTCAGGCTAAATTCACCCAGCTATAATCTCAGTTATTGTCTTTCCACTGTTTTACAATATAAATGCATTTATAAATGATTTTAACTCTTAGTTACAGTTTTTATTAATTTTTTAAAACCTATTAATTTTATAACACCTTTAAATACCTTTCATTCAACTTATAACATATTAAATGAACTTAACCATTACTTTTAATTTTTCCTTTAAAGTGAAAGAATAAATCTCTTGCAGTTAGTTTGAAATAAAAGGCTACTTTTCAGGATTTGATTTCTAGAACATAAAATGTTCTTTTAAAAGAACTCTTCTTCAAACATTGAGGATATGATGAGGTTAAAGCACAAGAAGCTATTGATAAAATATTTTCTTTGTATATTGATCTTACTCAATTTAATCATAAAAATTTCCCTTCCACAAACCTTCTACACTTTCAGTATTCATTCAGGTTCTGTCCCACACTCTACTCTTTCCAATAATCAATCATTTTATCTTAGGACAAAATCATCTTCTGTTGCCTTAACAATAATAACACACTCCATATATCCCACATACTAAGTTACCAGGCAAATGTCTTGCAACATATAATTGCCATTAATACTAACCAAGTTTGTTAAAATAATGAACTTTTCTTCACTTTAAATACTTAGTAGCATGTAATACCAGAAACAGTTTTTTTGGAAGCAAGTTGGCAGGGGAGATTGGCTGCCGAATAAGTTTGTTATAAAATTGCCTTTTATTATTATTATTATCAATTCAGTTTTGTTAAATAATGACTTTCTGCAATTAGCCACTTAAATACCTTAAACAATGCTTTGTAAAACTTTTATATTTATACCCTTAACACAAATTTTACCTTCACAGAACATTCTCTTACTTAAGGTTACTACAATACCTTCTAAGAACCTGAGCAGAATGCAAATGTATTTTGGCTTTGACACCCTAAGGAGGGAACTTTACTGCATTTATTCTGATTCTGCTTTTCACCTCCTTCACTTCCCCCCCTTCCAGGCAGTCGGGTGCACAACAAACAGGAATGCGGCTTATGAATAGAAGGGTGGACTCACTGGAAAGGGGCAAGCCGCTCCCCCCTTTCCAGCTTTCAGCCAAAATGGGCAGACAGAACCTACTCAAATTTGGCAACTCTCCCAGGAACCCAGCCGCCCTGACTGGGACATTCCCAACAGACTTGGGTGCTTGGCGCGGACACAGATGGCCTCCAAGCCCCGGCAAAGGGCCAGACCAGAGACAAGACACCAGAACATGCACAAACATCTAGACTCCTCAGCTTTTGCCCCAGAATCATTTCACCCCCTTGCCAATGGCAAGGGAGGGCTCCAGCTCAGCTGTAATTCTACTTCATGTAAGGACACAACTCCAACACTAACATTGAGCTGACACAGACAGAAGCACAAAGGTCACTAATCTGACTCACAAGTTTATATATTTATTTTCACCACGGCTGCCCCCACAGCCATCACAAACCTCAGAACACTTAACATTTGGTATAAAGCAAATTCATTCACAAATTAGCACCATAACAAAAGATTTCAGCTAGACTTTTCCACTGTTTAAACTTTACACCCAGACCAAGCTCCACCAGAAAAGCCGATCCATTTTCCTGTAACCAAGTTTTGTTTTCCTTAATCTAGACCAATTTCCAGGATATTAGGACTCGAACCTATAAATACCCTTCCTATTAAAATCGAGACTCCACTCCTTTAGTGGATATAAGACCAGTACCAGATTCTAACATGCAGTTAGACAAACCCAAAACACCAGGGCTTTTCCCCGGTTTTCCTCCTTTTCCCAAACCTAGAGAGAACGGCTTCCCCCCAGCCTTCTGGGGCTACTAGGGTTCTCTCGGGAGGTGATCAGCCTCCCCTTCCTAGCAATTAAAGCTAGGGCCTTCCAGACTCTGCTCACCCGGGGAGTCTTACCTTCTTCCCTGTTCGGAGCTCTTTTTCGTTCCCAGAATCTTTCTCTTCAGACCTTCCATTGCCCCTTGATTTTGTCGGGAAGATTCTGGTGGAGCCCACATCTTTTCTGGATTAAATTTAATCCAGGGGCGCCCAGATTTGGGGTTCACCCGAGTCCTCCCGGCTTCCTCGGGGATTTGGAAGGGGCAGCAAAATGCTACCGTCTCTGGCCTTCATTTATTGTCCCTTCGTGGTCGCCATTAATGTTGTGGAATTTAAGAGAAGTTCAATTATTTGAGTATAGAGAGGCCAGGACTCAGGAATGATTTTGAGAAGGAAAAATGGTTTATTGACGGCCGGCCGGACTCGGGAGCTTTCAGTTTGAATCCCGAGCCCCGCAACAAGATTTTCAAACGTCTTTTATACAGAGAGGAAAGGCCAAATGGTCCCTTTGTTTCAGTTCTCAATAGGCTTCAATTAGCATATATCTCTTCCACATCTTAGGTAAGACTCCAGACATTCTAGATAAGCCTTGGTTTTTGCATTTCCCCTAAATACTTAAAGTTTATAGCCCCCGCATTGTTAAACATTTCCTGGGACTGGAGCTGCTGCTAGTCCCCAAGGGCAGGACTGCAGCCCCCACTGTTCCACACCCACAAGTCAAACAACTTAGTTATCTCTGAAGAGACAAAGAGCCTTCCACCCATAGCGCACATCAGAGAAACATGTTAACTTTCCATGCATTGGGCTGAATTTCCAACAAGGTGTAACATAAGAGTTTGTGAAGCAAAAGAGATTACTCCCGTATAAAATGAAGGCTAGCATTGAAACATTTTAATATCTATTGGGAAAAAGCTGATATGGAATATTTAGTGCACATAGCATAACTACCTTTTAGAAAGAAAAATAAATAAATCCTTTTAGAAGGAAAATTAACTTCACCATTTCAAATTAATTCTGCAGGTTTTTATAAAAAATATCTCATAGTCAATCAGAACTAACCTGTTATGCAGCAACGTACTACATAAAAGTTTGTTTAAACAGATCAAGTTTATTTTTACATACTAAAAAGCATATAATTCATCCAAAGTGTACACTCAGTGGTATTTGATATAATCACATAGATGTGCATTCATCACCTCCATTATCATTAGATCTTTTTCATTATTTCAATAATAATAATAAACAACAAACAAGCAAGAAAAATCTTCACCTCTCGATCTTTCTATGTTTTCCCTGCTATACATAGCTGCTATTTCAAGCTATTCCTGCACAATTACTTATTTATTAAGCAGTTTTATTGAGATATATTCATATATCATATCATCTATTCAAAGTGTATAATCAACTGCTTTTAGTATAATCACAGTATTGTACATTTATCACTACAAAAATTTTAGAACAATTTCATTCCTCCAAAAAAGAAAAACTCCACACCCCATAGCAGTCCTTCCCTAGCCCTACATAACAATGAACCAAATTCCATTTTTATAAATTGATTAATATTTAAATTTTAGATAAATGGAATCATACAATATATAGTATTTTGTGTCTGGTTTCTTTCACTTAGCACAATGTATTTTTGTGTCTGATATTAACATCTTGTAGTATTAACATTCATTTGTTCAATTTCAAAGAAAAACAAACTTATTTTTCTTTTGTTGCTTGTGCTTTGGGTATAAAAGTCTAAGAAACCACAAGGTCTTTAAGAAGTCTCTCTAAGTTTCCTTCTAGTTTTTTTTTATGGTCTTGGCTTTTATATTTATGTCTTTGTTCCATTTTAAGTTGATTCTTCTATAGAGATTGAGATAAGGGTCCTCTTTCTTTTATATCCAGTTCTCCTATCATCATTTGTTGAAGAGACTGTTCGAAACCAAGTGGCCATAGAAGTGAGGGTTCATTTCTGGACTCTCAATCCTATCACTGATAGATGTGTCAGTCTTTATGCCAGTCCCATGCTAATTTGACCACTGTGGCTCTGTAATGTGTTTCAAGGTCAGGCAATGAAATTCCTCCCACGTTGCTCTTCTTTTAGACAATGCTTGTAGCTTTTCGGGTGCACTTTCCCTTCCAAATAAATTTGGTAATTGCCTTTTCTATTTCTGTAAAGTAGGCTGTTGGAATTTTGATTGATATTGCATTGAATTTATAAATCAGTTTGAGTAGGATTGACATCTTCACAATATTTAATCTTCCAAACCATGAACACAGAATATCTTTCCATTTGTTTAAGTCTTTGTTGATTTCTTTTAGCATTGCTTTGTAGTTTTCTACAAATAGGTCCTGTACTTCTTTGGTTATATTGATTCACAGGTATTTGAATCTTTTTGTTGCTATTGTAAATGGAATTTCCCCCCTAATTTCCTCCTCGGATTGGTCAATACTAGTGTACAGAAACACTACTGATTTTTGTGTGCTGACCTTGTATCCTGCCAATTTGCTGAACTTGGTTATTAGCTCAAGTAATTTTGTTGTAGCCATTTCAGAGTTTTATAAATATAGGATCATATCATCCACAAATAGTGGGAGCTTTACTTCCTCTTTTCCTATTTAGGTGCCTTTTTTTTTTTCTTGTCTAATTGCTTTAGCTAAAACTTCTAGCACAATGTTGAATAGCAATGATAACAGTGAGCATCCTTGTCTTCTTCCCAATTTTAGAGGGAAAGCTTTCAACCTTTCACCATGGAGTATGAGGTTGGCTGTGGGATTTTGATATATGCTTTTTATCATATTGAGGAATTTTCCTTCTATTCCTATCTTTTGAAGTGTTTTTTTTTTTAAATCAAGAAAGGATGCTAGATTTTGTCTAATGCCTTTTCTGCATCGATTCAGATGACCATGTGTTTATTTTCTTCATTCCATTTGTTCATGTGGTGTATTATGTTAATTTATTTTCTTATATTGAACTAGCCTTACATACCAGGAATAAATCCCACTTGGTCGTGATGTAAAAGTCTTCAGATATGTTGTTGGATATTTGCAAGTATTTTGTTTAGAATGTTTGTATCTATGTTCATTAGAGAGATTGGTCTGTAATTTCCTTTTCTTGTAGTGTCTTTTTTTTTCTTCTTTATTTTCTTTAAATGTTACATTAAAAAAATATGAGGTCCCCAAAAACCCCCAACAACCTCTATCTCTGACTTTGGTATTAGGGAGATGTTGGTTTCATAAAATGTGTTGGGTAACTTTCCCTCCTTTTCATTTATTTGGAAGCATTTAAACAGGATTCATGTTAATTCTTCTCAAAATGCTTGGGAGAATTCACTTATGAAGTCATCTCATTCTGGTATTTTCTTGGGAAATTTTTGATAACTGACTCAATCTCCTTAAATGTGATAGGTTTGCTAAGTTCTGTATTTCTTGTAGCACCAGTGTAGGTTATTTGTGCATTTCTAGGAATTTGTCCATTTCATCTAGGTCACCTAGTTTGTTGGCATACAGTTTCTCATAATATCCTGTTATGATCCTTTTTATTTATGTGGAGTAAGTTGTAACTTCACCCCTTTCATTTTTAATTTTGTTTGCATCTTCTCTTTTTTTCTTTGTTAGCCTAGCTAGAAGTTTGTAAATTTTATTGATCATCTCAAATAATCAGCTACTCTTTCGTTGATTTTCTCTATTGTTTCTTTGTTCTCAATTTCATTTATTTCTGCTATGACCTTTGTTATTTCTTTCCTTCTGCTTGCTTTGGGAGTGGTTTGTGTTCTTTTTCTATTTTCTCCAGTTGTTCAGTTAGTGCTTTGATTTTAGCTCTTTCTATATATTTTTTCTTCTATATACATTTTTTTTAAATATAGGTGCTCAAGGTTATAAATTTCCCTCTCAGGACTGCCTTCATTCTATCCCATAAGTTTTGATAAGTTGTGTTCTTCTTTTCATTCATCTCAATATATTTACTAATTTCACTTACAATTTCTTCTTTGACCCATTGATTATTTAGAAGTGTGTTGTTTAGCCTCCACACATTTGTGAATTTACCTCATTCCTGTCTATTATTGATTCCCAGTTTCATTCCATTATGATCTGAGAAGGTGCTCTGTATTAATAAAATTTCAATCATTTTATATTTATTAAGACTTGCAGTGTGACCTAACATGTGGTCTACTCTGGAGAAAGATCCATGAACACTTGAGAAGAACATATAACCCACTGAATTTGGATGCAGCGTTTTATTTCTGTCTGTTAGGTCTAGCTCATTTATCATATTGTTCAAGTGCTACATTTCCTTATTGATCTTCTGTCTAGTTGTTCCATTTAATGATGTAAGTGGTATGTTGAAATCTCCAACAATTATCACAGAGATGTCTACTTCTCCCTTCAGTTTTGCCAGAGTTTGCCTCATGTATTTTGGGGCATCCTGATTAGGTACATATACATGTATGACTGCTATTTCTTCCTGGTGAATTGTCCCTTTTATTAATTTGCAATGGCCTTCTGTCTGTGTTATAACTTTTTTGCATTTAAAGTCTGTTTTGTCCAATATTTGTATAGCTACCCCTGCTCTTTTTTGGTTACTGTTTGCATGGAGTATCTCTTTCCAACCTTTCACTTTCAGCTGGTTTGTATCCATGGGTCTAAGTGAGTCTGTTGTAGGCAGCATGTGGATGACTCATCTGTTTATTTTTTATCCATTCTGTCAGCCTATATCTTTTGATTTGGGAGTTTAATCCATTCACATTCCATGATATTACTGTAATTCTATCTTTTTATTCTTTGGTTTTCATATGCCATATCTTTTTTCAGCTGTCTTTTTACTCTCTTGGTTATCCTGTCTGCTATTTCTTCTATAGTTTCCTTGAAATTTTCCTTTTCTGTCTTTTTCTTTTGGGTTCTAAGGCTTCCTTTAATATTTCCTACAAATATGGATTCTTTTTACAAACTCTTAGTTTTTGATTGTTGGTGAATAATCAAAACAATAGTTTTGATTGTTGGTGAATATTTTAAATTCACCTTCATATTTGAAGGACAGTTTTATTGGATGAAGGATTCTTTGCTGGCAGTTTTTCTCATTCAGTATCCTAATTGTATCATACCACTGTCTTCTCACTTACATGGTTTCTGATGAGAAATCTGCACTAAGTCTTACGGGGTGTCCCTTGTATGTGATGGTTTGCTTCTCCCTTGCTGCTGTAAAAAATTTATCTTTATCTTTAATGTTTGGCATTCTGAGTAGTATGTGTCTCAGAATAGGTCTATTCAGATTTATTCTGATTGGGGTATGCTGCATTTCTTGTTTGCAAGTTTATTTCTTTAATGATAGCAGGGAAATTTTCAGCTATTATTTCCTCAAATACTTTTTCTGCCTCTTTTCCCTTCTCTTCTCCTTCTGGAACTCCCATGACACATATATTGTTGTATTTTGTGTATCATTCAACTCTCTGAGTCCCTGTTCAATTTTTTCCTTTCTTTTCTCTCTTTAATTTCACTTTGTCCTGTCTTCTGCATCATTTGTTCTTTCTTCTATCATTTCAAGTCTGCTGTTGTATACTTCTAATGTGTTTTTTATCACACCTATCATGTTTTTCATTCCTATGGGCTCTGTTACTTCTCTATTCAGGTTTTCAAATTCTTCTTTGTGCTCACTCAATGTATTCTCGATGTCCTTTATCTCTTTAGCCATATTGTCTTTCAACTCATTAATTTGATTTTGAAAATTTGTGTGCATCTCATTGATTAGCTGTCTCAAATACTGCATCTCTTCTGGGGCTTTGATATATTCCTTTTTGGGGGTCATTTCTACCATTTTATTAGTATGGCTTGTAATTTTTTTCCTGATGTCTAGGCATCTTATTAGGATGGTGAGCTTACCCAGATGCTGAATTTCCCTCTCTTTCATAGGGATTTAGTGGCAGGAGGCTGTGTGTCACTGCTGTTCTTTGATTCTTGGGTTCAACCTGTTCTGGGTCTATAGGGTTGTCCCTTTTATTTGTTCAAATCTGTGCTCTGGACCCAATAGTAAATTGCAGACTGACTTCCTAGGGCCTTGGGGAGCAAGGCTATAAAGGCTGGAAAATGCTTCTTTTCTTTACTTTTAATTTTCTCATGTGCACTTCCTTGCTCTGCCAGGAGATGGTGGTTTTTGGCAGTCCTCTCAGTTCACTGCCTGGTAGAATGTATTTGCTGCAACATGTACAAGATCAATGCAATAGAGGATCCTGCTAGAGTCTAATAGCCTCATAATTCAGACTTTCTCGGAGGCATTTCTCTTACATTTCCTGGTAGGTCCCCCACTTTTACAAGGTAGGAAATGACTTTACTCCCCTCTGTACCCTCAACAACCAGTCCTGGTGGGTAGAGAGGGAGATTGAGAGGGTCAGATCTCTTTAGGTCTGAGTCAGCTCCCAATGCTAACAATAGCACTGCCCCGCCCTGACTGGAAGGGCTCCTGGGACACAGTAGACCAAATTTGTGGGTCAAAAGCTGAGTCAGCCTTAGGCTGTGACCCTTTCCCCTTTCTTAGAAGGTAGGTCCCTGGGAATCCCTCTATCTGTACCCACCTACCCCAAGGCCTGAGAATTCTAAAGGGTCTATATAGTGTGGAAGACGGTGCCAGAAGTTGCAGCTGCCATTTCTAACTCGCAGTTTTATCATTGTGATTCTTTTCCTTTGCTGTTCTTTCTTCTGGGCTGTGCCCAACCTTCCCTTGGTGTCCTAAATCCTAGAAGAATTTTTTCCAGGCCATTTCTGCCTGTCCTCTAAGTATTTTTCTGGGAGAGAAGAGAGTCCCAAGTTTTTCTAGTCTGCCATCTTCCTAGAAGTCTCCACACAAGACTTTTTAAAAATTGAGACAAAACATTGGCAGTGCATTTAGACTAATAGGACATCAACATAATGAGGCTATCAGATGTATGTTTAAAAATAACTAAGATTAAAATGTTTAAAAATGAAAAACCATATGATAATTTCTTCAGAAAACTGGAAATGTCATAAAAGAATCACATGAAACACTTTGAGTTTAAAAACGCAATAAAAGTAATTAAAACTACAGTTGGTAGATATAACAGCATATTAAATACACCTAAAGATAGATCAGAAGAACATTTCAAGCTTGTAATACAAAGACATAAGGGCTGATAAAATACTAAAATGTAATAGAGTACATTAATCTTATTTGTTTGTAATTTAAATCTGAGGAAAAGAAGAAAAAGCTAATGTATTAGAAGCTATATTTGAAGAGAAAAAAATGGATGAAAAAAAAAAACTGATTAAACAGATCAAGGCACATATTTGGGAAACTCTGTAAATTCCAACCACAGAAAATACAATGGAAACCACCTATCTTAGCAAAGCTTAATACTTATGAAAACCAAATACTGAAAGATTTACAATTAGCCAGAGAGCAAAAGCATTAACTTCAAAACAACAATATAATAACTGACAGTTGACATGTCAACAGAAGCAATAAGAACCATAAAACAATGAAACGAAATCTTCAAAATGTTGCTCAAAAAATATGCCAACATAATATTCTATTTCAAGGAAATATATTCTTCTAAAATTAATGCAAAAGAAAGACATTTTAGTAAAAAACAAACACAAAAATTAAATGTATTGTACATTCTTTGAGTAAGAAGAAAATTATCCTGAGGGAAGAAAGGCAATGATTAGTAGTGGCAGGAGTGAATAAAAGACATATCTAAATAAATATTGACTGTTTAAAACAATGAACTATTGCCTCATGGGAATGAAAATATGCCAGCATTAAAATATACCCCAAATATCACATAAGTTGGAAGCAGATAATGGAGTTAAATATTTCAAGATTTTGAATTATCTGGGAAGTGGTAAAGATAATTATTTTTAGAGCCTTTGCATTAACCTTAAATTAGTCAATATTCTACAAGACCATATAAGTAAAAGCTAAGAGAATATAAAATATAATTTTTTTTTAATTCATGTAAAGAATTATGTAATTCAAGGGAAGACAAAGTGAAAGCATATGTAAATAGGAGAGGAAACTAGAATACCTAGTACAATAGAGGCAAAGACTGCAAGACTGGATAAAAAGCAAAACATGACTGCTACAATAGTCACAGCATAATATAAGGACACGACAAGTTGAAAATATTAGGTTAACACAAAATTAATTTAATAAAAAGAAAAAATGCACTAATATCAGATAAAGTAGACTTCTTTAAGGAAAATGCTGATATGAGAAACAGAGAGGGAATGTTAATAAAACTAAATGTTTTAATTTCCTGGGAAGATATCACAATTAAAATTTGTATGCAATAGACAAATTAACAGTCTGAGTGGTAGGTAAGTAGGTTACAGAACAAAGAGACAAAAATTCAGTATGGATGTAAAATATTTGAATATGATTAAATAACCTTATCTCATTAACACATAAAAAACATGACAGTTAATAATTTCAGAATATCTGTACTTTTTCTCTAGTACTTAGCAGAAATGACTACAGGCTGGGACACACTTAAATTTTAACAAATACCAAATTATTGAATTCATATAGAAAATAGTCCCTACATACAGCAGAATTAAACTATATTTTGGTAAGAAAACTATTTAAAATCCATATTTTCTATAGGGTGCAGTGATGCTCAGAGATGAACTTACCAGGTGCAATGGATGTGTCATGACGATGGGAGAGAGTGTTGCTGTGGGGGGAGTGGGGAGCGGGGGCTGTGGGGTTGAATGGGATCTCATATTTTTCATAATGTAATTTTAAAAAAATAAATAAATAATTTAAAAAAATCCATATTATTTGAAGATTAAGCAACAAACTTGGATAATTTATGGATCAAAGAATGAGTAACAATATATAACAGAGTATGTTCAAATCACGATATCACAATATATTTCGAACTAAATGAAAATTTAAAAATTACAACATTGATGCAGTTAAAACTGAAATTTAAGGAAAATGAATCCTTAGATTTATATAATAAAAGCCAGAATAGCTGAAATTTACCATAGCATCAAACACAGGAAGGTATAAAAAGTACCACAAATTAAACCAAGTAAGTGTAGAATGAAGGGTATCAATAATCAGTACAAATGGAAGTGCCACAGAAAAACTATGATTCATAAACATATTTAATTTTTTGAAAAGCTTAATATAATTTATAAGCTCTATCAGGGTTTGTGTGATAGAGAAAGAGAAAAAGTGAGAGAAATAGTGAGTGAGAGTCAATATCAAGGAGAAATAAATCACTAGAAATACTAAAGTATTAAACAGATTACCAGATATATTATTATAAATAATTTTCAACCAATAAATATGAGTCAATGGAAAAATTGGAAAATTGGAAATGAAGAAATTTAAAATTGTAAAAATAACCTACTAAACCTTGCACAGGAAGAAATGGAAAATCTAAATTACCTTATAATCGATAAAATAAATTAATTCCAAAATTGTAAACCTTAAAAAGAAAATCCTATGCCCAGAAAGCTTCAATTATTTTCAGATGTTTAAGGAAAAGGTAGCATTCATTGTACACAAATATTCTGGAAATAAAAAAAATATATATGAAACTCTTCCTAACTGGTTTGGATAGTCTTGAGGTCAATATTATTTGAATTGCCAAACCTAATATTACAAGAAACAAAAATTATAGGTTAATATTTCTCATAAACATAGATTAAAAATAATTTAGTAAACTATATCCAACAATGCATTAAAATCAATTTACATCACAATAAATTTGGGATTTTTCTGTAAATGTAAGTATAGTTTGACAGTTGAAAATTAATCCATTTAATTACCATGTTTATGGAATAGAGAGGAAAATTAATCCATTTAATTACCATGTTTATGGAATAGAGAGGAAAATTAATCCATTTAATTACCATGTTTATGGAATAGAGAGGAAAAACTGATATTTTCATCCAAATAATGTAGAAAAATATTTGATAAAAATATCATTCATGATAAAAATATATTATTTAATAAGCTAATGAAAGGAAAATTCTTTACAAAATAAAAAATATCTAATATAATCTATGGCAGCTATAATACTTTACAATGAAATGTTGAAATTATCCCTAGTTTAGAAAAATACAAAGACAGCTGCAATTAACAATTCAAGAAATAATTGTCCTACAGTTCCTAGTCAGTGTAATAAGGTCATGAATAGATATTAAACAAATAAAGAATAGAAAGAATCAAATAAAACCATCATTAATAAAAGAAAAATCCATATGTGTTTATAGATAAGCAATTAGAGTTAATAAATTCATTTAACAAGGATATTGAATATTAGGTGAACATTAACAAAAACCAAATTTTAGTAAGTGCCAACATGAAACAAAGTGTTTTTGGAAAATTATTTTAAAAACTATTATACATAATGATACCAAAAGTATCAACTGCCTATAAATAAATCTAATGTGTGCAAGACCCCACAAAGTATTTAACATTACTGAGTCAAAAAACAAAGAGTTTAAATGAAATATCTAACATACCATGTGCATAGTTTGCAAGATTCAATCAATAAAGGTGTCAAGTCTTGCAAAGTTATCTATAGAGTTAATGAAATTTCAATCAATATGCAAGACAAGACATTTTCTGTGGGAAGTGGAATGGTAATTGATAGGCTTACTTAATATATATAAAAAATATAAAGAAGTAAATATCCTATACTAGCAAAGAAAAAAAAATTAAGGTACTAGGGGTCAAAGTATTGAACCTGGGACCTCATATGTGGAAAGCTGGTGCTCAACCACTGAGCCACATCATCTTCCCTGAGTTGGTTTTTTCATTTGTTTTGCTTCTTTGTTTTTGTTTTTTTCAGGAGAGACCTGGAACTGAACCCAGGACCTCCCATATGGGAGGTGAGTGCTCAACCACTAGACCAAATCTGCTTCCAGAAATATTTTAATAGATATAAGGTGGTGGGAGCTTTACCAGATATCAATTTTCATTCTATATACACATTAAGACAGGCAGATATTGTCATGAAGGTAGCCAGTTAGACCAAAGGAATAGAGTAGAGACTACCAAAAATAACTAACAAAATAAATAAATAATCAAAAAAAGAAATAAAATATTAACCTAGATAAATAACAAAATTTATATTGAAGAGAGAGGTATAAAGGAGGACCTTGTCAATAAATTGTATTTCACCATTTAGCTATACATGTACAATAAAAGAATCTTAACAACCACTTTAGAATGTATAGCTAAAATAATTTGAAATGGATTGTGGCATAGGTATGAGTAATATAAAACTTTTTCTGTAAATGTTCAGATAGCATATATTTTTGTCTCTGAGGACCATAAGAACTCTGACACAAATGCACATTTCTGCTTTTGTAGAATAGAAGCAACCATAGGCAATAAATATGATGATTGGGTTTGGCCCACAGGCCACAGTATCCTGACCCCTGTTCTAGAAGATAAATGGGAGAACATGATATAGATGTTGATAAAGATTAATTGGACAAAAATTTAACCTAAAAGGAGAAGATGGAAAACACTGACAGCACTAAAATTAAGAATTCTTCTTCAAAAGGAACCATTAAGAGAAAAATCAAAACCAGCCATTGACTGGAAGAAACAAATGGAAATCGAATGCTCCTCTGGTGGGAATATAATTATCAAATCACTTTGGAAAATACTTTGATACTATCCAGTATGGTGAATTTAAGCTATATGTACCTGAGAAAAATATGTTCAAGAAAAACTTGTTCTTAAATCTAATCCATTCCTGAGAGTGTTAGCCCACTGGAGGTAGTAACTTTGATGAGGTAACTTCAGTTAAGGTATGTGATTCAGCCCAACAGATTGGGTCATAATCCCATCATGAAGTTCTTTATAGACAGACAGAGAAAGCCACAGGAAGAAAGAAGCTGCAATGGAACTCAGAAGAGAAGGAAGAGATGAAGAAACACTGCCATATGACAGAGGAAGCAAGGATCACCAACAGTCAGCTCCAGAATGCCACAATCTGCAGGAAGAAAACATCATCTTCATAATGCCTTGATTTGGACATTTGCCTAGCCTCAAAAATGGGAGTGAGAATTTACCAATGTTTAAGCCAAAGCATTTCATGGCAAAACATTTACTAAAGGTGAACATGGTCTCTCATCATTTAGAAGTCTAATCTTGGAGAAATTCATAGCTGTGCATCATCATAGCAATATTATTTTTATTAAATATTCGATGTTTGTGAAACAAGCTAAATATCCTTCTCAGATAGAATAGATAATGACATATAGCTATAAGGGAACATTATGCAGAAATGAAAAGGAATACATGCTGCAGTATGAAAGAAACATATTTAATGTTGAGTGACAGAAAGAAATAAAAAATACACACGATTTTAAAATCAGGCAAAATTAATCACTGGATAACTTTGAATATGGACTAAGGTGATTATTGGTGGGGCTGAGGATGGGGAGAGGCTACTGGAACACTGTTAAAGTTCTAGTTTTTGCCCTATAAGTTGTTTTCACTTTGCAATACTTCAGCTGCTGTCTATCTATGATTTGTGCATTTTTCCGTATTTACATTACATGACATTTTATCATTTTTTTATGGTTTTATGGTTGTAGGATGTATTTTTAAGTGGTTGAGATTATGGACTCAATACTTTTGTGGTTCAGTTTACTCTGCTGTAAAAGTGTCATAGTTTTGGCTGAAGATAGAGGAGGTAATTTATAGAAATCTCATAGAAGAGTGACTGACATGTAGTAAGCACTATGAATTTGCTATAACTCTTCGTTATGTTTCCTTGTGATTCAACTCTTAGGTACCCTTTTTATCCTCAAACTTAAATCTTGAACACATTCAAAAGTTATTCATTCTAATATCTTGGCATTGTAGTACATTTATGCAATAATCGTGATTTAAATGTGGGAAATTACTAGAAACTAAAATTTGAAAAATAATTTGTTTACTAATTTGCTATATTATCAAAACTTATTTGAATAAATGTGTATTCTAATATTATAATTTTGGTTTATAAAATTTCTAACATATAAATGAAAGCCACAAATAAAAGAAGTTGGCTTCCTTTTGTATTTTATTGTGAGGAAGTGCTAGCAGATTTAGTTCAGTCAGTGCACATGAGGACAAAAAGGAAGATTGAGGGGACATCTTAGCCTCCACTGAAGATTTGTGTCTGGCAAAAGAGCAGTCCAACTGAAGTGAGCTTTGCTTAGGAACTTGCAGCCCCTCTGTCTGATCCTCTTCAAAGAATGCCCTCTCTTGCCTGGATAAATTGTTTTATTTAACATAGAAAAAGTGCTTCCTTTTTTTGCCACTACTGAAAATACAATGAGGAATCAAAGATGTCATTGAACTAACTATATTAATAGTATAATTCCAAGGGAGTAGGTAACCCAGCAATGAAGATTCTGGTAACTCATATTTATTTACTATGAGATGTCAGTTGACCTTTTAACTTAGCTTGGTTGAATATGTAATATCATCTATTAAGAGAATTTTGTCAACCTGTAACAGAAACAAATGTATCAGGCAAATAACAAGAAACCAACCCCTTTTAAAGGGGAAGTGACAGGACAGTATAAATAATTAAATATAGGGATAAAACAGAGTTTTGGGGGCTACTTTGAAAACAGATTTAGAAAGTCAGTGATAAGCAAGCAAAGTATACTTTGCATGCATGTATGCAAAGCAGGGATGAAAGGATGAGAAATACGGAAAGTATATTTAGTCTACTTTACAACTTTACCTAAAATCAGCCCTGGCTTTGTGCCTAAGGCTTTTTTAAGAAGATATGAAGCATTAAACAAAGCATTAAACTTCCTAATTATGAACACACTTTAAACCATTCCAGAAGGCCTTTATGACTACACAAATGCATACAAACTTTCTAATTGTCTCTATGGGATCCTGTGGTGTCTAATATTGTATTAAACCATGGTACTAGCATTTTAGTTACTTATGCAAAAATCACATCTGCAATTGATAGAAATATTTATCAGTGTGTTCACTAAAATGAAAAAGCACTGAAGCAAGTAATAACATTTAAAACAAATAGGAAAGCCCAAATGAAAATGAAGCATTTGAATAATTACACAGTGTGTAGCCCAGAATAAATGATATCAAAATCCACTTCTGTTTCAAATCAATAACATTGAAATGTGACAGAATCTTGATGATACTGTATAACAAAATATTAATCCATAAAAATATACTTGTAAAACATTTCCAGACAATGGGATATTTGCAGCTTTACTTTAGTACAAAAGAATTGGCTCCTGGAAATGATTAGTTGTTTTTGTTTCTGCTTTTGTTTTTGGAAGGGAGTGTTAGTGGTTTCTTATCACACATAACACAGATTCTGGATTAAGATGCTCATATTTCACAGTTTTAAAAATACTGTGGAAAGTTATTTTGAGTTTACATTGTTTTTGGTAGTTTGTTAAAATATTATCATAGTATCATGAAGTCAGGGGCATGATCATATGTTCTGTGAATTAATTTTTAAATTTAATTTTGAATGTTCACAACCATATATGGGTCTTCTTCTTGGTTGTGCCTCTTAAAGTATTTTTCAGCATCTTTACACTGCTGATTTCTGGCATTCTGATTATGTCTTCATTCAAGCATGCACTCATTCATTGGTGTATTTATTAATTCACAAAATTGAAAAGGGTTTCCCATTTTGTTTCAGGCAATGTGTTAGGAATCACAGAAAACAGTAAGACAAAAAGGCCAAGCTTACATCATTTGGCTAGTGTAGAGAACAAGCTTGTGAGTTTGTCCAAACATTTGAAGTGATTTTTGATGTCAACTTTCAGATACTTATTTGTCTCGGCAACAATTGTTATCTCATTTCAGAGTTTCATTACAAATGACATGGAAAACTGTTGAACAAGAACATGAGTGTCAGTATTAGGGATTAGGAAGGGTCACTGGACAAGATTAGGTCAGTGCCAGAGGCTAGAATTGCAGGGATAAGGCAGGTCACCCTGTAGCTTCTCCATGGGAGCATCCTTTAGGAATCAATAAAGCAGCTCACGCAGAGTAAACGGCAGCCAAGCACACAGCATTTCGGTGTGTGTCCCAGGGATGTAAGTCCTGTGGCTAGCACTTCATTGGTAATATCGCCAACATCTCATTGACCCTCTCTTTAGGTGATTCTTTGTTCATTAAATAAAGTACTCTTAGAAGAACGTCAACAGATTCCTTCTCTTGCATTCATTCAGGTTAGCTAGTCCCATTTTTCGCCTGAAACGTTTGAGACCCACTGACCTGTCCCAGACACACAGCCAGGTCCTGATAATAAGGAAGCCAGAATCTAAGACCTCTGGAGACGAGCCTACCGACCTTTTAACTGTGAAGCAATGGGTGGAAAGAATAAACTTGATGCCGGACATCACAGTGCCAGAGAATTTCGCCTGGGGATTAGAAATAGGGGATGTGTGTCTTCCCATTCAAGCTTCACTAAAATACATTGAGCTCAATACATAATTTCAAGTGGCAAAGAGGAACTGCAACTCGGATATGTACTTCAAGGGAAAGATTGTTGGAAATACCTTCTATTTTAAACACACCGACAGAACTTGCTTTCACACGGGCGCCTAAGTTGAATAAACACAGCGGAAGCTTTTGGAGGCACTCACTTGTAATTTAGTTTTCAATTCTCAGCTCTGCTCGACAAACCTACCACTGTGGCCCAGCCCCTTCCTTTCACGGGCTACACGGTGCTTTTGTTCACCACAGACACCCTTCCATCACTCAGTGCCAGAGATCCCCGGCTGCTTCCCAGCAAACAGCAGCCCACCTTGACAGCAGTGCAGGGGATTCAGCTTCCGTGTGCTCTCAGTTGTCCTTCTCAGATACGATGGAGGAACAACCGCAATGAAACGTGATGATTTTAGAGGCCAAGGGAGTTTTCTGTCAGAGGAAGAAGCAACTAGTTAAGAGTGGACAGATTTAAATTTCCAGAGTTTTGGAATATACTTAAAGGGGATTACTTAGAATAGGAGCCCGTGGCATACATCCTGGAAGGTACCCGAAATGAAGAGGTAAATTTTATCTCAATCCAGGAGATGATCATCCAGACATAAAAACCTAGTGGTATCCAGAAAGACAAACCTGTAGGGCAATTTTCATCAACAAAATAGTCTATTGGTTGGGACAGATTAATGAGAGAGTCATGGTATTTTAACTGCATTTGAAGAACAAATTATTCACATAGGCTTATAATTTTACTGAAGGATTTTACAGACCAAAAAAGAAGGAAACTTGGCGACAAAAGTAAATCATATTATGATTAATAATAATCTGTCAGATTTTTATGAATTGCATTCTATTTAACTCTTTTTTAAAATCTTTCTGAACCCCAATTATTTACATAAAATATGAAGGTAATAAATTATCTATATTTCTTAAACTAGGTACTTTATATGGTCCAGATATCAAAAGGGATGTTGGGAATTTCAAAACAATGGGAAAACATATCGTTTGACATGACCAGATTTTTTTTTTTTCTTTCAGTGGTGGGTGATTTAAAACATTTTGACTTCTTAAAAAATCGACTCTATAAGGAGAAAAAAATGAATTTAATCTCTGCAGATTTGGAGGTAAGAGTATAAAGCCCTTTACTAGTTATGAAATTCTATAAAAATGAATGGAATATTTACCAATAGAACACTCTTACAGATACTAGGAATAAACTGATAAATAAATAAGAATCTGTTAACTGAGTAGTGGAAATTGACAAGAAAAAAACCAGATAATTCCAATATAATTTAACATAAGGTAGGTGCATATCACTTGTTCTGAGGGAATATGGTAAAGAATATTTTTAATCCAATTTGGAGATTTAAGGAACTTCCTGGAAGAGGTAATACCTGAGATGAAACTTGAAGAGATTGTTAATAATTGAGTGAACAAAGAGGAGGCAGTTGTTATGGACTAATGAATCAACATAAGAAGAAGACATGGACCTATAAAAAAAATAAAAGTCTGGTGTCTGAAAAGAAGGAAGGAGCTTAGTGACATTGAATAGAACCTTAGGTATAATACGTTCTTTTCTAGTGCACATTGATCATTCTCCAGTGTAGAGTATATATTAGCTCACAAAACAAGTCCCAATAAATTTTAAAATATGGAAATCATACAATATATCTTCAACTATCACAATTAAGTAGAGCTGGAAATCGACATAAGAAGAACAAAACTGACTACTGCAGAAATTAAACAACGCATTTTTACACAAACAATGTTTCAGAGAATAAATTACAAAGGATATTAAGAAATATTTTGTGGCAAATGAAAATGGTAAGGCAGCTTAATTTGACCTAACCTCACAACTGTCAGTATTAGAAAAAGAAGAGTGAACTAAACCCAAACCAAGCAGAAAGGAGGAATAACAGAGGTTAGAGTGGAAATAAATGAAGTAGAAAATAGGAAGAGAAGAGAAAGTATCAATGGAACAAAATTTTGCCATTTGAAAAATTTAATAAAATCAACAAACCTTTAGCCTAAATGACAAAGATAAAAGAGAGAGAACACAAATAAATAAAATCAGAGATTAAATATGGGTGCATTACTACCAACTCCACAGATATAAAAAGGATTATAACAGGATACTATGAACAATAGTATGCCAATAAATTTCATAACCTAGAAGTAATGAAAAAATTCCTAGAAACAAAAATACCATCTATATTGACCTAAGAAAAAATAGAAGATCTCAATAGACTAACAAAATAGAAAATGACTGATAAACCACTTGTGGCTTCTCTGGTGAGTTTTATCAAACATTCCAAGAAGAATTAATTCTAATCCTGCTCACATTCTTCCAAAATAAAGGAGGAAGAAAAACTTACTCACTCATTCTATAAGGCCAATATAACCCTAATACCGAAGTCGTATAAAGATTCCACAAGAAAATAAAATTTCAATCAATATCCATTAGGAAAATCGATGCAAAAATCCTAAACAAAATACTTGCAACCTTAATACAACAGCACATTAAAAGAATTATACACCACATAAAAGTGCAACTTATTCAAGGTATGGAAGAATGCTTCAATATAAGAGAATCAATTAATATAATACACCATGTGTTTTAGTTTTCTAGTCTTCAAAGTAGATACCATGAAATGAGTTTGCTTAAACAACGGGATTTATTAGTTTACAGTTTCGATTCCAAGAAAAATGTTCAAATCAAGGAATCATCAAGGTGATGCTTTCTTCCCAAAAACCATTTACTTTTACAGTTCTCTCTCTCTCTCTCTCTCTCCCTTCCCCCTTTTCCTTTCCCTTTCCCTTTCTCTTTCCCTCTGTCTCTGTTTATAAAGGATTCCAGTAATAAGATTAAGCCCCATTGTCTTTTGTTAGTCTGTCAGAGGGCTGCTAATCCAAGGTACCAGAAATGGGTTGGCTTTTATAATGAGAATTTTATTTAGAGTAAAAGCTTACAGTTCCAAGGCAGTGAAATGTCCAAATCAAAATACCATCAGAGATGCTTTCTCACCAAAGTGAGATTCTAGCGTCCTGCCACATGGTCATCAGAAAAGATGGCAGGTCTGCTTGTCTCTCTCTACTTTCTCCTTGAACTTAACTGTGGCCAATCAATCATCTCCCCATGGCCTCATCTCTGTGAGCCTCTTGGGGCTTCTTTCCTATAGGCAAACATGGAGTCCTTTCTCTCACATGGCTGGATTAAAAAGGTGGCTTTCTTTCTCTCTGTGTCTCCATTTATATAAGACCGAGTAAGAGGATGGAGACCCAACTTGAGTCATGACTCACTGACAGTCCAGTCAAAAATGTCTCACTCCAAGAGGAGTGGATTAGTTAAAAACAATAATCTTTCTCTTTTTGGGATTCACCAAATTCAAATTATCACAACCATCCTGAATGAGATGGGTCACACCTTGACTAAAGGAGCCACATGAAAACATCCTGCTTTCAATGGGTTTACACCAATGGAAGAAATTAGATTTAAGAACATTTTTTTCCTGTGGTATATACAGTTTCAAACCACCACACCATATTAATAGAATTTAGGAAAACGAACAACACAGGATCATCTCAATGGAAGCAAAAAAATAAAAGCATTTGACAAAATCCATCACACTTTCTTGATAAAAAATACTCAGAAAAACAGTAATAGTAGGAGATACCTTCAATATGTAAAGCAGATATATGAGAAACCTATATAAACATATAAGCATATCTGAAGGTGAAACTGTAAGATACCCATCTAATATCAGGGAGAAAACAAGGATGTCCTCTTCACCACAGTCATTCAACATTGTATTGGAAGTTCTACCCAGAGTAATTAGGCAAGAAAAATAAATTAAAAACCTCCAAATTGGAAAGAAGGAAGTAAAACTTGCCCTACATACAGATGACATGAATCCATAATAAATTGACTATAGCAAATAAGCAAATTCAGCAAAAATACAGGGTACAAGAGCAACCCATAAAAAATCAGTAGTGTTTACATACACTATATAATGAGCAATATGAAATGAAAAATAGAAAAATAAAACATTTGCAATGGCAAATAAAAGAATCAAACATCTAGGAATAATTTATCCTAGTTGTAAAAGACTTAACAAAAACAATAAACAATAACAAACATTGCTTAAAGAAATCAAGGAAGACCAAATAAATGGAGGGACATTCTGTGTTCATAGATTGGAAGCCTGAATATTGGTAAGGTAACAATTCTACCCAAAGTAATTTACAGATTCAGAGCACTACTAATGAAAATTCCAATATTTCTCTGTAGAAGTAGAAAATCCCATCATCAAATTCATATGGAAGGTGAAGGGGCCTCAAAGAATCTAAGCCAATTTGAAAGAGAAGAATGAAGTTGGAGAACTCAATTCCTGATTTAAAAACTTACCACAAAGCTACAGTAATCAAAAGAGCATGTTACTACCACAAGGACAGAAATAAAGGCCAGTGGAATCGAATTGAGAGTGTAGAAATATACCCATCTATCTAAGGTTAACTGACTTTGGAAAAGCATGACAAGTCCACTTAATTTTGAAAGAATAATCTCTTTCTACCCCAATGGTGATGGAAAAATTGGATATCTATATGCAAAGGAATGAAAGTGCCCCCTACCTGAAACCATAAACAAAAATTAAATAAAAATGAAACAAAGACCTACCCATAAGAACCAAGGCTATAAAACCCCTTGAAGAAAACTTAGGGAAACATCTTCAGAGCCTACTCTTAAGCAATTATTCTTTATAGTAACAACATGAATGAAAGAAAAAAATTAGGTAAAAGACAAATAGGATTTTATAAAAATTAAACACTTTTGTGCAGCAAAGGACTTTATCATGAACATATAGACAAGCTAAAGAATGAGAGAAATATATATATATATAAACTTTATATATATAAACTTTATTTCAACTTCAAAAAATAAAGTAATAGGCAAAAGGCAGCTTAAGAAATCATGGAAGTATTACTTTAAAAAATCCTGATCAGGCACATTTATCTTAGTTAATCCTTAAAACAAGCTCAGTTGTTTCTCCCATGTTCCGAAAAGCACAGATTGGTTAGATAACATGATCAAAGACTCCATGTTAATGAAGAAGAAAGGAAAAAAAAAAAAAAAAAGCTTGATCATTTTCACATTTCATAAAACTAAATCCTATATTCTTTTTTACCTTTAGCACTGATACAGTAACATTTTTGCCTTTGCTACTCTTACAATATTACTGTTAACTATGCTTTATAAATTGAATTAGTTTTATTTTCCCATGACATGCTTAACACCTTCTAATAGAGGAACATTCTTGTATTTGTATTATTAACCACAATATTCATCTACCACTGAAATTACTATATTACCCAGTCCCTAGATTATACTCTATATATTTGCTTATTCTAATTATTTCATATTAATGAGATCATATAATAGTCATCCTTTTGTTTCTCATTAATATGAAATAATTAGAATAAGCAATTTCATAGAATCAGAAACTGGAATACAGGTTACCAAGGGCCATGGTGAAGGTAGGAAATGGGCAGTTAATGCTTTATTGGTGAAGAGTTTCCAGTTTGGGGTGATGGAAAAATAAGGAATGATGGTGATGGTAGCATAACATTGTGAATGTAATCACCAGCTCTGTATTACATATTAGAATGTGGTTAAAAGGGAACATTTTGGTTTGTATGTATGTTAGGAGAATAAAACTTAAAAATATGAACAACAGAAGACTATACAACACAAATAGTGATCCCTAATGTAAACTATACACTATAGTTAACTAGTATAATTATAATAACATTGTTTCATCAATTGTAAAAAATGTACCACACTAATGCAAATTGTTATTAATAGGTTAAACTCTGTGGGTATATTGGAACTATAGATTTTCTGCACAATTTTTCTATGATCCCACAACTTTTCTACTTAAAATATTCATGAAGAATTTTGCTGACATCTTGGTTTTGGACTTTTTCTAGTCTCTAAGCCATGAGCCAATAAATTCCTGTCATTTCAGCTAACCCATTATATGTCATTTGTAGCAGTAGCTCTGACAAACTAAGATAGTAACAGAGAATAATATTAAAAGGAAATTGATGATAAAGAGAAGAAAGTGGAATTGCCCAAATGTGAGGCGAGACTCAGAATTAGGTGGTTAGGCAAAACCCATTTATTCCTTGAGATTTCATAAAATGTAAACCGCATCTCCTCTATCAGCACAATTGCATTTCTATTCTTCACTTGTAAAATAGTCTCTATTAATTTTACAAATCATCAAATTTAATCCAACCACTCATAACACTGTAATCTCTTGTTTAAAACCTAAGCAGAAATGTAGTCTTCTGTATGCAAGTCTGTCGGGCACTCTAAAGAACAGAGCAAAAACATATATACAGCATATATATGACCTAGTGAAACACCTACTCTAATTGAAAATTACACAAAAATGGTGCACAACATTGAAATACAAAATTAAATACCAATTGTCATTAGTCATACTCTACATGCTAAGTTGCTTTTTAAGGATGGACAGGCTAGTAAGAGGTACAAAAGACCAGGAAAACAGTCACACCAGGTTGAGACTTTATCTGTGCTTTGAACAACTGATAGTACCTGGAAACTGTGGAAGGAAAAATTTCCAGAGTAAGAGAGATTGTTGTACTGTATCGGTTGAAACTACATACCTAGCAGAGATGTAATTGGTTAATTACCAAAAAAAAAAAGGTTAAAACTTTAAAATCCTGGGCATGGTACAGATACTGTTCCAGCAAATATCAAGGCATCTGAAGAACTGTGGGAAAAAACTTTGGTAATGTTTCCACCTATCTGTCCAAAGATTCCATCATTTGTAGGTTCAACTGTGTACCTCCATCTTGAAATCTTAACACCAGGCACCTGCTGACATCCTGCTTTCAGAGTATTAGCCTCCAGAACTATAAGACATAAATTCCTGTTATTTTAAGCCATCTAGTTTGTGGTATTTAGTTACAGCAGAACTAGTAGAAATTAATACACTATCTAACCAAAAAACTCTAACATTGTGTGAAAACGGTCATCTTCAATCAAATAAATGTTAACTATAAATAGGGTGAATGTTTAAATGATATAACAATAGAAATTTGCTTGAATGTATATTTAAATATGGTCACCCCGAAGAAAATTTAAGGGTATATATCACTCTTTCACAGTGTTCCAAAATGTGGGTCCAAGAACTTCTGTGAAGTTGGAGGCAGAAGAATGGGAGCAATCTAGCAAGATAAGCAATCAATTGCAGTTTGCCCCTGCTTCTCAGGTATACCAGTGTGTGTAAAACATCATGCTTTGGTAAGAACACTTACTGTCATCCATTTTTCTCATCTTTGTTTGGAGGGTTTTAGCCATTTTGGTGAAAGTAAATTAAATAATTTTATTGACAATATAACGAAACCCAAGGATTTTAATGATACATTACCAAAATTGTTAAGAGAATTTAACATCATTCTTGTATGTAAGGTCAATTTACAAAAAAAATGCCATGGCAATATACAAGCAACCAACAAAAATCAAAATGCTTTAAGTATTTGCCATTTACAGTACAATGTAAGGAAAATAAAAAAGAACAAATATGTACAAGATATTTATGGATAAATACATACAACCTCATTGGAAAATCATTAAAATATTTTTTGGAGAAGTAGCTCAATGATCATGGATAGAAAGATTCAAAATTGAATGTGTGTAAGTTATTTTAAAATTGATATATTGTTTCAAAGTAATTAAAAACAAAGTTCAATTAGCTAAAATACTGGCACTCAAATGATTCTTACCTATGAGAAGCACATTGCTTAATTCTCTAATTAATCTTAATAATGATGAAATAGTCTGTAAGGTTATGGTAAGAATTAAATAGCCTATGCTATGTAAAGTCCTTGAAGAATATGAGATGCTTAATAAACATTACTTGCCTAATTCCTCCTTTTAAGCATCTAGGCATCCTTACATTTTTTACCTACAAAAGTACAGTGGGACAGTACACATTTCATATTACTTTAAAGATAGAATATTTTTACTTATGTAAGGCAGAAAGTGGCTATTGTTAAGGAAGAGCTATATATTAAGATATTTTAAAGCAAAATAAAACTAAAGAAAATAAAATCTAATCATAATTTTTCTAATCAAATGACAGAGTATTGCTAAACAAGAAAAAGGATGCTAATTAAAATTTTTGAAAGATGCCTTTCATAAGAAACATTAAGACATAATAACCTGTATTGAAAATTTGAATTTTAAAATCTTTATTTAAAGTCCGAAAAACATAGGTTAAGGATTTGAAAGTATTGATTAAAACACATTCTTCCTGTATGTATTTTGTACATGAACTACTTTTAAAATAACCTAGTAATTTGTCAAAAATCATTTAAAAGTCAAGAAATTTTTCAGTTTAATATTATTTTAGTCAGAAGTCAATTTCTAACCTATCTTCTCATGTTGAAGCAGAGATTCTCTGTACCCCATACTTAAGGGACAATATTGCCTTCCCCTCCCTGAACCTCAGACTGATAATTTGAGTCTTACCAAATGTGTTTTTGTAGTAAAGAAGGAGTAAAATACAATAAAATTATTTTTATCACCACAAGCATCATTTCTAAGAAGTCCACTTTAGAAGTTATTACATGGACTAGAGGTAGTATCCAAATACTTTTACTGAAAAATTAAAAACACAAAAAAATTTTATTTCACAATTTCATTCATGCTTTCCTGTCGCAGGTGTTCCCGAATGTGTAAAAAATTCCTTACCTATGTTTTATGAACTTACTGTTAGTTCCTCACCTCCTGTACATGTTAAGTCAACTCTTAAAACCCCCATGTGGGAATCCAAGATGGTGGAGCAGGGAAAGGCAGGCGGCACTCCTCCTGCAGAAGCTGCAGGAAGGCAAGCAGGCCTGCAGGGTATATGGGAAGCCCCAGGGCTGCAGGAGTGGTTGGAGAGGACGGCTGGAGATGGGGCACCAGCCAGGCAGAGAGAGAGTGGCGGGCAGCAGGGTCATTAGGCTGACATCGGGTGGCCCAACCAGGCACTGGGATAGAGGGGAGGGGGCAAACTGGCTGACAGCGGGGTGCTCAGCCGGGCACTAATCCAGCAGCTGGCTGTGGAGCAATCAGGGCAGTGTAGGGGTACCCAGATGGGTACTGAGAGGCAGCCAACAGTGGGGCAATCTGGCCAGTTAGGCGACATGTAGGCAGAGGCTGGAGGCTTGAAAGGGATACCCATAAAAATTTTTTTAATAAAAAATTTAAAAAAGAGAGGGGAATTCTATTTAAATGTCAAATTTCTTCCAGCAACGGTGCCACAGTTTCTTTCATCAGGCTCCTTATTCTTTAAAAGTCTGGAATTTTCTAGATACCTGTGCATAAATCCTTTTTCTCAACTTAAGAGTGTTAATACAGTGAAATACATTGTCATCATCACCCTCATCGTTTTCACCATTACTCAGAGACATAATGTCTCTCCCACTTAAAACTCATTCAAGTACATTCTTAATTCAAAGTCTAAAATGTGAAAACAAAGCAACAATATGGTGATTAATTACTTTTCCACTTTGAAATAATGAATTGTGAAGGGCATTTACTTTACATGCCCCCTTTGAAGCTTTAGTACATGATTGCAAATGACACGTGTGACGTCCAGCAGTCTTTTTTTTTTTAAGCAAAATGGTCACAGATTATACTGGGAAAAGGGAACATGGAGGTAGAGTGACAGCTCCCATCACTTAATGAGACGTTTATTAAGAAACTAGGACTGATTATAAGCTGCAAATTAGCCATAATGTGAGTAATCAGCAGAGATGTCACATTGGTAGAGGAAAGATGATAAACAGCCAAATGCTCATCCTTGTGCTAATCAAAAGGTACCTGCAGTTCATTACAGAAAGTAATTTGCTGGAATCCCAAGATATAGGTAGAGGAATTAAACGGTGTGTGTGTGTGTGTGTGTGTATTTCAGATGTACTATTCTATGTTATTTCTATGTGTATTTCATAGGTACATATGATCACATCTAAAATTTTACTTGAGCATTAGAGATGTAAGTTATAAAGTATCATTAGATTCTCAGACTTCAGGATGTGTCAATAAAATTTAAAGGAATAATATTCGAGGAAGGGCATTCAATAGAATGAGTATCTCAAGTATTTCCAGTGGACACATCAAAATATTGGTAACAAAAATCACATCGTAATTGTAGAGGCTTTCTATACTACAAATATGCCCCTGAATCAGAATCCAAAAGGAGGAGACATAGAAAATGAGTAATTGAAATCCTGTTTCAGCAAAAAAGGATTCAAGACTCATTTCAAGGTGTCCTATGATAATGGAAAATGTCCCTTGTAAATTTTCTAATTTCATAAAAAATGTAATCAATATCTTTGAAGGCATAGATATTTTGCTTGCTGGCACAGTGAGAAGCCATTGAAGTTGTGCCCAGACAGCTTCCAGCAGAGAAATCATGTTATCTACTCCAAATAAGTTTCCAATTTTTTTGCATTGTAAGGTTAACAACAAGGAATATTCTATCATTTTAATGCCTTCAACCCAAATACTTGGCACAGAAAAAGAATGGAATCATCCTGCATGACACAGCAATGACTGATTCAGGCCATTATACATTTTGTCAAAAAACCTATACAATTGTACAGTGCAAAGTGTAACCATAATGTAAATTATTCACCATAGTTAATAGCAATGCTTCAATATGTGCTCATCTGTTGTAACAAATTTACCACACTAATGAATGATGCTGCTAATCTGGGAAAGTTGTGTGGGGGGTGGGGTATATGGGAATCCCTTATATTTTTGATGTAACATATATGTAATCTAAAGCTTCTTTAAGAATAAAAATTAATTAATAAAAATTTTAATAAATATATTGCAGCTTGCTATTTTGGCATAGTATTATGGATATTTAGACTGAGAAGTGCTATAGTACCCACTATATATGAGTATGGGTACTTATCCAGTATGAAGTATATGTTCCTAGAAAGAGATTTGTGCAAATTGAACAATTCCCAGAAAGTAGAGTGTAGAGCTTATGTCTATTTATTTGTTAACTGTTTAGGTTATTCCAATATAAAGAATATCAATTAAATTTTACTTCACTGAAAGAATAAACATAAGAGGTAGGTAGGTAAGAAAAGAAGGAGGGAGGGAAGGACTGAGGGAAGGAGGGAGGGAAATAACACATTAATTAGGCAGACTAGTAACCACAAGGCAATATTTTGTCTCTCTTACAGAAATTGCCTTGATGCATGAAATTACTTTGCACATATTTTATAAGGTTCTATCTCCTGTCATCATTGAATCACCATATACTATGTAATACCAAAACCATATTTTAAAGATTCTATTTGAATTTCATTCATGCTCACTGATCAATATTTTCTTCCTTGGATCCTCCTATACCTGCAGTAAAATATTCAAAAGTTTTATGATAAAATTCCATCTTTTCTTATAGTGTTTTCAAATGGTCATAATGAATGGGGAGAGGTTGAGAATAAAAAATAATGAGAAGTATTTATGTATTATGCACATTTCCTTTAAAGAAGTATGTGAAACATAATATAATCCATATTAGATTTCATTTGAAATCATACTTAAAGACCTAAGGTCACCATCTTTAGATACTCATCAAGCAGTTCCACATTTCAAATTTCAATTGTCTTAGAAATAATCCACACAACAAATTATTTTTTGAAAAGCATGAAGTTTCTTTCATTTTTATAAGCAAATGTTAGTCTTCTAAAAATGCCAAGTGATACATTAGCACATCTACAACTAATCTTTAATTATGAAAAACTGACTAAAATATCTTGAGATTTAGAATATATGAAAATTCCCTACTATATTCAGGGTATTAGAATTTTTATCTTTGGAGATTCCCAAGTGATATTTATATTAAGCAGTTTCAATTTGTGAAACTTCACATTATTAAAATTACCAACCAACAAGTCATGTTTCAGAATGTATTTTAAAAAGTTGATGCATTTCAGCTTTGCTTCTACAACCATCCTCATTCAATATTAAGCCTGGTTATAACTATCATGGGAGTGGGGAGAATTTAAAATAGAAATGTAGGAGATACGGTTAAGAAACAGAAGAAGATTTTAGGAATCAGGAAGCTTAAAATTAGTACCCATCGTTATGTTTTCAACATCAGGGAAAGAAAGATGTCCCATTTGTACCTTCTTGACAATTATTGGAAGAGGCGGTATTTTTCAAGTTAATAAATGCAAAACTTCAGTTGGGTTCAGGCTTGAGGTACCAAATATTTTTCCTATTTATTTTAAATTCTCAGGGATATTTACTATGTTTCAGCCTCTGTCATACTTATCATATGTCTCAGCCCTTCAAAATATTTGGAGCATCCATGACTTGAATTACTTTGAAACTAGGTGGATCATTCTCAATATATTTCTTCAAATACTAAGGGAAGCATTAAATGTTCTTTGCAAAGATTTTATACAACCTCAATGAAGAAGCCAATTTCTCATTTGTAAGAAGTCTAAATAGCTTCTGGTTTATAAAGGCAAGCATTAACCCTGATATTTTCCCAATATCATCTTGAAGAGCACTACACAGAATTAGGGCTTTCTGCTACATCAGAGAATACCCAACATCCTCTGATTTTTTACCAATTTGAAAGTAAACCTATTGGTCTATGGAAAAAGAATTCCAACTCCTATTTTCTCATGAAATGGCATAGTATTTCACTTGATATAGCTCACAAATTATCCTCCTCTTTATAAATTTTCTTGTTTAATATCATATATTAAAGATTATAAAATAAAAATTTTCTGCTCAATATTGTATCAGAAACTGAATATCAATATAATAAACTGAGTAAAGCTACCCAGAAGGCCCTCATATCCAATTCCCATCACTACCTACTTCATCTATGGCAAATGTAACCATTATTCAAACTTCCACAGTTACTTTATTCTTAAAGTTTTACCAACTTAGCTGGTATCCCTTAAAATAATAACTTTTTTAATATGTTTTTGAACATTATATAATAAAATCAAACAGCATTTCTTTCCATCAAAAACAATTTTTTTGTGTTTGGTTTCTTTTCTTGAACCTCATATTTATAAAATGCATCCATGCAGTGGCAGGTAGCTGTAGTTGTTGCTGGCATAGAATCCAAGCAGAACTAAGAATTTCAACATTTCAGCAATCATTACTGAATTGTCAAACGTCTTTAAGGTAAAAGCATCCCAAATGATAGTTTCATATAAATGATTCTTCTTCTTCGCCCTAGATACTTGCCTGGTGATTCTCTTATCTCAACTAGCTTAGTGATAACTTCAAGCTGATTCTATAAAACATATTTTGTCTTTCCTAAATGTCAAAAGTATAAAGTCTTGTTTGAATTATCTAATTTGTTATTCATACCAAAATTCTCATTTAAATGTTTTAAATATGATACTTTTAAATTAAAATAAGCATTGATATATTTGTCTGAATCAAACTCTAAACTTTTCAATCACTTAATTGTGATCAATATCCATATATGGAGAGCATTACTTGAATCTGAGGATGTTATCATGTAAAAGATTAGGCATTCTTAAATGATACAGGGCAGGACAAATACAACCTTTTCAAGAAAGAACATGGTGGAAACAGAAAACGAATTTGACCTCAGGTATCCAGAATAATCTTAGAATCCAATTGTATATCCATTAAGTATTTATAGTAGCTGATTGTGTTTAAAATGGAATATTTTAATTTTAATTACGAAATATTTCAATCATAAGGAAAATTCCGGATAATTATGTAAAAGTAAAACAGATTTCCACAAACCAGATTAACAAATGTTAACACTTTACCATATTCATTTCTTTTTAAATTATAGTTTTTATTGTAAGATTAGATTTTGTAGCTATTTTTTTTTCCTTGAGGATTGGTTTTATAATTTGAGTCATGAATATTACTTCAGAGATATTCAACATATCTTTTGCTGTGATATTTAGAGATTTTAAAATTTAGAATTTTTTTTTTTAAATATGAGGGAAGCATAAATTTGGATTACACAACTCCATTAGCTGTACATTTGAAGTTTAAATTTTCAGAGGAGTTATTTTCCTACCCTATTTTCAGAGTCCTACAGAGATAAGAGTTTCCCTAGATCTTTCCTATTTCTGTAACTTTTTACTCACCCTTTCATTAGGGGGGTTTTCTTTGCCTGACAAATGGTTTTTAATCAATGTTTTAAAGCATTATGGAAATTCCAGATGCCTATTCCACTGTTTTCCCTGTCTATTATAAAAGTTCTAAGTAAACCCCTTTCTTTCTCTTCTTACACTATTCCTAGACCAAGGAAATTGAAATCATATAGAGACTGAAACTAGCAAACCTGCAGTGACAGCATTTGGACTGAATAGTTTTGATCCAAGCAAAAGAAATATCATCACCCGAATTTACTCCTGAGCAGTTTCCTTGGAGTATGAATAAGATTTTCTGGAGTACAGTTACCTATTTGAGATACCATTCTAGAGCATTGCAGATAATTCATTTAGGGGTACTAATCTGGGTCTACACTAGAAAGAGGATAGCAAAAAGGATAGAAAAACTTTCAAAAATAAATGTTTTTCAATGTATATGACCTACTCATTATATTTAAGCATAATCAAGGAATTCAGTGTACTTCTTGAAAACCACACAGCTTAAATTAGGACTCCTCAAGGCTGAGGAAGATTTAAGATCAGATTAAAATACTAAGGCTTCCTGGTAAAAGGTCCTTTCAATGGCTGGCCAATAAAATTAAATTAAATTAAAACTAAATAATAATAACATAATAAAAAATAAATAAAAATGTTTGATGATTGTCTTTTCACCTCCCAGAATTTATCTCCTTCTCCCAAGATAGCCCTTACAGGATGTCAAGAGTAGCATGTTATGCCTTATAATTTAAAAAAAATAAGAAAAGGAAAAAACCCACAACATTTAACCACAATATTCTAAAGCCAAAAGAAAAAAAAAAGAGAAACTAAATAATTTTCTCCCAAGGGAGAAAGAGAAAAAGAGATCATTTAAATTTATTTTTTATCATGATTATACATATATATGTATCACTAAATACACATGCATTAAATTTGCAATTAACCGTTTTTCAGCATATAATTCAGTGGCATTGATTACATTTAAAATGTTCTGCTACTATCACTAACGTCCATTACCAAAAATTTTCAACTTCCAAACAGAAACTCTCTACCCATTAAGCAAAAACTCCCCATAACCTCTTCTCTTAGTCCCTGGTAAACTCTAATCTATTTTCTGTTCACCATGGATTTGTTTATTCTAAATATTTTATATAAGTGGAATCATACGATATTTGTCTTTTGTGCCTGGCTTATTTCACTCAGCATAATATTTTCAAGGGTCATCTTGATTTAGCATGTATTACAATTTAATTCCTTTTTATGTATGTACCACATCTTGTTTATCCATTCATTTTCATGGACACTAGGGTAGTTTCCACCTTGTAGCTAATGTACGCAAAGCTTCTATGAATGTTGGTGTACAAGTATATTGACACCTTGAGTGTCAACTTAAAATTATTTGAGTCCCTACTTAAAATTATTTGGTGTATATACACCTAAGAATGGAATTGCTGGTCATATAGTAATTCTATGTTCAACCTTCAGGAAATACCAAACCATTTTCCACAGCAGCTGCACATTTGACATTGACACCAGTAACAGATGAGAGTTCCAATTTCTCCACATATTTGAGAACTCTTGTTATATTCAACTTTTTAATCGCCGTCCTAATTGGGGGGGGGTTGTGTGAAGTATCATCTCATTGAGGTTTTGATAAGCATTTCTCTTATGCTAATGATGTTGAACATCTTTTCATGCAATTATGGGCCATTTTTATATCTTCTTTAAAGAAATACCTACTCAAGTCCTTTGCTGATTTTCAAAGTGGGTTGTCTTTTGTTGTTGCTGGAGATACATTTTGATGTACTTCAGATGATACTAATAACCACTTTTTTTTTTCTCTTGGTTACTTTTCTATCAACATGAAAGGAAATGTCACCAGACTAAGAGATTAGTTCAGTTATAAGGAGCCTTTAAAAATGCTGGCTGCAGCAGCAGTATACTCAGTACTACATTACCTTTTACATCTTCAACATTATTATTTATATTTGTTAGAGTAAGAATCGATATGGCTTAAAAGATGGACATTCCAATAAAAAATGAGGTGTAAACTCAAATGATATGAACAGATTATTAGACAATCTGAAGCTTGGGGCTTGGGATTGATCCACAAATATTTTATATACAGAACATATATTTGTTTCCCAAGTAAGTAAATAATAACCTGGAAAATAATCAAGATAGAGCATTTCAATAATTTTGTGGTTTGGGGCAAGTTATGTTTGAATTAACAGGAGTTTTTGATACATCATGCTAGAGGGGCAGTATAAAAAGAAAAGCACAGTTCAGCTGTCTTTATACAGTTTTAATCTACATTTTCCATTTTCTCTTTGTGTAGCCATGAAAAGCACCAGTCCTCATGACAAAAAAAAAAGACACCTTATTCATTGAACTTAAAATGTTGTTAAAGGGTTAAAAATCAAGTTAAATTTATAATTTTAAACCAAAGAGGTAATTAAACTCCAGAATAAATCTGACTCATAATTGAAAATGAGTAATGAACCAGCAGGATGTGAAGGAAAAGCTGAATTTAGTAATTAAGAGAGGAAGTTCAGTCTAAAAAGGAGGCATAATATCGAGTATTTGTCACCTATGGCATAGTAACATCCTGCAGCTGTGAAGTGGAAAAGTTTACATGAAGCTACATAAAAACAGGGTATGGTGGTTAAGATTTTGTTAAATATGCACAAGACCACTTCAACTAGCAGGAAATAGGTTTTTGAAGTCCAATAATAAGTAGCCTTTGATAACAATAGAATTCAATCATTAATAAGATTAAGGAATATTGTTTAAAAAGTACATGTTATTACTATATCAACAACTTGTATTAAAGTCTCTGAACTTAATTAATTGAGAGGAGCTTCCTGAACCTGCTAGTTCCATCAAATTTACTGAGAATGAACTCATAAGTGATCAGTTTCAGTTGTTTTTTTAAAGTTGGAGCTGGTGTTTCTAGATTTTTGATGAGATTGTACACAGCCAGCATGAAAATTATCTGAAAGTTTCTGGGTTCTTTTCATCAATTCATGCCAATTTAGCAAGACAGACATGTTCTATGTCCACAGCACCGTGCAAGACTCTTGTAATTTTAAGAATTTGCAATATAAAAAGACAGAGATGATTGGAGTACATTAAAAAACAAAGTTGGGAGCAGACATAGATCTGTGGTTGAGCACCTGCTTCCCACGTATGATGTCCTCGGATCAATCCTTAGAAACTCCTAAAAAAAATAAAACATAAAGATGAAGTTAAATAATGTATCCAAGTGACAAGTGGATCATATAATACTTGCTATATACATAGGACAGGTTAGATCAAAGGACACCTACTTGGATAAGGTTTCTTGAAAAATGAGAAGACAGGAGTGAAATTGTGAGAGGTAGGTAAAACTTAGGGGAGGTAAAGTAACAAAATATCAAGCTTATTTTAATAAGATCAGAGGCTGGGCGGTTGTGTGTGTGCGTGCGTGTGTGTGTGTGTGTGTAGCCAGGGCTGATGAGGAGACGGGCATGTGCAGTTTGCAGGTAAAAATAACAGTGGGAAAAGGAAAGGTGGAGATTTCAAAGCAAGTCCTTCGTTCTGACAGGTATATAGATTCCACCTTAAATCCATTAATGCTTTGTTACATGCCCTTTCCCAATCCCAGCAAGAACATTGTTGGTTTGTCTTAATTAATTGATTTCCCACTGTATTATGATGTCACCAAATTAGTTCAGAGATGTAAAAATTTCTGATAAATTATCCCATTCATCTTGTTGATCAGGATGATCAACATAGTTTCTGCACATCTGAAACAAACCATTGGCATCAGGAAGCCAGGTGAATGATTTTCTTTTTCCAATTATGCCTTTGGGACTCAGCAAAGGGACTAATTCTCATTATCTCATGATAGCATTGACTTCCTACTGCCACAGGCTCACCTTTTCTGAGTCCTTTGTGTGGAGCATGGCTGAATTTTGATAGGTCATTAAATTATTCATTTTAGTTTTTAAGTTTTATCATTTGCCATGTATAATCCTATGTTTTTTAATCCATATTTTAATACACTTTTCATTTCAAAATTAGTTTAGATTTATCAAAAAATTCTAAAAATGCTCTGGAATCACCGTATAACCCACACTCATTTTCCTCTATTATTAACTCAGAATGGTACATGTGTCACAATAAATGAAACAAGGTTGAGCATTATTATTAACCAAAGTTCATGTTATATTCAGACCTCCTTAGGGTTTAATTATTATCCTTTTTCTGTTCCTGGATCCCATCAAGGATAACACGTTACATTTAGTCATCAGGCCTCCTCAGACCCCTTTTTGCTGTGACAGTTTCTCAGATATTCCTCATTTTGATGACCTTGACAATTTTGAGGGATAGTGGTCAGATATTATGTAGAGTAACCCTCAATTGGGTATTTGTCTGAATTTTTCTCTTGACTAGACTGGGTTGTAGGTTTGGGGCAGGAAAATCAATGGTGAAATGTCATTTTCATCCCATCATATTAAGGGTACATTCTATCAGTATGAATATAACTTTTAGTATTAACCTGGCTGAGATAGTGTTTGGCAGATCACTACATTATAAGGTTACTCTTTTTCCCTTTTCCATCTAGTACTCTTTGGCAGAAAGGCACTATGTGCATCCCACAGTAAAGAATGTAGGATTATGTTCTGCCTCCTTGAGAGAGGTGTATCTATTATATAAATTATTTGTAATTCTGCATGGGAAATTTGCTTAGTCTTCCTCATTTATTTAGTTATTAATCTTTTATTTATTTCAGTTTGAGCTCATGAGTATTTACTTCATATTTTAGGAGATTTTATTAATTTTGTTGTTAAAATTAGTCCAGCTTTGGTCATTAGCATGTTCAGTTGGCTCCAGTGTACTTTTGGTATATCATAATGATTAGTGCTTTTGTTTTTGCTTCGGTGTTTGTTTGCTTGCTGTCTGCCATAGCAAGATACTCCAGATTTATATTATGTTATATTGTATTATATTAATCATATCATAGATCATATTATTATTAACTACAGTCTATAGTTTATTCAGATTTCTTTAGTTTTTGCCTGTCTTTTCCTCTGACTCAGGAGCCCATCTGGGTTACCACATTACATTCAGTTGTCATGTCTCCTTAGGTTTCATTTGGCCCTGATGGTTTCTCAGGCTTATCTTGTTTTTGATTCCTTGACAGTTTTGAGGATTATGGATCAGATGTTTCATATGACCTGTCTCTATTGGAAGTTGTTGATGTTTTCCTTATTATTAGACTGGGCTTATGGGATTTGGGGAGGAAGGCCACATGAGAAGTAACATATTCATCACACCATTTCAAAGTTATAGACTATCACCCTGACTTTCACCTTTGATGTTAACCTTGACTACCTGACTGTGGTAGTGTGTTTCAGGTTTCTCTATTATAAAGTTATTCCCCTTACCCACCTTCCCATACTATAGTTTTTGGAAGGAAGTCACTATGCACAGTCCATACTTAAGGAATGGGGATTTATGCTCACCCTCTCTGAGGACAGATTATCTTCATAAGTTATTTGCAATTGTTCTACATAGGATATTTGTCGTTTCTACCCCATTTACCAAATTATCCACTCATTGTAAATATGGACTCTTGGATATTAACTTTATACTTTGGGTTACATTATAAAAAACTAATTTTTTTGTTGTTGTTCCGTCTTTGGTCACTGGTCCAGCATTGCCTACTGGGATCTCTTACCCTTAGCTCTGTGACCCACTGACTTACAGCCATCAATGTGTGTGTGTGTTCATTGTTATTGTTGTTTTATTTTATTTTATTTTATTTTATTTTATTTTATTTTATTTTATTTTATTTTATTCTTTTTATTTCTCTCCCCTTCCCCACCTCCACCCCCCTTGTCTGTTCTCTGTGTCTATTTACTGCATGTTTTTCTTTGTCTGCTTCTGTTGTTGTCAGCAGCACGGGAATCTGTGTTTCTTTTTGTTGCATCATTTCGTTGTGTCAGCTCTCCATGTGTGCTGCACCATTCCTGGGCAGGCTGCACTTTCTTTTGCACTGGGCAGCTTTCCTTATGGGGCACACTCCTTGCACATGGGGCTCCCCTATGTGGGGACACCCCTGCTTGGCACAGGACTCCTTGTGCTTATCAGCACTGTGCATGGGCCAGCCCCAAACGGGTCAAGGAGGCCCAGGGTTTGAACCACAGACCTCCCATGTGGTAGATGGACGCCCTAACCACTGGGCCAAATCTGCTTCCCTGTTGTTTGTTTTAGCACTTCCTTACTTTCTGGCACTGCAAGAGGCTCTAGGCAGATCTTGTATACTTCCTATCCCAGATTAAGAGTCAACTATTTCCTTAATAAGCTCTAGTTACTTTTTTGGAGAATGGTATTAGAGACCAAGGTCTGGATTCTAGGTGTTCTGGTTGCTAGAGGCATATAATTTCTTTGAGGTTCTTTCAGCTGATAAATACATTGAGATAAAAAGGGTTTTTGTTGTGAGCGACACCCATAGGGCGCCTGGCTTGCTCTTCGTGCAGAATCGACATCAAGAGCTTTTGGAAGCGTAATTTCTGGTGCTAGGGCAGCTGCTGATAATTGGTCCCAGTGCCATAAAAAAAAATAAAAAGAAAAGAAGAAGAAAAAAGAATACATTGCATTAACTAACCTTTGCATCTACACATATCTCTAGACATCCCTATGTGTAACTATATATATATATATATATAAGCTATATATCAGTTCTTACTGATTTCTACTACTCCAATCATTCCAACCTTTCCTGTTTGCTTTCTGTTACCTCTCACTCCAAAAGTGAGGACTCTGACCCCACTATCTGCCTCCATTCACTTAATGGTTCAATTCTAGTACACTTGCCTGAGAATGCTGGCATTCTCAGCATTGTTAACCTGTATCCCCATGAAAAACACCTTTATTAACTGGACTATAGTAATGATGTGCATTTTCTTTTACTTTTAGTCTTATAGATTCCCCTCACTTCCTTAGTTACCTGACAGCACTTTTTTTTTTCATCTCCCATTTCACTAAGGTAACACCTTTCTAACACAGTTATATTCTCTTGTCACATCTGCATTCCTTCCTGGGGTCTCCGTATCCCCTAAAGGAATTTTTAATTTGCAATCTTTTTGTTGTGAAGTTCTATGGGTCATCAAAAATGAATAATATTATGTACCCACCATTACAATATCATACACAATTGTTTCATTGCCCTAAAAATTCTCTGCGCTCTCTCTTTTCATATCCTATCCCCTCAAGTAACTTGCAATCACTGATTATTTTACACTATGTTTTGTTTATAAGAATGCCATAAAATTATTATCGTTTAATGTATAACCAATTGGGTAAATATCTAGGAGCACAATTGCTGGATTACAGCATAAGATTTATATGTAGATTTTTAGAAATTACCAAACTGTCATCCAAAGTGCCTGTACTATTCTTGCCTTCCCACAAGCAATGACCAAGAGTTCTTTTGCTCCACATTCTTGGCAGCATTTGGTGTTGTTACTGTTTTAGATTTTAGCCATGCTTATGGGTGTGTAGTGGTATTTAACTGTTACACTAATCAACAAATCCCTAATGATACACAATTTTGAATACCTTTCATATATTTATTTGCTATCTGTACGTTTTCTTTAATAATGTGTCTCTTTAGAGTATTTAGGGGATTTTATTTCTTTTTGTTGAGTTTTAAGAGTCATTTGTGTATGTTGGATAGAAGTCCTTCATTTGATACATACTCTGCAAAAATGTTCTCTGATTCTACAGCTTGTCTTTTCATTTTCTTAAGTTTCTCTCACATAGCAGATTTTTTAAATTAAAAAAATCTGAATTGCATCTTTTTTTTTCTTTCATGAATCCCGCCCTTGCTGTTGTATCTAAAAATTCATGACCAAATCTAAGGTTACATAGATTTCCTCTTATGTTTTCTTCTGTAAGTTTCACAGCATTAAGTGTTATGTTTAGGACTGTGAGCCAATTGACTTAATATGTGTAAAATATGTAAGGTTGTGTATAGTGTCAGGTTGTTTGTTTGTTTTTTATACTAATGTCCAACTGTTCCAGAACCATCGTGAGAACTTCAGGTAAAAAGGAAAATGATTTATATCAGAAATTCAGATCTGAAGTTATTCTTTTAACATTTCTTGCAGATTAGGACTGCTGGAGATGAATGTGTTCAGGTTTTGTTTGTCTTGGAAAATTTTTATTGCTATTTTACCTTTAAAGTATAATATCACTGCATATAACATTTGAAGTTGGTTGAGGTTGTTGGGTTTGTTTTTTTTTAATTTTTTTTTTCAACATTTTAAACATTTCTCACCAATGACCTCTTGCTTTCAAGGTTTCTGAAAAGAAACCTACTGTGATTGAAAAGAAACCTACTTGTCTGTTACAAGTATACCCCTTCCCTGGTTTTTTTCAAGACTTTGTCTTTCTTTTTTGTTTTCTACAATTTGAACGAGAAAACTAGGTATGGGCTGTTGTTGCAGTTATTGTTGTTAGATTTTTAACCTACTTGGTGTTGTCTGGACTTCCTGGATCTGTGGTTTGTTGTTTTCAGCCATTAGTACTTCAAACATTTCTTCTGTTCCTTTCTGTCTTCTAATAGTCCAATTATGCATATATTACACATTTTGAAATTATTCCATATTTCTTGAATGTTCTAATTTATTTTTCTTTGTTTGTTTCATTTTTTCATTCTCTGATAGTTTGAAACTTTATGTGCGGCGGCTTGCTCGGTCGGTAGAGGTGGGGTCTGGCTGCGGACGAGGGGTCGGTCCAGCTTTGGACGAGGGGTCGGTCCCGCTTGGGATGAGGGGTCGGTCCCACTTGGGACGAGGGGTCGGTCCGGCAGCAGACGAGGAGTCGGTCTCACAGGGGTTGCGTGGTTCGGCTGACGGGGTCGCCCGGCAAAGCCGGCGACGTGGGGGTCACCTGGAGAAGCAGGCGACGAACTGGGGACAAGGGAGGCCAGGCCCTTGTCGGGGGCTCTCAGGACTGGAGGGCGCACGGCAGAAGAACTACCGCAGAGACAAGGTAAACACGCATGTCCAACTTTATTGAGGGAGAGGCAACAGTTTTATAGGGGCTGGGGAAGGCTGATTGGTCGAAGCCATGCCCTGCTCTGATTGGTTGCTGGAGAAAGGTCAGTGGGAGGTACTGGACGGGGGAGGGGTGGTGGTTAGGGATTGGCTGTTGCTGTTGCTGGGGGAAGTGGCAGGGTTTTAGGGATTGGTGGCTGCTGTTGCTGGGGTAAAGGGCAGACTTGAGTTTCCCGCCTTGCGCCTGGCTGTTGCTGCTGGCGGGGGCGGGGGGAAGGCAGACTGGAATTTTCCGCCCTGCGCCTGTGCAGGGAGAAAGAGGAAGAAGGGTGTTGCCTCATAAGGCCTCGTGTGGCGCTATCCGGGAGGAGGGGCGGCCGCGGAAGCATGGCCGCCGAGAAGGGGAGACCCGAGGGCACTCTGCGCCCATGCCAAGCTCCCTTCAGGGGTGGCGGTGAGTCCGACCAGCCACCCTATTATGGGGGCAGTGGCTTGGAATTAGGCCTACCGCAGCCGCTCCCCCGCCGGGCCAGCAAACCACACTTCAGCCCGAGGGGTGACCGCATTTATGCACCCTAGAAAAGATCTTATCCTTAGAGCTAATCCATTCCTGTAAACCTGTGGTATATGGTACTATTTGATTAGATTACTTCAGTAAGGTATGGCCCAGGGTAAGTCTTAATCTTCTTAATGGAGTCCATTATATATTGCTTGAATACAGAGAGAGAAAGCCTCAGAGACACACAGGATTCCAAGAGAAACCCCCAAAGACTGAGAAAGAGGGTCCCAGAGGTTGGAGGCTAGAAACTGTGAAGTGCAGAGGCACAGAGAGCGGCCCCTGGGAGCTGAGAGATGAAGCCATGTAAAGCAGGAAACTGAAAGTGAGGAGACCCAGAGGAACCTGATGATTTGAATTGGACATTTTCATCACTGCAGAACTGTAAGCTTGTGACCTAACACATCTTCATTGTAAAAGCCAGACTATTTCTGGTATATTGCCATGGCAGCTTTTAGCAAACTAAAATGCATTCCTTCTTACTCTTTGCATTTCAGTTTGGTAAGTTTGTATTACACTATCTTCAAAATCACTGATTCTTTCCTCTGTCATTTCCTGTCTATGGATGAGTCCATCAAAGACTTCTTCATTTCTGTTACATTGTTTTTAAACCTTTAGCTTTTCCTTTGATTTTTTTTCTTAGAGTTGCCGTTTCTATGCTTAAATAACATATTCTTGTATATTGTCCACTTTTTCTACTAAATCCCTTAACATAGAAATCATGGTCATTTTACATTGAGCAGGGGTGCTTTCTAAAATTCTATGATTAAATTTCATTCTTTTAGTGAGCCTTGAGTCCCTGGATTGTGACCTGCTCATGAATTTGTCATCTTTTCTTTTTTTCCTTAGTTGAGACAGGAATTTTAGAGGTGACTAGAGTCAGATAATTTTCTTTTCTCCAGGTTGGATAAAGTTTTGATTAAGGCTTTATCCCTGCTAAGTAGACCTTCATCCTAAAATATACTCTGAGTGTATCTTTACTGTATAATATCTGAGAAAAGTTTTATTGGGTCTTCACAGTGAGAACTTTAAAAGATTCCTGGAGGTAAAACCTATGGAAGTGCCTCACTGCTCCTCATCCCCTCCACAAGACTGAGGCACACAGTTTCTCACACTTACACTAGTCCATACTCCACCTCCGTAAATTCATCACGGTTAACCCTTGAAATGTTTCTACCATTTTCTGTCTCTAGTGGCTTCTGATAGAGGTAAACTGATCTTAGCTGTGATTCCCTGAACTTGTCTGTCACCAAGTTTCAGAGTAGAGGTTTGCCCTGAAACCTAAATTCTATTATGGATTCAATAAAGGCCATTACTTTTCAGTTTGTTCAGCTGTTTTCTTATTTTTAGCCTGGGAGTGAAAACTTTCAAGTTGTTTATATGTCAGAGCTGAATCAAGAAGTCTATACCTTTTCTTTTAACCTGAATCTTTATATTTCTAGAGGCTTTCTTATATAAGACATTTGAGTTTTTTCTTTTTAAACCCATTCTACCAATCTTCTATTTTAATTAGTACATACAGACCATTCACAATTAAAATGATTATTGACATAGGTTAGTATCACCTATTTGCGTTCCCTGTTCCATTTGTTCTTTGTTTCTTGAAGTTTTGCTACTAATTGCATTTCTTCCAAAAATATTATGATTTTTATTCTTTTAAAATTTATTTGAAGCAATTATAAAATTCTCTCCTGAAACTTTTACAACTTAATAAGTTTTTATTAAAAAGAAGGTCAACACACAGAGAAATGGTCTATTTAACATGGGCTACCACTCATAAAGTCTCTTTTACTCAATGTTGCCTGGTTACTAAAAAATCAGGACCTGATTTTTTTTCTATAAAGAACAATATTGGGGCAATTGGCAAAATATGATTACGGTCTATAGATTATATAATAGTATTACATCAATTTGACTTTCCTGATTTAGATCATTGTGTTGTGGTAATAGTCCTGCTCTTAGAAAAAAAGCAGTTCATTTTAAAAAACATTAGTGTTTTGGGGTAAAGGGGCATCATGTCTGCAATTTACTCTTAAATGGTTAAAAAAAAAGAGTAATGAGTTGAATTTCATCTTAATTTTCTAGGGCTGCTATGACAAATACCATACAACTGACTGTCTCATGTTTTGGGAGCCTACAATACTAAATCAAGATGTGGGTAGGGTTTTCCTTTCTCTCCGAGTCAGTAGTGTGGGACACTCCTCCATCACATGGTGATCACTCTTTCTCATTAAGTCTGTGCCTCTGATTTCTACCAATTGTGTGGCTTCTACTTTCAGGTCCAATTTCTTTTGCTTATAAGGACTTTAACTATATTGAATTAAGGCCCTTGTTCAATTTGCCCACACCTTAACTAATAAAAACATCTTCAAAGGTCCTATTTACAAACAGGTTCATACCCATAGGACTAGGGTTTGGGACTTGAACATGATTCAATTCCCTGATAATTGTATCCCCTCAACAGATATTTGAAGTCCTAAATCCCAGTACGTATGAATATGACCATATTGGAAAATAGGGTCTTTGCAGATGCAATCAAGTTAAGTTGAGGTCATACTGGATTTGGGTGGCTCATAGTTCAAAACCTCTGTTGCTCTTACAAGAATAAGAGTTGCCAGCGAGAGTCCACATGAAGATAGAGACAGAGATTGGACTTGTGCAGTTACATGTCATGGAATGCCAAAGATTACCAGGCATCACTAGAAGCTAAGAAAGGACAAAGCCAAATTCCTCCCCTAGAGCTTTCAGACATAGCGTGACTCAGTCAACACCTTGATTTCACACTTCTAGCCTGCAGAACCGTGAGAGAATACATTTCTGATTTTTCTGAGTTACCAAGTTTTGGTACTTTGTTACAGCAGCCCTAAGAAGTTAATGAAATATGAAGAGAAGAGAAGTGATATTGAAAATGTGGTAAATCAAAATACAAATCATTGGAGACTCTGGGTAAAGTATATGGGAGTTATTTGTACAATTCTTGCAACTTTATGTAATTCTGGAACAATTTTGAAATTAAAAAATAATGTAAAATATGCCATAGAAGTAATGTGCTCTCTTTTGAGTTCAGAAATAAGTGGCCTTAGAATTAATTACAGATGGCACAAAGGTGCCAGTCCATATAATACCTCATGTTTTATAGCTATTTTCTCTCTTTGATAAGAATACTGTTCTCCTGTGAGTTTAGAATCACTTTGACTGTAAAATGGAAGGACATTATATACAGCACAAAATATACTTTAATATATATATATATCCTCAGAATTTTCCCACTAAACTTTTTGCCAATGAGATCATGACTGTTTATTTACAAAGGGAACCATTAATTTTATTCTGTTCAATGAACTATATTAAGAAAAGTTGATTTTGGCAAGAATGGAATTTTTTTGTAATATACAATGGCATCCTTCAGTTTTGCATTTGAATAACCATTTTAGTTGGCAAAGACCTAGATCCCCCAGTTCCTTCTTTAGCCTCTCTTAAAGTCTCTTTCTTTTTTCCCCTCCCTTCCCTTACCCTCCCCTTCCCCCTCCCCACCCATTCCCCCTCCCCTCCCCTTCTATAACTCTGCCTCTGTCTCTGTCTCTCTTTTTTCTTTCTTTCTCTCTGCCCAAATCCTCCAGTTGAGTAAATCCTTGTTGAGTTTACTTTGTACTGTACTTTTCCCTTGAGTGACTTTGGCTTGGACAGGAAAAGAACATAATTAGAACATATTCTGCATTACTACAGGAACATAAAAGGTGAGAACTAGACATATTTTGAGCTAGGTGGAAATTATAAAAATAAATTTTAGTTCTTGGATTTGGTGACCTAAAATGTCTGATATTTTAGTAAAATGGGTTTGAGCATTTTAAGGATAGTGCCAACTGCTTGAAATAACTCAAACTGAAAATTCATGGTTTGCTGACTCCCTAAATTACCTGGCATCCAGTGTTCCTGAATAAGCTACTATACACACTGGAAAGAAACAGTCTTTAGGAAAGCAATAGGGGTATTATGTTAATTTCAAATAATCTGAAAATGCAATAGAAACTGCTTTGAAAATCATGATCCTCTCGGTCATACTGATATGTTGCCAAACCACTAGCTTTTCTGAGCTACAAAAAAATTTTAAATGCCTAAATAACAGCATGCTATGTATGACCTTTATTTAAAGAATTTGCATTGTACCACAAGTAAATAAAACTGATACACCGGTGCAACATTGTTCTTTATAACATTTGATTTCATCTATCATTTGGGAAGAGTCTGCTATCTTTTCAAATGGTAGATGACTGTTTCCATGACAAATATGCATTTAGTTTCAGATGATAATTATTCAAAGGATTATATTGAGAATCTATACAGTTAAGAAAACTAGGAAAGTACATTTAGTGTAAAAAGTAAGGAATTTGGAAATAAGAAATAGTGGCTTTGCTAATTAGCTTGGTCATCATACCTTGGTTAAGTTTCTTAGCTCTACTATTTGCCATGCATATTAAATAAAATTTTTATAAACACAGACACAATTTTTTGGACTAAATTACTTCATAAATTGGAAATATTGACCAAATATCATTCAATATTAGTCAATAAAAAATGTTGTCTCCTTAATTTCCTACATTGTTTTTCCTTCCCAGGAAAATTAAAATGTTTTAAGATTTTTTTCAGGTTTTACTACTGGCAGAACTAAGAGGGAAAAGATAGTTTAGATTTTCATTCCTTTCTTGGGTCCTAAAGATCCTTAATTAGGCACTATGATACTCCACAGCTTTTATTTATTCCACTGTGGTACTCTCCAATTGGGTGAAATAATAGCAGCCCTAAGTAGCTGGCAGCACAATTGTCTGCCAATCTGGAAATTCTCTGTCTGAAAGTTAGAGTCCTCACTGTCATGGTAAGGGGATATTTTATCAATGAAAGTGGACAGGAGTATGGGAGAAGAATCCAATAGATTAGTATTCCAAAAGAGTTAAGGGAAAAGCAAACTTCATTGCTACAGAGAGTATTTGAAAACAAAACAAAAGAAAGCAAACCATTTTTCTTGGCTGTAGGAGATAAATGGGATTAAACAAATTTTATAAAAATGTTTTATATAAATAATTCCTTAAAAACAATGAGATAGCTTCAAAGTCACTTCTGTATATGGAAGCATACTTCTCCTCCCTCCATATTTTGAGTTTTTTTATTTAGCTGGAGTGGCAGGAGTTGTTCAAGCAAATGCTGACTGGAACAGATAAACTGAAATAAGTGGAAAGGACTGGGTCAGTCTGTGGAAATGCATAAAGGCCATGTCCTACTTCATAGTTAGCAGATTATTGTTTTAATGTAGAAATGGGGGCCAGGAGAGGAAAACCTTTCAAATTTTCAGGCAAATTGGAAATATTTATTTTCTTATTTTCTGTGAATTCTTTTTTTTCCCAGAAGGTAACTTTTATTTATTTATTTATTTATTTATTTATTTATTTATTTATTTATAATTTTTTTTATTTTCTTCTTTATTTTCTTTTAAATGTTATATTAAAAAAATATGAGGTTCCCATATACCTTCCACCCCACCCACGCCTAAGAACTAATTTTTTAAAAATTTTGCAACAGCAGCAGCAATTACAACCAAAACATTTAATAAATATACTATTTTTAATGGCAAAAAATTATAAAATTTCTAGGAAAAATTTGAAAATTACCAAGCTTTTCTAAACAGCACAAACTTAAATGTATGGAGTTATATACCACACAAATGGATTTAAAAATTCATAATTTCCTAAATTGTCTTTTTTTCCAAAATTGGCAGCTAGATTTATTGCAATTTTATTAAAAGTATAAATCTAACAGTTTTTATATTTATGTTTTAAAATCTAATAAATTTTAGAGGCGAGGATGGACAACCACCACACCAAAGAACAGAGAGGGTCTACAACTGCACGCAAGAGAGTCCCATCCATCCGTCTTATGAGATCAAAGCCCCCTCTCAATTAGAGCTGGAGTGGGCATCACCATCCCAGAATCTTCAAGATTGGGGAATAAAATATGGACTAGAGGGACTTACTGGTATTCTAGTATAGACTTAATTGTGATTCTAGCAATAGAAGAAATTATATCATTGACTGGAGACAGTGGCCACTGGAGGTGCTGAAGTCTAGGAGAGGGAAAAAGAGGTATAATACGGAGGCATTTTCAGGACTTGGAATTGTCCTGAAAAATATTTCAATGACAGATACAGGCCATGATATATGTGGCCATAACCTACAGAATTGAGTGGGAGAGAGTGTAAATTACAATGTAAACTATAATCCATGCTTAGTGGCAATGCTCCAAAATGTATTCACCAATTGCAATGAATGTACCACACTAATGAAAGAAGTTGTTAATGTGGGAAATGATGGGCAATGTGGAGAGTGGGGCAAATGGGAATCCCTTAAATTTTTTAATGAAAATTTTATGTAATCTAAGTATCTTTTAAAAATAAATTAAAAATATAAAAGGTAAAAGGAATACGAAACTAACAGCTTGTTTGTGCGAAATTTGACAAGGCAATTTATATAGAAAGCCAAAGAGACAATAATGTAAAGATGCTTCCAAATGGAATAAAAATAATTATTTTAAACCTATTACTAATTAAAACAGTGTGGTATCTGCACAAAGGTAAACAAAAACTGTAGACTAAAGGGTCCAGAAACCTATCTATAATTTTAATTATAACAACAATAGCATGCTAGATTATTGAGGAACCAAAACTTTGAAAACTGCATTTGGAAAAATAATTATCCTCATGGAAAAAGTAACGATTTTTATTACACCATGTATATCTATTTTTTTCCCTTGAAAGGAACCCTAAACAATGTGGGAAGCCTGAAATAACAATGGGTCTACCATCTGCTTAGGAGCTATAAGGTGATGCTACTGGAATTAGGGAAAAGGTACAACCTTAGGAATCCTTTGGGATCATAACACTGAAATTGCTTCGTCATATTCTCAGAAAGTATCAGCTGTGATTCTATCATGCTGACATCTTTATTTTACTCAGTCTCTGATGAAAATACAAATCCTTCTAAACTCTTGCCATCTTCTTCATTTTTATATTTTCTTATTTTTATGATGTTCCAGGGAACAAACTCAGGGCCTCCTACCTGGGAAGCAGGTGCTCAACCACTGAGCTACATCTGCTCCCTGTCATGCCATACTCTTTGATACATCCCCTAGTCTCATCTCAATCCTGAAAACTTCCCTTCCATGAAAATCTCCTGGGTGTACTCATACTAACTTCTGCTCTAGATGGTTAATATTTTTTCTTATGATTCTGTCCACTGACTCCACTTACAGCACTTTCTAAAGTCTGGCTGTCTCCTGAGGACATCACTGTTCTGGCATATTCTTAAGTCAAGTTTACATTTTCTTTTACATCTTTTATACGTTGGGTTTAAGAGGTGAGATAGTTGCTACATGTTGTCATATCCAGGCACACTATGTAATGTACTGTGGTAGCTATGAGTTTGACTGCTCTTATCTTCCTTCTTTTGATAACAGCATACACCTTCATTTTGAGGAAATGCCTATCCACCAACTTATGTTATGGATAAGCAAATCCCTTGTATTTTATAGTTTTCTATAAGTTTTTCAGATAATAATAATAGCTTACATCATACATATTGCTTTGTAAGTATAGGCATTGTATCTTTTACAAAGCTGACAATCTAAAATATTGTATTAAGAGAACAGTTATGGGAAAGCAGACTTAGCCCAGTGGTTAGGGCATCTGCCCACCACATTGGAGGCCTGTGGTTCAAACCCTGGGCCTCCTTGACCCGTGTGGAGCTGGCCCACACGCAGTGCTGATGCGCGCAAGGAGTGCCGTGCCACACAGGGGTGTCCCCCACGTAGGGGAGCCCCACACACAAGGAGTGTACCCCGTAAGGAGAGCCGCCCAGCACAGAAGAACGTGCAGCCTGCCTAAGAATGGCGCCGTCCACACGGAGAGCTGGCACAATGTGATGCAACAAAAAGAAACTCAGATTCCCGTGCTGCTGACAACAACAAAAGTGGACAAGATGCAGCAAATAGACACAGAGAACAGACAACCAGAGCAGGGGGTTAGGGAGCAGGGAGGGGGGGGGGGAGAAATAAATAAATAAATCTTTTTTAAAAAAAGAGAACAGTTAAATATTGATTTTATTATTGTTTGATTCCTAATACCTTAAGGAATATTAATACTTTGGAATTGTCTAAAACTTCCTAGAAAAGGATAATTCAGAGGAATATTTCAATGCTTATATAAATTAGAAAAATTAGGGTGTTTTTAACATTGAACCATATTATTCATTTTCAGTTTTGCAGACCATAATTCTTTCAATATTTATACTGAACAATAGCCTCAAATATAGAATATTTCAAAGTAGTTTATTCTAATGTTAGTATGTTAATCAATAGAAATATTTTTAACAGTGATGACAGTTTAATGCTGTATGGTTACACTGCCAGCATAACATAAATGGTGGGAAGACTTATGTATAGCTATCTCACTCAGAGGAAAGAACCAAGAGCCCAGCAGGGGAGCCAAGAATCATGGATAATTATTCAAGAAGCCCCCAACATTTCCCTGGCATGATTTCAAAACTGCTATGGATCAATGACTCCTTTTTGCTTTTCTTCTTCCACCATTTGAACTGGGGCATCTAAAGGCATAAACCCATACCTGTTCCTAACATTATATATTGGAGGAAATAAGGGAAGATAACTTGTCTCTTTAGTTTTACACATTCTCAGACCAAGAGTGCTATGGATTGAATAATATACCCTAAAAAGATATGCTCAAGTCCTAAATCCTGGTCTCATGAATGTACTCCAATTTGGAAATAGGATCTTTGAATATATTTTTAGTTAAAATAAGGTCAAACTGTATTAGGGCAGGCCTTAATCCAATTAGACTGGTGTCCTGCTGGGAATGGATACTTGGACACAGGCAGAATGAGAGAGGACAACAGTCATATGATGAAGGCAGAGATTGAGTTATGCCACACACCACTTTCAGAACTCTCCAGACTTCAGAGGACGCATGATCCCATCAATACCTTGAATCATACTTCTTACCTCAGGAACTGTAAGACAATCGACTTCTGCTGTTTTAAGCCACCATGTTTGCAGGGCTTTGATATAGCAGCTCTAGAAAATTAGAGAAGAGGAGAATTTTGCCCCAGGGGCTGTATTTAACAGATTATACTCAGAACTTCATATGAACCTGGGCCTAATTTAAATGATGAAAATTTGGAGTTTGATATGATGCTATAATTAGATAAAAACCCTGATAACTTTGGAAGGGTATCTATTTTTTTTATGTGGATGGACACTAATTGGAAGAAGAATATAGACTTTGAGGTGGTCCCCATGATTCCCACTCGTTGGTTTTCACATTGTTGTACATTATCCTTCCTTTGAGTTCGAGTAGAAACTATGATTTGATTTTTTTAAAGATTTTTTTACTTATTTATTTCTGCCCCCACCCCACCCCACTGTTTGTGCTTGCTATATGATCTCTGTGTTTGTTCATTGTGTGCTCATCTTCTTTTTAGGAGCCACTGGGAACTGAAACCATGTGGAGGAGAAGCACCCAATGGCTTGAGCCACCTTAGCTCTGTGTTTGTTGTGTCTCTCATTGTGTTTCCTCATTTTATCTCTTAGTTGTGTCATTTTGTTGCATCATCTTGCTGTGTCAGCTCACCTTATCAGCTTGTTGTCTTGCTTGTCTTCTTTAGGAGACACCAGGAACTGAACCTGGGACCATGTGGTCCCATGTCGAAGGCAGGCACCCAACTATTTGAGCCACATCTACTTCCCCGTGATTTCCTTTTAAATAATAAAACTATTCAAAAAAGGATGGTATTACTCCCATCTATATAGTCCATTTTGTGGTAAAATTGATAGGATGTTATTTCCATGATTTTGCTATTTTTACAAGACTCCATCTTGGTAGAAGACTCAATCTCAAGTTTTGCTCTCCTTGCTGGTTTTGAAGAAGCAAACAACCATAAGTCCTACAGTCATAATGAGATGGATTCTGCTGAAAAATTGGGTGAACTTGGATATGGACACTTCCTTGTTTGAGCCTCCAGATGAGAACTAAGTCTTGCCTAAAGCCTTGATTAGCAGAGGACCTAGCTATGCCATTGCAGTACTCCTGCCCCAGAGAAACTCTGGGATAGTAAATGTGTATGGTTTTAAGCCACTATGTTCATGGTAATTTGCTACTCAGAATAGAACACTAATGTGATATCTATAGTGGTGCTACATTTAAAATCACTGTCCATCATTTCTTGTTTGCCTCTGATGTATATATATTTCCCAAGGCTAACTACAGTTAAAAGGCACTGCTTTGTTTCAGATACATTTCCTTAGAGAGAAAAAAAATACTGTTCTCATTGATTTCTGGCTATAAGTTTGGACTTAATATAAAGAATCTCTAGGAAGTCATTGAAGCAATCAACAAATGCAAAATGGTGGATAAAACACATTAGATTAACAGCTCGTCTACTCCAAGGATGCTATCAGAGAAAACAGCTGTAAACATGGCATAAATTCGATTCAAGTTAAGCACAGCAATCTAGTTCAGGCTATTGATCTTGTCCCTATGAATGCCTGGCTGGGCAGAACAAAGGTTGTTGAAAATTCCATACATGTAAACACTCCTGAATGGTTCCCAAACCTGTTTTCCCCCCTGATTTTATAAAAGAGAGCTTAGGAAATAATTCCTAGTTATCCAGGCAAAGGTTCAATGTCAAAAAAAACAAAAACAGAAAACAGTATTTTTACACCAACGATTGCATGATTTATAGAGTTCCATATAGTGTGTATACTCATTGTGGAAATACATAGATTAAAACAAAAATTAAATTAAAAGAGCAGAATACATAAGCAATGTTTTTGCTAAATAAAATTGTGTGGGTACTTGTTTAAATGCTTTGAGGCATGGATAAGATTTTTAAAAATATGTTTTGCTGGTTGCTTATTGTGGAAATAAATGTGGTAATATCATCAATGAAATGATATGGTAAGAAAAAAATACCTCCTTGTATATATTAATTCTTCTAGAAAATGGATAAATACTGCTGTAAATAAAGGAACAATATATAAATTTAGACATATAACAGTACTTTTTCTCCAAACGTGGCCTTCAGCAATTTATGAACTACTGAAAAAAACATATGACAGCATGAATCCAGCAAGCAGCAGATAATAGACTATCTTGAAAGAGGATCCTTTTATTCCTCACACAGTAGTAGGTGATAAATGTCTCTAATGTCAGTGCTTACTATTTTCTCCTCTTTTTCCCGCCACAGCATATCTCAGATCAGAGACTAATAGTCCCCCAGGAGAAGATATCTTGACACAACCCCTTCCCATCAGTGATGGCTACAGTTATCAAACACCTGTCAGTAACTTGCAATAGGGACAAAGCTGATAGTTTGTCATTTGTCTGCCAACACATTTGGTATTTTCAGCTATAAAACAGGAGAAAGAAACATAATATAATTTATTTCTATGAACAAAAAAAGGTTCGTGATACAAGAGTCAAAATTTAGCTACAGGCTTTTAATAGTATTAACTATTTTTCTTAATAAATACTCTAAACAATGATATCTGTCATAAGGTTTTCCCACAGTGAATGGAAAACCTGTTTCTAAACTACCTAATAGCAAGGCTTATTTCAATCTTGTGCTTGAGGAAAAGACAAATAAGCATAAGCAAAATAAAAAACAATAAGCACAAGGAAAACAGGAAAATTCCATAAGTTTAGCAATAGCATTCATATTACATATAAATTCTAGTGTCCAATGATTCTCACTATATGTGTATTTAATACAAGAGAGTTTTAGTATCAGGTTGAGAAAGTTGCCTAAAAGTTTAAAACTAAACAATGTTTTGTTTTGTTTTTTTGTCTATGAAAACCTACCCATGAGCTTAATGCCGTATATATATATATATATATGAAGTCCACTCAAAACTATCACACTAGTAATACAAACACTAAATTGCCCCTTGTTAAGAAAATGTGAAATCCAAAATACAAATTATTCTGTTATGTTCAATAGACCTTAAGAGAAGAATTTTTGGCTTCTTCAAGAACTTGATAGTAAAATGAAGGAATGATTTGTTTTGTGGAGCCATTTTGAGACAGGAATGTAGGAGCCATGAGGAAACCAGTTAAAGACTTTTGAATCATTTTTATAAGGAGATGATATTAAGAGAAGCTAGTGCTCCTAAGATATCAGTGAAAATGGTGAGCTAGTTAATTAGGTGGGAGCTATCATGCACTGTGGTGAACATGATGAAGCCCTGCCCTGATACCTTTTCGGAAATAATGGATTTATTACAATAACAGCTGAGAGTGATGCCAACAGACACACTTTAGTTGCCATCCCCCTCAAGGATTACTGTAGGTGAAGAGTCACCATTCCCAATGGCACACCCTCATCTGAATGGTGTGCACTCAATGACTTGTCAAGAAGTCCTCTGACTCAGGAATAATTCAGAAGACTTCTCCCAGCTTTGGAGCACTCTTAGGTTTGGCTAATGATTCCACTGAGACCTCATTTCTGCTTGAATTCTTCCTCTGCTCAATGTTTCTTTCTTGTCTTCTCATTCCTTCTTTTCACTTTGATTACAAGATCAGTCCCCCCAAAAAACTGCTTTTTCCTGAGGATCCCAACTTGAGTCAGGTGATGACAAGAGTAGTCCAAGAAAGCAGATGTTGGGATGGGATTTTTGGAGTTGTGCGACGCTTTGCTCGGTCGGTAGAGATGGGGTCTGGCTGTGGACAAGGGGGTGGTCCAGCTTTGGACGAGGGGTCGGTCCCGCTTGGGACGAGGGGTCGATCCCACTTGGGACGAGGGGTCGGTCCGGCAGCAGACGAGGGGTCGGTCTCACAGGGGTTGCGCGGTTCGGCTGACGGGGTTGCCCGGCGAAGCCGGCGACAAGGGGGTCGCCTGGAGAAGCAGGCGACGAACTGGGGACAAGGGAGGCCAGGCCCTTGTCGGGGGCTCTCAGGACTGGAGGGCACACGGCAGAAGAACTACCGCGGAGACAAGGTAAACACGCAAGTCCAACTTTATTGAGGGAGAGGCAACAGTTTTATAGGGGCTGGGGAAGGCTGATTGGTCGAAGCCATGCCCTGCTATGATTGGTTGCCAGAGAAAGGTCAGTGGGAGGTACTGGAAGGGGGAGGGGTGGTGGTTAGGGATTGGCTGTTGCTGTTGCCGGGGGAAGTGGCACGGTTTAGGGATTGGTGGCTGCTGTTGCTGGGGTAGAGGGCAGACTTGAGTTTCCCGCCTTGTGCCTGGCTGTTGCTGCTGTCGGGGGTGGGGAGGGGAAAAAGGGCAGACTGGAATTTTCTGCCCTGCGCCTGCACAGGGAGAAAGAAGAAGAAGGGTGTTGCCTCAAAGGCATCGGGTGGCGCTATCCGGGAGGAGGGGTGGCCGTGGAAGCATGGCCGCCGAGAAGGGGAGACCCGAGGGCACTCTGCGCCCATGCTGAGCTCCCTTCAGGGGTGGCGGTGAGTCCAACCAGCCACCCTATTATGGGGGCAGCGGCTTGGAATTAGGCCTACCGCGGCTGCTCCCCCGCCAGGCCAGCAAACCCCACTTCAGCCTGAGGGGTGACCGCAGGGTTGGACCACCTATCTCCTTGTTCGCAGTCAGCACACCATCACTGGTGTAGGATAGGATACAGGAAGTTCTGGGCACAAAGTAGCAATACCATTATTACAGCTTCCATCAGTTGTAACTGGGATAGTATGTGGGTTCAGTTGCTGGTACAATTATGAAAATTTTGACAAGTATAAAAATATTAAATAAAGGGTCAGTGGAATTAGGATTCTTTTTAAAGCAAGATTGACATTTTAGAAAAAGATAATGAAGGTCTGAGTACAATTAATTTGCAATTAAAAGTGAAATCTGTGAAAGTTTCCTTTGCAGCATATTAAGAAACTCTTATATACTTCTGCCAGGGGGTAGGAAGAGCTGAGGACAAGATTTAAGGTTTAATTTTAAGAGTGTCTGAGATCCAAAGTAAGCTAACCTCCAAACTAAGTCAGGTTTTCTATTCCAACTTTAGTTCTCTTGTTAAAGAAACAAAAACACTCCTAAGAGGCAGGATATTCCAGGGGCCTAAATCTCACCTCCTAGTAGTCTAGGGTAAAGGCCAGACTGCTCCGGGAAGGTTAATTCTTCACCGCACAATATCTTAGAAACCAAAGTGACCATATGGCCCCACTTAAAGAGTGGGGTTATATTGAGGCTAGGTAATATATGGGGTTCAAATTCATTTTCACCTTACAGTAGTTCCCACTAGGTCACTTATGGTCATTTACCTGATCCCAAATTGTACTTGGCAGTTGAAACAACCCTTATTTTGGTTCCCTAACTTGTAGATTGAAATCTGTCCTACTTGGAAAGGCTAGGTGGAGACATCTAAATCTTTCATCTCCCAGCCTAAACAAATATATCCTAAACAGTATTAATCATGGGTGGGGAATTCCAAAATGTACTGCCACTTATAAAGACCTAAAAGCAGCTTTAGTGGTCTCAAATATATTTCTACTTGATTCAGAAGAATGGTCCTGGCAAAAATTAGTCAGATTCAAGATAATGACAGTGAAACACTATGAATACAATCATTTAGTAGCCTCAGTTGCAGTTTATCTAATAGATGTGGCCTTGAGTATGCAGCCATTAACAAGGTAAGGGAGGAATAAGTGAGCCTCGTTTGAATGAAGACTAGACCCCTCAAGAATCCTCCATTAATGCACCATCTAATATCTGTGAGCTGCATCTCTTATGACAAGCTGATAGAAAGGAAAGATACTATGATTCATTAATGGTTTTTCTCCATAAGTTGAAGCAAGGCAATAATAGACGGTGGATGCATAAAGCCTCCACAATGGTGAGGGGGAATCCTCTTAATGTTTAGAGCTATATGAAGGATACTTTATGTGTAGAGAGAAGTGCTGAAAGTTAAAATACACATGAGAAGAGGTGAAGGGCTTAGACAGATGATCAGAGGACTGGCAAGGAAAATATATTGGAAGAACAAATATGATTACATTTGGAGTAAAGCCACATAGCTGGATCTATTGGAATGGGCATGTGGCCAAAGATTTTTGAGGTATATATTAACATTCACTTGAAATCATATATTACAGGAGGGACATTAAATAACTCATTAGAAAAATAAATGATATGGTCAATTGATATCAGCCAACGTTGTCATTACCAATCCAATGTTATCACATTGATTGCATGAGCAAAGTAGATATTGTCTCTGGGATGGAGGCTAAACAAGGACCCGATGGCATTGGCTCCCACTATCAAGGCTGATCTACATCTACTGATGAATCTCCAAATTGACAGTAGAAGGGACTAATTATGTCCCTGATATGTTCTCATGCCTTGAGGAAACCACTTGATGGGAAGTTGATTGATAGTGGCCTCTTTTATCCTGAAAGGGACAGTAATTCATTTTTATACTAGTTTACACATACTCCCAGTACAAATTTACCTTTTTTGCCCAGAGAGCTCCAGGAAAGATCACTACTTAAGGATTTCTATATACCTACATAGGTAATTTACTAGGGCACTGTTTGGTAGTCCCTTATCCACTTTTGATGGACAAGACTATCACTCCTCTTAATTTTTTTGCCTTTCATTTTTGTATGTGTCTTCCCCCAAATAATTTTATCTTAGAATCTGCTTTCGAGAACCCAACCTGAACATATAGGCTTATGATGCACTGGTGGAATTAATTCAGCTCCATAAATTTAACAATATACCCCCTATTCATTGTCAGTGACATGTAATACCACTTTAATCATAAAGCACACTATTTTTTTTTCTTTTTTTTTTATTGACTTTGTAATAATATTACATCAAAAATATATATGTGAGGTCCCATTCAACCCCGCTCCCCCACCCCCCCCTCTCCCCCCCCCACAACACTCGTTCCCATCATCATGACACATCCATTGGATTTGGTAAGTACATCTTTGGGCACCTCTGCACCTCATAGTCAATGGTCCACATCATGGCCCATACTCTCCTCCATTCCATCCAGTGGGCCCTGTGAGGATTTACAATGTCCGGTGATTGCCTCTGAAGCACCATCCAGGGCAGCTCCATGTCCCAAAGACACCTCCACCTCTCATCTCTTCCTGCCTTTCCCCATACCCATCGTCCACCATGTCCACTTTTCTCAATCCACTACCACCTCTTCTATGTGGACATTGGATTGGTTGATAAAGCACACTATTAAGAATGCAAGTATAGTAGAGGTATCCTTGAGGTCTTGGCTAGAATTAACTAAAAAAGGTAGAGAAAAATAATAGAACTTGTCTCTACTTGAACACGAATATGTTTTTCTTATTTAGTTAAAACCAGTTATAAAGCTAAATGTTTTGAACAGTCCAAAGTATTATTCCATATTTGAATAAGTTATTTTTTGTTTTAATCAGGTACCAATAAATGGAACAGATTCTAAGAACTAAAGTGGTGAGAAATAAAATAAAACTTATAGAGAAAAACTGACATAAAACCTTTTAGAAAGGGGCATGAAATTTCATCAGTCTCTCTGGGCAACTACAGTCTAGGCCTGCACAACTTGGATTATTCCATACAACTGTGACTCTGTCCCTACCTCTGGCAAAGGAGAAAGTTGGGGGAAGCTTCATCGGTCCCTGGGGCAATGACAGTAGCTTGAGCCTCCACAGTTTATAGCACCAGTTACATCCTTGGCTCCTACTGTACAACCAGCAAGGGAGAAATGACAGGAAGGCCAAAACTAAAGAGAAAAACTGCACCCAGAATAAATACTCTAGTAAGCCAGATACCAAGACACCAACAAAAAATTATGATCCACACCAAGAAACAGGGAGCTATGGCTCAGTTAAAGGACCAAGGTAAGCCTCCAGATGACATAAAGGAGTTGAGACAACTAATCATAGATGTTCAAACAAATCTCCTTAATAAATTCAATGAGATGCCTAAAGAGATTAAGGATATTAAGAAGAAACTGATGAGCACAAAGAAGAATTTGAAAGCATACATACAAAAATCACAGATCTTATGGGAATGAAGGCACAATAAATAAAATTTAAAAACTTTGGAATCATATAATCGCAGATTTGAGGAGACAGATGAAAGGATTGGTGAGCTTGAAGAAATGGCCTCTGAAAGTGAACATACAAAAGAAGAGATGAAGAAAAGAATGGAAAAAATTTAACAAGGTCTCAGGGAACTAAATGACAGCAAGATATGTGCAACCATGAGTGTCATGGGTGTCCCAGAAGGAGAAGAGAAGGGAAAATGGACAGAAGGAATATTTGAAGAAATAATGGTAGAAAATTTCCCAACCCTATTTAAGGATATGGATATCCATGTCCAAGAAGCAAAACATACTCCCATCCAGAATAATCCAAATAGACCAACTCCAAGACACATACTCGTCAGAATGTCAAATGCAAAAGAAAATAGAGAATTCTGAGGACAGCAAGAGAAAAGGGAGAAACAATGCATAACATATAAGGGATACCAATAAAATTAAGTGCTGATTTCTCACCAGAAACCATGGAAGTAAGGAGACAGTGGTCTAATGTATTTAAGATGCTACAAGAGAAAAACTTCCAGCCAAGAATTTTATATCCAGCCAGACTGTCTTTCAAAAATGAGAGAAAGCTTGGAATATTCACAGATAAACAGAAACTGAGAGAATTTCTAAGCAGGAGACCAGATTTTCAGGAAATACTAAAGGGTGTGCTAGAGCATGAAAAAGACAGGAGAGAGAGGACTGGAAGAGAGTCTAGAAATGAAGATTATATCAATAAAAGTAACTAAAAGTATCAAAAGAGTGGTGAAAATAAAATGACAGATAAAACTCAAATAGTCAGGAATAAACTTAACCAACAATATAATGCACTTATATTCAGAAAACTGTAACCCAATGTTAGAAGAAAGGAAAATGGTACTAAATAACTGGAAGAACAGTCTATGCTCATGGATTGGAAGACTAAATATCATTAAGATGTCAATTCTACTCAAATTGATATACAGATTCCATGCAATATGGATAAATTTCCACCAGCATTTAAAAAAAAATTGAAAACACAATTATCAAATTTATTTGGAAGGGTAAGGGGTCCTGAATAGCCAGAACATCATAAAAAGGAAAAGCAAACCCTCATCTCCAGAATTTAAATAACTCTACCAAGCTATAGTGGTAAAAATAGCATAGTACTGGCATAAAAACAGACACATAGACCAATGGAACCAAATTGATGGTTCAGAAACTGACCCTTACATGTATGGTCAAATGATTTTTGACTAGCCTGTCAAACCTACACAGCTCAGGCAGAACAGTCCATTCAGCAAAATGATATCCATAGCTGAAAGAAGGAAAAAGGACTTCTATCTCACACCTTATCCAAAAATTAACTCAAAATGGACCAAAAACCTAAAAATAAAAGCAAAACTTCTAGAAGAACCTGTAGGAAAATAATTTAAGACATGGTGGTAGGTGGTAGATTCTTAAAGGGGGTAAGAGGACTGGGATGGACTACTAATGTTCAATGTAGGTAGAAGTTTTAATTAGCTTTACTGTAGAAGTGTGGAAATGTATAGAATGGATGGCAACAAATAATGAGTAATAGCTAGTTTATAAATGAGGATGTGGTTGAAAATGGTAGTCTACGTATGTAAATGCCAATTGACAGAATGCTTGAGAGTAATCTAGGAATGAATAGCACAGTAAACCAAGAGGTGAATGAGAATTGTGGTTGATGGTACAGATGCAGGAGTGCTCTTTGTGAGCTATAGCAAATGTATATCACCACTGTGGGGTGTTGGGAATGCATGGGAAAAATACAACTGGAGTGACCTATGGACTGTGATTAGCAGTAATAATATAATATTCTTGTATGTATATCAAAGATGTACTGTGCTGATAATGGGGCAGTATGGAAAATGTGAGCCAAATGTATTCTACGGATGTGGTAGCAATCAGATGATATTATCTTACCTGTAACAACTGTTCCACCACAATGTGGTGTTTGATAGTGGGGTGTTGTTTGGGAATTCTGTACATGTTCGTGATTGTTTTATATGTTTACAACTTCTGTCATAAAAATATATTTAAAAAATAATAATAGAGTGGATTGGGGTAAAAACACATCAAATGTAAGATAAGGACTATAATTAGTAGTAAGATTTTGATAATATTCTTTCATATTTGTAACAAATCTCTCATGGCAATGCAAGGTGTTGGTGGAAGGTTGATGTATGGGACCCCTGTATGATATTATGCATGTTTGCTTTGTAAGTTCACAACTTTTACTATACACTTAATTGTTTATGTATGTTCTTATATAAATGATATAAAGATAATAATAATAGGGAGGGTTGGGGGGAAATACTTTGGTTAGCAGTAATATTTTGACAAATCTCTTTAATCATTAGTTAAAAAGGTTTGGCAACAATGTAAGTTGTTGGAGGTAAGGTGAGTTATGAGAGTCCTGTATAATATTATATATGTTTGTTTTGTAAGTTCACAACTATTGCTATATATTTATTGTTTATGTATGTTTTTGTGTGGGTGATATATTTCAATAAATTAATTTAAAAAAAAACAGGGAGGCAAGAGAAGACATCAAATTTATATAATAAAAGGAAAATTTTATAAAAAGTAATTCCTACAAGAACAAAGATCCCTAAGAAAGTAAAGTATAACAATTGTTTAAGTCAGTAAAATGTTGAAAAATATAAATCTTTTAGAAAGTATTACAAACTGTCAAAGCAATGGTTAACAGGAAAGACAAAACGCCTTTAGTGATTAATCCAGGAGGCCCAATATCCCATTATTAGGAGATCCAGAGAGATCTATGAAAGAGTGAGAAGAAATTACAATTTTCATCAAAGAGAACACTTCTCAGAAAGAAAATATTTCATTTTCCATATTTAAACTGCATACCAATGATCTATCATGATGAACAAATAAAGACCATAACAAGGTAAAGAATCTGAATATTGAGAAAGAATTTGAAAAATTCATATGCATCCTTAAATATTTAAAAAATCAGAATCATCGAGTTCTAAGAGCAGTTCTAGAAGCTAGACTATAAATGGAGTAAGCCTTCAAAATTTTAACAGGAAATGATTTTCCAGTTCAAAATTCCTATCCACCCCAAAGAGCACAATATTTGTGAATATAATTAACAGCACTGAATTATATATTTGAATGTGGGTGAAAGGGGAAATTTTATATTGCATATATGTAGTAGAATAAAAACTAAAAACAAGAGTGGAAAGAAACATAGTATTACTCAAGTTTTCTAAAGGTCAAATTTTTTTAACAAAATGATCTTTTCTTTTTCATTCACCTAGTTTGCATCTGAATACTGAAGTAAATTGTTAAATAAAATATGCTTAAATTCTACTGTTGATATTTCACTTTTCACAGGAAATCACCATAATGCAAATACATAAAACCATGTTGAAGTTTTACCTTTCTTTGAGAAATATCTTCAGATGCTTATACAATAACATGTTCACTAAGAAAGGTGCTCATTTGAAAAGAACAAGTCTCTACATGGTGCACTGTTACTTCTAACAGGGATTAAATAGCTCTAAGACGGATGGAACACATTTTTTAACCTAATAAATTTTAGCAATTACTGCTAATACTTATGACACAGTTCCTGTGCACTACTGGTATGCTAACCACTTCAAACATGCTGTTCATATGATCCTTAGCAGCAGTCTAATTTTGAGAAAAAACATCAGCTAAATCTCTTTAGAAACTGTTTTACAAAATACTTGATCAGTAATTCTCAAAACTGTCAAGGTCATCAAAAGCAAGGGCAAGTGTCACAGCCAAGACACCACCCCAGGGAGTCATACCAATCATATTATGTGATGTCATGAATTGGCTCCTGGAACAGAAGGAGTTTAGGTAAAGAGTAAGGAAATGTGAATAAAGCATAGACTTAAGTTAATAATAATCTAGTAATTTTGGTTCATTGATTGTAACAAAATTACCATGATAATCAAAATGCTATTAATCAAGGAAATGGATTGTGTGGTATATGCGAATTCTCTATACTCTCTTTACATTTTTCTGAAAATCAAAAATTCTTCTAATAAAAATATTTATTTTAAAAAAGATTTTGCAATTAAAAATTAAAAAAGCAAAGCAAAGATTCAAACGTATTTGATTTATTTCTGTAAATGTGTCAAAAATATACATAAAATCCCTACAAATAAAATCCCATTTTGATTCAGAAATAAAACATTTCTGTCTTATGAATAATTTATACCATCAGCAGTGCTCCAAAAATACTTAATTTACAAGGTAAACTAAATCTTACCATATCTTACCACATTTAAACATTATCTATATTTATCCCCCAAGTATGGAAAATATAAACCTGTATGAACAATTGGTTGGTTTGCTTTTATTTTGGCACCTAAATTTTTTATTTTATCTTACAGTCATGTAATTATGTATACTCACGTAAATCCTGCAAGAATGTCCTAATGTCACAGGGTTTTGCCAAAGTTTGCAAAAATGCCATAGTCAGAAAAGTTTTAGTAATAGGAGCTGTGGACTTATTTTTCTGGGTCTGCCACTTACAGTTACATTATTCTTGCATAGAAACCTAAAATGTTTATATTTAAAATGGTTCTCCATTTTTAATTAGAAATAATATTTGCACACTTTTTTTGCATTTAATTAGGGCAAATACACAATATTCGTGTTAAGGAATGTTATTAAAATGCCAAATATCACCATAAGATTTGGGGAACAAAACTACAATCCGATCCTCTTCTTCCTCATGTACCCAACCATTGAGTGTCTTTAATATTGGTCAGGAAAATAGATAAAGGGGATAACTGGGAAAATCAGAATGTCTATACCGATTACATTTCAAAGAAGAGAGAGCTACCCACTGGGGAAAAGCATAGCTACAGAAAGTGATAGGTGAAAAAAAAAAAAAAAGACAAATGCATGACAGACAACTGGACCACAATAAAGGAAAGATTTGGAGGTAATGAAGAGGGAGGAAGATGGAAATATATGTGGAGGAATCTGCCTTTCATTGAGATGTATATATATATATGTATGTATATATAGAGAGACAAAAGTACCATGGATCTTCACTATGGATTAGAAACGGATTATCCTTCAAAATTCTTGCAGAAGTTTTATTTAAATATTTCATAATAATTTTCAAAAATCTTTCATTGGTAGAAAGACCAGCATTTCTTGGAAAGCAGGTCTGGTGTTAAAAGGGTTTGTTTAAAGGAACAGCTAGATACCCTGACTTTATATGAGTTACTGTATACTCTGCATTTAGTGCTTACATAAAAATGATCAAGTGTCTCATAAGTATAAGATTTTTCATCTAAGAAAGACATTTATGAACACAGTGTGGAAGCCACATTTTTTTTTGTTGTTGTCATATGCATGTGTTACAGGGAAAAGGAGAGTGACATAAAACAAGCTTGAAGAATTTGGTATACTTCATGGTTAAAATTAATTAGCAAAAAATGATATCTAAGTAAAAGACTGCACATGTTCAGTGTAATGAGTGACCAGTAGAATGAGCATGTACTTGTCTTTAGAGTACATCCGCACTAAGGATTCTCATTCACAATTTCCAGGTGGTTGGCTCTGCTAAACAAAACTATAAGCCATAAATCACGTGACTACATACCCAATTATAACCCATCACATGCTCCATGCACAAGAGAAGTGGTTAATATTCACCTCATTTCATTTTTAGTGCAGGAATATAAAGGTAGATCTAAGCATACTAGGCAGGCGTCTTGATTCTGACTGATCCACAATATTTTAGGAAGAGAGTTCCACATGGATGGAAGTGCTTATTACTAATTTACAGCCCTGACAGCTGTGCAAATGAGTATCCTATAATGCAGTAGAGTGCCACTGCCGACTCAGCAAACATCAATGCCACATGCAAAACAGGCACCAACCAATTTGCTGACTTCATTTAATACACGCCAGAATGCATGTGGCATAATTTCTTTGCTCAAGGAGAAAGCATAGCTTTTGGTGGCTATACTACTCACTGGATAAACAAAACAAAGCAAAACCATTTTGCTAATTAGAATATAAGTTCTAAGTCCCTTTATCTCCCAAACAGTGTTTTACAAATGGCTAATGGCAAATATTCTGATTGCACTGAGTCAAATGACTGCAACCAACTATAGCCATTCCATTTCTTTGGCAGATTTTTTTCAACATAGTAGAGATTAAAAGAATACCAATTGAACTAATATAGATTGATGAGGAATGATGAAGATACAAAGGCATTTTCAAAGAGAAAGAGAATTTACAGATTATCTCTGAAATTCTATTTAAAGCAGAGACTATGACACAAATGATGGTTAGCAAAAAAGCAGTAAATAAGAATCTAAATGAAATTAATCATAAACTATAAAACAGAAAAATAATTACTAATTTCATTTTAGTAGATTTTAAAATCAAAGCAGAATTAAAATTCTGGAAAATTTTAATATGATCCTTGAGAGGTATTCAGAGCAGATTAGTCTACATGGCCTATATACAATAAATTTAGAAAACAATAAAAAGAAATACAGCTATTCTCCCAGTGCCACAAGTTTAATATTCTACATAATCAATACAGGAGACGACATGATGAAAATGTTAGAAGTAATAAAATAGTTTGGCAAGTTTTTGGAAGCAAAAATTAATTTACAAAAGAAAACAAAATCCAAAGTAATTCCTATCTATTAGCAAAAATCAATTTCAAATTTTGAACCATAAAACATTTGCTAGAGGAAATGCAACTAAAAAGATTAATACACTTGATAATACTAAACAATTTTAGATATGCCTGAATAAAAAAGTACAAGCAAATTAAAGGAAATGAAACAGGCATGGATGCTTTCCTCCCTAAGATTGTGAACAAAGCAATGATGTGTTCTATCACCATTCCTATTCAACATTATACTGAAAGACCTAGCTAATGCAAGAAAAAAAGAAAGGTAAAGGAAAAACATAGATATTGGAAAGCAATAAATAAAACTATTAATTTGCAGATGGCATGACTGACTATGTGGGAAATCCCAAGAAGTATGCAAACAAATTCCTGGAACTTGAAAGAGTGTTTAGTAAGTTTGCAGAATTCAAGATTATTATACAAAAGTCAATTGTTTTTATATTTACCAGCAATGAACACTTGGAATTTGAAATTTTAAAAATACCGTTTACAATATTACCCAGAAATAAAATATTATGTATATATCTAAGGACATATGTAAAGATCTATATGTAGAAACTATAAAATTTTAATGAAAATTAAAAGCTCTAATAAATGGAAAGATAGTCTACATTCATAGATTAGGAGACTCAATAATGTCAAATTCTCAGTTAATCCCAATATAATGTATAGATTAACACAATCCAATCAAAATGCCAGCAAGCTATTTTGTAGATATCAAGAAAACAGACTGCAAATTTTGTGGGAAAGGGAGCAAGTATAGCTCAGTGGTTGAGTGCCTGCTTCACATGTACGAGGTCTTGGGTTCAGTCCTTAGGACCTCCTAAAAAAAAATTATGGGAAAATGCAAAAGACCATCAAATATCACTAAATACAATACTGAAGAAGAATAACAAAATTGAAGAATTAACACTATGGATTTCAAGGCTTACTATAAAGCTATTTTAATCAAGATAGTGTGACATTGATGAACTGATAGATAAATAGGTGCATAGGGAAGAATAGAGCTCAGAAATGAACCCACACACATGTAGTTAACTAATTTATATGCAAAGAATTAAGCTAGACAAAGACCATATATCTTTCACAGAAATTAACTCAAAATGGATATTAGACCTACATGTAAGGTGAAAAAATATAAAATTACTAGAAGAAAATATAGGAGAAAACATATGTGATGTGAGGTTTGATGATGAGTTTTAAATATAACAGCTAAAGCAAAATCCATGAAAGAAAAAATGATATATTGGAGTTTGTTAAAATTTAAAATACCTTCTCTGCAAAAGCCAATGTTAAGATCATAAAAAGATAAGCCAGGGAAGCAGACTTGGCCCAATGGATAGGGCATCTGCCTACAGTATGGGAGGTCTGCAGTTCAAACCCCAGGCCTCCTTGACCCGTGTGGAGCTGGCCCATGTGCAGTGCTGATGCACATGAGGAGTGCTGTGCCACGCAGTGGCGTCCCCCGCATAGGGGAGCCCCACGCGCAAGGAGCGCGCCCCGTAAGGAGAGCCGCCCAGCGCGAAAGAATGTACAGCCTGACCTAGAATGGCGCTGCACACATGGAGAGCTGACACAACAAGATGACGCAACAAAAAGAAACACAGATTCCCGGTGCCACTGATAAGGGCAGAAGCGGTCACAGAAGAATACACAGTGAATGGACACTGAGAGCAGACAACTGGGCAGGGGGGAGGGGGAATAAATAAATAAAAATAAATAAATCTTAAAAAAAAAAAAAGATAAGCCAAACACTGAGATAAAATATTCACAAAACACTTATCTGCCAAAGTACTTGTTTCTGAAATACAGGAGAAACTCTTTCAAATCAACAATAAAAAGCAAACAGCCCAATTTAATAAAATGGGCAAGAGAATTGACACTTCACCACAGAAGATATGAAAATGGAAAAGAAACATATGGAAAAGATACTGAACATCATGTGTCATAAGGGAATTGCAAATCAAAATAACTAGATACTATTACAATTACACTTCTTTCAGAGTGACTAAAGTACTCAAAACTGAAAATACCAATTGATGGGAAGGATACTGAGCAACAGAAAATCTCATTAATTGCTATTGGGAATGAAAAATGGTACAGACATTTCACAGTTCAGTACAAAGCAAAATATAGTTTTACCTTCTGGCAATTGTGTTTCGAAGCAATGAAATTGTAGTACATCCATACAATGGGTTATTATTCAGTGACAAAAATAAGTGAGCTGCCGAGACAGAGAAAGATATGAATGGATCTAAATATTTAGAACTAAGTGAAATAAGTTGGTCTGTAAGACCCATCATATGAACTAATGGAAAAGGCAACACCATAGAAACAGTAAATTGATCAGTGGTTACCAAAGGTTTGGACAGAAAAACTGTTGAATAGGTGAAGCAGTGGTATTGTATAAGACATTGAAACACTTCTATATGGCACTATAATGGTTGATATATAATGCTGTGTATTCATCAAAACCCTCAAAAGGCTCAAAGAATGAACCTTAATGTCTGCAAAATTTTTAAAAAATCATTTAAGCAGTTGGGCAAATCTCAAAGTAGAATGCAGAGTGATAAACAAAAACAAAAACAAAACAAAACTAAAAACCCTAACTGAATTACCATTAACAAGAAACATTTTCTCTAAACGGGGTTTGGGGAAGAAAGTTGCTGACCAAAGTAACTTTAGAAATGAGTGAAGTTTGTAAGACAAAAGCAAAGGAAAGTGAATATAATCACTGTACTCCAGACGATGTTTCCATGGGGGAACTAGATAGCCATTCTGTTAATGCCATACATGAAGACTGGAATTTAAAAATTATTTAAATATACAGTGTAGGACAGGACCAGCTTTCTTACTGTTGGAGCAGGAGATAATACTTAAGCTGAAAAGAAGAGAATGATCCATGTGGTAATGGAATTGGTAACGTCAGTATGAAGGGTCACTTAACTTACCATAGATACATAAATTTACATATAGAAATATTTATAGGTTAGTATACACACAGACATTTCCTTGCTCTGTTACCTGTGGACCTAGAAACGGTGACACCCTTGTAGTAACCAGCACACCTAACACCCAGACCTTGGTTTATAACACCATTCTCCAATAAAAGGAAATGCCTGATTCCACAATTGGGGGAGCAATATACATGATGATCCTAGTCTAATTATTGTGCCAGAAAACAAAGGAAAGTCAAAAACAAAACAGACAAACAAAACTAAGAACAAAAACCTCAAAATAAGGAGGTATGTCAAAAGGACACAAGACATTTTTCTTGTTCATATGTATATTATAATATACATTAATAAATATAAAGAAACAAAATAGGAATATTATGAAAGATTTTAACTCATATGTGTTGGCTGAGTCTAAAAGTTTGACTCGATTGCACATACATAATATTGTCTGTGCTTGACTATGCAGATGGCATAGGGTGAAGAGAGTTCAGTAGCCAAAGAGAAAACAGTGAGCCTATCATTAGTTATCTGGTGATTCTTCCATAATAAATCTTTTTTTCCATAATAAATCTTACTGTTTGGGATAGAGTGAACATATTTTCCTAAGATACTCAGTCTCCAAGGTGGCTTTTGATGGCCTTAGATAAACCTTTCAAACAGGGAAGTGGATAACATAGCTGGAATGAGGAGTGTTGGTAGGGATTATAATTTCCTTCAATTTCTTCCACTGGTGTATTTTTTTTTACATTTTAAAAATTTATTTGTTTGAAAACAGAAATGAGGCTACAGTTAAAACATAAATAAAATAAAATAAATACATAAAACAAGTTGTAGAATAAGGACAGTATAATACATTTTTTAAAAAACATTTATTTAGTTTATTTTATTTCCCTCCCCCTCACCCCGGTTGTATGTTCTCTGTGTCTATGTGCTGTCTGTTCTTCTTTGTCTGCTTCTGTTGTTATCAGTGGCATGGGAATCTGAATTTCTTTTTGTTGCGTCATCTTGGTCATCTTGTTGTGTCAGCTCTCCGTGTGTGCGGCACCATTCCTGAGCAGGCTGCACTTTCTTTCGCGCTGGGCGGCTCTCCTTAAGGGGAGCACTCCTTGTGCGTGGGGCTCCCCTACGCACGGGACACCCCTGCGTGGCAGGGCACTCCTTGCATGCAATAGCACTGTGCATGGGCCAGCTCCACACGGGTCAAGGAGGCCCAGGGTTTGAACCGCGGACCTCCCATGTGGTAGATGGACGCCCTAACCACTGGGCCAAGTCCGTTTCCCAGGACAGTATAATATTATGTACAGTTTTTAAATATGCAAAAATCAATATTTTAAAAATAATTATGTAAAAATTTATACATATGCATTAGATTGACTAAAAGCAAATTTGGAAAGGTAAATACTTCTCCTGAGCCAGAATTGGGAAGGAAAAATGGGGGACTCAGTCTTTTAGATTTATTAATAAATAAAATATTTTAAACAAACAAAAAAGCACACAAAAGTCAAATGAATAAGTTCTTAGTAGTAAAAGCTGGAACAGTTTGAGCAAGAAAATAAAGTAATGCTAGATTAGAATCCAAAGCATGTAATAAAAATTCACAAGTACATATGGGTATAAATAAATGAGCGAATAATTTAATAAATGAAGTAGAAATGGCAAATCTCTCCATACACCAATTGTAAGGGAGAAACATTTCCCTCAAGGAGGTGGAATATAACTCCCCAATACCTTAATTGTAGACTGTGTGTAGTAAATTATTTGTAGAGTGTACAGTATAGGAATGGGGAAAAAGCAAATTTCCACTGGAGAAATCTAACACACACTACCGCGGCTGGATGCTCAAGGTTAACATCAAAAGTGGTGTCATTTTCGTAGTTTCTACCCTTGAAATAATGTAATGATTTGGTACTTTACTTCGGTTGTCTTCCTCACAAGATTGGTATTTCTTTTAATTCCCATCTACTTTTTTATTCAGACTGATTTAATGTTTTTTAGTAGAGTCAAATCTTTTTATTTGCATTTCCTTTAGCAAATAGTTTTATAGTTTAAAATTTGAAATTGATTTTTGCTAGGAGATGGAAATCACTTTGGATTTTATTTTCTTTTGCATATTGATCTTTGAATCCAAAAACTTGCCGAACTATTTTATTAGTTCTAATATTTTTTTCATGTGGTCTCCTGTATCGATTATACAGAATATCAAACCTGTAACACTGCTTTCAAATTCATTATATATTAGTCACGGTTCTTTAAGGAAACAGAACCTACAGGAGCTATCTGTAAATATTGTAAGATTTTTAATGAGAATTGTCTCACATGACTGGAGATGCAGGAGGCCAAATTAGATAGGGCAGGCCAAAACTGGGGACTCCAATGAAGGTTTTCAATGAATTTCCTGAAAGAAGCTGGCTGGCCGAAGTAGAGATGGAAATTCTCACTTTTGACTGTTGAAATCAGCACTTCTTTTAAAGCATCCATCTGATTGGATGAGACTTTTCTGACTGCTGAAGGCAATCAACTTATTGATGATTCAAATCCACAAAAGGTTCTCACAGAGCAATCAGGGCATTCCTTACTTGACCAAACAACTGGACACCAAAACCTGGCCAAGTTGACACATCATGTTAACCATTACATGGGACATACAAACTAATCTGCGTGTTCTGAATCTCCCAAAGCCATGCTGAAACGGTCCAGAATTTTAATTATGCTTTGCTTTTAAAATCTACTAAATTGAAATTAGCATTTATTTTTTCTATTTTATAGTTTATGATTAATTTTACTTAGATTTAGATTTAGTTTATTGCCTTTTTGCTAACCATCATTTGTGTCCAAGTCTTCCTATTGAATAAATTTTCTGTCATGATCTGTAAATTATCTTTGTATTTGAAAATATCTTTATAACATCATTCTTCATCCTTCTTCACTAGTTCAATTGGTATTCAATTTTGAATTCGTAATTCCTTCAGATGCTTACTTTTACCAACATATTGAATTATTCTCTTGTCTTGTAGCATGTACTGTTGCTAAATAGACTGCATGGCAGATTCCAAAGGCATGGCTTATTTTTTACTCTGCTAGATAGCCTTCTAGTTTGAAGATTTATGTGCTCTAAAATTCCAAAAGAATTTTCAGACTTTATTTTCTTAGCATTTTATTTCCACTCTTCCAATAATGTCTTTCTGGAACCCCCATTACACTTAGATATTACCTTCATCTTTTATCCTCTGCTATACACACACACACACACACACACACACACACACACACAATTCTGTGTGCTGCAGTATTGTGGAAAATTTTCTCAGCTCTAAATTCCATTTAATTAGTTTTCTCCTCAACTGAAAAATCTTCCATTAATTTATTTATTTATTTTCTTTTTTTTTTTTTTTAAGATTTATTTATTTATTTAATTTCCCCCCTCCCCTGGTTGTCTGTTCTTGGTGTCTATTTGCTGCATCTTGTTTCTTTGTCCGCTTCTGTTGTCGTCAGCAGCACGGGAAGTGTGGGCGGCGCCATTCCTGGGCAGGCTGCTCTTTCTTTTCACGCTGGGCGGCTCTCCTCACGGGCGCACTCCTTGCGCGTGGGGCTCCCCCACGCGGGGGACACCCTTGCGTGGCACGGCACTCCTTGCGCGCATCAGCACTGCGCATGGCCAGCTCCACACGGGTCAAGGAGGCCCGGGGTTTAAACCGCGGACCTCCCATATGGTAGACGGACGCCCTAACCACTGGGCCAAAGTCCGTTTCCCATAATTTATTTATTTATTTTCTTGATAAAAGTTCTCTTCTACAGTTTAGTAAATTATTTTATATTTTTACACACTATCCTAGTTTTTTCTCAATTTACTTTTTCTTTCATTAATTTCATTAGTTTTAATCAATTAACACATTTTAAATTATCTTGTTAATGTTGTGTTTAGGATTCAGAATTTTCGGAGCAATTTTTCCTTTTTTTTCTTGGTTGATGAGTTTTATCTTCGTGGATCTTTTCCTCATTTGGATTCCAACTTTTATTATGAATTTATCTTTATCACCTATTTTTCTCACTGGATTATTCCTTTGCACATTAGATTATAAAACTGTTACTCTACAAATGTTTTTGTGTGTTGGTATTCAGGGGTTATTCTTCTCAGGAGTGAGTTACTGCAGATATTGACTGAAATGGACATGGCATTATAGAAGCATAGGCTGTTTAGCTGCCCATGGTGAGGAAGGAATAGAAATAGAGGGATCACAAGAGTGCTGTTTGTAGATACTAAGAGCAACAAATTTTAATAAGAATTAATATATTTCACAAGAAGTGGCATTTCTTAATTACTTGGTTTCCCTTAAATGTTTGAAAGAGAAATACAGTCATACCTTGGTACTCGGCTGCTTTGAAACTCATTGAATTTGGTTACTAGATGTATTTTGACATGGTACTCGACAAGCAAGCTAGAACTTGTTTGTGTTGGTTGCCTCATGACTCGCTACCCTTTCCAGTTGAAAGAAAGTGTCACGTGTTAGTCTCGCAATAGCTCTTGCCCTGTGCACATCCCATTGCAGTCTTATCTTAGCTTCTGTGGTCATTTTGTGTATTTTTGTGTATTTTTCTCATCATGAGTCCTAAGAAAATGAGTAGTGATAGCATTGAGCAGAGAAGAAAATTACCTCACACCACCATTGAGAAAAAAAAAAAAAAAAGAAATAATAGGTAAAAATGAGAGCAATATTCACATTACTGATCTTCCTAGGGAATATCCACCATCATTAAGAATAAATAAGCAATAAAAGGCTGATGTTGTGAACGGACTTAATGCAGTAACAAAGTAGTGTTCCCAAACACTCAAAGAAGTTGAAAAGCTGTTATTAATTTGGGTAACGGAGAAACAGTTAGCGGGTGACAGTGTAAGGGAAGCCATGATATGTGAAAAAACAAAAGGGTTGCATGCCAGTCTTCTGAAAAACAAACCAGAACTGAGTTATGAAAGGGTTGAAGTTTTTAAGTCCAGCCACTGCTGGTTTGATAATTTTAAAAAGAGGACTGGCATCCAAAGTGTCGTGAGGCATCGTGAGGCAGCGAGTGGTAATAAAAAGGCTGATGATGAATTCATCAGCGAATTTCAAGACCACATAGAGTCTGAGGGTTTTATTTCCCACCAAATTTTTAACTGTGATGAGACTGGAGTTTTTTGGAAAAAAATACCAACTCGAACCTACATCACAAGAGAAAAGGCATTACCAGGCCACAGACCAATGAAGGACTGGCTTACTCTACCGTTGTGTGGGAATGCTAGTGGGGACTTAAAACTCAAGCCTCTATTAGGCTATCATAATGAAAATCCATGAGTCTTCAAGATGTATAATATCATAAAAAGCAAACTCCTTGTGATGTGGAGGAAACAACAAAGCTTGAGTCAAGAGGCAATTTTTCACTGAATGGATAAATGAAGTTTTGGTCCTTCAGTGAAAAAATATTTACTGGGGAAAGACTTGCATCTGAAGGCTCTCCTACTTTTGAAACCAACTGTGACGGCCCACCCTCCAGGCTTGGAGGATGCCTTCCTGGAGGAGTTCAGCTTCATCACTCTAAGATTCCTGCCCCCTGGCCCATGGACCAGCAAGTCATTTCAAACTTCAAAAATTGTACACCAAAGTGCTTTTCCAGAGGTACTTTGAGATCAGCTCTGACACCCAGTTGACCCTCACAGAATTCTGGAAGGAGGATTTCAATATCCTGCACTGCCTTAATCTTACTGATAAGGACTGGAATGAAGTCTCTTGTAGGATAATGAATTCAGCATGGAAGAATTTGTGGCCAGAAGCTGTGACTCAGAGACTTCTAAGGGTTTGAAGCTGACACCAAGCCTGCAGGTACAGAGGGTACAGTTGTACAGGATATTGTACCTTTGGGCCAGTCTATGGGGCTGGAGGTTGATGATGCTGATGTTGAGGAGTTAGTGGAGGAATATCATGAAGAGCTCAGCACTGAGGCACTGCAGGAACTACAGAACAGCAACAAGAGGTGGCTAAGGAGATTTCTTCATGTGAAGAAGAGATAAGGGAGGATGTCCCCAGTTCATTGGTAAAAGAAATGTGTGCAAAATGGGCAGAAGTTCAAAACTTTGTGGAAAAATACCATCTGGACAAAACTTTGACAAGCAGAAATGTGAATTCACTGAATGACTAAACAATTTCACACTTTCAAGGAATTCTGAAAAGAAGACAGAAGCAGTCCTCATTGGATAAGTTTTTAGTGAAAGTGACAAAGAATGTGTCAGAGCTTGTGGTGCAAGTTGGAAGAAGGCAGAAAAGAGAAAGAACACCTGCAGTGCAAGTGCCCGATGATTCTCTTGGAGGGAGACTCTCCTTCCAAGCAACACTCCATGTGACCTCTTCTCCTCACCACTCTCCTTCCACCATCCCATTAGGCCATGGACTCTTCTCCATACAGGCAAAGTGAAGTTTTATTTTTTTTCATCAAAGTATTTATTAATTTTTATGTTTGTTTCTCATGTAAAGTGATGATATGCAGTCCAATCTTTTTACATATTGCCTTAAAATGTGCATTGTCTTTGGTTTGGAAGTGCATTAAATTTATTTAAATTATGCCTTATGGAAAAAATTTGTTTGGTACTCATAGCTTTTGGTACTCGCTGAGCTTCCCAGAACCAATTAATGACAAGTCCGAGGTACCACTGTAATCCTTTAAATATCACACTGAATGAAATTCCATTGAATTCCATTACTTATGTGAGCATGTGGTGGAAAGTTGGCTCATGTCTCTGTAAGCACTGGATTGAGAGGAATAGAGAAGTGAGGCAAAGGATATGCATATGCCTGAGAAAGCAAGGTTTTGGAGAGCCCTGCCTACATTCTATTTTTATTATTATTGTTTTTGATGTACAAAATAGCTTTTATTGCTCCACAATTTCAGCATGCATGGAATTTCCAAATTAAACTGAAGCCTAGATGTTTTATCCATGGTAGAGTTCCAAAGAGAGTTGAGATACTCGAGTTCAGTTGAGTTTACTAATTATATCACTATTTTAAAAATGGATTATATTTAGGCTAGACAATATCTAAAGTTGTTTCCTCTTCAGAATGACATAAGGCAGGTGACCCTAGAAGATATCATTATATCAGGGCATACAAAATGTTTACACCAGCTTCTTGCCCATATACCCCTGTAATATGGCACACATAATTGGATGAATGAAATCTTAACTATAGCATTAGACTGCTACAGCAGGGCGATTTCTACCTGAATACTGTTAGAAACTAGAGATCAAAATTAATAGGGAGAATAAGATGCTGAAAACGCCTAAGGCTGCTGAGAAAAATGATGTCAGCATTCAGTCTGACAGAGACATACTTTGAATGCCATTTTGGAAAGCATTTAAACCTAACACTTTCAAATGTTACTTTTGGTTTGCAGGGCTCCTTGAAATATTAGATAAAAAAAACAATTTACGTAAACACTGAGCTTACTCTTAAACTCAGTACTCAGTGGAAGACTTCAAGGCAAACCTCTAGAAGATTTCAGGAGCTCTCTGTGCAGTTCTCTCTTCTTTACTTTGTTCTCTAAACACAGTCTTAGCATCCCTGGACTTCTGGTCCAGTTACATACATGAAACTATGTATTTTTATTTAAGCCTTACACAACTGGTGTAAATTTTATAATTATTCCAAAACAACGAAGCAGGAAACTTTAATTTGGAGAAAGAAAATGGCTTAATTTAAATGGTTCTCGTGAGTAGACAACCTGGCATTCAAACCTTTCAGTCTTATCCCCAAATTTACTCTCCTTTCTCTAAAACTTGCTGTTTTAAACATATTTTACTGTTACAAATTTGTTTTAAAATAAAATTGACTAATGAAAATGTTACTTTTCTCACTAATGTTTTACATTAAATCTTAGATATGAAGCTTGAGTTATTTTATTTTATTGAATCCCTCAAATAAAAGTATTAACAACCTTATGATAAAATTACAAATCATACCTTTAGGGCCTCATTGAAGGAACCACAATGGGAACATTTAAATTAATAGCCCATTGTTAGTACTTGCAAGAGAAACTATTTAAGATTCAAGCTCAATGATAAAGCAAGCCAGGTTCAGTAAAAGTTCTAAGACAAAATTATGGGTCCAAACTCCTAAAGAGATTATATTGCTATAGATTGGACCATAAATGTGTAAGAAGACAGGTGATGAATATCCTTTAAAGCCCATGAAGCTTTAAAAGCAAACTAGAAAAATAATGCAGCATTGGATTTTTTATGATATTCTGTGGCTACTGGATAAAAGAAGGCACAAAATCAATATTTTTACACTATATCCAGTTATTGTTGGAATTACTAGTTAGAACTTCATAATTAAATATTAGTACTTTTTATTTCTGAGTTCTTTGGAAAATTATTTTTAAAACCCCAGGTAGTTTTGATGAATAGCAACCATACACATCATCCTTTTTAGTATGCCATTATTTTTTTCCATTTGCAAAATTAGTAGAGACTAATATGAATACTAAGTTAGATATATTTGGTGGAGTACAGCTCTTTTCTTCATTGAGCTATGATTAATAATTATAATATGTAATGACTAAACAGTGTCTAATGAGCCTGAAAACAGTAAGTTAAACAAATATATTAACTTTGTAGTATGAGTTAGAGTCAGCGTTTCACGGAACCAAACATTTCACATGACATATTAAACATTAATGGGATTTCAATCCTGAGCTAAGAAAAATATTTTCCTTTTTCTGTTTCTATTTCTTTCAATAGTTACTACCAATACAATTTCAAATTTTTATTTTAACAAAAGCATTGCATTTTGAGAAGAAACATATAACAGTTTAAGGTAGGGTATCTCAGTGGCAAAGATAATTTTAACTATTAACTTGCCAGGGCCATTTAAAAAGAGGATAGGAAAAAAGTGAAGATCTTCAGGGTCCCTTTAAAATCTTTGTACAGAATTGTCTTCAGCTATGTATCACGACAAGCATCCACAAATTTAACAAAACTTTCTTCTTTGAATGTATACATTCTTTATTAATATCAAAGAAACTTGTAAATAATTATATTTGGCACAGAGACTCCAGTCTAGTAGGATAATCATTTTTCATTTTTATATCCTCACGTGTACTGGGAACAAACCATCTGGAGAAAGAGCTGGAATAAAGCCAGGCAGGTCTGCTGTTACAGTTAATTTAGCTACTTTTAATATGATGTAAATTGTGTTTGAACCTCTAATTGCTCTCAATTCACAGACTTTTAGTTCTGAAGTATAGTATATTTTTAATACTGATATATATGTATGATTTTAATTGTCCATGTCGCTCATTAGAAAAGAATAAATTCAATAAGAATAAATCAAATGTCATTCCCAGCATGTTCTGAGTATGTTGAATGTTGTCAAGGACAAACAAAGTGAATATATGTCTCACATCATTACCAATAGCCCAAGGCAAAATATGATTACTTTTATTTCTTGAACACATCTCTTCAATACTACTTTGGTTCATTGTGTCTCATCCTTTACTAGTAATATTGCAATAATTTCCAAAATGATCTCTTTGCTAAAGTCAGGTCAGCAAGAATGGTCTTAAAATACAAGGTCCCCATCTTGGTTTCATTCTGCTGCTAAACCTCCAAAGACTCTCCATTGTGTAAGGATAATACATGGAAGGAAAGAATTGTCACAACCTCAACTTCCTCATGAATTCCATATTCTACCACACTGAACATTGTGTCCAGCCCCTCCACACTTCTTATCTTTCTTAGGAGTTATAATGCATACATACAAACACACACACACACACACAAACACATGTGTTCTTCTTATGTAGTATTCCTAAATTTCTAGGGATTGAGATATTTAATTATTTGTATAAATGTCTTATTCAACTTGGTGAACCTTCTACTGTCTAAATTATTGTCTAGGAGAAACTAAGTGTTCAATAGTTATTATATAAATAATCTCCCTAATAGTAATATAAACCATCACAGAGGTGCAGGGAAATAAATTATTTTTACAACTAGGCTTAAAGAAAATTGCATTGAAAGAGATAATATTTAATGTTGTCCTTAAAATGAGTAGCTTATTGTATGGTAAAGATGACAGGATGGAATAAAACAATGGTTGACTAAAGAAAAGAGACTGATGTCACATTTTCTATCCCACTTTGCTCTTCTTTCAGACTAAGTGACTCAGTCTGACATGCATAAATAAAACGAGTGGTCTGTTTTAAAATATTGTTGTGGTTGTCCTGTCTTGTACAATATTGTAATAGCTGCCTACTGAGTATCCATCTTCCTCATTTTTCTTGTAGAACCCTAATTTTGTCCAGGACAGCAAAATTGCCAGCTAAAAAGTTTTATTTTCTACATTCTTTGCAAATTGACAACCATTTAATACAGTTCTAGACAAGGAGACATAGGCCGAATTTACTAAAACTTCTGAAGAAATGTTTATTTCTTGAAACAGATGTTGCTTTGTTCTTTTAATTCCAGTCTTCTTCCCTTCTTTGGCAAAGATATGAGGCTAGGGTTATAGTAGCCATTTTCAGAGTATGACAAAAGATAAAGGGATAAAAAGAGGCGAAGCAAGAGTTAATATAATCAGAAACAATCTAACCGTAGACATCTCACAGCTGAAAAAAAATTTCCTAAATTTACTTAATTTACTCTTTGCTCCTTACAGCCAAACACAGTCTTAAGCTGAAATTAGCTTATAGGAGATAGTTCAAAAAACTTAAAATAAATGTAATATTTCAGATTCTTCTAATAAAGTATTTATTGATGCATTCCAAAATTTGTAATTTTACTAATAGGCTAGTGATGGTCTTAAGGGTCCAACTATCAGTTAAAAATATATGTCAAGTATGCAGGTGTATATTGCCAAATCATAACAATAATTGACTTTGGCCTCAATATCAATCTAAGAATACATTTACTGCAGATTTTCAACAGAATTCATCACAAAAGTCTTCTTGCCAAAAGCTACAAGATGGTATATCAGTTCAGGCTTTCAATATCCTTCTGTTAGTGGATAGATCAATACAGAATTACAGTAAAACCTAGATTAATTATAACCCAAACAATCAGATCCTTCTGTCATAGGGGATGTACTTTTAGAAGAAAAACAAAATACCACAATTATGATGATTATATGATATTTATTTTTAATGGAAAAGAAAACAAAATTATAAAGTGTCTAGGAGGTAATTTGAGGTTGGAAAAACCCTATCTCCAGATTTTTATGCTGGATGATTGAAGTTAGCATTTATGTTTATAATACAGGTATCCTAATAGTAATTCTAGGCAAGATTGGTATATTTGGGGGAAGTTTTGTTTGGATTTTCTAAGATTTAAAGCAACAAAATTTTTCTGATTTACCCTAAATTCAACTGATAGAGATGAAAACAATGAAGGCTTTTCCTGCAGTTTTATTAATTAAGCAAATAACCTTTGATACATATGGAATGAAAAGAGAAATGTAGATAGAGATTTGATATGTTTTCTGCATCGAAAATTCGTAAAACCACTGCATAAAGAGAAGAGCCTAATCAGTCCCATTCATAAATATGCCCAGTTAAAAGGGGAAATGACTGTCCTTCATTTAAATCCACTACTCCAAAATTTTCTGGCTCTTTTAGAGTCCCCTTTGAAATGCATCCTCACTTGAAATTTTCTCACACAACTGTCATTCACTATTAGAACTGGAAAAGATTCACTTGTTTTTATGTTACACTTGACTCAACAAGGAAAAGAGGCTTGTCTCTATTTTGTACCAATAACCTTCTCTACTGTGAGGTTCTTTTTTCCCCTTTGAAAAAGCAAGGTTATGTGATGGCCATGTTGACATTCAAAACAATTTAAGGTAAAAAATATTGTTTAAATTAACCATCTGGCTAATCAATTTAATCACATTAAAGATTATTTTTCACATGTATTTTAGAAAATAATCATTTATTCAGTTTAATGATTTCTTAAATCTCTGCTGTACCTGCAAATTTCATACTTTTGTTTTGTTTTGTTTTCAGTGATACCAGGGATTGAACCCAGGACCTCATAATATACAAAGTAGGTGCTCAATCACTGAGCTACATCCGTTCCCCCATGAAAATTTCTTACATTTAAATGATACCTTTGTTCTAAACTGAATACAATTTTCAAAATTATGTCTTAAATACACCTGATTAAGTTTTAGTGAGGTGATACATCTTCATTTAATTAAATAAATACATTAAATCTGTCATATCTTCCAAACAATTAATTGAGTTCTATAATCTAATCTCATCTCCCATTTATCCTATGAGCAGCTTTTTTTATATGAATTCTATTGGGAGAGAAGTAAACTCAGCATTTATCATACAAATGATGCCATCTCATTTTAAACTGTGTCTTTCTTCTGATGAATCAAATCAAAATGTGATAATAAAACACTTTGATTTTTCATGGAAACTTTGTCTCTTAGATGCTGAAAGTGTTCTATTATTAGGTGTTGATTTTCACAAATGTACAAAATGCAGAAAACTAAAATCGTATACTTTTTCTCTGAGAAATATCTTAGTTCCTGTGACACTAGTACAAACATTCTGCCTTATTGAAATGTAATTAACTTATTAAAGACTTAGGGTCTAGGAGAGGGGATGATGGACTAATAATGGAGCATTGGGCAGTCCAGCAGGAATGGATCTTTCCATATGACAACCAATGTTTATAAGGTGACAACACTTTCCAAAAGTAAAGTAGCTGACAGCAAGCTGACTGCAGGCAAAGATATAGAAAGGAATTAGGGAAAGACTTGTTACAACTACTTGAACTCTTCTTGTAATGTTTACAATGTTAAGACCTCTATAAATAGTACTTCATTTAATATATGGGGGATGCAGAATGAGATTGGTATCATCTTATTTTACCTTTAAAGTGCTTAATTTTATTCACCCAGTGTCACAAGAATTTAAATTCAGGTCTTTTGAACTCTGCAACTTATGCTTTATATAATATGGTATACTGTCATACAAATGTGCTTTGTAAACTTTTCTTTTTTCCCCTTTTTTCCCCTTTTCAGAGCACCTTACACTACATCAGGTTATATTTATTTATTTTTATTTTTATTCATGTTGCTGATTTGGGATTCTCTCATCAGAAGTAAGACATATTTATCATGTCACTAAAACCTTATGAGGAATTGGACTCTTGCTCCTTATGGTCTACAGAGAAAATGAAGTCATGTATCCTTAATCTGGGGAATTTCAATTACTGTAGTTCCTCTTGTAGAGACATTTTTAGACATATAGGTCCTTCTTAATGGCCCTAACACAAGAGTCCATGCAATAAGGCACATTCTACCTATGGTTAATAAGTGCCCAGCTGGCCATTGCAGAGTATTCCGTGTACCAGCCCCACCTTCAGGAAAACAGAGTTATTCTGTCTGTTACCCAGACAATATAACCATCTGAACTCAAAGAAAATTAAGTAAATAAGCATTTACATGAGAAATAGACAGCTCATTGCTTGTTTTGACAGTGTAAAACACTTTACAGCTGAAGGGAAAAGTTAGTTAAGTACAATTTAGAAAAAGCAGCCACTTTGTCATCAGCAGAAGAACCAGGCAACCCCATGCTATTAAATGCATTCAAATCAGAACTCAAGAACACCCGTCAACAAGATCCAAACTTGAAAACTTGACTATTACACACTTCAGGCATATTCTACTCAAAGGCCAAATGGTTGTGGCTCTGACTATATGAAATTTCTCACTAATCTATAACTTCGTAACGATGTAAAGGTGTTTTCTGGATTTTACAGAGGGGTAGATTCTGCCTATGGTTAGGCTACTGTGTCCAATGATTTGTAACCCATGCAGAACACCTATCTATCTTCTTCCCTAGCCTACAAAGTTTGGATAAATAGAAACTACATTATCAGACTCCCTTATCAGCTGAGTTTACAGTTATAACACATCAAAGAGAGACTTTTGCATAAGATTTCAAGATGGAAGAAAATTAGAAACCACATATTATCATCCAAAAGCATGGGGATAAAGGATAGCCTTCAACAGAACTGAGACTTGGGAGCAACCTTCCTTCGGGTTTTCCCTGTGATTCACCCCATTAGAAGCTTCAGAGAATGACGATTATCTCTGCTGCTTTCTTATGGTTTCTGCAATTTCTTAACACTGCAAATGAATAGCTTGTGGTACTGAAGTCCCTCCTTGAATTACCTAGAGCGATTTTCTCCCCCTGACACAACCCTAAGTAATAGAGTCACTGTCACTGATTCTTGAACAAAATACCTTAGACTATCCAAGTGCTGATTGCCTCATTTACTTAGGAAAATTTTATAATATTTTTCAGTAAAATTCTCATAGCTGGATATTGGTAGTTAAATTCACAAAGTAAGCAGTGGATAAAATGTCAATATAATTGTGCAGCACAGGAAAGGCAAATAGAAAATTATTCATTTTTCATAATTCATAGTCATCATTTTACCTTTTGTCAATAAGGAGGTACTCTTGATATTATTCTATCCATATATGCCTTATTTAGCTTTCCTTAGGTGATCATCCATAAAATGTGATAATTTAGAAATGAGAAAATATGATGAGAGTGGAATTATAACATTCAAATAGATGGTTTAATAATTTTACTCCAGGAGAAGCCCTTTAATTTTAAGACTCTTTTTCTGTACTCTGCTTCTTCATTTTGTTCCACAAAATTTGACTTAGGGTAGGTTCTGAGAAACAGCGACTGAAATGGAGATTCTTGTGTAAGTGATTGTTTTTGTTTCCTAGGCTACTCACAGCAGATATCACGAAGTAGGTTGGCTCTAACATGAGAGTTTATGCATTTAGAGTCTGAGGTCATGAAAAGGTCCTAATCAAGGGTTCAAGGCGACGTTCTCTTCCTGAAGACTGGCTGCCACCAATTCTTGCTACCTTTGCCACTAAGCAAGGCTCATGGCGGCCTCTGTTGGTCTCTCCCTTCTCTCCTGGGTTCTATTTATTTCAGCTTCTTGCTCCCCTAGCGGTCTCTCTCTCTCTCTCTCTCTCTCTCTCTCTCTCTCTCTGCCCATTCCATTTATAAAGGACTCCAGAAATAGGATTAAGTTTCATCTGAATGAGGTGGGTCACACCTCAATGAAGCAGCCTCATTAAAATGTCCTACTTATATTAGGTTTATACCCACAAGAATGGATTAGATTTGAAAACATGTCTTTCTGGGGTACATACAGCTTCATACCAGCCCAGTGATGTATTGAAGGCATACTCTCCACAGAAACCTAAAAGAAGGATAAGACAGCGGAAGAAAATAAACTGTGGTTTTAGCTGATGTCTAGTCTGATTCTGGTCGCACAGGGAACTCTGGGGTAGTCAGGCATTGCAGAGTTGTCCCACTTGGAGGCAAGGGGATGGGACTTTGAACCTTCACAATCAGTTAGTTATGAGCTGTAGGATGTGAAGTGCACACAACCTCCTAGGCATTTCAGGAGCGCAGTCCTGGATAGGGAGAGTGCAGTTCACTGGGAAAGCATGCAGCTGTGAGCTATAGCCTCCAACACTCACAGCCGCTCAAGGCTGAAGTCACAGGGCAGGTCACCAACAGTATGTACTTCACAATGCATTTTAGGTTGGTTTTCAGGAAATTGCACATATGTATATGGTCTAAAAGTCAGATGGATATAAAAAGAGATGAACTATTATGTCTCACTGCCTCTTTTTTCCCAATCCATGCTGTTTTTTGTTTGAGTCTCAAATGTATCTATTTTATTGATTTTTAAAAATCTTCCCAGGTCTCTTTGTGTAGACGTAAAGAAATAAAATAGATAATTATTTTTATTTTACCCTTTCCTTATATACACAATATACAAAGGTATATAATGTAAAAATTCAATAGTCAGTGTTCTATACTGTGCTTTCCTCACAAAAATATACTGGATGTCTTTCAATATTATTATAGAGAGATCTTCCTAATTTTTTCAGTAGCAAAGAGATCCATTTTGTTGATCTATAATTTATCCAATCTTGATAGAAATTCACTAGAGAGAGGTTAATCCCTATTAGTAGAATTCCATTCTTATGGATACACCATTTAATTAGTGCTGCTTTTTCAGAAAATGGTGTTATTGAAGCAGTGAATGGATGAAATAACTATGCAACGTAAGTGAGAAATTCACATATTGACTAATCCTAGATCTCTGCTGCAAAATGTCAGATGCATTATATTTAGAGATACCTATAAAAATTCATTTATTTATTAATGAAACTAATAAGGCCAAAATTGTATGCAGTGCAAAAATAGTCCAACAGATGGATTATGCGGCAGAGAAATTAAAATTACTGGAAACCATAAAGTGTCTCATTGTTCTTCTCTACTATAAATAACAAAATTCAGTAACACTGCAACATGCTTAGGTCTTTAAAATAGATTCCGTTTATATCAGGGATTCTTAATCTTTTTTTTGTTTCACCGACCTCTTTGCCAGTCAGGTGAAAACTATGGACCCCTTACTAAGTCACTCTATACTGTGTATTATTTAATAAATATATCACACCTGCATCAACATGTCCACACAAGAATGTTTTTTTGAATTTTAATTCAAGCTCACCAACCCCTTGTTAAGAACCTCTGATTTCCATCAATTTAATGCAATAGTAGACTGATTGGCCTACATCACATTACAATAAAATTAATTTGTATCTATCTCAGATCCCCAACAAATCAACTCTCAGCAAAAGCCTAAGGATTAAAGAATATTTTATGGTATACCATAAAAGTTCCCATTGGTTTCCTATTTTACAACCACAAGCCATTCGTATTGTTAGACTGATACAAGTGTAATTTCACTGCATTATGTTCACCCTAAATTCCATGACTCCATCTTTGACCTCTGAAAGAAATAAATGTTTGTTTTGCATTCTCTATCAGAAACCACTGTGTAGAATATGAATAGTGATAATTATAATAGTAGTAAGTAAATAATAATAAGTTGCAATATGTATGTATTAACAAGTCCATGAAAAATATAACTAACTGAAAATTGTTTGATTTGAAAAGCAAGCCAAGAGGACTGCATACTGTTTGGGATATTACAGTTTCTGAAGGACCTAGCATTATGCAATGTGATACTTCCCATCCTCCTTTTTGACCTCAACCAAGAACAACTTCTACATGCTTGCCTCTTGCCCAGCTAGATTAATAAATTCAGGATATAATGGTCCCTGAAGTGATTTGCATGTATTGATTAAATGTCATGAATGAAATGCTGTAGGTTAAATTACTAGAGACACAGGAAATGGAGAAAGTGCAATTGTAACCATTGTTTAAACAAATTACTTGGCAATTCTTCTTGACATATGATTATATTCTTTATATTTACCCCAATGGCTGTGTAAGCAGTGAAAGTATTCCATTCAGCTACATTCAAAAAGAAAGAAATTTTTTATGGACTTTTAACACTTCAGGGAACCTGGGCTCTGGAAATTGCTTTATTATTTCAATAGACAAATCATTTCTGGTCATATGATTAAAGCATTTTAATTAAATGTCAACCTTTCAAAATGGGAAATGGCACTGATCTTTAAAATAAAACTGAACTCAGTCTAGAATACTCTGCTTTAGACCAGCACAATAATGCTAACTGAATGCTGGTCAAGATAAATGAAAAAAGGCATGTCAGCAGAAATGGGAAACTCAGAGTGTACTTAAGAGTTTCAAATGTTAACTTCACTTTGATTCAGGATACATTTCAACAAATTAAAGCAAAGAACACGTGATATCAATGTGTACAAGGGGCCCAGTGCCTCCTTTCCTTTCCTCTCTTTGGAGTTTCTTAGGTTGATTCTTTACCATGACCAGCTGGATACTTCTGTTCAGACTTTTATCCCAAACAATTGGAAGCCACATCATTTATCTCCTTACACCAACCCATTCTTTCCCAACAGCTTATCCACCTTGTGACTGTCATTGTGTGCAATTTAACTGCTACTTTAGGTAAAGATATTATAATGCCCTAGGATTTCTTGAAATAAACCTGTTTAACGGTGATTTTCAGCCAAGGGCTTTCCAAGGATCAGACCTGATCATGGCCTAATGCCTCCAGGAATATCATTTTAGAATTTTGTTAAGACCATATAAAAAGAAGAAGTCATTAAAAGCATCCAAGAAGAAAACAAACAAAAAACCACTTTAACAAACAAAGGGGACATCAGCAAAAGAACAACAATAAGTCTGGTATCATCCTCTCATCAGCAATACTAGCACTGGGAAACTAGGTAAAACCATATTCAAATTTCTGAAGAAAGTATTTTCTACTTAGAATTCATATACAAGAATCTATTGAATTCCATTTACAATTAATTTTTTAAAAAAGCTTATACTTAGCCTGGGACCTGAGATAACAATGAAATGACAGGTGACTCCTGGGCCAGAGACAAAGGATTTTATTAGTCATGACAATGACACAGCAGGTACCATGAACTTCACGTTCACATGGGTTCCCTTTGCCCCCCATGTTCCACGGGGGCAACGAGAAGTGGCTCAGTTTGGTGCTGCCCCCCAATGGGACTTTGTCACAATAAGAAACCCCAAGATCAGGAAGCCCATAGTCTTAAACAAGTTGCTGGCAAACCTGCCCAATCTTTTCCCCATAGGAAGACATTATCTTTCTTTTTCCTGGTCAGGAAACAACATGCCCTGGAGGAAGACACTCCCTCTGTCTTCCCAGGCTATACATACTTGTTGTGGTATCTGATGTTTGCTATACAGAAACCCTCAACAAAATAGTCTGTGATAAAAGCTGCCACCTACTGTGTAGAATCACCATGGAGAATTATCTTCCAACAAGTGAAGCATGTGTTTCTTTAACATAGAGGAAATATGCATTTTCAGCAAGTTAAGTATTTAATATCCAGTGAACCAAGTCTGAGACAGTTTCATCCATGTGAGTACTTAGAAAATGTTTCATGTGCATATATTCTTAAGACACTAATTTTTTAAAGATTTATTTCAGCAAAATGAGTATGTAAAACAAACACCAAGAAATGGATGACCCAAGAAATAGTTATTCTAACCCTTAAATAGAGTGAAGGGAAATCCAAGGATGAAAGATATGCACAGGCTTAAAGAATAACCAGCTCTGATTGAACTGTGGGGCAGGTGGCCTTTAGAAGGATGTCTGAACACAGTCAGAAGATTCCAAAAATATATAGTATGGTAGAAGTCTTCAAAGTAAAAATGAGGATTCAGTAAAGCATGGTGATAGATAAAACAAACAAAAAGTAATTAGTACTTCTTATACTTTTTACTCACTGGTTAAAAAATAGAGTTTAAAGTTAAGAAGGAGTATGGTATATGATTCTTCACACAAGAAGAAAATTTAGGTAATCAGAAACTCCAGGAAAAAGACAATATTTTAAAATTGTTCTGGATCAAATAGAAAGCAAGATAAATGTGGCATCCTTTTGAGCAATTACTGTTGTATAAGAATGAAGAATGTATTTGAAACATTTCCTTGGAATACTATGCAGTTTTGTGACACTAAAAACTCATTCATTAAGCAATATTTATATAGTACTAATAAAGGAACTGCTGTACATTGCTTCTTTTTCTTCTTTTGAATGTCATCTTTCTTCCTTTTGAAATTCATTTGTAATGCAGAATCTTCATCTTTTGTTACAAATATAAAACAAATGTAATTAATATTGGAAAGTAAAAAATTGGGCAGAGAGAAATTGAAAGTCTGAAGGAGGGCAAGATTGGAAGGAAGGAAAAGTGATAATATTCACATTTTACTAAGTTAAGAATCTAAAACTATTGTCTATAATTTATTAAATAAGATATAGTGGTTTAGTTATATATTATAAATTATGAACAAGGGGCTTAATAATGTACTATAAATTATGAACAAATAAAATATGAAGGAATAAAAAAATATAATTATGTGTGAGGAAAGAAGAAAGAAGAAGGAATATAGTAAACTATAATTTTATCTATCAGATAAAAAGTCTGTAAAGTTGATGAATTTAAAAATAACTAGAAAAGCATAAAATGATAACTTCATATAAACAATAAAGTGAAATGTTTAAATGTGATTGCTTCTGGAAGCTGGATTTGGTAGTGGGGAATTAAGGGAAGTGTGGATTTTAGTACCTACCCTCTGTATTACTTGATATCTGCACTTTCTAAAAAAGACATATAAAAGATGAAATGATTCTGAATATTAGTATTATTGATTATTTAGTCAATGGAGAAAAGGACTAAAAATTTATGGGAGTTTTAAACCCAGAACCCTACATCATAATCACTCTGACTCTACCTTCTAATTGCCTCTTCAGTAGGACTGGAATTGTATGTGGGAGTCTACATTTTTCCGCATTTTAAAGTGATTCTGCTGCACAACTCATTATGGGAACCATGTCAACTATTTTCCTCCACCGGTATTTCTAACTACACTTAAGTGAACTAATTTATTAGTCTGTAAGCAAGGAGGCAGTTTAAACTTCTCTGAGAGTTGTCACATAACTTAAAATTGACTGTAATAATTATGTCTACTAATAGGCCAGAAAATATTTCCTTTCAAGAAGATTCAGTCTCCTGTATGTGCTAAGCTTAAGATCCGTTTCAAGGAGAGAACAGAAGTGTTGGGTCGTGGGAATATTTATTTTTCACTCCTGGGAAGTGTGGTTTCCACTATTTATTCCAATGTTGCTCTTTGGTTCATATTAGTGATTACAAATGACATTTACAATAATAATTACACAGAAGTAGTAGTAATCTATACTACTTTATGCCCTATAGATAAACTTTCATTAGACATAGATGACAAGATCATTCACAAGAAGCTATAGTAGTGAAATTTCATCTACTGCACAAATACATAGAAGAAGGTATTTGTTTTCCCAATAGGTTTTGACTATGTTATTTATTTTCTTACTCTAAGGGTGTGCCTGAGTTCGTGAGTCTGTGTACCTGTGTGCTATCAGAGTTGTGAGGAGTCCTTTTGCTCTGTTTTGGTTTAATCTTTCTTTTTGTTACTCTGATTTTTTTTTTCTTTCCTAGGATGACCTTAACATTCAAGGAAATATTCACTCTCTAGGCAATATTTTACTCCTTTCCTTGGCTCTTTACAAGCAGATGGATGAATTCTTTGTTACTCTGAGCTTTTGGCTAACTTCCAATTTGTAACTTGATAAATAATGATCACCCTGTTTTAAGCTTCATAGTAGAAATCAATCAATGGCATTTTAATTGCTTGAAGAAAAGGAAAACAAGGGAAAATAGCAGAGAAAGTTATAAAAGGGTTAATTTCTGTCTAGAATGAAAAAGAGGCTCCCTGAGGGCTTAGTGTGTATTGAAATTTAAGCTGCAACCTACAGTCTGGTTAATAACAATTCATGCAGCTGTCAATCTTTTGGACCAAAGTCATCAATATTTTACACTGCAAAATAACAACAATTAAGAATCAGAACCAAGAGAAGCATTTGAGGCAAAAGTGCTTCTAACAAGATAATGAAATCTACAATATAGAACAGACATTTCCAACAGGCATTGTAAGCAAGATTCTACTGTGATTTTCTTTTCAAAACAGAATGCGTCACTGCTCTTCATCACACACTAAAGCACTGATGCACTGGGCACATACCATAATTTCAGTCTGTAAAATTCAGATAAAAAATTATCCTTGGACAAGTAATAAACTGAAAATAGTTTACATTTACTCAAAACATACCATGTGCCAGGTGTTGTTCTAAATATAAGTTGAATTGAAAACTAAATGATAATCTAAATTAAAGCAATTCTTGGTAAATTTTTACTTGATATGCAAGCTGACTTGGAAAGCACATAAACAATTTCAAATCTCCACATTTCCACCAATTGACTTTCTTCTAAGTTTAAAGGAAGGTGAAGTTGTCCTTTATTTTTATTTATCATACTTAATTAATAAAAAATAAAAGTGAGAAATCAGATTCAGATTTCTGTTTTGTTACCATATTTTGTTTCATAGGTTGCACAAAGCAAATACCTTGGCATGTGTTGGGTTAAACAATGGGAACTTACTCACTTATGGTTTTGAAAATAGCAAAATATCCAACTCAAGACATCATCTATATCTTCCCGAAAACCAGCTGTGGGTAGTCCTTGGCTCCTCTGTCACATAGTGTCATCTGCTGGTCTCTCCCTTCTCTTCTGGGTTTTGTCAGTTACAGCTTCTTGTCTCCTGTAGCTTTTCTCATTTTTCTGCCTGAATTTTATTCTCTTATGAAGGACTGCAGTAAAAGGTTGAGAACCATCTTGATTGATGTGGGTCACCTTAATGGAGTAGCATCATCCATAGGTTCTACTTAGAATGTGTTCATACTCACATGACTGGATTAATTTTAAGAATGTGTTTTCTGGGATACATACAGCTTCAAGTCACCACGATCACCTAAGCCTGAGTTGAGCTATTACATATTTTCATGCATTTTATGTTTAGCTTTTAAGCATCATTTTTCTCTTATTTGGAAGTCCACCAAACAAAGACCATCCGAAACACACCTATAGTCAAAGTTCAAATTTAAATGTATTCACCTTGTTGCAGCCAAAAAAAAAAAAGTGCCCCATGGACAACTTAGAAAGGTCTCAGAATCGGGGAGTTGGGGAGAAGATTCTTATAAGATGATTTTGAGGAGTGCCTGTGTAAGGTATGACCATTCCTGAATTAGATGCTTTCACAAAGTAGGGTCACTTTGGTGATGGGTATCTCAAAAAAATTTTTTTTCAGGAGTTGATAATGGTAAGGTAGGGCTAATGTTGTATTGGAAAGTAAAAAATGATCACTCAACAAAGGAGATATTGTTTTTGCACCTGGTGGTTCTACCTTGTATATGTTCTGATGAAAACATTATATCTATTTGAAACATTAGTCTCCTTTGCCTTGTCTGCATCCAGTTGGACCTTTGTCAAAGTGCTCTAAAACACCACAAGATGATCAGTACTGTTTCCTCACTAATATTGCAATTTAGTCATTTTAGAAATAATTCCTCACATGAAACAACTAGATAAGAAAGATACTGTTTATGAAAAAGACTTGAGGATATGGCTAAGTCTTTAGGTGTTTATATAAATTTATGTTTCAAAAATCATGATTTTTTAAATGTGTGTATGAAATATTGTGCATCAGTGTTGTCAAGGAAGTCTTAGAGCATGCAATTTTCTTTTTCAAATTCCTTTATATGGCTTTCTTCCAGGAAAGTGGGAGTGATTTTGAAGTAATCCCCTAATTAGTTTGGCAACTATGAATAGGACTAAAATGTTTTACATTTATCAGGTTATGCATCATGTAGTGAAAATTTGTGTGATAGTTTGATGCTGGATGGACCCCAGAACATTATGTTCTTAAATTACTCCATTCCTGTGGGTGTAATCTTATTGTAGGTAGAATTTTTTTATTATATTCAGCCCAGGGACATTTTACTAGATTACATCAATATGGTATAGCCTAGGGTGGGTCTTAGTGGAGTTCTTTGTAAATGGGATGAATATGAAGAAAGACAGAGAAAATCCTGCAGAAGAAGAGAGAGAAAGTCCTGGAAACCAGAAGATGAAATCAACAGAACACAAAAATTTGGAGAAAAATCCATGAAAGCTTCCACCAGGAAGTGGAAAGCTGTGAGACCTGGAGGAGAAGGGAGATGCCACCATATACCTCCCCATTGACAGGGGAGTCCAGGATCGCTAGAAGCTGTTTTTTTGGGAGACACCTTAGCCTGATGCCTTGATGTGAACATTTTTCTCAGCCTCAGAACTGTAAGCTTATACATTAATAAATCCCCATTGTAAAAGCCAAATCATTTCTGGTGTATTGCTTCGGCAATCTTTAACAAACTAAGACAATGTGTTTAGCGTTTTCTCAATGAGTTTAAAATAATGACAGCCTGATTAATCTCGACTCCGCCACTAATTCAGTAAATGCATCTGCGGGGTTTTCTTAGCCTGAGGTTAAATTCCCCAATTTTTTTCTTTGACTCTCTGAAGATGCTTATGATTATAAAATTGTATTAATCCCCTATGAATCAGTTTACAGAAAATATCAATAAATGTATGACTTAATTTTGAATAAAATATTTGGAATAAAATAGTCTATATTTCATAAATGTAAATTAACAAAACATTCCATCCAGTATGATATGATTATGCCACTAGTGTGTGGCATAATTCCTCTCTGAGAAATAGCCTTATCTTTAAGTGGAGATAGTTGCCCGTGCCAGCGGGGGCGAGTCCAGAGACCTGTGGGAAGAAGCAGGGTGGGGCAGGAGTCGAGAGAAGAATGGAGGCAAGACAAGGTTCTGATCAAGCCTCATTTATTGGGGGTAAAACACGGGGATATATAGAGAGGGAAGGGAACGTGTACATAGGTGATAGGCTGGTCTTGTGGGTGGCAGACGTCCAAGGAGGGGATTGGCCGACAGTTTGCACCGAGTCTGCGGAGTTTCCTGCCTTGCACATGCGTATTGCTGCAGTCACCTGAGTAGTGGTGGGAGGGGGAGAACAAAGAAGCAGGGAGGAGAAGAATAAGGAAATGACAGGGCAGATTTGTGAACTCCGCCATGTAGTTGGAGGCTGTAAACAGACCTCACAGCGGGTGGCTCCCCACAGATAGTGTCCACAGTGCCACAGACCCTCATCTGAACAAATAGGCTCACTAGCCAAACTAAGAGAAGGAAAGAATAATTAAATTATAATTGGGATTTAATGAGAAAATAGTAATTTCCCATCCATTAAAATTATACTTATTTAGGTAATAAAAGTGAGGTAGAGAGGGTAAGTTTTCCATTTAAATGAAAGTGTTGTGAGTTTAGCAAAAACTATAGATTCTACCTAGAGAAAGAGGGTCAGAATCTTTTAGGAGCGGAAAATGTTAAATCTTTCAAACAAAAAGTGATGTTCCCAGCATTCACTGCTTTTTTTTCCTTATCTGGACTTTAGCTCATGAGTATTTCTTATTTCAAGATGAGCAACTTCTTGATATAGCTTCTATATCAATTAGAGATTTTAGCTACAAACCACTAAAACCAGCTCAGCCCAATGCAATAGAACACAATACATTAAAAAAAGATATTTAAGAATATCATGGGAGCATTTAATTTTGCTGAAGAATCACATTATTTTCTACTCACTTTCCCACTCTACCAATGGGAGTTTCTCTTCAAATGTCCATTCCCTGGTCTAAACTCATAATCTTATATCTATTACACAGAGAAAACGTGAATCTCCAGTAGTTCTTCCACAGATCTTCAGTTATCAAAATGTGGTTGCCTGATCAGCAGCAGCAGCATTCCTGGGAACTTGATAGAAATGGAAATGTTGGAGATCCCCCATGGACCTATGGAATCAGAAAATCAGAAACTCTGTGAAAGAACCCAGCAGTCTGCCATTTAACAAGTCCTTTAGGTGATTATGATGCAATCTAAAGTTTGAGAACTACTGCTAGTGACAGCTCTTCTACGTATGTACTAGCTCTGCTTCCCACTTCTTAACTCTGGGACACCCACTTCTCTCCTCATCATCAATTTTTCTCTCTCCACTGTGTCATGCTCATCAGCAGGGTGGAAGACAAAATTTGCAAGCTCCAGTGCAAAATGAAAATGCAGGGTCCCTCAGAAAGCAGTGAAAAGATGCTGCTAAAGGGGTTAAAATATAATTCCTTCCTTTATTGTGTGTTCTTTCTCGTGGCTTTTCATGGTATTTTTTATTTACCTTTTAAGACCATTCTAAGTAAGAAAAAATTCACACTTTCAATTACTAGCATAAAATTTACCATTTACCTCTATATTTTGTAGTGCCTGTTTTGACTTCAAATATAAGAGCATTACCTCATTTGCAGAAGTCCTGAAATTAAGCAACTTGTATCTTATAGTTTATACATGTGTGTGTATATATATATTTCATTTTTTAACAGCACAGGAGAAATACTTCACAAATTAACTCACTGTTTTTATTTCACTTTCTGATATGCACACTATTTCAACACTCTCTAATTTTCCCTCCTGGTGAATAAGGAAGGATTAAAAGAGGACCTGTGGGGCAGCACTATCTTCCCCTTTCCTTTATTTTCATCATTTTCAGCACACATGGTTCGCTAATAAAGGGAAGTAAACTGAGTAAGCAATAATGTGTTTGGGTCCTCTCTGCATTTATGTTTCTTAAAATACTGCAGCATGTTTTCCGCCTGCAGAGCAAATTCTGGTTCCTATAGGAAGCGTGACCTCTTGAGGCTGGCTGTCCATATCTTCACTTAGACACTGAGGTAACATGCTTACCTTGTACTGCTTTGACCATTGTGGAACCCCCACAAATAATGGGTGGCCCAGAAGTCTGTGGTCATAGGACATCATGAATAGTATATATAAACGGAGTGACATAGAATGGCAGCAGACCTGCACATAGCATCTATCTACTCAGCTCATGAACTTACCATGTTGTCTCCTGATTTCACTTTCAAAGCACAAGGTCAAAAAGAAAATCTTAAGAATTTCAAGTTGATGTAAACAGAGCATTAAACTAAGTGGGAAGCTTTTCCCAGAACCAGACCCTTTCCAACTACACAGTCCACCTGCCCATGAAGCTGGTCCTACTTATCAACAAACAGATAGACATCATCATCAACAACAACAACAACAACACACACATACAAGAAAACCTTTGACCCCACTTTTGCCTCTACCTACTGCTTACAGTTCATCTTCCCCTTATAGTGAAACTCTTTGAAAGAGTTTCATATTCCTATTCTGTACACTGTTCTCTTTCCTTCTTATACTTCTATACCAGTTTGCCTCTTTATACAACCTCTAAACCTTGTAGAGCCCAGAACTTAGTAATTAGTCTCTTATCTAGAAATTCTTCCTTAATGACCTCATCTAGTCCTGTGGCTTTAAAAAACATCCATACTTTGATCACTAACAGGTTATATCTTTAGCCCTTCCCTCATCTATGAACCCCAGATTCACACTTAATTGTCACACTTAATTGTATTCTTTTATTTAGGTATCTCATGTTGAACTTGTCCAACATTGAACTTCTGATATTTCCCACCCCATCTAAATTTGTTCTTTTAGTCTTGCCTACCACATTAATTAGTAACTCTATTAGTACATTATCTAGTAATCTCTGATACCCTCTTTCTCTAATATTCCATAAATGATCATTCAGCAAGTTCAAATACCATATATATCAGTTTTAAAAGGCACAATTTCACATTTTTAACTTCTCTGAAATCAGCATGCCTAGTACAACTTTGTGAGCCAGGAGACAGGTGTAACTTGCCTGTAAATATAATTGCCTGTGCATATCCATGAGAATTTGTAAAATGACTCATATGGGTTTTAAGAAAAATGGAGTAGTAACTAGAGATTTCAATGTTGCACTCTTTGGAAATGCTGAATTGACAATGTATCTGATTTTACAGAAGACAATATTGGAAATATATAGATATAAATGGCTTGGATATCAATGATATGGGGTGCTAAGTGACTCATAAGAACTGGGCCCTGGATGAATGGAAGTGATTCTACATGACAAGAAAGCATTGTATCATGGTTTGAATAGCAACATATTTTCTTTCTTATTGTTACATAAAAGAATGGTACATTTTTTGATTGATGGAAAATTTTAATTTGTACTTTGTTAGCAAAACTCAGCAATTGCTGCATACAAATCTTCCCCCCAAAATGTAGTGGTTTAAAAGAGCAAGCATTAATTAACTAACAAGTCTGCAGGTTGATTGAGATTCACCATACTCAACTTTATGTTGGCTGAAGGTGGTTTTGCTAATCCTGGCTGGGTTTTCTCAAATCCCTAGGGCCTTAGCTGGTATTTTGGGGGGCTTAATTTCCTCTGAACCATGTGTTCTCTCAATTTCCAGCAGACTAACCTGAGGCTATGCACATGAATCTAGGCAGGGCTCCGAGGGAATGGGCAGAAGCAGACAAGGCCTTTTGAATTGGCACAAGTTCACTCTGCCCATCCTCTCAGTCAAAGTAAGTCACAAGGCCAACCCAGTACAGCAGACAAGAAAAAGATATATCACTTGATGGGAAACAATCTATTTTGTCATATTTCAAGGAGCACTGATGGGTTAAAGAATTGAACCATTTCTGCCAACAATCTTGCATATGGTGTATTTAGAATCTAACTACTATAAGGAAAAATTAAGTACATTTTTTTAATAAGCTAAAGAGATTGGATAGCTTTGTGGTGGAATGCTGGCATCCTGGAGGTTATTCTATCTGATCTTATAGGGGTATGCTTCTTTGTCTTTGACTAGATTGCTTTAAAACTCTGAAGATATTAAAGATAATATAGTAGAAAATGATAGAAATCCAAATAATTCTTGCCCATAAACTTATAAATAAATTCTGTCTAGTGCAAAGACAACCTCGCCTTCATGAGCAGGAAAACTCCAGTTACGTGCCCAGCTGAAAATTCATTTCAATATTCTTAATCTATAATTGTGTCTGTTTTTGGATTCTTTTTTAAACTGGTTGTAATATCTGGCCATTTCTTCATATTTAATGTCTTAATTATAATATTTGACATGTGTTAACTTTAAATTTGTGTGAGTCATGATTTTACATTTTTTTAAAGCCTTCCTGTATCCCCAGTAGGAATCAACACACCAATAAACCTCCTTAGCTCAAACCATCATTATTTTTCACTTAATGTCCTTTTCAACACTTCTCTTCCCCTCTTCAACCCCCCCAGCCAGCCAGTCTTTTATCAATCTAGCAAGAAGAATATTCCTATTGAAACTCTAAGTCTGATCCCAACACTCCGCTCAGAACTTATCAATTGTATCTCACTACATTCAGAATAAACACCAAAGGTCCATCCTAGGGCCCATGATTTCTGTTTCAATGATATATGTTACATACATGTTATATACATATGTATATGTATATATATAACTCATATCTATACATATATGGGAGAGAGCAAGACAAAAACATCTCATGGCAAGTTTTTTATTGGTGAAGGTATATACCTCTATGTTTTTATGCTTTATTCTTCACAGATTTGGGGTACTTTTAGTTTTTGGTTTTCTGTTAAATTTCTGAGAATGACTGCTTCCTGGTACCATGATAAGGCATCTACCAACTCAACTCTTTATCTGCCCCCTATATCTGAACTATTATCTTGCCTTAATATTGCTGGTTAAACGTATGCTTTCATAACTAGGCCTATTTGTTGCTGCATCTTCCAGATGTTTTCATGACTTATCTGATTAGGCCCAAATGTATTGAATCTATAAATACCTGAGACATTTTATAACATTTTAGAAAATGGACACACAATTCTAATAATTCTTTTTTCTTTATGAATTTATAAACCATGCTAGCATATTAATTCATAATATACAAGGAACATTGTTTGGGCAGGCAGACAAAATATGCAACTACTTAAAGAACATTGTTTTATACTAATTAACCAACAACAATAACATTGACTTTTATGGAGCATTACAATTAGCTGATGCTTTGGAAATTGTACTACTCAAGGTGGGCTTAGGTATGCAATCCTAAATCATTCCTGTTGCAGAAATTGCTAATTACCACCCAGTATCTACTTTCCCTTTCTGTATTTATTGACTTCAATTGTAACTGTACAACTCACCCAACTAAACTTAATAACAGGTAAATGTAACCATCCTGTTATCTTTTGGCCAATGAAATCTAAGTAAATTGTAGTCCGTGGTTAGTAGCAATGCTTCAGTATAAGTTCATCAATTTAGTAAATGTACCACTCTAATGAAGGATGTTGTTAATGTGGGAAAGTGTAGGAGAGGAAGGGAGTGGGGCATATGGGAATCCCTTATATTTTTTATGTAACATTTATGAAATCTAAAATTTCTTTCAAGATAAAAATAATAATTGTAAAAAAAAGAGACAATACTATTTGATATGTTCATCAAATCTCCTTTGAGTGAGGTAGAGAAGTTGTTCCTTTCCTAGTTTGCCAGGGCCGATATGACAAAAACCACAAGATGGTTGGATTCAATACCAGGAATTTTTTTTTTCTTGTCTCAGATTTGTTGACTAGGAGTTGAAAATTAAGATATAAGTAAGTCATGCTTTCTCTCTGAGTCTGCAAGAGTTCTGGTGCTGGCTTGCCTCCATCCTTAGGGTTCCTTGGCTTGAAGCTTCATCTCTACCTCAGTCACATGGCCATCTCCTTCTCTGGCTTCTACAGCTTGTAAGAACTTCAGTTATATTGGATTATGGCCAACCCTGATTCAATTTAGCCTCATCCAAATAGTATCTTAAAAGAGCCTATTTACAAACAAGTTCACACCCACAGACCAGGGGTTAGTACTTGAACATGTATTTTGGGGGAACATGATTAATTTAACACAGACTTCTATTTTTTCATAAGTTGAGACAAGAAATATTAAGTTTGGGTTTGAAAATAGTCTTAGTCTCTTGCTTAGAAGTCTAACTTGTTAAGAATAAGAGAAAGAATTAAAACCTTGAAACCTGTACCATTATTTACAACTTGAATTGGAAATGCCCAGTGTTCCTTTATTGTAGGAGTCTGTAGTGAGAATATTTTCTCACTAATCTGTGGTTGTTACTGTTGATAATAAAGATAACTTTTTTTTTGTTTATATAAAATTATCTGTTGAGTCTCACAAACCGTCTTTAAGGTTGAAAATATTATCTCCCTTAACAATGAGAAATAAAGTCAGAAAAGTTAAATCAGTTATTCAAGAATATTTATTGGCAGAGATTGGTTTTGAGCATAGATATGCTGACTCCAAATACCAAGGTTGTTTTTATGTAAGAATTGCCTTTTTAAAAAGCACACATTTATATCTAAGCACAAAAACAGAAAGAAAGCAAGTCTAATGTCTATTGATATCTGAATTCCATGTGTGCTGATTGCTATTAGTGATCAATGGACCATGTTCAATAGCCAAAAGAACAAACAAAAATTTTCAAGCCATTACTAAATATACATTATTACAAAATATTTTTTACTATCCAATGGCTGAACCTCCTTTATTCATTCCTGTACAAAGTTGACAGTTACATTATAATGCCGTCAGGTGGAATATGGAATTTAGCCATACTTAGGTAGAGTGAGTTTAATCCAATTGCAACACTTAGATACTTATGCATCGCCATGAATGCCTTGACTTATTGGAACCCCCTGGCAAAACCCATAGTATACTGCTAGAATAAGATATTTCACCACAGTCAAGCAGAATAATAGAATTGAATATATCAGAATTTCTATTTGTCATGATTGAAACTAGGGAAAAGCAGGGGACCAAATCAATTTCCTGACCCAGTAAAATGGCTTAGTATCATTTCAGAAATTGAAGACATTATAAGTGCAATCCATTTTAAACTTTTCTTTTTTTTTGCACGATGTCTAAAGTAGGAAATATAATTCATTTATTGGGAACACTTAAAAGTCACTATTATATTATGTTCAGTTATTATGTCAACAAAATTAGCACATTTTAAAGTGAATGTAGGTTAATAGGTTACAAAAATCCACAGTTTTTGTCATAAAATCAAATTTGTTTTATGCTTACATTGATGATACTACTAATGACAAATAATGCTGATTTGTGATCAGGAAAAGGGGTTGGGAAGAGTGCTTAGGATGAATTATTTTATAAGCATTTTAGCATTGATTTGGAAATAACTCATAGCACTATTAAAAATACTGAAGACTGGGTTCTGGCCTCTGACTTTGAACGAATCATATAACCTGTTCCATGGGTTTCCCCTCTGTGCTTCGGATTGCCCTCTCCTTTCTTCTTTAAGGACAGCTGATCTCTTCTCAGTATCCTTAACTACATCTGTAAAGACTATTTCCAAACAAAAACACATTCAGAATACTTAGGGTTAGGTCATAGCCTTCAGGGGTCACTATTCAACCCACTACAACCTGGCTGAACCTGTCTAAAACCCATTTTATGGCTTTAGCCCAAAATACCTTACATGTTTACAACCTGAGCTCTTTCAATCTTGAGATTTGGAAAGAGAATCTCATCTAAAAGTTTGAAAACTGCTCGACATAAGCAGGATGTATTGATGTATTATTTATATAATTTGGAGAAAGAAGACAATCGGTATTGGGGCAGGCAGGAGCTATTCATCTCCTCATGCTCTCTCTGGGAGAGACTCTAATGAAAATCTTCTTGGTGAGCTAACTCTGATAGCCAGCCAGGGGATTCAGGCTCTTGACAGTGCTTTTAAAATTGTCATGACCCTTGGCGAATCCCTGGGAAAAGTGTCGAGTTTCCTACCAGTTCCTCCAACTCCAGGAGTGCCCTAGGTCCTTACTTCACCTGACATTTCTTCAGCTGAAAATTGTGATCCTTTTTTATTGCATAAGTCTTATGGGACTAAAGAGTGTTGTAGGTTGGTTCAAAACATTTGCAAACAATTAATAGAATATGAATTTAATGGCCATTTCTCTTAAACATTTGGTGTTATTGAAATACTGGCTTTTTATTGCAAGTCTTAAAATCTAACGCAAAGAAGCAAAGGCATTCACTAAGAGGAGCCATTTATAGGTAGAGCATTTTGGATTTGAGTGATTCTGAGGATTACAATTTTTATATCTTATTTATTCTCCTTAATTACAGATCTTGAGACTTGAGATAAATCTGCTCACATTTCCTTGTCTCAAAACATTAAGTTTGGACCCCAAAGCCATTTTCTCAAATTTATAATTTATATCTATGATGGAAATAGTGTGCATACACTCTCCCAGTTTCATGCTTAAAACTGTTACCCTCACACTAAGGACTTTTGAACCATATGAAATAACAATTGTAAACAACTCTCTATGGATAAGTGTTCAAAAGTTGAACCAAGAGAGCCACAACTTTAAATGCAATTCATGCCACCAATTTTTCAATTTGAAAGAGTTTGTCAGATTTCTTGATATTCAGAGGCTATGCTTTCTTGTATCTACTGCTGATAAATTTTCATTATCTTTAATTGGTGTTAAGTATGTGCTTCCTGTCAGTGATTGCTCATCACTTACCAGCTCCAATTTAAGTATCATTAGGTTTCCTGTTTAAACTGGTTATACGGAAAGAGGTTAGAAATATGTCTGCAGTGAGCTAATAACATCAAAAAATGCATGCAATGTGCCAAATCACTGGTCTCTGCACAAACTATTTATTTTCTCTCTGTAACCTTGTATACTGCAAATTTTGTGGCCTACACTGCAATTTTGTTTTACAAACATTATTGCCTGCAATCTGAGTTCATTTGGTGCTAGTCCGGTAAATAACCATCTTTCCCAACAAAATTTCAATCTTAAGTCCTGATCAGTGGTATATTATCATGTAAAGTACACTCTAAGGGAACATAAAGAGGTACTTGGGTCTTAGGACTTAATAAAAGAGTTTTTACTTCAAAAGGGGAATAGTTTAATCAACAAAATAACATGGAGTGAATATGCCCCTTTTTGACCTTGGTTTTTCAGTTTTTATTCAAGAAATAATTCACCAAATCTTAGCGTTTTGTAAAAGTGTGCTTTCCTTTGATTGAGGTATTAATTTTAAATCTTATGATACTATGGCTTTCTAAAAGCATCATTATAAATATATCATAGCAAATGAATTAAATAAAACAAATCTAAATAGTTTTGCAAATATCATAAGCTAAGCCACATCATAAAGTTTACCCTGAAGTTCATTGTGGGGTGGTTTATGGTGGAAACAGCTTTATAATGTAATCTTCTATTTACCTAATCCATCTCCTTTGTATGGGTTATGATAGCTCCTTTAATTTACATTTTGGTGGAATAAAATATGTTTTATATCAAATGCCTGCATATTATTTCTTATATGTAGCATTTTCTCACATGGTTACCAAAGGGAGGCAATATTAACAATTTACCAGTTAATCCATGTGTAATGTGTGCTCAGCATATGAAATATATTAGCCAGTAGGGTATTACTGTCCTCATTTTATAGTCAAAGGCTATAGGGAAGTCACTGATAAACCAAGGAATCAGTACCTTCACAGGTATTTCTCTACCTTTTGTGAATTGCCTTTCCATTCCCCCATACGGGAGAAAGAAAATAAATTTCTAATTTGGAGCCAAGTGCAATCATTCCTCACAGAGGGATGCAGCTGTGTGCAGTTGGCATGGCCATGCCCTGCATTGTGGCAGATCAGCCTGTGGTTCCTATGGCATGGCATTAGTGCCCTGTTTTTTTTTTTCAACACAAAAGCCCTTAAAACATTTAATTCTTTTTAATGAAATTCAAGAAGGAAAGACAGAGGCAGGATAACCTGATGACATTTAATGCATTAAATGTTATCGTTCAGGTTATCAGTGTGGTTAATTTAGAACAAATGGTGTTCCTGGAATATTCTTTAATTTTTTTGCGAATTTCACTGGTATATTTTTCTATGGAGAATAAAATACGGAAATATTCATTATTGTATGAAGTTGAGGGTTGTACTAATTTCCAAAAACTTAAAAAAAAAAAACCAAACAGATTGTTCTGACCACATGCAAATTGCATCTCTGCAAGGGATTTAAACTTATTATTGACTTGGACTTGTCTCACGGCCCTTCTGAGTTCAGATCATGAAATCTTGTGAATGCAAAGGTGAATGTTAATTAGGGGATCTGAAGAGCTTTAAGCTTGGTTCTAATCACCTAGGTTGTCAGTGCTGCCAGCATTCTGTACATGTCATTCCCATTCTCTCTTTTTTTTTTTTTAAGATTTATTTATTTATATCCACCACCACCCCCGACCCCCCCCCCCCCCGTCTGCTCTCTGTGTCCCTTCGCTGTGTGTTCTTCTGTGTCTGCTTGCATTCTTGTCAGCAGCACCAGGAATCTGTGTCTCTTTTTGTTGTGTCATCTTGCTGCATCAGCTTTCCCTGTGTGCAGCTCCATTCCTGGGCAGGCTGTGCACTTTGCTTCGCGCTGGGCGGCTCTCTTTATGGGGTGCACTCCTTGCACGTGGGGCTCCCCTACACGGGGGACACCACTGTGTGGCACGGCACTCCCTGCGCGCATCAGCACTGCGCATGGGCCAGCCCCATGCAGGTCAAGGAGGCCCAGGGGTTTGAACCGTGGACCTCCCATGTAGTAAGTGGACGCCCTAACCACTGGGCCAAGTCCGCTTCCCTCTCCCTCTCTCTTAATTCACTGTTTCACAGTCTCTCCCATCAGACCTCCTATTCCACTTCCCTCATCCTCACAACCAGCTGATGGCTTTGCTTCTTATTTCACTAAAACTAATTCATGTGTTCTAGAAGAAAATGACCACGAACTCTAACCACCACATCTACAATTGTCTGAAGCAATACCCAGGCACCCTTGCTATTGTCACTGTAGAAGAATCCTCTGAGCTCCTGTACTACTGCACGAGACCTCAACCTTGTCACCTGCTCAAGACATTGATCCACAGGTCTACGGTCTCTCAGCTTTCCCTGATGATATTCCCTTGATAAATCCCTTCATCATAAATACTTTTATTTTTCCTCTGATCTTAACCCCCCCACCCCTCCTGCCAATACCCTCCACAGTTACTATTCCATGTCTTTCCTTCCCTTTTTGGTAAAACTCCTAGAAAGAATTGCCCACACTTTCCAGTTTCCAATTTTTTCTCTCATTCTTGCTTTTGTCACTCCATTCAGTCTTCTACCACTACCTCTCTAAGGCACCCTGAATTGTAAAAGTAAACAACATGTTGAATGCATACTGTGTGTCAGACATTACATTACACAGCTCTCAGGGTGTCATTTCATAGTCTAATAACCATAAGTTAGGGAGTATCCTTAATAAATAACATGAATAATAAATAATGGGATGGCAATAATGAGATACTAAATCTCATATAATAAACGAGGTATAAAGGGGTTAAGTGAGTTTCCCAAGGTCACAGAACTATTGTATTGATAGGTTAAGATTTAAACTCAAGAAATCTGGCTGGAGACCAGGTGATTTTAAGCATTACCCTAGACTCTCAGCTTTTTTCTCTTTAGTAGCTGAGCATACTTACTTCTTACAGATGCATTTTAGATCTTTGGGCTGAGATAGTGACAGGGATTTTCTGAATCATGCTTGAACTACAATATAGATAAAGCATAAAGTTCTATGTGAAATGTCCTATGTAACCAAAATGAAACTTACATTTCGCAAAAGAATAATGTTAAAAGGCACCTGGAAAATTAATTTATATTATTTTATTTAAAATGTCTGTGGAAGACTCTATGACCATTAAATATTGCAGTTAAACTGATACATGCTGCTAGAAATACTGATTTAGTTAGTCTCAAGCTGTTCATAGCAAAATGTTCCCAATCATAGAAGTCAAAACTTAAAGCCATGTCAGTTTAGACTTAAAAGCTATGCTGCAACAGTTCAAATTAGTTCAATGTGTTAATGCTAGAGATATGAGTATGTATCTGTAATTATCTGTTTTAAACCTAACACACAAAAACAGATCAAATATAAGGAAGTAATACAAACTATTTTAATCTATACTATGCGATGGCTAGCTAGAAACCTTTTTTTCCTCAGAGGTTATTTTTCTTCCTGCAAGGTTTTCTCCTGTCTATTGATTGGGCTAAGTAGGTTGATGGGTAATTTAGCAGCCCTGGGGGATTGCTAAACCTTCAGTCTTCCCACTTTTGCCACTTCCTCATCTGCTTGAATAGTTGATTGCCTTCCTTTATTATGGGGATTGAGCCTGACTTGAATATTTCACTTTCTCACTCATTTGCAACTGAGAATACCTCAGGAGGAAACCCTTCCCTTGTAATGATATATTGGCAGGGTAGAGGAAAGCTTGCACATTATTATCAAATTAAATATCTGCCTGTGAGATGAGCATTGTGCCAGGTCGCATGTTAAAATCAAGAGAAACTTGGGAAGTGTTTCAGTTTGTTAAGCTGCTGTACGCAGATACCATAAAATGTGTTGGCTTTAACGATGGGAATTTATTAGCTTACAACTTACAGTTTCGAAGCCATGAAAATGTCGAAATCACAGCATCAAGGTGATGCTTGCTTCCTGATGGCTGGCTGCCAGGGATCCTGGAGTCCTCTGTCACATAACAAGGCACATGGTGGTATCTGCTGGTCTCCCTTCTCTCCCAGGTTTCCTAGCTTTTGGCTTCTTGCTTCTGTGACTTTGTCTCTCTTTGAATTTCATTCTTTTATAAAGGATTCCAGTAAGAAGATTAAGACCCATCCTGAATGAGGCAGGTCACAGCGCAATTTAAGGAGGATAAGAAAGTCACCTAGGGTTGGCCCAACGTGGGGACAGAGAGCCTGAATGCAATGAGGCTAGTGTCCTTGCACGGTGAGCATTCCAGCATGGAGTCACAATAGGGAAAGGTGTATTTGTTTCCTATAATAAATTACACAAACTCTGTACTCAAAACAATGTGCATTTACTCTCTTACAGTTCAGAGACCAGAAGTCTGAAATCCCTTTCACTGGATTTGACCACTACATGAGGAGAGCTGCACTCCCTCTGAAGGCTCTTGGGATTTTCCAGCTTCTGGAGCTGCATTCTTTGCATTCTTTGGGTCACATTCTCTTCTTCCATCGCTAAACCCCAAGGCATAGCATCTTCCAATCTGCCCCCTATCTGCTGAGATCTTCATATGGCCCTCTCCCTTTTGTAGTAGAATCTACCTCTGCCTGCCTCTTATAAGGATCCTTGGGATTACATTTAGGGCACATCCAGATAATCCAGGATAGTGTACCTATTTCAAGATTCTGCAAAATACTGTTGCCATAAAAGTTAACATTCAAAAATTTGTTGCCAGATTTCCTCTAGGTTCTTGGCTATGTTACAAAAAAGAATTTGGAAGACCATGACAGTTTAGTTCAGCCAGTTTATTAAGGAAATGAGAGAAGAGAATAGAAATGGGAGGAAGTAACAGATTATGGGTTCCCAAATATACCTGTGGGGTGGTCTAGGCAAAGAAGGGAGAAGAAAGGATGATTTAGCCTCTGCACTTTCTTTTTAAACCATTGATTATTCCTCCCCTTGTTAATGTTCAGGGGAGGGGTTCCAGTTGTTTATTCTTTTGATTGATTACCTCACCCATCAATTTCCCCGGGGAGGCCCAGTGATAAAGCCCCTTGAGAATATCAGGAGTTTTACCTTGATTCCTGGCGAAATCTCCTTCTATACAGGGGAGATCTTGTGGGATTCTTCCAGCAGCCTTCTGATGGGGGTTCTTTGCCTCAGGCGGTTTCCAGGTGGGTTCCAGGGCCACATGTTTCATGGCCATGTTTTTCTGCCAGTCCTCTTCCCGTTTCCTAAACTAGTCTGCCTCAAGTTTCAGGGAATAGAAGCTGGATATCTTCAGGAGTCATTATCCAGCCTACAAGACAGGGAAGGGTACTCCAGGTGGGCTGTGGAGGTGCCGGGATTCAGGCCTGCATGGCCTCATGGAGCTGGGATGACCCATTCTTTGGTTTATGCACAGACCATGAACAGGGTGAGTACAGCACTGAATCACAACAACTGGAAGTTTTGGAAAAAACACCTGTTTGACCAGGATGAGGAGGCGTGCTGGAATTCAGACCAGGGCCGTTCCAAGTGGGTGATGCTTGAGTTCTCCCAGCTCATCCACATCTCCCAGCTGCAGATTTACTTCCAAGGGGGCTTTTTGAGTTGCTGTGAATGCTTGGAAGCTTCACAAGGAACCAAGGTCTCAGCAAGATTGTGGATTTCTACTATTACAATAGCACCCTTCAGATAGTCCTCATGCCAGCTGCTGAGGTAAACCTGCTAAAGGTGATGTTTGAGGATGCCACTGTTTTTGGTCATGTGGTCATCTACCACCAGCACGTGCTAAAGGAGAAGGTTTGAGGCTTCCAGGCTGGCTGCTGCCTCCAGGAAGCCTTTGGGGAATCACAGCCAAGTCCTTCAGTTCTTCACAAGAAGTTTGACTGGTTCTTCTCTGGAGGTACCCTCTTCTCCCCAGGTCTTTGCTGAACGTCTCCACTGCTGGGAAGTGGGAGCTGTCTTTGAACCCTTTTCTGAGTTCTCCTTGCTCTGGGTCAACCATGTGGTTCCCAAATAGCTGTGTTCCCAGCAGGTAGTTCTTGGCTTCACTTGGGGTCAGGGGGAAAGAGATTGCTCTGGAAAATTTGAGGATGTGGTTCTCAATCACCTGTTGTACCGGAGAAAGAAAAGGCAGAAGTGGGCATGAGCTAGAGCTGGACCTCAGAGGCGCAGGCCCAGCTACCCTACACCTTTGCTTGGTCACCCACTGGCATCCCAGTCCTGAGACTAGGACGGAGGTCCCACTTTACAGAGGGGGTACAGTGGAGTGGCGGAGGGCCCCTCCCCCAGCACAGCTGGGAAGGCTGGGGAGCCACATCTACCCAAAGTTTGTAAAAATGCAGTTTTCAAGGCTTTTCAGAGTTATAAGAAAATTTCTCTTACCAAAAAATAAAAAGTGAAAAAGAGAGTGAATGACCAGCTCTAAGAGGAAGCCAGGCACAGGGAACCTGAGTTCCAATGGGTTGAAAGGACCTCCATAAAGATGAGCAGTTGGGACTGCTGCTTGGAGTCTGAGTGGGGTGTGGGGGCCATCCAAGACAGGGCCAGCCTGCTGGGTGGTGTTGGAATCCAAGGGATGAAGAGGCCATTTGCAGAGGGAGTGGACCAATATGGGGCATCAGAGTGACCAGGTTAGGAGGGCATCCATAGGGGAGAAGAGGTTGTAATAGGAGGGTGGACAGTCAAATATAGCAGGATGGATCAAACAAGTAAACATATTGAGGTAATACTAGCCAGGTTACTCTATGTAACAGAAAATATTATAAATATGGAAAGAAAGTAAACTAGATTGAATCTTGTGATATTAGATGGAACTGGAAGTGTCCATGGGAACTGATGATTTTCAATGTATGGCAGATACAAAAGTAGAAAAAAATAGAAATGTAAATGTGTATAGGTATGTAAGTACACATATGCATGTGTATAGCTATCTTTAGGCTATCCAATCCTATATTGAGAGGGCCTATGAGCAGTGACACCCTGAAACCAATGAACAGACCTGGAGCATTGACTCTATGCCTCTAAAAGCAACTAGGATTCCCTTGACAAATAGCTCAGTTTAAGACTGAATAAAGCCTATGATATATCTTACTATGCCATAAATAAAGTACTCAAAGAATGAAAAGACTACCTCAAAAGGATGCAAAAATAAGATTTTATGACCTACCAAATAAATACCTGAAAATAATAGAAATGGATTATAACTTACCAAATATAATTAGAAATCATAAGTCCATACAGATATGATTGGAGAGATACATAAATAGATAGATACATAGATAGCTACAGGATAACTATATAATTTTGTAGTGCCTCCCTACAAAACTACTTATTAATTACAAAGTGAAAGTAACCTCACAGTGAAGATGACTGGCAGATCTCATCATACTCAAGTGATTAATTTGCCCACCATCAATAATGAGACAAATCAAACTTCAGTACCACCTTGTATTAATCTGGGCTCTCTAAATAAACAGAATCAACAGGATATATATGAGTTATTATAGAAAACCAGTTTATGAGACCTTGGGGACTGGAAGGTCCAAACTCTATAGGACAGGCCACAAGCTAGAAAGTATGAGACAAGTGATATTCAAGTCTGTAGTCGGGAGAACTGACCAGCCGGAAATTCTGTAAAGAGTCAATGCTGATATTGAGCCAATAATTCTTCTTCTGAGCTTGAAAATTATTAACTCTGGTTTTTAAGACTCTATCTTAGTTTTCCAGGGCTACTATTATGACTGTCACAAAATGGTTGGTTTAAACAATAGGAATATATTGCCTCACAGTGCTGAAGGTAAGATGTCCAAAATCAAGGTGTTGGCAGGCTGTGCTTTCCCTGAAGTCTGTAGCATTCTGGCAGTGGCTTGCCAAGAATTCCCACCTCATTCTCTGCTTCAGTATCATGGTCATCTCACTTATTCTGTCGCCTCACTTACTACTGTGTTCAAATTTCTCTGCCTATAAGATGTCCAAACTCTCTGCTTATAAATTATGCAGTCATATTGGATTAAGGCCCACCCTGATTCAGTTTGGTCTCATCTCAATAGGGACCTTCAAAGATCCAGAGGTTAGTATTTGAACATGCCTCTCTGTTGGACATAATTCCATCCATCACATACCTAATAGGATACAGTGAGAAGAACCCAGCATCACTTCTATGATTTGCCTGCCAAAGATGAACAACCTGAAACTAAATCACAAGGAAACAGCAGAAAAACCCCAATTAAAAGATATTCTATGAAAGAACTGCCTTGTAATCTTCCAAATTTTAAGGCCCTCAAAGTCAAGAAAAGAATGTGATTGAGGATTGGGGTGTTGTAATGTTGATGTCCTGAATGTCCTGAACTTGGTGATTGTATTACAGGTATTTAGGAGAATATTCTTGTTTGTAGGAAATCCTCAGTAAAGTGTTTAGAGTTGATGGACCATCAGATAAGCAATGTGCTCTCAAAGTGGTTAAGGAAAATATTTTATCTGTACTTCCAACTTTTCTGAAACTATGCTATTTTTATGTAAAAGTAATATAAAATGCACAACCAATCTATGAAATCAATAAATAAAATCAACAACATCATTTAAAAAGATGGGTAATATCTCCGCTTGCAATGAGCATCCTGATACTAGTAGCTAATGTGCAGATTCAGTATGCTTAGAAAATAGCTAAGTTACAAATTCCTTAGAGTTCATTGTGTCAGTTCTGCTGCATAAAATATGGTGACTCAATTATCCTACAACTTTTTCCTACTTGACCAACTATAAGACCTTAATTCATGCAGGTTGTCAGTCTTCAATTGGCATGACTGCTTTAATTAGGTGTGACATATCTCTGAATGCCCCTCACAATTAGAATGGTACTACTTGGTGCTATCTTAATTTTAAACACAGATGGAAATGCCAGCACAGAGACCACATTGCAGTTCTAAAGTGAAATACATACATCATCAAATTAAAAAGAGGCAATTCGCAACAAGGAAAACCTAAATGACTTAGAGTTACAAGTGTATGGAGACTAGGAAGCAGGAAAATATAACTAAACACAACAAGATACTACTTTATAACCAGCCATCAAATTGGAAAAAAAATTGAAAGCTGGATAATACTGAGTATAAATGTGAATAAGGGAAAATGACTAGATAATAAATGGATACAGGCCTTGATGTTATCAATCTGGAAGAAATTAGTAGAAGCAAATATGTGGATATACAATTACCCAGTAATTTTGTTTCTAGGCGTCAACCCCAGAGAAATTCTCATACATGCTCATAAGAAGCCTAGTAGAAAAATGCCCAATCTTTGTTAGTACTAAGAGTAACTCATTATGAGTTGGAAGCAACTTAGGTGTTGATAATAATGGAAAAAAAAACCAAACCAGAAATAAAATGTTGAACATGATACTGTGTAGTAAACAAAAGTAAGGAACTATATTTATATAAAGTAACACAGATAGGTATCAATATAATATTGAGTGAAATACTAAAAAAAGGAAATAGAATAATTTCGAAATAAAAAAATAACTCAAACTCTCAAGCTTAAATATTTTTTCAGAATTCACATATATTCATGTATGTATAAAATTTCAATTTAAAATTCATAAATTCAATAAACAAGAATGGATACCTAGGTGTTAGTCAGCCAAAGGGAAGCTGATGCAAAATACCAGAAATCAGTTGGTTTTTAAGAAAGGTAGTTATTTGGGGTAGAAGCTTGCTGTTACCAGGCCATAAAGCACAAATTACATCCTTCACCAAAGTTTATCGGCATGTATTGGAAAAAGATGACATGCTGATGTCTGGAAGGGTTCAGGCTTCCTGGGTTCTTCTCTTTCTGGGGCTGGCCTCTCTCTGAGCTCAACTGCTCTGTTATCTCCACAACGCAAGCTGTAGACTATTAGGTGAGCAGCTTGTTTCTCTCTTCCCAGGGCCTTCTCTCTTTCTTCATGACCAAGTTCCTCTGTGTGCTTACTTCCTGGGACTCCAGTTCAAAACTCCAACCTCCCTTCTCTGTGTTGCAGTTTCTCTGAGTCTTTGCCCACCAAGGAGGCAAGGATGCAACGTCCTACTGATGTGGCCCAATAAAAGCCTTGATCATTATTTAATTAAATAAAAGTGAAATCTCTGAATCTAAAACACTTTAATATGCCCAGAGGAAAAGACCAGCTTGCAAATACAAACCAATATTTCTTTTTGGAATTCATCAATAATATCAAACTGCTACAACCTATAAAATAGGGAATCATTATGGATGGGGGAAGAAGATAAGTTTAAAAAGTAAAGCAAAGGAAGGCTTTCATGGACATATAATAAAATACACTATAAAGCTAAGTATATGATTGATACTATTTTAGCTATACCATATTTAGATTGAAAAAAAGAGAGAGAAAAACAACAACAACAACAAATAACACAGAACACTGTTGGATATAAGAAAACATACCCACAAACTGACAGGAGTCTACCACCTATTAATTAAAAGCACTTCTCAGCCCCTCTGTTCTCTGGATCTTATTATTTTCTTGTCAACTTAATCTTGCCGGTGTATTAGTCAGCCAAAGGGGTGCTGATGCAAAATACCAGTAATGTGTTGGCTTTCATAAAGGGTATTTATTTGGGGTAGAAGCTTACAGTTACCAGGCCATAAAGCATAAATTACTTCCCTCACCAAAGTCTGTTGCCACCAAGGGGTGGGGACTCAATGCCCTACTGACATGGCCCAATCAAAGTCCTAATAATAATTTAATCAATCAGTTATACCTCTGGCAGATCAGTTTACAAACATAATCCAATAACTATTTTTGGAATTTATAAACAATGCCAAGCCGCTACACCATGCTTACTAGTTTGCAGCCAATACCACAATGGTACCAAATCCTAACAAGTCCAGATTTCCCCTTCAAACTGAATTTCTGCAAAGAGCTAGCCTTATGCCCTCATGATTTCGGCAAATGAATAGCAATTTATCACATTCTTGATACCCAGAGAAGAAGTAGCCAATTTTTTCGTACCCCAGAGTGACACAATGGACCCAAACAAGGCTTTTAATTAGCCAGGTCATAGGCAAAATTAGCTTCATTTCATCTTACCATCATAGAACCAGTCTCTGAGTTTCCTTCTTCCCTGTATTCTAGAGTAAGATTACAGTAGTATCAAAAACTGTTTAGGGGATTACAGTAGTATCAAAAACTGTTTAGGAAAGGTGTTGCTAAGTTTTGGCCCCATCTTTGCTGGTTATATATTATTTCCCAGTCATATCACTTGTAACTGAGTTAAAGTAATAATATATATTGTCAAATTCATATATTGTTGAAGACATCTCCTTTCATAAAATCCATTAAATGAATGCCTTGTAATCTAGGCACTTTCAAACTGCAACCATTTAGTTCAAACTGCAACCATTTAGCCAGTTCCACAAGGTGAAGGGAAGGCATCTGGTATAATAATTTCCACAGTCAGGGAGAAGCCTACAGTCCTATCCTTTGAGCAAAATGGAATATTATAAAGTTTATCATCACAAATTTAAAGATAAGCTGTGGTTGGTAGATATTTAATGAGCAGAAAGACTTACTTGCCTTATAGTAATCTTATTCTTAAGATCTTAAATTTCTTGAGATGCTTAGAACCTTGTGAAGTAACTATTCTCCCCCCTTGGAATTCTGGGAGTTAAAAGATGGACCTCTAGGGAACAAAACAGATGAGGAGGGCCTGGGAGGAAAGGAAACAAAAAAAGAAGGAAAATTCCAGATTCCAAAGTAAGGAAACTTTGATTAATAGATGATTCATTGGAAAAAATAAATTATTTACACTCTCCACAGGGTTGTGCTATCCTTGATCAGCAACAAGAAAGACTTTCTTTCAGAAAACAAATTATACCTCTGTATTAGTCAGCCAAAATGGTGCTGATGCAAAATATCAGAAATCTGTTGGGTTTTATAAAAGGTATTTATTTGGGGTAGCAGCTTACAATTACAAATCCCTAAAGAGTCCAACTTAAGGTTACATCCTCACCAAAGTCTGTTACCATGTGTTGAAACAAGATGGCTGGTGAGTTCTGTCAGGGTTCAGCTTTCCTGTCTCTCTTAAGGCATCGTGGTCCCAGTTCCTTCCAATCTCAGCTGTAGGCTGGAGTGCTTGTTTCTTTCTGGGCTCAGCTGCTCTGGTCTCTGCACAACGTCAGTTGTAACCTATCAGGTGAATGGCTAATCTCTCTCTCTGGGGCTCTAGGATCCTCTACAGTGTCTATGGAGCTCCCTTCTTCCATGTATCTTCTGTGTATCTACTTCTATGTTCTCCTTGAGTGGGCGAGTGTTTATATAGCCCACCAAGGCAGTGGGGATTCAACCCTGCATCCCCAATGCCATGGTCGAATCAAAGCCCTAATCTTAACATAATCGAGTAGATGTGAACCCTTTGAATTTAATACAATCAAAGGGCACCATGCCCAGAGGAACAGCAGACCAATTTACAAACACAAATCAATACCTCTTTTTAGAATTCATAAATAATATCACACTGGCACAAACTCTATGTCTTTTCAGGTGCTGTAAGCACAATTAGGAATTTAAAACAACATATAATTATATAGTCCTTTAACAGTTTGCAAAGGTCTTTGAAATGATCTTAGCTTATATTTACAAAATTGTTGCTGGCAGTGGATTTCCAAGTTCTTAGCTACTGCCTTGCAAGAAGGAATTCAAAGACGTACCGGGTTAAGCAGGCAAGTAAAGGGCTTATTGAGAAACGAGAGAAAGCAAGAGTACACACTAGCAATCTGAGTGGGACTGTGCTTCAGGGCAAGAGGCTGGGGTGCCCCTTTTAAAGGCTGGCCTTTCCACCTCCTCCTCCCCATGTTAAGGAGGGATCTTGGCTATTTGCTGTCCTGATTGGTTGTTTTTCTGCCCTCTTGTTGGGTACAGACCCCTCAGGTTGTACCTGTTAGCTTTCAGGGAACCAATGGTGAGGTCTTCTTACTGGGACATAGTCTGGGCTTTTTTGAGCCCAGGAGTTCAAACAGGACATTCTGACCAGGTTCTTGATGGGCTTTTCCACAGTAAAGATTAAAGTTTTGTTCTAGGACATTCTGTCTTCCCTCAGAGGGTTTCCGGGTGGGGTCTCCTGACCATGTTCTTGGTGTGGGTTCAGCCGTGGCAGTTATGGCTTCGTTCTGCCTTCCCTCATTTCCTCTACTAGCCTGCCTCAAAAGCATTAAGACTAATGGCATGTCTAAACCACACAGTATGTGGCAAAGCTAAATTGGAGTACAAGTTTCCATTTCAAATGCTGCAAAATATAAAGCACATGGGAAAACATATATCACAATATATGTGTTATGTGGCAAGAACTATGCAAATCCATATCCTGCTGCTAAGAAATCCCACATACTGAATCAGATTGGAAGTGACATGCAAAGTCATTTTAAAAATCAAGTATGGCCTTTCCAAAACTACTGACTATAATCTGATTAAATCTGATTAACTGCATTAGCACATTAAAAGAAGGAATGTGTCCATAAGAATTAACAGATATAAGCTGTGCCTATTCAAGTTGACTGGGTTTTGCCTTATAAAGAAACTATATCTTCCTATAGTGAATATTTAACCATTGTGAAGATGGATATATCAGTCAAACAAAACCTCATGCAATTAAAATGTCAAACCTTATAATTAACTCCCTTTGTTCTTATATCTTAAGAGGAAACCATCAAATTGATTTTATATGTAGCTTGTCTCCAAGGAGAAAGCATGCATGCAGACATGCTATCCATAAGACAATTATATTTCACAAATCATAAATTAACAAATTAGCTGTGTGGTTTCTGTGGTTTAGTCTTTATAAGTCTCTCGGTATGTAGCAGCTTCTCCCAGTCCTAGTCATTCCAGTAGCCTGGCCACACCCACCCCTAAGAGCTAGTCTGATCTTTTAAACTGCTATCTGAAATTTTGATCTTGATCTTGCTGCTGAAAGTCAGGAAATGACTCATGGAAGGTGGAGATTTTTACCTGATTCATTTTACAAGAAGGTTAAGGAGATTCTTAAATGTACATGGTATTTCCGTGGTACTGTTAGCACTTTGCTTCCACTACTCCATCTCAACATCTGCTTTTTACCTAGTTTTTATTGTACTTCGGCCTTCTTAAGGTTTACTTTTGTGCTTGCAAAATATACCAAGCTGATAGAATTGACTCAACCATTCTTTCCAAAAGTATTCATTAGAACTTGCCAATTTTTACTACTAAAAATATAAATAAATATAAGAAGCACAATTTTACTTCTGCTTTGTTATTTCCTTACAATATATTCCTAGGAGAGATTAATTAATAAAAGCATGTAGCCATTGTTATAGTTTCCATAATATAGTACTGAATTTTTTTTTATGAAAGTATTATACCAAGTTAAACCGCTAGCAATAATTTATGAATAAACCAGTATCATTTTGACCTTGTCATCTTTGTGTCTTATAAGTTAAAATGCTACTTTAGCAAGTGCAAAAATTTGCCACAGGTTTACTTTCATTTGCATTTCCATAATTACTATAGATGATTCAGTTTTCCATTTCATCTTGTGTGAATTTAATACATCCTTTTAAAATGGTCTAATTATTTATTTTATTAGATTTTAAAGCACAGAACTTTGAGCATGACCAGAGCATCAATGATATGGTTGTCACAAAAATGCATGAGACATACTTGAAATGACAAAGTAAACCAGGAATATTCAGACACCTTTAAAATCTTCTCCTGATTGCAAATTTAAGTGTTTCATAGGTCTCTAGGTAAAAATCCCAATATTATTTAAGATTTTTTCTAGAATGTCTTGCAAAAGTAATTCTAATTCAATGTAGACTGAGAAAAAGTCCCCAAAAAATGTAATAATAAAAACACTAATTGCATTACTGAAATTTTATTGTTATTTTCAATTTACTTTTGTATGCCTGTTGATAATTACCCCTTTGGCTAATATCTATGCATACCTATTAATATAACCCATTTTACTATTACACCTCTGGAAATTAGTAATAAATTGTTTTTATAATTAATCTCTGAGGAGTTTAGTCATCTTAATTGACTTCTATTTAATTTATTTTATTTTATCTTATTTATTTTATTTTACTTACTTATTAATTTACTTCTATCTAAACTGAATCATGAAGAGTTATACTTTCTGGAGATTGAGGAAAATGACCAGAACTTTGAACTATATATATGCAGAGATATTACAAATTTTTTTTATACATTAGAATTTAAGGAAATAATGAGTCATCTTTTTTACTATTAATTCATATATTAAATATAATTTCATCATAATTGATAAATTGATAACAACTCAGCATTTGCTATAGTAGTACAGCCTTTGGGAATGTTGAAAAATTGGATTTCATACATTCTGAACGGCACTTTAAAGCAGCTTGGTTTTAGAGAATCACATAGCTCCTCTGTCTTTCTCACTTGGCTCTGCCCTGCAGATTTCCTCTGGGTGACTTATCCTGCACACTGAATGGAAACTTCCCTCATAATTATACATCCACCCACTCACCCAGATATAGTCTTCTATCTTATTGATAAGAGTTTTCTGTGGCTCATAGTGAAAAGTCTTTCTCAAGTACAGATAGATTACATCTATTGTCTTTTCCTCATCTAAGTGCTGCCAGCCTATTATAGAAGGAAATTAAATTGACTTGGCACAGTTTATTCCTCACAAAGTGATGTTGATTGTTCTCTAGTACCTTGCCCTCTTATAGGTTATTGCAAATTGATTATTTGGCAGTTTATTTCACTCGCTTCCCAACTATTGAAATTTTAAGCTGACCAGTTAATAATTATGAAGGTAAAACTTTCTTTTAATTTCAGATATGAAAGGTATTATCAATCCTTTCTATAATTTCAAGGATTCTCTATGACTTCCATAAATTATCAGAAATATCTGCTGATTAATTGAGAGTGTGTGTCAGGGCCTATCAGACTGGCTTTATAAGGTCTATAAATTTGCTTTCATCACTTTTTCCATATTACTCTTTGCCACTGTCTTGCAAATACCTTGAAATTCTTGAGATTTTCTTATCTTTGTTGAATTTATTGATGTTCCTATATAAAAACGAGCTGTATTTATGATGCCAAAAAATAAAGGCAGGGGGAGGCAATTGAAAGGATAAAAAAAGGCTTTTAGAGCTGAATTTTTTAAGGCACTTTAATGGTGTGTCTACTTTATATATTGCATATTTCTGTCCAGTGCTAAATAACAGCCCAGATGACTGTTCAATTGACTACATATGTTAAAATTCAAATTACATTATAATTACTCACAGATTGTCAGGAAAATACTTTGAGGGTTTTATAAAATCTGTGATGATGGGTGATGATATGGTTTTAGTTATATGACAAGACATTCTAAAGTGAACAAGTAGGTTATAAAGTATTTGACCAGATATCATTGATAAGGAAGCTTCTATAGAGATTATTAGTTAGGGACTTGGGGAACTGCATTAATTCTTCCAGGTTTCTGCCATCTCAGTGACTGTACAAACAATAATTTGCTAAATGGTGCCCTTGTACCCTAAAGAAGTGAAGCAAATTACTGAGCTCCCCCGGCATCTTCCACGGTCAACAGTAGCACAGTTTCCAAAGCAACGCAACGTTGTTCAAATAAAGACCTTCAAAATCTCTGTACATGCTGGTTCAGGACTTGTTCATTTTAAGAAAAAGAATTTGAGAATAACAAGTAAACTCTTGCCTTATTGAACTCAGGAGCAAAATACTTGTACTCAATCAAGTGCATAAGATGGTCACTAAGAACTGGCACACTCATTTCAGGGAAGTCCCTGCCTAGGTAACAAAATTGTGTTTGTACACGATTGGCTTACCAAGGAACACGTGTTTCTCTCTTTATAAAACATGAATTAGGAGGCAAGGATGGGCAGAGACAGCCTCACAATAAACTTTGGGAAAAAACTTTAAACAAAGCAAAATTGAATCAGCATTTGAGCATTATATAATATCACTCATTTCTTTCTATCAATTTGATTGGAATACATATAAAAATAAAACCAAAATGATCTTGTTGATCTTGTCAAATAGCTAAGTGTTCCTTATGTATTTCCTCGGCATTAAATTTATTCTGGCTTTGTCTAATCATCGCGCTTTTCACATTCTTTCTGCTTAATTTGACAGGAGTAGACATGTAAACTATGCTTGCATCTTACGAAGTTTCAGAGCAATCTCAACTGTTGCTGAGCAGTCAGGAATTCAGTGCAAAAAAGAGATAATGCTGAATATATAATTCTGCTACAGGTCTCGAGTCTTAGGACAGAGCATGTAGTTTGGCAAGGCTCACAAAGCTTATTTAGTTTTGTGTGGAAGAAGTTAATGTCAAGAACAGATTTGAAATATTTGTTTTATTCATTTAATAAAGACTTATTGAGTGTCTCTTACATGTTAGTTCTAGGCACAGTTCTAGATACTGTGGCTGCAGTAAAACATGGGAGTCAAAAATCTGCTCATGTGGGGCCTGTGTTCTAATAAGAACGAAATGAGTAGATCATGCAGACTGTAGAGAGTGAAGAAACAACCAAACAATGAAAAGAACTGGGTAAAAAGCAGATTGAGAGGTGCTGTGAAGGCCTACAGCAAAAATAAATAGGTAAATAATAACAGAATCCAGAAAGAAAATTAAAAAACAAAAGAAGATAACCAAACAAAAACCATCCACAGGATGATGCAATTGAGAATAAATAAGGAATGGAGAGTAAGAGCTAATTCTTATTGTATGGTCAGAAAATTTCCTTTTCAGGATCTGATATCTGAATTTAAAATTAATGACAGTATGGAATAACATTTATGGAGAGTGGAATTGTTGAGTCATATGATAAATACTTGTTTGGCTTTTAAAAAATTGACAGTTTCGTATTTTAGGTCTACTCTTTTGTATTAACACAAGTAATGCATGGGAGTATTCTCTAGATACTGTCAATTTGCTTTTGTTTTGTATTTGTTTTTGTTTTGGCCAGTCTCATAGATTATGTAACAGGGGCATATTGTGCTTTTTTTGCACTTACCTAATAATGAGCACCAGTATCTTCTTTGCTTTCTTGACCTTTGTTTGTTGAAATTTTATATTGGATGGCTTGGTTTCTTATTATTGAGTATGGACAGTATTTTGTGTATTCTCTGTAGAAATGCAATATCAGAAGTGCATTTTGAAAATACTTTCTCCAAATTTGTAGCTTATCTTATCGTATTCTTAACTGTGTATTTTGAAGAGCAGAAGTTTGTCATTTTGATGAAATGAATATATTAATGTTTTTCCACTATGCATTATATGTTTTGTATGATGTAAAATAAATCTTTGTCAAACCGAAGGTCTAAAAGGTTTTATCTTATTTTTTTTTCTTCAAAGTTGTACAGGTTTATTTACATTTTAGGTCTAAAACTTATTTTGACTGTTTTTAATATGGGGGAAGGCATATCTTAACGTTCTTTTTGAAATTATTTATTTATTTACATATTGATGCCTAGTTGTCCTACCTCATTTTTAGGAAAGTACATCCTTTCTTGATTAAATTGTCTTTGTATCATCATTGGAAATCAGCTGAATACATATGTATACACACAAACGCATGCACGCTGTGATGGTTAATTTCATCTCATCCTGGCTAGGTTATGGTGTCCACTTGTTTTGTCAAGCAAGCACAGGTTTGATTCTCACTCTGAGAGTATTTTGTAGATGGATTTAAATAATTACCCAGTTAAGGTATCTGCAGCAGATTATATCTACAATCAACTTTAGAGACAGTCTTCAACAATGAGAGGAATCTCCTCCCCTCCCATCAGTTAGAGGCCTTAGAGCCGTAACAGAACTTTTGAAGTCAGGAAGAATTTCCATCTCTACTCTAGCTAGCCAGTTTCTCCAGGAGAATCCAACATCACTTTTAAGTTCTGACTTGTGGCCTGCCCTAGGGAATTCAGACTTTCCATTCTCAAGCGTAACATGTACCAATGCCTATCACAAATCTAATATTTACACATAATTTACACATACATATATGTATATAAGATTATATATACTAGCTTGTCAGTACTGTTTCTCTGGAAAACCCTGACTAATACATATGCACAGAGATATTTATTTTTCCATCGATGTTTGTATCTCTTTTTTTTGGCAATATTTATACTGTCTTGATGACTATAGCATAAATAATAAGCCTTTAAAGTAGTGTGTCCTACAAATTTGTTCTTCTTTTCACAATTTCCTATGGCATTCTAGTTCCCATGATTTTCCTTATAAATTTTTGAACGAACATGTAAATTTCTAAAAAAAAAAAAATCTTACTGAGATTTCTATTAGGATTGTTTTGAATCAAAAGATCAATCTGGAGAGAATTGATCTTAATAGTTTTGAGTCTTCCAAGCCATGAACCTGGTATATCTCTCCATTTATTCAAATCAAAATTTTATAGAAATATTATGCACACACTTTGTGAGACTATTACCTAAATTTTAGGATTTGGGGTCCTATTTTAAGTGCTAATATTATAATTACTACTATGTGTCTTTGTGGGTTTTGTTTTTAATTTCAATTATTAATTGCTTGTGCATAGAAACTATATTGATTTTTGTTCTTACATTCCATGATTTGGTGAACTTACTTATTAATACTATACACTTTACAATAGATTATTTGGCCAATTCTATTAATCAATATGCTGTCTAAAAATAGAGACAGTTTTATCACTTCCTCTCCAATTTATCTGAACTTTCTTTTCTTTTCTTATTGTTCTGAGTAGGGTATCAAGCACAATATAGAACAGGAGTAATGAGAACACCCTTGGCTTATTCTTGATATATTGCATTTTTATTTCTGTTTAATTCAAAATATTTTCTCATTTCCCTTATGTTGTCCTTTTTGATTCATGGGTTATTTTGAACCTTATTTTATAATTTCCAAATATTTTTGCTTCTTCAAAAATCTTTCTGTTTAATTTCACTCTAAAATGGAAGCACTTTTAATATTTTCCATCCTATTAAATTGGGTTATGAATATAGCATTGTTCTCTGGTCCAAAATATGTTCTAACTCAGTAAAGGATCCATGTTTTCTTGAAAAGAATGTATATTCTACTGTTGGGAATATTGAATGCTTTACAAATGTCAGTTAAATCAGATCGGTTACTATGTTGTTCAGGTCTTCTAAATTCTTGCTGATTTTTCTTCTACTTGGTATACTGATTCCTGAGAAAGCAGTGTTGAAGGCTTAAAGCAAAATTACGGATTTGGCTATTTACCTTTTCAGTTCTATTAGTTTATCCTTGATGCATTTTATAGATTTGCTATCAGTTGCACACTCATTTAGAATTGTTATGTCACTTTTAACAATTAATCCCTATAAAACAATTTAATTTTACTCCTCATCTCTGGTAATATTTCTTGTTCTGAAGTCTGCATTGTCTGATATTAATTTAGCTGCTTGAGCTTCTCTTGGCTGCAGCTTTCAAGGTACATTATTTTCCATTCCTTTACTTTTAGTTTATCTATATCTTTGTATTTTAATTAGTATAATTGTAAGTAGCATATATTTGGGGCTTGATGTATTTTTAACAACTCTGCTAATTCTGTCTTTTGATTGGAGAGTGTGATGGTTTGTAGCTGAATGGACCCCAGAAAAATATGTTCTTAAATTTGATCCATCCCTATGGGTGTGGGCTCATTGTAAGTTGAAACTTTTGGTGCCTAGGATCTTAAGATGTAAACCACCTCATTCAGGGTGGATCTTAATCCTCTTAATGAAGTCCTTTATAAGAGAATGGAATTCAGACAAAGAGAGAGAGAAACCCACAGGAGGTAGAAAATGAAAGCAAGGAAACCCAGAAGAGAAGGGAGAGACCAGCAGATGCCATTATGTGTCTTGCCATTTGACAGAGGAATCCAGGATCACTGGTCAGTGTTGATGATGACTTGATTCAGACATTTTTATCAGCTTCTAAACTGTAGGCTAGTAAGTTAATAAATTCCCATCATAAAAGCCAATGCATTTCATAGTATATGCTTGAACAGCTTAGCAGACTAGACGAGAGTATTCAGAAAATTTATATTCAATGTAGTTATTGATGTGGTTGAATTAAAATATACCTTCTCACAAGTTGTTTTCTATTTATTTTATCCATTATTTTTCCCTGTTATGGATGACTTTTGAGTAATTGAGTATTTTCCCATGAGTCTATTTTATCTTGATTACTGGCTTATTATTCATACCTCTTGAAAAAATGTAGTGAATTTCCCATCATATAGAATGGATATATTTAATTAATCATAGTCTTCCTTTAAAAAATATTATACTGCTTAATATAGATTTTAAGAACCTGAAAAAAGTATGCTTACAATTCCTTTCTCCCATCTTTTGTCCTATTGTGGTCATACATTATAATTTGCATATGCTGTAAACCCTCAAAATATTTCTTTTTTGTTTTTTGTACTCAATTAACTTTTATAGTGATTAAAATATTTTTATATTTACCTTCACTTTAACTATTTCCAAGGCTCTTTATATTTTTGCATAAATTCAATAGTTTTCTTGTATAAAAATATTTTTGATTGAAAAAATGCCTTTATCTTTTCTTGTACTGCAGGTCTGCTCCTAATAAATTTTCTTAAATGTGTTTCTTTGAAGAACTCTTTTCCACTTTTATTTCCAAATATTTGACTGAGCATTTAATTCTGGGTTTGTTGAGCTTTTCCCTCCATACTTTGAATATGAAACTCCATTTTCATGTGGCTTGCATAGTCTCTGAATATTTAATTTTTGTTCCACTCTATGCAATGCATCTGTTTTCTGTGGCAGCCTTCAATTTTTCTCTCTAGTTTCAGGTTTAAGCAGTATAAATTTATGATGGTTGGGGGCCTCTGTGTGACTTGCTATTTACTTCCCTTTGGGTTTTCAGAGATTCTTCAATTTCTGATATATTTTATTATTTGTGGGAAATTTTCTGTCTTTTCAGGTATTTCTTTTACCCTATTTGAAGAAATAAGTGGATGTTAGCCTGGTCAATATTGTCCCACAGCAATTGGATGCTTTATTTTGTTTTATTGGCACTTTTCCCCCCTTATGTTGTATAATTTTAGGTAGGTAATTTCTATAGACCTAACTTCACACTCTCAGACTATCTCCTTGGCTGTGTTGTGTCTCCTGATGACACAATGGAAGGCATTCTTCATCCCTGTGTTTGCGTATGTGTGTAAATGTGTGAGTGTTTATTCTAACATCTCTGTTTAACTTTTTCTTACAGGCATTCTGATCTGTCTGCCAGCTGCCCATCATTTTCACTAGCGCCTTTAACATTACATTCCCTGTTTGATAATCCAAACATCTGGGTCATCTCTGAGTCTGATTCTGCTCATTACTTAACTCCAGCCAGCTATTTCCTTTTTTGTCTTGCTTTCTTGTGTCTGTTTTCCTCATACTTTTTAATTGAATGCCAGGTATCATGTATGTAACAATAAAGAGTTACGTAAAAAGTATAAATGCCAGGCATGGGCATGCCTTTTTTTTCTTCTGTGTTTCTAGGATGTGATTTGAGTCAATCCAATCAGGAATTTAGTGTCTTAGATTTTATTGTCACTATGGTTACCTTCAGTGATCTAAATACTTCGATTTTTTGTAGTGTTACCTTGTGCTTAAAGTGGGGGCAAAGGTGCCTGAGTGTTTCTCTGAATATTCCTGTTATGCCTACAGTATATGGGCTTGCCATGCCCCAGTGTCCCAAAGGGAGTCTCTCTACACTTTTGCCACTGGTCCTACTTGCCCTAGCAGTGGGGCGCTGCTTGTTGCTTTGCCCTTCTTAGCATGGTGAGAGAGTTCATGAAGGTTCACTGTTGCCTGGTCTGGCTTCAGTCGTAGGCCCTGGTTTACAGGGTCTCAAATGTGGAACTCAAAGATCCTGCCACTCATTTCTGTGTGGACAATATTTCCTTGCATATTTCAAGGGTCTTGTGCAAGGGAGAGGCTCTTGGTGTTTCCAAAGATAGACCACTAATGTTACTGATATTTGATTTGGGGCCCAAGGTTGATTTCTGTCCATCCGCTGTATATAGTGTTCTTTATTTTCACCTTTACGCAACCACAGTCTGTCTCTGTGCCTTAGGGTCAACAGTGTTTGCTGCATTTCCCCTCATGGCTTAAGGCCTTGGTTTAGTAGGCAGATGAATTTGAATGGAGATTTGTACCTTTTGCTCAGCAGTGGCTGTATCTGTCCTTGAGTATGCACAACCACTGGAAGCTACTTTCAGTCTTCCAGCCGGTCTCCAGGCCTTTGAGAGTATCGGGGTTCCCTGAGAAGAGCCTCTAAGTAGGTATGAGTTTACAATGCCAGTGTGAGTCATTAGCAACCCATTACATTTTTAGGTAAAATTTCTTATGTATGTATGGTATCTGGAGATTCTTTCCTCCATGTTCACAAGTGAGCCAGTATTCATATTTCATTTCTCCTTGATGAGAAGGATATTTTTCCTTGGATTTTAGGATACTTAGTTGCCCTGTGTTATAATGGGTTCCAAAACTTGCGGTTTTGTGGTTTGAATGGTTTTTATTGTCATTAGGGTGGGTGTGATGGTATGTACAACCTTATAGATCTAGGTGGAAGCAGAACTCTCAATTTCCTTTTTTATAGAGTTTCTTTTTTTCCCCCTTCTAAAAGTCTGAATCTATTCAGTCCTTATGTCCATCCTTTCTTTGAAATCTTGGAGCTTATTTATAATGAAGTCATTGTTCTCCAGGTCCAATATCTGTTCTTTAGGGGTCCTTTTTTATTAACTGCTTTTTTTTTTTTTTTTGGCTTATGGGTTGCATATTTTTGCTTCTTTGAAATAAAGTAATTTTTCTTCTATGCTGGAGATAGTGGTAGATATGATGCTGAGGTTTGCTGGGGAAGGCACTTAAATTCCTAGAGGGTTCTCTTGATCCTGTCCTGCTTAGTTTAATTTTTGTTATGGCTGTTATATTTCTGTTTTGACCTTAAAACTCACACATAGGTCTTAATCCAGAGAATGCTTACTGCGGTTAAGGAGTGTCCTTATTAGAGTGTCTACTGAATGAGCAATGCTTTCAACAAGCTCTTTTCACTGGCTAGGTCATTTCTCTCATCCCCATGTGCTCTCCTTGCAGCTCCATTTAACTCTCAGTTCCACAGCACTTTTCTCTTCCTTGCCTCCCAGTTTCTTCAGCATACCCTTGGTGAAGGCATGAAGAAGACTCCCACACTTCTACCCCACTCCTACCACCATGTACAGTTCTTTCTCTTCATTACCCTTCCCTAGTCATGTTCCTTTCAGGTGCTACAACACTCCTAGAACAACTCTCTATGCCTCCTCAGCTCAAGAATGACTGTCTGAAAAGTAGCTCCAGTCTTAAAGCAGCGGCAAAATTTTGCTCACCTGTGCATATTTCCTCTCAAAGATCCCAATCCTGTATTGCCTTTTTCCAATATATGAAAAACATTGCTTTATGTTACTTGTCTAGGTTTATAATTTTTTATGAAAGACAGGTAGGTCGCTGGATGTGAAACTATGCTACGACTTAATTTACATGAAAAACTGACCATTGTGTGGAAAATAAGTGGTAGGTAGCCAAAAATAGAAACAAGAGAATCAATTAGGAGACCATTGCAGTAATTTAATAAGATATCTTTGGACTGGAGTAGCAATGGTAGGGAGGGATATAAACCAAAATACTAGAAAATTCGTTTGGAATTAGAATTGTTAGGGCATGTTGATCAAATAAGTAGAGGGATGAAGAAAAGGTCACTGAATAGGATACCTCCTAGTTCCAGCTTGTTTCAATTAAATGTGGCACCTTCTCTGAGATTGGGAAGGCTGGCAGCAAATAGCCAGGTGTTGCCGGTGGGTGGATGGAAAAGGAACAATAGTTCTGTTTTAAGTAATTAGAAATATCAAGTATGGATTTAGACATATTAATCCAGAACCTATAGGACAAAATCAGATTTATAGGTTGGTAGTCATCAGCCTATAGATGATATATAAAGATTTACAATGGAGCAAAATAATATAAAGTGGACAGAGCAGAAGGTAAAGGACTGAACCTTGAGGCATTGTAGTATTTAGCAGTATGGCAGAAGAGAAGGAGCCAGCAAAGAAGAGTGTAAAGCAGCTGTCAGCGAGATGGAAAGAGACAAACAAGAGAAGAGTAATAATGATTCAGAAAGGAGGAAGTCTTCAACTGTAAGGAGTTTTGTGAAAACAGAAGTACATGATAATGAAAAAGTGATTATTTGATTTGTCAACCCATTGTTTACTTCTAAAGAAGACTTAGTGGGCTGATGAGGTCATGGGATGTTACAAAGAGGCTTTGATGGCTATGGAAAACTCCAGAAGTTTTTCTCTGCAGGAGTTTGAAGGGAGGCAAGGGAAGATACGATGTGGGTGTGAATGTCTTTATTTTTCTATGGTTTCCTTACTTGGCTTCACTTTAATGGTACAAATTATGGCTAAAAGTCCAAGGATTTAATCCTTCCCAGAGGGACTTTTGTTACTGTCCCCCAAACGGAAACCTTAACTATAGGTATTAGAAACAAGATTTAATTGAATTAAACAAAAATAATATTGGATTAAATAGTCTTATATGTCCAAAATATTAATGAGAGAAAAAATAAAACAAGTTACACTTATAATATCACTCATGTAAAAATATATTAATTATTCATTCCTCCTCACTGTAATTTCATTTTTTAAGTTTCCCCCTTTTTAGTCGTGGAAGCCTTGAGGCGGAGTCTCAATTCCAGCCTGCATTTTCCTCTTGACTTGAAAGGCTTACTCTCTTGCTATTATTTAACCACCTTCCTCATTCTCTTTTTTCTAATGGTATTGATAATAATGTAAAGAGCACCATTATTGGCTTTACCTATGTGCTAAGTTCAATATCATCTACTTTACAAACCTCATCTTACTTATTCTCAACATAATGAAAATTATAAAGAAGAAATTGTGATCACAACTTCACAGATGAGGAAAGAGTATTATTTCCATGGTTTCACTTTATTTATCTGCTCAATGTCTCTGGGCTCCATTCTTGATTCAGCATTCTCTACTATTTTCCTAATAGCTGATTCTTTTTTGTCTTCCTGCTTGTATCCTCTTGTCAAGGTTGTTCTTTCTCGGGCTAACTAGCTCCAATGTTAGGAGGGTTTTAGGCCATCTGGTTCTGTGGCCTCAGAACACACCTGTCTCGTTTTCTCTGCAATTCAGTATCAGCTTGGCTCCAGTTATGTTATGAAAAATATTGGCCTCATTTCTACCTTCACATCTCTACCGTTCCTTCAGACCCTTGTACCAATTTTTTTTCTTCCTTTTCAGAAACAATTTGGGCATAATTATTTATTCTGTTTTCTCCAGTTCTTAAACATTATACCTTTGTACTGATGCAGGGACTGATTCATAGCCACAAATCCTTATGTGAAAGACTTGGAGTCCTATGATTTTTCAAACCTCAGAAATTTTGGGTTTTAGAACAATGATACAGTACATTAGACAGATATCATGTAATGTCTTAAAAGCAGCATATAAATAAATAAGTTAATAGCTCTGCAGGGAAACATGCAAATGTTCATTCTAAAGGCTTTCATAAATAATCTCACATTAGTTCAGGTCAGGATTTGCTGACAAATGAGTTAAGATAAAACTTTCAGTTTTGAAGAATGTTGGGTATGGGAGTTAGAAATGAGGGGTTTGTGGGCCTGTAGCAATTCAGTTATAGATGTTAATCTTACAAATTACAATTAAACATAGAAATACAATGAGCAACTTGGATTAAGCTGCCATCTAAATTTATATAAAAGCACATAAAAAACACCACAAAAGAAAATAATAATCCGACTTGCTAATGGAAAGTATTCATGGGTCTGTCACACCCATGTGCTTGTAACCATGTAAGGTGTTTTAAAAAAAAATGTAGATCAAACATAACCATGCTTCTTGTTTGAAAAACTGAGGTTCCAGTAGAGTCATTGAATCTGATCAATATTAAACCCTGATCAGTAATTAAACCACCAGAAATATAAGCTAATAGATCTTTCTAGGGCAACATTTAACTATTTTCATAATTGAATTAGTTTTATGAAAACAATCTCCAAAAAAAACTTTTTAAAGCAGTTTCTTAATACGAAGCCACATTTATTTAACTATATCTAATTGAAATCCACCATCTAAAAAGGAGTTCTTTACAGTGTATGGAAATGAGATTTTGTTCTTCCCCATAGTTGACCCTCTATAAATATCTGATGTTACTGATTTTATCTTACATTTTTTTTCATGATCAGAACATAAAATGTTCATTTCTTTGTTTTGTCTAGTGAATTTACGTTTTGCTTTAAAAACATAACCTCAATTCCTTGTCTTGTTTTGATGATACTAGATGAGTTGAAAGGAGACTGAAAGCAAACTGATCTCATGTAAACATAATTAAACATGTACCGATTCTCTTCTCTAATAAATTGTATTGGCAAATCAACCTCATGCTGCATTTTAACTTAAAAAGCAATATTTCCCCAAATCTGTTTAATCTTAAGTTAATCATTAGAAGAGCCTTATAGACTGAAGGTTTAATCAACTCATACTCACATTACCTACAAAATGCTTGGTTCCCCCTGGTTGGTCTTATTTTACTATCTCAAAGGTTGTTAATTAATGGAAAAGTTTTTAAAAAGTTGAAGAAAATATTCTAAGATCTTTGTGCTAAAACTAAACAAAGTACTAAGATGTTCAAAAACATTGCTGAAACCCATATATACATAATGTCAGTCAACTGACTTCTTCGTATCTGCTTTGAATATGAAATGTCTGAAATTTTTCTGATAATCCAAGGAGATTTTAGAAAACAATTTCAATGAAATAAAAGTTTGGAAACTAAGATCCCCTGAGGATTTAAATATTCTGAAACCCTAAGAAATTACAAAACATACTAATTGTGCTTAAACATATTGATCTTTCAAAAATTTCTGCTGTCAATGTTTGCGACATATTAGTCTAATGAATGCAAAATTGAAGAACCAAAGACTCCCCTTAGGAGAATATATTTAATTTTATTGCTTTGCAAATAATGTATTGTGTACTATTTATTCACAAAGTATCCCCTATAATCTCCATTACAGTTTTCTTATATTTTAGTTCTAATAATAGTATTGTTTAATTTGAAATGCTAGTTTGTCTCTCTTTTTCTAATGACAGTGTAATACAATTTCCCTCTTTTTTGAAAAGCCTGAGAGGAAGCTCAGCAACACTAAAAAATAATAAATGTTATATATATGCTGACCCCTGAAAGTAGATTAATTTTAGACTCTGGTTCCCCTGTACCAATTATTTATTTGTTTGTTTATATTCCTATATCATACACGTGCATTTTTAAGGTTATGTAAATGTCAATCAAGCCTCCATGTTCCTTTTTCTCCCAAATCTTTCATATGTGCTTGCTAGGAAGTGATTTTCACGATAAAACAATACCCTAGCTTCAGTTTATTGTAGGGGATAAGATCAAAAGCTTCTAGACATAATTTCACTTCCTCAGGGGTTATGTAATGGAACAAAGTTTCAAAGGAATTATATCCAGATCTCAAAGGGCAAAGAGACACCTGTTATATGGATTATAATTTATACGCATTTAATCCCAACATCTCTAGGCCAGATTTCTCTTCTGAACTTCAGTAAAATGTATCAGTTGTTTCACAGGTTCTTCAAATTCATGACTTTTAAAAGTAAAAATATCACCCCCCACATAGTTCTAGTTTGCTAAAACCTGCTGAAAGCAATATCCCAAATACAGGGATTTCTTAATTTATAAATTTATAGTACTGAGGCCATGAAAATGTGAAAATCAAGGCTTCATCAGATGATGCTTTTCTACCCTAAGACCAGCTACTGGCTATCCTGGACTCCTGGCACATGACAGGGCACAATGACAGGTCGCTGTCTCTCCCTTCTCCTCTGGGTCTAATTGCTTTCAGTTTTGACTTCCTCTGGCTTTCTCCCTGCTCCTGTGGTTTTCTGGCTCCCAGGTTTTGTTGATTTCAGCTCCTTGCTTTTGTGGCTTTCTTTCTCATCTTCCAGGGCTTTCCCTCTCAGCTTCTGAGGATTGCTCTCTGAGGCCCTGTGTCCTTTTCCATATTCATCCATTTATAAAAGACTCCAGTAAAAGGATTAAGATCCACCCTGAATCATGCCTTATTGAAATGATCTAATCAACAGATCCCACCTACAATAGGTTCACAGTAACAGGAACGGATTACCTTAAGGAAATGATATTTCCTCAAAATACTACACATGTTGAAGCCTGGTCTTAAAAAGATTAAGTGGAAAAATGTCATAAAGCATTCAATATTGAACTTGATACAGGTAATGGAAGTTAAAACTAGGAGAAATAATAAGAGTAAAAGTAATGTAATAATAGTTATTAATAATTTGTAATCATGATGATAGTAGTACATGGTGCATGCAATATGTCAGGAAACTTTCATAGTAGTTCTTCTATCCCATTGGTAAAACTTTTCACTGTCTTGCTAATGCTCTCTGCATAAACAGCAAACACCTTGAGATGACTGGTATGGGTTGGCCCAGGCCTTCACTGTCATCATCACTACCCATTACCCTGGACTCTCCCTGTGGTCTAGCCATGTTCCATTTGATCAGGTGTTCCAATAGCATGGCCCCTTCTGCGGCAGAACATTTGTTCATGTTGATCCTTCTGCCCCCAAATCCTAATTTGTTTAAGTAACTCTTACTTCTTTTTACAACACTTGATAGTACTTTTACTACTTGTTTGAACTAAGATATTCACTCTTATATGTAACACTGCATAGCTTCCTACCTTAGAACACTTAACAATTTATAATTAGAAGTATCCCTGAATCATCTCTGAATTAATATCTATCTCCCCCTCTAATCTATACTAGTAAAAGAATTTGCTCCCACAGAAGCCTTTGTCAACCACTTTTATGGTATCTGTCACACTGTATTATAATTATTGACTTAAATTTCTGTGTTCCCTATTAGCCCAAATCCCCCATAGTGCCTTGACTACATCTTAATCCTAGTTATGTATTTATATCAGAACCAGGGTCCCTGCTCATAAAATATTTGCTAAGTAAATCGATAAATTAAAATGTGCTATCTTTTTAAAAAAATCTATAAATACCATCATGATAAATATTTTAGTCTTTTTAAAAGACCTAAAAAACTCAGTAATAAAGTTATTCAATAACTTGTCAGAACATAGGTAAATATGTGACAATCACTGTCTTTCTTATGAGAGAAATAACAGTCAAAATGTAAAGGAAAAGCCAATTTTACACACATAAAATATAACAAATACATTCAAATACATCAGAATATGATCACAATAGCAATAGAGTTTTAAAATACCTATGGAATGCACTTTATAATTTATGTAAAAAACCTATATGAAGACAATTGAATGTGTCTGAAGAGAAGGAAACAAATGGAAAGATATTATGTTTTCCTTGATAATATTACACAATAATTTAATCATTGAAATTTTCTCAATTAATATATTATTTCCAATAAAATAAGGACATATGTTATGCCCACAAAATATCAAATATTTTTGAAAATTTAAAACCCAAGAAATATTTTTCTTAAATTGATCTATAGCTAGGGTGTGAGAATATTCAATCCATTATTAATATAAAATTTTTATCATATAAGACATGTGCACCTTCAGTCCTATTTCCAAAAAGCAATATCTTTAAACTTTTGAAATAGTTTTTAAGTTTTTACTTCCCCTTCTGTAAATAATATCAATAATTCTTAACATAGAAATTGTACACTATGATAGAAAAATGATTTATCCAAATATAAATTCCCTTTCCAGCAAATTTTAATAATTTTATTATTCTTTTTATCATTTCTATTTTTACTTTGCAACTACAATGATGCTCTTGGGCATCTATTATCTGTTTCATGAGTCTTCAATAGCCTCTTTACCACCACTATGTAACACAAGGAGATTATTACTTAGAGCTTTCCTCATCCTCTCTTAGGTAAAACAAATTGTCAGCCCTATCTTCATTTTCTTATTATCAAGATTGACAATAGTTTATACTTTTTTAAAATTTTGCCTTCCTTTGTTTGACTAAAGATTGATTCTAAACACTGGAAATTATTAAAGATTATATTAATGTGCTCAGGTTATTATTCTTTACTATATTGCTAAAAGGTGAACTTGGCATATGTTGGCATATTTCTGTCATGAAATCTATCTCATTTAAAAGAGAAAGTTTCAAAAACAGTGCACATATTATAACTGGATTTTGTCTAGGTTCTTGACTATACTGCAGAAATGAATTTCAAGCACACGTCAGGTGAGTTAGACCAGTAATTTATTAAGGTAGGGAGGGAGAAGAAATGGGAAAAAATAACAGATCATGGGTCCCAGGTAGAGAGGAAGGGCTGAAGACTGATAAAGCAGGCTGATGTACAGACTATAATTCCCCATTATAGATTATAAATGCCCAGGTTTTACTTGTGTGTTGATCCATGCAGGGAGGCATGGCAACAGCAGGGCACCGAAGGCAGGAACAGGCACATGGAATGGAACCAGGAAAGGCGAAGGCAAGGGAGCAAGGGAGACAGAAGTCTTTGTGTTTGCTTTTTAAACCGTTAATGATTCCACCTCTTTGTTATCCGCAGGGGAGGAGTTCCACCTGTTAGCTGTTTTGATTGATTACCCCACCCATCAACCCCCCAGGAGGGCCCAATGATAAAGTCCTTGGGGAATATCAGGGACTTCTCCTGGCTGCTGGAAGAAATCTTGTTCTGGATGGCAGAATCTTATGTGGGGGGGGGAGGGGAGAGGGGGCGGGAGTGGTCTTCCAGCAACCATCTTGGGGATATTGATGTCCACGTGGACTCTTTGCCAGGTTCCAGATACATCTCTTGATTTCCTGTCTTACTAGTTGGCTTCGACATTGTCAAAAATACAACTCATCCTGGTTTACTTCTTTTTTGAATGAGGATTTTATCTTCCTTTATGTTTTTCTCCTTTTAGTATGTCCCCTTCTTCATTCTTTATTAGAATAGTCAAAAACCTTTTAAAATTCTAGTTCCATTAAGTGCTAGGTTTCTAATTATCATAGTTGCTTGGATTTTATTGAATTTTCATGTTTGGAGACATTCTTTTTAGAGCACATTGGCAATCTAGTCTTATTTAGATTTCTTGCTTTTTAGTTCTGAGTAACATCTGTCCTACTAGGATTGCACTCCATTGAAATTTTAAATTATTTCCCTAAATTTGTATGTATCTCAAAAACAAATTTTCTTGTTTTCCTTTTAAACTTTCAGGATTAAGTCATGAAAGTTTAAGTGAAAGATTTTTTTTTCTTTTTGCAGAAAGGGTATGTGTGAATTCATATCCTGAACTTTTACATGACTGAAAATGGCTTTGTCTTGTGAACTTGACTTAAATGTATTCGCTCCATATAAACATCTAAGAAAAGTTCTTTCCCTCACATCTTTGAAGGTAATTCCCTGGAGTCTGGAATTCATTGTTACTGATGAAAAATCATATTCTTTCTCATTGTTAAGGATATGCTTTTTAATTCTTTTTATCTCTTTACACTATAAGCTTTTAGGGAACTATAAATTCAGTATTATTTAAAATCATAATGATTGAGTCGAGGGATATCAGTTACTTATTACCACAAAGATACTCTGAATCCACCCCCAAACTTAGTTGGTTTAAACAATAATTGTTTATTCTCATAGTTTTGTAGGTCAGTTGATGGAAGTCTTGTCTGGGCTAAATTCAACTGGATGGCTCTGCATCTTGGGCCATCCATCCTCTTCCTAGGATTAGTTAGCTTGTCTGGGAAGGAGCTTCTAAAATACCAACAGAGGCACAAGGCAGCAAGTCCAACGGACAAGAGTTTTCCAAGCCGTGAGACGTGCCGTGCATGCTAACTTTGTTGTATATGAGGTTAAGGGATGGGAAAATATATTCTACTACTTTAGTGGCAGAACCTGCAAAGTCAAATGGAAATGATATGTATGCTGGCAACGGTGAAGGATCTACTGCATTGGGTAAGTATATTTTCTCCCTTGAATATTATACTGCAGAGTATTGTTTTGATTGTTTATTTTTTTAAATTATTTTCAATTGTAGTATTCATGGATGTGTCTCTTTTAGTTTTATATAACTTTCTTGTATTTTATTATTTGGCAATTTCCCTTCTTTGCACAACTGTAAATTTCTTTAATCCTAATTCAGAATCAATCTGATATTTCTGCTCCAGAATCAAGTTTTAAACTTTTATATTCCCATATTTTGCCCCTTTGCTCTACATACAAAAGACAATCTTCTGCTCTTCTAGGAATATTCTTTTTTTTTTTTAATTAATTATTTATTTATTTATTTTTATTCATTTAAAAAAAATATTACATTCAAAAAATATGAGTTCCCATTCAACCCCACCACCCCCACCCCCCACTCCCCCCACAGCAACACTCTCTTCCATCATCATGACACATCCATTGCACCTGGTAAGTACATCTCTGGGCATCGCTGCACCCCGTAGTCAATGGTGGAATATTCTCTTAGTTTAGAAGCGCCCTCATTTGAATTTTGGCTTTTTCTTACGTTCTGAATTTTTGCAACATCTTTTGATTGTTTTAAAAATACAATTAATTATCAAATAACTTTCAGAATGCTAATTAGAAGGATGCCTATTTCTGTTTCATGTCTTTTTCTGAATTACTGTGTATCAATGAGAATTAGATTTTCTGATTATGTGTTTTCTTCATTCTTTCCCTCTGATGATGCCTAGTTTTTGGTACCTATTTTGAAATAAAAGCACATGAAGGATGATGTAAAATGTATGCCCACTCTATGTACATGTGAAAGGCTCATTGTATGAAGACTTTCTTTATGGTAGTAAATGGAGAATAGACATGACACTGCTGGTCCCTGTCAGAGATGCAGAAATTGACTCCTTCCTTTGTGGCAGCTCCCTTTATGCATATTCTATATGTGTTTCTTCTTATACTTTATTATTCAAGACTCTCTTTTATTTCTAATCTTTCATAAATTAATTTTAACTTTATATATTGCTAGGATCCACTCCGCCTCTCCTCATCATTGAGAGTTTATGTTTGTAAAACTCTTCTTATTTATGTTTTATGTAATCTATTACATAAAATGAATGTAAAATAAAAAATAAGTAAAATAAAAACTTCTTAAAAAACACTTAAGTAAAAGAACAGTGGCCAGACTTCCCCTGCAAAATCTCAAAATGTATTAATATGATAATATTTCAAACCATTTATATTACTTAGGGCAAAACAAAAGGTTAATAGGTGAGAACTGATGGGTTATTTACTTATTGTAATAATGATATTTGATTATTTATTTAAAAGTAAACTGCTTACTTGAATTCATGTACATATCTGTAATGTGTAGGTGTGTGTAAATACTGGACAGATTTTTAATTCCAGGAGTAAAATGTAAACTCCTAATAGTTCTAGAAGAAAATACATCTGTACATTTTGGTGGTTTTCAAGTGGAGAATGATACTTGTCATAATAATAAGAAACTATAAATGAAAATATTGACAGATCTGGAAACACCTGTGTACTGTCAAAACTCTTAACAAGCAAAAAAAAAAATCTGTTGTTAAAAAATTGTTTAAAGAAAATTAAAACATGAAAAGATGGTTGCAAAATTTACATTAATAGTTAATAGCTATAGATAATAAAAAGCATTAGAATTTAATGCAAAATACATATGTATTCTGAAATAAAATAAAATAAGAAAAAAACATAAACAGCAGTTTTCATAAAAGAATTACCAAATCCTAATAAATACATGAAACAATGCTCGTTTTCACAAATGATCATAACATGATAAAATAATAAGATGTGATTTTTACCTTTAAAATTTAAAAAATTTAATATTTGGAGAATTCTCATGAGTAATTTGTTGCAAAACTTTGGAAGGTAATGTAATAATCTAATGATACACATGGGTCATATGAAAATAATTAGATGAGGGCATAAATATGTATGTAGAAGATGTTCATTATTTATACCATCAAAACATGCCCTAAGATAAGAAATTGGTCAATTATTTATGCCATCAAAACATGCCCTAAGATAAGATAAATAATGGAATAGTAGTGAAGCATTAAAAAGGGTAGTGTAGTTTTTTGGGGGGAAAAATAAGTTATCTTCAATGTCTTCTTACTTGTGTAAATATATATGTATGTACTGAAGGGCACATGCATGTGTGTTTGTGTATATTAACTGATAAATTTTGAAAACAACAGGAGAGTATATTTTATGTTTCAATTTTATCAGTTTTTACTTCTTAAGCTTGGGCATTTTTCAGCTGCCAGAAATTTGCAACAATATGTTAAATGTGGTTTTTCATGTTGTTTAAGAGTTTTAGAAGAAATGCTGTGGAAGGATAGACAGACATTATTTTTTTTTCTAAACCTCCCATTACCAGACCTTCCCTTAACTCTGAGCTGGCCTTAGTAATTTGCTTCACCAATAGAATAGGATATAAATTATATTCCGGGATTTCAGAAACTAAGTCATGAGATACCTTGGTGCTTTCTCCCACCCATGTTTCAAAATGGAGAGGAGGAGGGACAAACCATGGGACTAGCCTACGATTGATTGATGCAAGTAACACTGAAAGTTCCCAGGACTCTATGAGGGGAGTGGAAATAAAAAGTAGACTCCTACAGACAAAATTTAACTAATAAAATTGCCTCAGAGAAAAATGCTCCTTAGAGGAGCCAAAACAATTAGAGACAAAAAGGACTGTAAGAGTAAAAAGAAAATAAAGTTGAAATAATACCATCTTTAATGGCCTGTGTTGTTGTTTATAAATTGGATGTAAGTTTTTTTTTTAAGTACATGCACACACACTTTGAGACTTAGAGAAGCTAAGATCCTGAAGGAATTGAGCACACAAATGAGGGTAACTAAAGTAAAAAGTATATATAAAAAACTAAAAGCCAATTTATTTACATTTAAAATATAAACACATTTTAGACTAATTTTCCCATGGCAAATAAAATTAGTATATCTAGCTAACCATGTATGGTGTACAGTTAGTTACTATAAGCATTTTACTGTTCAGGAAATTTTTTTTTCCATCAAGTCATTTAACCATTCTTTTGTTTTTCAGTTGTTATATAATGAACATAAGTCCAGCCTTACATGTTATAGGGTTCTGTCAAATAATATAACTAATAATCTTGTGTTATTCCCTCTATTCTTCCCTTTCCACATTTCTTTTTGCTCTATTTTGTTATATACTTTCAGATTATTCTTCCTAAACTAGCAGTTGTGAAAGATATGAATTGATGTGATTTTTCACATTGAATAAGAGTTTTAGTGGAAGCCCTGTGGAAAAATAAAGACATCAGTTTTTTGCCACATCAAAAACTTGAGATTAAAATCAAATTCCTTACTACGATATCCAAGAACCTCATAACTTGATTCTGTTTTACTTATCTAAATTATTTTCTAATTTAGATGTGCAAGTTTTATTGATATCTCTACAATAGCATGTTCATTCTAAACTGTATGCACTTGCCCATGCTGCCTTCCTGAAATATACAGACATCAAACATAGCCCTAAGTTATTTATGAATTTTTATGCATAGGTGCTAGTGATGTAAAAAGAAAAAGTAGACTCAAACTTTAATAAGTTTAGGATTTATTTAGGCAAATGGAATTTATGAAAATAAAAATAAAATGAATATTAATGAATGTATAATGAAATATCTAAGCTATGGAATTGTAGTTAAATCCATTTTGTACACATTGTGTGTATATACTCAATGATTAAATACATGTGTATAAATATACACATATATGTGTGTATGTACAATACAAAATTTGTAAAGAAATTATATCCAAATAATGTAGCTATTAAAATTACTTTATTTGTCAAAGAAAAGTATCTTTTGCCAAGATTTTTAACACTGATGAGAAAGATGTCCATTACTTGTACAAAGATCAAGAGACATGTTACACTCTTTGTTTGGAATGGTGAAAGTAATAGGGTCAAAACCTGGGTGGACTTTGGAATGCCCAGCTAGGAAGACTAAACGTAGAAGAACTGTTATTTATAATTTCTTATTTATATGAAATAGGGTGCAGATGTAAGAAACAAAAAATGATTGAAGCTTTGCAAAATTTTCCTCTTCACTTTTATTTTAACTCAGACTAGACCATTCCTTTCCCTTAGAGTGAAAAATAAATAAATTATAAGGTCACTATGCACCATTATCACTTTGGAATGCAAAACATTGCATATTTTTCATCATTGAGTCCATTATCTCTGCAGAGGGTGTCAGGAATTGTAGGCACTGCTTTTGAATTAAATTTTTAGAATTTTTGTTGCTAATTTCTTTAGCTTACAATATAGAGAAACAATTATTTAATTTATTGGTGACAAGATGAATATTGTGAAGGGAACTTTTTTATCATATTTTAATGTTGTATCCCAGTATGTTCCAAATGTCAATGTGGTAGCTTAAATTGATTTAGCAGATAGGATTAATACGAATCTTTGTAGGTTAAGAGAATGCTAACAATTTATTCTCTTGGACAGAAAAAGAGGGTGAGATCCATTTTCAACAACTCTCCTACAGATATTCTAAAGTTATATGAAAAGAGTGCGAAAACTTTACACAAGGGTAAAAAATAAATTAATACAATTCTACTGAAGTATCAATTACCTTCCAATATTTGTCTTTTTACCACCATTTTGTCACTTGATTACAAATATCCTGTGCAAAATATCTTGTTTCCTAAGGCTGTTTTTGCTGGATGAGTTATCGATGTAAACATGTCCTTCTCAAATTGATAATTAGCTTGAACCTGAGATATGACGTGATGATTTATTCCTGTTTGCTCATTGGTGTAGCCGTATTTGCCCATGTTTTCAATAGCGTTTCTTGCAAAGAGAAAGAGGATTTGCATATGGAGTTTGCATTCTGGTACATTGAGGTCAAGTATCTGTTCCGTCCAAGAAATTGCATCTTTAATGTGACTTATTAATAACTTTAATGTTCAGATAGAGCCAAAAAAGAGTGTGGTAGACCCGCTGGAAATCCACCAAGTCCTACTCCCTCTCTCCTTGTATTCAAGGGTAGTCTGTATTTTGAAGTTTCAATGGTAGCTGGAGGTGACCATGTGATTAAACTTTCACTCTTGAATTGTAAACTAAAGTGATACATTGCAACTTTCACATTACTTGAGCAAGAGAAAAATTAGCTCTTCCCCTTCCCAGTCTGTGGAATGGCAATTAGTAAACATAAAACTGCAGAGGTTACAATGGAAATGTGACCCTCTGACTGTATGCCTGAGTACATAGGGAGGAGTAACCCGTTAAAATACAATCATGTCAAATATAATTTTTACATTTTCTTTTTCTGACTGGTTTTCTCCTCTTTTTCTGAACACTATCTCATACATCTTCCAGCCTCCTTCCCCTTAGATAACTCACATCTATCATAATGTACTTATATTTTTCAATATTGTCTGCATTCATTTAATTATATAAAATATTGTAACAATATACTTATGCACACATATCGTTTTCTCTCTTTGGTTTAGTTTTCCAAATCAGTTTCATATTTACATACTTTTGTGCATCTGGATTTTCTTACTTGCAGGAATTCCAAGAAATCCTAATAGTTCTAATTCATTCTTTTTGTTGGCTGCATAATTTTACATCCAGTGTAAGCTACATAATGTATTCAACTGTACCATTAATGATGGGTTTTCATTGTTTCCATAATAGTAGGTTAACATGGGTTGAGCAGAGGGAAAAGTAACCCCAGGGTGCAGGATAGGAAGAGGTATTACTGAACATTGTAATTTGCCAGATAGGTAAAAAGCAATATTGCAACTTTAAAAACATTTAACTAACTGCCCCTGAATTTAGATCTGCTTTCATACATGTGATGGCCATTTGAACTTGCTTTACGACTTTGAAAAATTTATTTTTCTTCCAAATCAATCATGTTTTTACTAACTTTGTTTATGGTACATTTTGCTATGCAAAAGATAACATTTTTTCTTTAAACAAATATGTGTCTACTTTTCTGGTGTTTCTTCTGTGCATCCAGACTTGATGTAGAAAGTCTCCTGCACTATTAGATAGTTCATATATATTCTTGCAAACGTTTTCTTGGGCTATTGTCTATGCTTTTAATCCAACCGGAATTATCTATCGTAAAATACACCATAAACTAGGGGATCGATTTTCTTTCCTTCCTGATTCATAATCAATTACCACAGTACCTTTTAAGAATTAATTAATCTTGTAGAAAAAAGATGTTTTAAGGCATATTCTACACGTAATTAAGTGCACCTATTTTAATAGAATGGTGTGCTTTGACAGGTATATAATTAGGAGATCATAGCCACAATCAAGTTATAGAATATTCACATCACTCCAAAATGTTAACTTGTAACTATTTGTTGTCAATGAACCCTCTTCTCCATCTAAGAGTCCTGGCAACTTTCTGTCACTGTAGACCAGATTTACCTCTTCTGGAACTTCATATAAATGGAATAAAACCATATAAACCATATATCTTCTTTTCTTGGCTGAGCGTAATACTTCTGAGAGCCATTTATATTGTATGATCAGTAATTCATTTCTTTTTATTTAGTAATTCATTTCTATTGCTAAATGGTATTCCATCATATGAATCTCCCTCTCCATTTCTCCCTCTCCCTTTCCGTCTCCTTCTTCAGGTCCTTTCTTTCTCCGTCTTTCTCTCCTTCTCTCCTTCCCTCTTCCTCTCTCTCTCTTTTATTTCTTGCAGCTCTGTTGAACATTTCAATTGTTTCAATTTTTGGCTGTTGTGATTTACCTTCTGTGAACATTGGTCAACAAATGTTTGAGTAGACAAATATTTTTCTCTTAGGTAAATGTCTAAGAGTGCCATTGCTTGCTCATATGGCATTCATGTTTCTAAGAAGCTTCCACCCTAACTTACAAGTTACCTATACTCTTTTACATTCTTACCAATAAGGCATGACAGTTCCAGCTGCTCCACATCCCTACCAGCATTTGCTATATTCAGTCATTTTAGAATTTTAGTCATTCTAGTGAATATGTAATGGTATCTCCTTGTTATATTGATTTACATTTCTATCATGGTTAAAGATTTTGATCAACTTTTCATGTTTATTGGCCTTTTGTATATCATTTTATAAATCATCTGTTCAAATCATTTGTCTATTTTTGATTGGATTATTTATCATATATTAGTAATATGTAGAATATAGATATGTGTGTGAATACGTGTGTATTGCCAACCCTGGTAAAAAAGATATTTTTCAGATATGTTTTACAAATATTTTTGTCTTGTCTGTGGCTTGCCTTTTCATTTTCTTGATGGTATCTTTCAGAGAACAGAATTTATTAATTTTGATGAAGCATAGCACAATGTTTTAAATGACTCATACTTTCATGATGAAGTCATTTTAATTTTGATGAGGTTACATTTATCTATATTTTCTTTTGCTGCTTGTGCTTTGGATATAAATCTAAGAAAACATTGCCTGACACAAGGTCCTGAAGATACTTCCCCAAGTTTAGTTCTAATTCTTTTATTAAGATCTTTGATCCATTTTGAGTTGATTTTTCTATGTGGTGTGAAGAAGATGTCCTTTTTTTGTGCAAATGGAGAGCTACTTTTTCAAGACTATTTGTTGAAGAGAGTATTCTTTCCCAACACAGTGATCTTTCCCACCTTATCAAAAATCAGTTGGTCATAAATGTGAGGGTTGATTTCTGAGGTCTCAATTTTATTCCATTGATCTATACATCTGTCCTTGTGCTAGTACCAGGCAGTTTTATTATTGTGGATTTATAATAAGTTTTAAGATTGGAAAGTGTGAGTCCTTCAATTGCATTCTTCTTTTCCAAGATGGCTTTAGCTATTTGGGACCCTTACCCTTCCATATAAATTTGATAATTGGCTTTTCTATTTCTGCAAAGAAGGTTCTTAGAAGTTTGATTGGAGTTGCATTGCATCTATAGATTGCTTTGGGTAGGATTGATCTCTTAATGATATTTAGTCTTCCAATCCATGATTAAAAAAATATGCCTCCATTTATTTAGGTTTTCTTTAATCTATTTTAGTAATGGTTTGTAGTTTTCTGTGTATAAATCCTTTAACATGCTTGGTCAAATGTATTCCTAGATATTTGATTCTTTTAGTTGCTATTGTAAAAGGAGTATTTTTCTTGATTCCTTTTTGGATTGTCTATTGCTTGTATATGGACACACTACTGATCTTTAGGTGTAGATCTTGTGCCCCATGATTTGCTGAATTCATTTATTAGCTATAGGAGCTATGTTATGGATTTTTCAGGATTTTCTGTATTTAGGACTATATTATCTGCAAGTAGTGGAAGCTTTACTTATTAATTTCCAAATTGGATGTCTTTTTAGTCAGAGTCGCAGGCCCAAAGGGTATCAGGAATGAAAGACAAAGAGAGATTGGGATCAGGGGATCTGAGAGCATTGAAGCCTCAAGCTATTCAGACAACTTTATTGTTTACAAGGGGCTCTTTATATAGCACAGTGTACATGTCAAGAAGCAGGCAAAGGTAGCCTACATGCCAATATGCACAAATACTAGCCTATGTGCCATTAAGGAGCAACACGTATTAACTATCAGCATTACCTATAGTCTAAGGAATTTTAGAAAAAAAATTCTTATCTCAGGGTACAAAATCTAAGTGTTCTATTCACTACAAAAGGTATGAGCTCATCTTGTCTTTCAGCCTTTAACAGCTTCATCCCATTTGCTGGGAACTCCCAATCACCACATTCCTTAGGTTGCAAGCGTAGTTATGGAGACAGCACTAGCATGGAGACAGCACGTCTCTCCTTGAGAGGCCACTGTGCCTCAGTTTCCAACACTTTCTATTTCTTTTTCTTGCCGAATTGCTCTGAAAAGAATGTCCAATACAATGTTGAATGACAGTTGTGACTGTGGACATCCTTGACTTGAGGGAAAGCTTTCAATCTTTCACCATTAAGTAAAATGTTAGGTGCATATATATCTGAAAACCAGGATTTATCATTATTTTATTTACTTACATTTTAGCACCTGTAGGAAATAAGATGTAGAGTTACAAAACAAACAATAAATTACAATAATACTGGCGTTTATACTTACCAAATAGTTACCTTTACCACAGGTCTTTATTTCTATATGCTGCTTTGTACCACTGTCTAGAATTCTTTCTTTTCAATCAGAAGAACTCCCTTTAGCACTGCTTGTAGGGCAAGTATAGTGATGATGTACTCCTTAGTTTGTGCTTATCTGAGAATTTCTTAATCTCTCTCTCATTTTTTTTTTTTTACTTTATTTTTGAATAAGTTTAGGTTACAGAAAAGTTACATGGAAAATATAGGGGGTTCCCATATACCCCACCCCCTCCCCTTCTCCCATTTTTCCCTATTAATAACATCTTATACGAGTATGGTACCTTTGTTACAATTGATGAACAAATATTTAAGCACTGCTACTAACCATGGTTAATAGTTTACATTTTGGTTTACACTTTGCACTGTACAACTTCATAGTTTTGACAAAATATGTAATGGCTTGTACCCATCATTGCAAAATCATGCAGAACAATTTTGATGCCCTAAAAAAAAATGCCCTATGTTCCACCTATTCTTCCCTCTTCCTCCCCTCTGAACTTATAGTAACCACATCTTTATATCATTGTCACAAGCTCTTCCATTGCTTCAATAATAATAATTTTATTTCGATCCATGGTTGCATTCCCCTCTTATGTTTGTTTATTCCTCAATCTTGAGAATTTGGGGATGATGAGACCCACTCTGTTTCAGATTGAGAGGGGGTTTAGATCTTATGAAGCAGATGGAAGGAACAATTTTGCTTACAGTTGTAGAAACTCTTTGCTTTTGGGATGGACTTTGTCCATTTTTATCATTGTCCTGGATGAGTCTCATGAACTGGAGAGTAGGTGTTAGCTGTACCTCTGCTGAGATTCAGGCTCAACTGACATATGAGCAGACCAAAGATTTAAGCCTCTGGGTAAATTTTAACAGGTATAGTGCTAATTATAGGCTCAAATAAAAGGGGTAGAAGAATCTTGTGTTGAGAAATTATAAATAAGCCTAATTCTGTTACAGTGGAGAAATAGGTTATCCTATAGTCCAAGATAAGGCCTACCAACGGGATACTGATTTCATGGGATTGTGTTCCTTGCCTATACTGTCAAAATGTCTCTAGAGCTCTCAGGAGCACCCCTACTTGAGAGTTTGTTTACTATGGCAGTTAATGAGATCCACCTGAGACATGCATAAGCAAAACCTCGGGGAATGACCTCCTGACTGACCTTTGAAATCTCTTAGCTATTAAAACTCTTTCATATTTAAATTTTCCCCTTTTGGTCACGGTCTCTTTCTAAATACATCTCTGGTTGGTGCCTGGTAATAATCCCTCACTGCAAGAGAAGTTCATCCCAGGAATCATGCCCCACACCTTTTCTTCATTTTTGAAATTTTGAATTTTGCCAGACAGAAAATTAATGACTTGCAGGTGTTTTCCTTTGGCATTTTAAGTATTTCAACTCCCTGCATACTTGCATCCATTTTTTCTGATGAGAAAGCAGCACTTGATGAGATTGGAGCTCCCTTGTATGTAACACATTGCTTTTCTCTTGTTGCCTCCAGAGCTCTCTTCCTGTCCTTTGCATTTGATAGTGTAGTCAATATATGATAAGGTGTCTTCGTTTGCTAAAGACGACCAATGCAGTATACTGGTAATGGGTTGGCTTTTATAGTGGGAATTTAATAAGGTAAAAGCTTGCAGTTCTGAGTTGGGAACATGTCCAAATCAAGACATCATCAGAGATGTTGTCTTAACAAATTGCACCTGTGGGTGATCAAGCACATGGCAGGGTATAATGGTGGTGAGCTCACCTCTCCCTTGTCCTCTGGGCTTTTTCAGCTTTGAGTTGCTCTGTGGACCTAGTCTCTTGGGGTCCTTAATCTAATCAAGGGCTTTACCTAAAGCAATCTAACCAAAGGTCCTGATTAATCCAAAGGTCCCTTGACTGAATCTAATCAAAAGATCCTACATATAATAGGTTCACATGCACAGGAATGGGATAGCTTAAGAACATAATCTTCTGGGATCCACAAAAGATTTAAACCAAGAGAAAGGGAGTACTTTCTTTATGTTTATACTGTTTGGTGTTCTCTGAGTTTCTTGGATGTATGTATGCATGTTTTTTGATAATGTGGAGAAGTTTTCAGTCATTAATACCTTGAATATTCCTTCTGCCTCTTCTCTCTTCTCCTTCTGGGACTTCCATTTTACACATGTTCTTGCACTTGATGATGCCCCATAGCTGCCTTACACTATTTTCACTTTTAATATTTCCTCAGCCTGACTCATATCAAGAGTCTTGTCTTTAGATTCACAGATTTTTTTCATCTGCCAACTCCATTCTTCTCTTGAAACCTTCCTGAACATTTTTTATTTGAGTTATTGTGATCTTCCACTCTAGTAGATAAGTTTGGTTCCTTTTTAAAATTTCTTTCTATACTTGGGCTCTCATATTGCTCATTCTTTGTTTCCTTGATTTGCTTTAGTTCTTCCTCTGTAGTCTCCTTAATTCTTCGAGCATTTTTTTTTTTAAGATTTATTTATTTATTTAATTCCCCCCTCTCCTCCGGTTGTCTGTTCTCTGTGTCTATTTGCTGCGTCTTGTTTCTTTGTCAGCTTCTGTTGTCGTCAGCAGCACGGGAAGTGTGGGCGGCACCATTCCTGGGCAGGCTGCACTGTCTTTTGCGCTGGGCAGCTCTCCTTACAGGTGCACTCCTTGCATGAGGGGCTCCCCTACATGGGGGACACCCCTGCATGGCAGGGCACTCCCTGTGCACATCAGCACTGCGCATGGGCCAGCTCCACATGGGTCAAGGAGGCCCGGGGTTTGAACCGCGGACCTCCCATGTGGTAGACAGACGCCCTAACCACTGGGCCAAGTCCCTTTCCCTCGAGCATTTTTAATGTAATTTTTTTAAAGGCTTTGTTTGGTGTGTCCACATTTTCATCTTCTTCATTGTTGTTTTCCCTGTGTCTTTATTTTGTACTCTTCCATTGTACACTGTACATTTTAATATTATAAAATATTAAGTCTGGAATTTACTTTCTGGGATGTCTGTTTCTTGGTTTTGTAACCAGCAGGTGGTGAGACCGAGATTTTCTAGAGCTGAGTCCCCCCATCAGGAAGGTCTGCCCAAGGCAAATTCAGTGTGCAGGGTTTTCCCTGTCTTTCTAGATCTCTGTCTTGCCTTGGCTTTTGATTCTTAGTTTATTTGGAGTTGCCCTGTTCACAGAGTTTGGGTATCCCCTCTGGTTCCCAGGGTACAATGCTTCCTCACCCCTGGTTATTTGAAACCAGCAGGGCTTTGACCCAGACTATCTTCCTCTATAATTTTTCCCACTTTTTAAATTGTCTCATGCTCCTTTTGCCTGGAGATTCTGGGAAGAGGGTCATCCTAGAAAGTCTTTCTCAAGTCGACCTTTCTGAGCTAAAACAGGTCCAGGAACCCATGAAAATGCCTGTGACAGTTTGAATTTTGTAAATCCTGGAAATGATTTTGTTTTTGAACTGATCCATTACTGTAGGTGTGGAGTACTTGCATTGCATTAAATTCAGTTGTGGACACTTTGATTGGATCACTTTTTTAGATTGCTTTTTTTTAAAATTGTCTTTATTTTAAGGATACATAGATTACATAAAACGTTACATTAAAAAACATAAGAGGTTCCCATATACCCCACTCCCCACACCCCCACTCCTCCCACATCAACAACCCCCTTCATCAGTGTGGCACATTCTTTGCATTTGGGGAATACATTTTGGAGCACAGCTGCACCACATGAATTAGAGTTTACATTGTAGTTTATACTCTCCCAAAGTCCATTCACTGGATTATGGCAGGATATGTAATGTCCAGCATCTGTCCCTCCAATATCATTTAAGACAACTCCAAGTCCTGAAAATGTCCCCATATCACATCTCTTCTTCCCTCTCCCTGCCCTCAGCAACTATCATGGTGACTGTCTCCACCTCAATGATACAATTTCTTCCATTGCTAGAGTCACAGTAGTTCTCTAGTAGAATACCAGTAAGCCCACCCTAATCCATATTTTACTCCTCCATCCCATGGACCCTGGGATGTTGATGTCCACTCCACCTCTAAATTGAGAGGGGGCTTATATCCCACATACCTGTTGGGTGTGATTCTTCTGCAGTTGTAGACACTCTCAGTTCCCTGGCATGGTGGTTGACCATCTTCACCTCCTTGTTAGCTGACCTGGGTAAGTCCCACAAACTGGAGAGTAGATATTGCAACTCTGCTGAGGCTCAGGGCCCAGCTGTCACATGGACAGTCCTGAGATTCAAGTCTCCTGAGCATACACCAACCCCAGCACCAACCAAAGGATCAGGAAAAATGACAGAAGCATGTGTAGAGAGGTCACATCTGAGTCCAACTCCATCTCACTCAGGAGCACGAATTCCAAAGTAGGGCCCTCTGGCAAGACACTGATCTCCAGAACCATCCGCCATGACCATAGAACCTGTGTGTCTCCATAGCCCTCAGGAGCACCATTACCTGCGGTTGTGTGTACTTTGGCTGTCTCTGGGATCCTGCTGAGATGTGCATAAGCACCACCCCTCTGATGACTTCCTGACTCATTATGAAATCTCTTAGTCATAAAAACTCATTTGTCTTTACCATTTCTCCCTTTTATTCAAAGTCTTTTTCTAGTTACATCACCAGCTGGTGATGGGTAGTAATCCCTCAGTGCAAGGGAGGCTCATCCCTGGGAGTCATGTCCCACATTAGGGGGAAGGTAATACACTTATATGTTGAGTTTTGCTAAGAGAGTGTCCACATTTGAGCAACATGGAGGCTAGGCTCTCAGGAGATAACTCTTAGGCACACTGCAGCTCTAGGCATAGTAGAAATTTCAAGCACACAGGCTCATAAGCATAGTCGTTACTATCAAGGGCTCATCATTAGACCATCTTTCTTCACTGATATTTGCCCTTGCACTTGGTTGCTGTCTCATTGGGGAATGTGACAGAGTTCCCCCCGATGGGAACTCAGCACTCTCTCAGTTGTCGGCTGTAACTACTATGACAATACCCAACCACTATATAAACATATTTATCTACCCTGTATACATGCCCTAGAGAACTCCCTCCCACCCATGCATCTCCCATCAATGACACCCCACACCATAGTTGATGTGATGACACCCTTGCCATATTTGAACCCCTCTGTGAGCCAAATTTCTTAAGAAATGAAGCCTAATATATTGCCAAATTCAATTAGTAAGAAAATGAAATAGTAATGATAGTTTTAAAGATTAGAAATAGAATGCTTAATAATTTAGAAAAACTTAAAGTAAAAAATAAATTGGGGTATTAAAAAATGAAAAATGCCATAAAATTTTGTTTCTAATGTTTTGCCTTTCATCACTGTAATAGGTGTTGCCCTGTATGTACAGCAGCAAGGCAGTTTCTTTCATCCTTTCTCAGTGTCTACATCCTTTTTTTAAAAAATTTTTATTATGTCTTCAAAAAAGTTTTAGATCTTAGTAGTATCACAATATAGGGGACTCACATATACCCAGCAATGATCTTTTTATATGTGGATGTATATTAGCTACAGCTGATATACAGATATTGAAATATAGCTGCTAACCATGGTTCCATTATGGTTTACATTGTGGATTACATTTTAGACTATAGACATTTATAAATTTTTGGTGAAATTTAACATAGCCTATATCCATCACTGAACCATCTTCTGGAGCTCTTCCATTGCTCCCCCCCCAGGTACCCCCTCTTCCATCTATTCTATTATTCTCTCCCCCTCCCCTCTAGGCCCACAGTGACAACCAAGTCTCACTGCCTGAAGGACAAGATTCATAGAAACTTGCAGCAATGTTGAGGGCTTGACACACTAGTCTGTTCTCCCCCATTGGGAGGCACCTATGCCCTTTTGTTTGAGAATATCAGCCTCCCCAGGATGGGGGTACAACACCTTCCTGCTCATTGCAATGGGTCTCCACCCACTGATATAACACATTGTGACAAGATGAGCACTCACACACCCTGGAATCCAGCCTCAGGAGCACCATGTGCCAGATGCCCACACTCAAACACTTTAAACAAGTAACCCTGCCTTATTATATTTTCTAAAGCGTTTTCTCAACATTATAGTTTCAACCACATACTTGATGGTCTACCATGTTCACCTGCTCCCCCGCCCCCCCAGCCCACAAATCTTCCCCCAATTCCTTGGACCATCTGACCCATCCTCCCTATTTTGAGCTCAACTTGACATATATCATTTCCAAATGTTTACTTGCATTTTTACTAATACTTATCATTTACAAGTGATCGTTTCAATTAAGAAATATTGACAGTTTGAAAATAACATTAACATATTGTGCTGTCTAATTCCATGCCTGTGGTAAGATATCATGCAATTTATTCTTATTTCACAAATCAGTATTTACCTTCTGTCTTATATGCAGATATACATTTTGTAGTAAATGCTAATTGGAAATGTCAAGATTTTTCAATCTAATTAGTATAATGCTTAGACAAGAGGAGCATAAGTACTTGTTAATATAAATTTCATTTTCCATGATTGCCAAAAAGGCTATTGTTGATTATGTTTCCTAGGTTACCATGAACATAGTGGTTGTCAAGCCGCTGAATCTCTTGACATATGAAAGTATCTGTGAAGATTAAACAGAGAAAAATGCCAGGAATTGTCAAAGACATCTTTATATATATATATATATATATATATATATATATAATTTGCTTCAAAATTTGTAAACTTGAACTTGTTTTTTCTGCTCTAATTGTGAATCCACTCAAGCTTAAGTCAATCCCTGTTTAAACTGTGTTCTCTTACAGATCTTAACTTACTTCATTATGAATGTCAGAGAGACACAGCTCACTATCCACTGATTGAAAGGTGTAGGAGTACAGTGGTAGAGAAGAGGAATTCATAATTGTGTGTTTTTGGGGAGAGGTGTAAAAAAACCAAGTTGCAAGTTTCAATGTTAAGCTCTTTTGAGAACTTCGTTTCAGAATTGCCAATTATATAACAGAAATCCTCTAGCAAAATGTTTCTACAAAAATGTAGTTTTGGGAAGAAACTCATAGGAAAATATCGAACTGTATGTTTTACAACCACTACCCGCTCTCAAACAAACAAGTGTGCAATAAATATTAGCCATTTGTAATCTTTTATTAATTGTGGTAACATAATCCAAGGGGGATTAAAACAGAAGGAAAATTGAATGTAAATATTTGATATGTATCAAGCTAAAGTGTTTTGGTGGATACAGCTAATTGTTTCCTTTCTTATAAGAGGATTTTGCATTCACTCCCATTTTCTTTTGACTTGTAGCACCTCTCTGGAGGTGGAGTGTACTTTTCTGCCCATCGTGAAGCTTGGCCATGTAAATTGTTTCCACGAGTAGAATGGGAATCAATGTGGCATTTGCCAAACCTGAGCAGAAGCTCTGTATCTAATAGTCTGGTTTGACTCAGCCTTTTAATTTTGTCCTTTGTCATGAGATTAGTATCTTCTGGATAAAGAATGATTCTGTCTGGGTTCTTGAATGAAAAGACACGTGGTGCAGGATGGCGGGATCTGGGCTGCAGAACCGCAGCCAACTTGCAGCCAATGCGTGTTGTAATTTGCAGGAATGTACAAGTCTTCGGTGGTAAACCGCCTAGAATTTGTGAATTAGTTTGTGACCATGGCAAAGCTGACTGGTAGTGTCCAAAAGCCTGCAGACACCACTCCTCTTTTTCACTTGTTTTTGGGCAAAACCCAGCTCCAGAATTGTTGATTCTAAAGGGTATTTTAACGATTTTGTAAGCATTTCACCTCTTTGAATCCTACCCACAATCAAATCATGGGTAGGAGAATTGGATTAGAAACCAATTCTTTCCTTTTGTCTTATAGCTTTGGCTTAACTGGTCTTCAAGGTCTTCATCGCTAATTATAGAAAGTTAAACTGGATCCTCAGTTTGCTTTCCACATGCTTTTCCCCCCAACTCTTAATAGTCTCCCTCCCTCCATTTCTTATTTAGTGAACCTCATCTCTAACATTAATAATCCTTAAAAAATGCAAATTTAAATGAGACAATTCCATTTTTATGATAATTAAATTATATTGGATATTTTTCCAGGAATGACGTGAAGTCCTTAACCATGGGTATTTTTCCCAATTTTTTTTTCTTTGCAATTATAGTACGCCTGCAAGTGTTGTTAGACTTACTGATTGATTAGAAGCGTGAGATAATGAATACACAAGTACTATATTAACAGAGATTTTAGCTGATATACTTTTCTGTGATAACTTTTCAACCACAACATTCTTTGTTATATAACCAAGAAGACAGCGATAATCAAATTGTCCTCAAAAGCTCTGAGTTATAAATGGAAGGAAAGAAGTCAGGAAAAGAAGAGGCTTTCGGGGACTGGCAGCACCTGCAAGTAGCAAAATCTCACTGAATAAGTAAAAAGTAGAGACAATAAAACATAAAAGGGATAAATTTAGGTGAGGAGGGAGTTGAATCTGGTTTTATAACTGCATTAATCAGGGTTCTCCAAAGAAATGGAACGAGCCGGATACATACATGTAATTGTATATGTACATATATTTATGTATGGAAATATTATGATTTACTATAGGAATTGGCTCACATGACCGTGGAATTGGCAAGTCCAAATTCCACAGGGCAGGCTATAAATTGAAAACTCCAGTGAAGATTTTAATGAATTCCGCAGAAGTTGGCTGGTAGAAGTAGAGATAGAATTTCTTCTTTCTGACTGCTGGAATTACCAGGTCTTTCTTTAAAGCCTTCAACTGATGGTATGCCATTTCTTTTCCTGCTGACTGCAATCTCCTTTGTTGATTGTAGATGTAATCAGCCATTGATGAAGTCAATGGGCTAATGATTTAAACCCATGAAATGTTCTCACAGTAACAATCAGGCCAGTGCTTGTTTGACCAAACAACTGGACTCCATAAGCCAGTCACATTGATACATGAACTTAGCCACCAAAATAACTGCCACAGACAATCCACAATTCTATAGTTGCAATGTGTTCAGTTAGATCCTGGCCCATGGTTTCATGAAGCTGTCCATAACCACAATTCAACAACGGATCTAAATATTAAAATTAGTGGTAATTAAATAGTTTGCTTATCATTAGATACATCCTTCCTCTCTGAGCTTGGCTTTTATTTGTATATATTGACACAAAAACAGTTGTATATCAGCTGTGGTTAATCTCATTAATTCTCATTCCCATTTTCCACTAAAAGCTATTCATTTAAGGAAAGGTTGCATGTGGGGCTGTTAGGCAATTATTTCTATTTCCAGTGTTTTCATCAGTATACTTTCAATTTTTTCATATAGTGCAATGCTTTGCAACAGAAAGCATGGGACAACTCCATGAAATAACATAATTTCCATGAAGAGCTAATAGTCTAAAATCACAAAGATGAGACCATAATGAGCCCAAAAGAGACCTGTGGGTAGACATATTTGCACTCTGCTATAAGAAAAGATGTGCACAAAGAAATTTGGAAGAGCAGCTCCACAAATACCCACCAGTAGTTATTTCTAATGTGGGACAGGCAGAAAGAAAATACTGGAACAGGCAAGAAGTCAAGGGATTTGTGTAAGTGCCATATAATGCACAATGCTTTAAAACATCACTAATAAGTAAATTGTAACAAAACGTTAGAGAAACAAACAAAAAAAGATACATTTGCCTTGCTACCAAGTGCCTGGAGGAAGGATATCTGCACTAGTGTTTTAGTCAGCCAAAGGGGTGCTGATGCAAAATAGCAGAAATTGGTTGGTTTTTATAAAGGGTATTTAATTGGGGTAGGAGCTTCCAGATACCAGGCCGTAAAGCATAAGTTACTTCCCTCACCAAAGTCAATTTTCACGTGTTGAAGCAAGAAGGCTGCCGATGTCTTCGCGGGTTTAGGCTTCCTGGGTTCCTCCCTTCCAGGGTCTTGCTTCTCTCTGGGTTCAGGGTTCCTTACTTCCCAGGGCTCCAACTTCAGCATCAAACTTCAACATCAAAACTCCAACATTAAGAACCCCTCAACTCTGTCCTTTGCCATGCCCTTTATCTGTGAGTCCCCACCCACCAATGGGTGGCAGGACTCAATGCCCTAATGATGTGGCCCAATCAAAGCCCCAATCATAAGTCAATCACACCCAGGTACAGACCAGATTACAAACGGAATCCAATATCTATTTTTGGAATTCATACCCATATCGGACTGCTACAGCCAGGTCTTAGTGGCTGGGATTTAAGGAGAGGCTTGCAGAGAAGGTCATACAAGTAAAGCTCCATTAGCAGATCTCACACCAACAGTTCATAAAATAAGATAATGTGCCATTTCAGAATAAATAGGACTGAGTGGTATATCCCTCTACTTATAAAGGAACTGTTAGATAAATGTACTGAAGAGTTACATAACAGAGCACCATTATTTCAATTTCTCTTATTTAGATTTCTTTCAAATGCTTCTACTTCACCCTTAGAGGCAAAAGATTAAAGTTGGAATGTAATTTGAACTAGTGTAATGGAATTTTGTATCCTCTCCAGCTCTGGTGGTGAAATGGAGTAGGATACACAAGACCCTTTCCCTGTGGTGGAGGGGAGGCAACTCATGAGAGGTAAAAGGAACATGGAAGTCAAGCTGGGACAGAGAGCATCACCTTGAAAACATTTACCTGATGCTGGAAGGAGACCAGTGGAATCTTTCCTGGAGATACCGAAGTCTTGCTATTTTGATGTTTTGCAATTTGGCCTGCAGTAATTTTTATAATGTTACTTCTCCATAAGGAATAAAAATGTGGCCTATGTGCACATATATATCAGTAGGGTATCCCTTTACCTCAAATTTTTGTGCTATTAGATATTTAAATGAGAATGAAGCAAACCTTAAATAAGTAATAGAAGGGCAAGTAAGTGTCTAGAGCTCTCTAGAAGAAAGGTTGTAAATAAAGGTGGGCTAGCAGAGGAAATTTTGACATGGACGTGAGAAGAAATGGTTGCTTTTAAGAAGAAACTAAAAAACCTTTAAAGATATTTTTGGTGATAGAAAAAGGAAGGTTTACCCCTGACCAGAAATCTACACACATAACGAATTACTCTTGAAGTAGAAGCCCTGACAGGCAGGAGTGAAAGATCAGTTCTATATTGTTTCACTGCATGTCACACTGAGGGCTACAGTATCTTTCAGATGGGAAGATTGGTAAATATGTTTGGAAGAAAATGTCTTTAACGAAGTGCTATATGCTGGTATACAAATTAGCACTTATTTTCCTCCTAAAGAATGAAGAAGACATATTTGCCAGATTTAAAAAATAGAAGAATGCCTTGGAAAGAAAATGTTCCTGTTCATTTAAAAGAAATATTTTTTGTGGCTTTTTGAGACTAGGCAAATGAATTTGTAAGAGTTACATCAATTTTTGTTTTTAAACTAATTATATTTAAAATATAATTATTTTTTAAAATAAGGAAAAATTCACCCTGGAAATAATCCATCATTCAGTAGTGCTCTGGGAACAAAGTTTGGGAATATCTAAGTACGAGAGTAAAATCCGTCTTCCTTGCATTTCTGCAGAATAACAGAATGCCCTTTGACAGTGCTAAAAGACCCTTACTGAAGAGCTTTTCTCTTCCTTCCTTTTTAAAGAGTGTTTTGGCAGGTTTGAGTTTCCAGCTGAGTGGTTCTTCTATCATGGGTCCCATTCAGTATTTGTTATCAAGTTCTGCTGTCTTGCTCATCAGAACTAGGATATTTTATGAGACTAGTATTTGTCATTTTACATTTTAGAAGCACAGAAATGGTAGCAGGTGAATAATTCTTTCCCAAAAGGCAAAGATTATTAGATTTTTTTGGTTTTGCCCACTACAACATTAAAAAATAAAAGAGTTAAAAATCAGTTTCCCATGTTGTTTACATGAAACACCTTCCAAGATAACATAATTTATTGCCTAATAAAATACAGTGGATATGTACATAGGGATAGGAAACCTGTGTGTAAGAAGTATCTTCACTGATTTTCTTCAAAATATCTGGCACTCTGCTGTGCATCTATATAGCGTCATACTTGCTTCTTTAATTCGAACCATTTTCAAAGTTATTGCATTTCCTAGCTCCCTAAATTTTCATTTCATATTTCTGACATCTACCATTCCATCAAGTAAAGCAAATGCATTGGCCTCTGTGACAACTTAATGTGCAGACTTTTATGAACCCTGGGTCCTAACGCATTCCATCAATGGCCTTGTCTTAAGTGATTACAAACTATAATGTGTGTTTAACTTGCTTCTGGCACTAGCACCAGTAAAGAGACATCCTGGGATAGTTTGGTTCTCTCAAGAAGAAGAACAACAAAATATAGAACAAGAAAAGAAAGGATTTAAATTATTTAGAAAAAGATTTTTTCAGACTCTAAAACTCCTTGTCTCAGAATTACATTAGTATTAAAACATAATAAAATTAAAGTTTATTATTTTCTAATTGTCCATTCTTTTGTACCATTCATCTAGACTTTTCCTGGACAACTCATCTCCATGCCACATTAGGTGGTATTTTCTTGAACAGATGTTAACAATCCCCCCCGAATACCATATCTTTCTTCTCATTTTCAGGTGATGTTAATGTGATAAAATCAGATTTTGGAACTTTACTGCACATAATTAATAATCAAACAAAAACTGGAGAAACACATTAAGCTACTAGAACTTACCTTTGAAAAAATTTTATCCCTTTAGATTCTAAAATACTGGCTGCCCTGCTTCAGGCCTGCTATCAGGGAAAATGTGCCTTTCCTCAATTTCTCAGAAGCATTTTTGCTTGAGGTTAGATAAAATACAGACAAATATATGTGATATATATTGTTGGAGAATGAGGTTGTATTCTCAAACCTTGCTTCAATCTGCTATAATACTAAAATGAGTTTATATAAGAATTTTCACCCGGAATACTGTATCTGTTTCTATATTACCAAAAATAGTAAGGGAGTATTATTTTCAAACGTATAATTACAACTTTTACAGCAAGGACTCTGAATAGCAGGGAAGTTGAAGACTTAGCATATGTGTGAGTACACAGTTTCTCAAAATTTAGAGTAATAATTTGTATGAGCAGTTGTGAATATGGTAAAAGCCAGAGTTTTTAAATTAATTTGACAAGAGACTTATGGAGATAGGGGAGATCTCAGTATTTTTCATTATGCTTTAATATTTAGGATAAGATTTAATTATATTGATAATATTTTCTGCATTTATATTTAATGCCCTTTTATATTCAAGGAAAGTAAAAAGGTGTATTCATTAAAATATTTTGGTAAAAATGTTCTTTTATTTTGATAAAATGCAAATACACACATATGCTATAGATAACACATAGGCCTGTGGTAGTATGAAACTGTATGTACCCCAGATAAGCCTGTTCTTAAAGTTAATCTATTCCTGTGGTATAGACCTATTGTAAGAGGATCTTTTGATGAGGAAACTTCATTTAAGGTGTGACCCACTTCATTCAAGATGGATCTTAATACTCTTACTGGAGTTCTGTATAAACAGGATGAATACAGAGAAAGAGAGAGATAAATACACAGAAACAAGAAGCCGAGAGTAAGGAAACCTGGAAGAGAAGGAAGAGACAACCAGGGGCCACCGTCTACTTTGCCATGTGTCAGAGGAATCGAGGATCACCATCAGCCAGACTTCTGGAAGAAAGCATTGCCTTGATCATCCCTCAATTTGAACATTTTTCTCAGTGTCAAAACTGCAAGCTAGTAAATTCCTGTTGTTAAGCAAACCCATTTCATGGTATCTACTTTCAACAGCCTAGGCAACTAAAACAGATTTTGGTACCAGAAGAATGGGGTATTTCCAATGAGGCCTTATACATAAATGATAAGTGTGTCATTGCAAACTAGAAGAAAGGTGACCCTTGCTTTAAAGTGGCAGAGAACTTGGAAAAATTGAGTCCTGATATCAGATGGAAGGCAGAATTTAAATATTTAGCTGATATTTGGATAAATATCTAGAATTTGGATATTTAGCTGATATTTCCAGACCAAATGTGGAAAAAGTGTGGCCTGACTTCTCCTTGCAACTTATAATAAAATGCAAAAGAAAGGAATAAGGTGAGAATTGAACTCCTGGGGACAAAGAAATGAGAAGCTGATAGTTTGGAAATATCCCAGCGTCCAGAAATAAGTCCCTAGAGAATAGTGTTTCATGTGAGGGTCTAACTGAACATGGATTCAGTCAGCCGTTTCAGCACAAGTCAGGGGTAGAAATGCAGTTATCCAGGAAGGATCTGTGGAAAGTTCTTTTGATTGATGGTTTGGGCCCCTGTGTATTACATGCAAAACCAAGTTTTTGTGACATCTGTCTGAATCAAACCACTGAAAGCCTGGATTATAAGGGACATAAAAGGGACAGTTGGAAGGAAAAATGATTTCAAAGGCAGAACCATGGAAGATGAGGTCTGAACTGAAGACATCTTCTCAGGTCAAGAGAGGGCCCCCACCAATGTGTGTGGAAAAGGTGAATGTGCCCTGACAATTGGGAAGCACAGACCTTCTGTCCTGTTGTTCAGGAGGATGCCATCCCAGATTTCTCATATGCCTGGGGACTGTGGAGTTGGACCACTATCTCAATGCTTGACAAGCATGGAAATTTCACCCCAATGTTTGGAGAGAGCAGCATCACTGTATTTAGAGAGCATGATTTTGCTCAAGTCCTTGGAAAGGATGGGGCTGATACTCTATCAGGCCCAGAGAACAAAACATCATTCTAGAGATAACTTGAAATCTAATGGAGCATGAACTTCAGGATGTTGGAATTGTTTGGGACCCATGACTCCTGTTTTCCTCCGAGTTTCTCCCTTCAGGAATTGAAATGTTTACCCTAGACCTATCCCTCCTTTGTATATTGGAAGCAGATAACTTGTTTTCTTACATTTCACAGGTCCACAGGCTGAAGGGGTTTGTACCCCAGGACAGACTTTGTGCTTAGCATTGTTACTGAAGTAACTTATGGCTTTTGGGATATTATAATGGAACTCATGTATTTTGTATGTGGAAAGAATATGACTTTCGGGGGTCCAGAGGGTGGGGTATGGTGGTTTGAAACTGTACCCCTGAAAAGTATGTTCTTAAATTTAATCCGTTCCTGTGGGTGTGGACTCTTTGTAAGTAATATCTTGATGAGACTACTTGAGTTAAAGTGTGACTCACCCCATTCAAGATGGGTCTTGTATCAGTCAGGGTTCTCTAGGGAAACAGCACTAACAGGAGATATCAGTAAATATTATGAGGTTTTATAAAATTGTCTCACATGACTGTGGGAATGCACAAATCCAAACTCCTAGGGCAGGCTGCAAAGCAGCACCTCTGATGAAGGTTTTTGATGAGTTCTCCAGGAAAAGCTGACTGGATGAGGTAGAGATGAAAATTCTCTCTTCTCACTGCTGAATCATCTCTTTTCCTTTTAAGTCCTTCATCTAATTGGGTATATGAGACTTCTCTCATTACTGAAGGCAGTCCCCTCCATTGACTGTAGATACAATCAGCCATAGATACAATCAACTTACTGATAACTTAAGTCCACATAATGTCCTCACAGTAATAACCACGTCAGTGCTTGCTTGACCAAACTATGGGCACCATCAGCTGGCCATGTTGACACATGAGCCTAAACATCACAAGACTTAATCTTCTACTCTCCAGTATATATCCATCCTTATAAGTGGAATGAATATAGAGATAGAGAGAAATCCATGGAAGCAAGTCAAAAGCAGGGAAACCCAGAAGAGAAGGGAAAGACTAGCAGGTATTGCCACATATCTTCCTAATATGGCAGAGGAGTCTTCAACAAGAAATACTGCCTTGATGATGATGCCTTGATTTGGACATTTTTCTCAGCCTCAAATTGCTAAGCTAATAAATTCCCATTGTTAAGTGAACCCATTTCATGGTCTTTGCTTTAGCAGCCTAGGGAACTACAATAGGTATATAGGGACAAATACGTTGCTGGAAAAGCATTTATATATAAACATGGAAGTCATTGGTGTAAGATGAATGTTAAATGCTCTCAGTACACATCATTTCTACATGAATATAATTCATGTACACAATTTCAAGATGATTTCATTTATTAGAAGCTTAATAAATTACATTAATAAATTTTGTCAAAATATTCTTTACAAAAGGATCATTTCTCATGTAGAAGTCTTACTTTAGTTTTACATATTTTTTTCTGGAAATACTTTTTGAAGTGCTGCTTTCATTAGACTGATTTTATATTTTGGGGAATCTGCATATACAATGGGAAATTGGGATTATAAACTTCAGCACACTTAATTATTAAATGATTGCATATATTATTGGAGGGCAACATCTTTATCACCACAAAATACATGTTTAAAACTTAGAGATATTTATTGGAAAAATCATTATTTGATAAATAGAAACAACTTTATTTTACATTTACCATATTGAGAAAAATTAGTTTGTGGATTAGATTTAGCCTGGCAGGTAAATGCAGATTAAAGATGGAGATTAAACTATTTATGTGACTTCATTTTCCAGCTTCCCTGCAGCTCGTTTCTCACCAATGGAAAGTAGAGAGAGTGAGGCCAACCACTTCCTGACAGGGCAGTAAAAATGTCCTCTGTAAATATCTCTGCTTTCTCTCTAACCCTCTGCTGTCAGCATGTCAACATGTAGGACAGCCTTGGAGGATGATTATTGAAGTGAAGGAACTTCTGTTGATCTGGATTCATGAGTGCTTGCATGAAGCAGAGTCCTGTCTCCCCTTTCCATTCCAAGTGGAATTTATATAAGCTTCAAATTAACTTTGCTTGTGTTACTACCTCAACTGTATAATAACATTACTGATACATACAAATCATTAAACAAAACTTGACATGTCATTTTTTTACAAATGATTTCAATGATAAAAATGGATTATGAAACAGAACATAGAGTTAACCCATTGTTATGACCCAACTCCTCATGAGTTGGTGAGGCTGTGAGAATAAAGAATACACCTGGCATTTAGTCAGGCATAAGCTTTATTGGAATTTACAGACAGGAGAGAATCTTTGATGGCGGCTGGTCAAATGAAGCTAGCGCTCTTCAAAGAAGTGAGAGAATGATGGGTGATATAGAAGGGGTTTCAGAACAAGGCCATTCCATAGGGTATGAGAACTGAGTTTCTGCTGGAGTCATGTGGAGCGTGCACATGGGGTGTGGTGATGGCTTCACTGAGCTCTAGGAAGGATGCTCACCAAGGATGGTTACTGCTGTGGGAAGATTAGAGTTTACAGTGATATCTATACATTCTCTCCCTTCTGGGGAAGGTTTTAACTAACTTATGTCTAGGTCATGCAGGCTGCTACATGCTGAGGACTTGGGTTGGGCACCCTGGATCCCCGCACCAATGTACATATATTCAGAAGATTATTGAAAGGGAAACACTAGCATGGTGATAGTGTTCATTTGTAATTGTTGGGACTAACAATTTTCATTTCCTTCTTTGGAATTTTCTGTATTTTCTCATTGACCCAAATTTCAGAATAATTTCTACATGATAGTTTATATTTAGTAAAGAAAATAATATGTTATTATTTAAAATAAAGATTTTTAAAAATCTTCTTGAAAAAAAAATCCCATGGGTAAGTACTTCTTCATTTTGTCTCTGAATTAAATATAGCTTCAAGAAAAGGGCATGCCCTGAAATCAATCATAACACTTTCATAATCTTGCTTTACCATTTATTGTGTCAAGCAAATAATATTAAGTCTATATACACACACAAGCTGTCTGGTTAGACTGTTATAAATAATTCCAAGCAAGGACACAAATTAAGTCAGACCTACCTCATTGTGTATCTGAGAAACTGGATAAGAGTTATGCAGTGTGAAATCTGCAGGGTAGGAGATTGGACAACAAACTATACTGAAGTGCACATAACATTTTTAAAACAAACCTCAGACTTCTTTAAATTGCCATCGAGCCATTCTTCACTGGGCTTAATGTGTATATAGAAGAAACTGTGTGTTAAAATTGAAGAACACGGGCTTTAGTGAGGTGGTCTTTTTATTGCTATAGTTTCAAGAATGATGGATCCGCATCATCCTTAGATGTGAGTGGCAATAGAAGAGTGTTGTTGTATAGTGAAGAGAAGTGAAAAGTAAAAGGAATAAAAGTCTGTATATTAGGAAACTCTTGGATAAGCAAATTAAATCTAGGTTGGCTTGCTGTTTTAGCAAGATCCAGGCAAGAATTTTAAGGCCAGAATCTAGAAGACAGGAATAACAGAAATTCTAAACCCTACTTCCATAAACTATTAACAACAGACTTTAATTTCTTTGTCTTTCAGCTTAACTTTGAATCCACACATTTTAAGTGTGTCTGAAGCCAAGACAGCTCTAACTCTGAAAGTGTAAATGGTAATAGGGACTCTATTGTTTCAGAATCCATTGCTGAGTTTCATGTTTCCTTGGATCACACCATTTTACGTTCACTAAATAAAGTTTATTATTACAAAAAAAAATACCTCGAGATTTGTAGAAACAAAGTGTTTTCAGAAAAGGACTTATTTGATGTATTTGTTTTGGAGCTAGCCTGTGGATCTACTAATTTTTGGTCTATTGCTACCTTGTTTTTTTCTCCAAAAGCTGCCTGGGTTCTGTGATCTGGGCCTGAAGGAGAGAGCTCCCCTCGGGGATGACATCAGAGAAGGCTGTGGGCTCTTGAAGATTTGGACCGGCTTGCAGGATTTGGGCCAAAAATAGAAAAGAATAACATAGAGGATCAGAAGCCAAGGCACTGTGCTGATAATTTCCTGCTAGTAAGGTTAACTTGAACCTCCTAAATGGGTAATTTTGTGACAGTCAAATTAACCAACTTTTCTGAAAGTTGAGTTAAATCAATTGGCATGCGAAAAGTACCACAGGGTGAAAAATAAGCTTTCTTTTCTTTTTTATCATCTTCCTGATTACTCTTTCATTTTTCTTTATAAAATTTAGCACATGATTTTTTTCAGATCCTGATATTCATGATTAATGACATAATAATTTAACAGTTATTTTATGTAAATATTTTGTACAAAGTGAATAATGGTAAAAAGGTGAAGAGACAAAGTCAGGCTCTGAAGACATATCATTGAAGAGAAAAAGAGAGTTGACTTTTTGAGAATAAAAGACTTACCTAATCTTAATTGCTTATGAAAGCTTGCACTTCTACTACGGAAGTTCAACAAGTCAAAACCCTTGAATTTCATTCTTGAAGGTGGTGGCATAATCTGATACCTTACATACATCTTCCAAAAGAAGAATACATAGGGTGACCTCAGAGTCTCTCTTGCTAACAGATTATATGCTTTGCAGATGTGTGGTAGATAGACTGGCAGAGTGAGCTCCAGAGGACTGTTGCTTCCATGTTTTGTTCAGCGTTTAAGGACTCAATGTGGTTTGAGTTAGGTCCCTTAGCTTCTCTGACAGCACAATTCTGGTTCCAGTGGAACCCCTGTCCCTGATTGCTACATATCAACACAGTCTGTCACCTCCTTTCATTTCCTATATGGTGTTGTATCATTGCAATTTTCTTTGCTGTTCATTTAAGCAAGACAGAAGCACTGTGAAAAATAGGGCACTGGGTGTGAATTTGCAAGAAGGAAATAAATAAATAATTTTCTGGAGATGTAATCTACACATAGGATAGGGGGGAAAGGAGGAAGACAATATTAGATAGCTTGGCTTACAGATATAAATTGTGGCCAAATGCATGTCCCTGATGAAATTTTTGATCTTGGTATTTCTTTGTATACTTAGTATTGAAATACCCACTCACTCATAATTTTCAAGGACATTTTAGGTATATGTCCCCTTGTTCATAAATACGTAATTCCTTCTCATTATTTTGTTCCCAAATGTATTACTACATCTGTTTTCCCCATCTCAGTAAATGACAATGACATTCATTTAGTACTTCAGCCCAGAAATTTCTAGTTATTTTCTTTTCTGCTTTAATGTACAAGTCCCAAGTACCAACAAATAGAATGGATAGCTCCTTAAAATAGGAGAATCCAATGACTGTTAAAACCTGACCCTAATTCAGGCCACCATCATCTCTCACCTGGAATATGGCAATATCACTTGACTTCTCCCTTTTTCACTTATTGCCACTTGGAGTCTTTTCTCTCTTCAGCAACTGAATAGATGTTTTACAAATGTAAGAAATATGATCTTCCGACCCATTCCTTTCAGTGGCTTCACATCTCAAAATAAAATAAATATCCTTAATCATGGTCTACAAGGCCCAAAATGATGTTGACACACCCACCCACCACCTTGTTTGTATCTATAGTTTCTTCTTTACTTATGCCTTAACCCAACAATGACCACATCTCTTTTTCTTTTTCCTTCCTTTATTTCCCCTTTTAAACATATACAAATGTATAATTCAGGGCTGTTAATTATATTTGCAATGTTGTGCTACCAACACCATCTTTCATTACTAAAATTTTTCCATCATTGCAAATGGAAACCCTGTATATTTTAATCCTCTGCTCCCTATACCCCCACCTCATGCCCTTGTAACCTATATTCTAGATACTGATTCTATGAATTTGCTTATTATAATTACTTCATATCAGTGAGATCATACAATATTTGTTCTTTTGCATCTGGGTTCTTTCACTCAGCATGATGTCTTTAAGATTCATCTGTGTTATTGCGTGAATCACAACTTCATTCCTTTTCACAGCTGAAAAATATTTCATTGTGTATATTTAACCAAATTTTGTTTATCTATTCATTGGCTGATAGACATTTGGGTTGTTTCCATGTTTTGGGAATATAAATAATGCCACTATGAACATCTGTGTGCAAACATCTCTTTTGAGTTCCTGCTTTCAATTCTGTTGGGTATGTACCTAGAAATCAGATTGCTATGTGATATAGTAATGCTATACTTAATTTTCTGAGGAACTGTCAAAAAGTTTTCACTGTGGCTACACCATTTTATATTCCCACCAGCAATGAATGAGTATTCCTATCTCTCCACATCCTCTGCAACACTTGTAATTTTCAAATTTTTAGTAGAAGCCATTCTACTGGATATAAAATTGTATCTCATAGTGCTTATGGTGTCCATTTCCCCAATGCTGTCTTTCCATGAGTTTCTTAGTCTTTTGTATAATATTCTGGGTATTTAACCCTTATCAGATATGTGGTTTCCAAACATTTTCTCTCATTGTATAGGTTGCTGTTTAACTTTCATTATAGAGTCCTTTGAGGCACAATAGTTTTAAATTTTAATGACGTTCCATTTATCAATTTTTCCTATTGTTACTTATGCTTTGGCTCTAAAAATCTAAGAAATCATTGGCTAACAAAGGACATGAAGATCTTTTCCTGTGTTTTTTCTAGGAATTTTAAAGTCCAAGTGCTTGTATTTAGGTCTTTGATCCATTTTGAGTTGATTTCTATGTATGGTGTGAGGTAGGGGTCCACCTTCATTCTTTTGCAGATGGAAATCCAGCTTTCCCAGCACCATTTATGAAGAAACTATTCTTTTCCAATTGTGTGGAGAACTGGGCAGCCTTCTCAAAAATCATAAAGTTGGCCATAAATGTGATGGTTTATTTCTGAACTCTAAATTTGATTCCATTGGTCTATATGCCTGTCCTTATACCAATGTTTGGATTACTGTGGCTCTGTAATAAGTTTTAAGATCAGGAAGTGTGTGCATGCCAATTTTGTTCTTCTGTTTTCAAGATGGCATTGGCTTTTTGAAGCCACTTAACCTTCCATATAATTTTTAGGGGAGGGGCAAGGGAGGAAAGGTTTTGTTTAGAAACAAGCAAAGAGTACACAATTTGAGACATAGAATGCAGGCATGCTGCAGGGTGAGACACACACCTTCCATATACATTTGATAATTGACTTTTTCATTTCCTTAAAAAAGGTTGCTGGAATTTTAATTGGGACTGCATTGAATTTGAAAATTGCTTCTGATTGAATTGGCATCTTAAGATTTAGTCTGCCAAACCATGAACACAGAATATCCTTCCATTTATTAGCTCTTCTTTGATTTATTTAACAATCTTTTCTTGTGACTTTCTGTGTACAAGTACTTTACATACTTTGTTATATTTATTCCTAGATATTTGATTCTTTTAATCATCATAAATGGAATATTTTTCTTGATTTCTTCTTTTTTTGCTAGTGTGGCAGTTTGAGATTATTTATGAATTCCAAAAAGGGAGATTATGTTTGTAAACTAGTCTGTTCCCCCTGGCATACACTTTGATTGTATTAAATGTAAAGGTCATGTTTACTTGATTAAATTAATATTAGGTCTTTGATTCAACCATGCCATTAGGGCATGAAAGGTTGAATCCCCCCCCCCCCTTGCTGGGCTGATTAAACACACATTCATATGGAAGTAGATACACAGGAAAGTACACAGAGGAATAGAGACAGCTCAATAGACATGGCAGAGGCCCCAGAGAAAGAGATAAGACTGATTGTCTACAGCTGGTCTTGTGAAGTGAATGGAGCAGCTGAGCCCAGAAAGAAACAAGCCCTGGGGAAAGAGATGAGTCTTATGCCAGCCTACAGCTAAAATCAGTAGAAGCTGGGACCATGGAGTCTTGGAGGAAGAAGGAAGGCTGAACTTTCAGATACATCACCTGTCATCTTGCTTCAACACATAGCAACAGAGTTTGGCAGAGTTGGACTCTTTAGGGCCTTGTGACTATAAGCCTCTACCCCGAATAAATTACCTTTATAAAAACCAACAGATTTCTGGTACTTTGCATCAGCACCCCTTTGACTGACTAATAGAGTCAGTGTACAGAAACATGATGATTTTGGGGTATTAATCTTGTACCCTGTCACTTAGCTGAATTCTATTATTAGTTTTTGGAGCTTTGCTGTGGATTTCTCCAGACTTTCTGAATATAGGATCATGTCATTTGCAAAGAGAGAAAATTTTACTTCTTCCTTTCCAATTTGAATGTCTTCTATTTCTCTTTCTTTCTCAACTGCTTTGACAAGAAATTCTAAGACCGTGTTGAATAACAGTGGTGAAAATGGACATCCATGTCTTGTTCCTGACGTGAGGGAAAGTTTTCAGTCTTTCACTGTTATGCATGATATTAGCTGTCTGATTTTCATATATGTCCTTTATCATGTTGAGGAAGTTTCCTTCTATTACTAGTTTTCCAAGTGTTTTTATCAAAAGGAATGCTGGATTTTGCCAATTGTCTTTTCTGGATCCATACCTGGGATAAATCTCACTTAATAATGGTATATAATTCGTTTAACTTTGGCCTCATTTCTTTGTCACCTTTAATTCTACCTCAGGGACTTTTACTTGCTCTTCCCATTAATCTTAATGTCTGTCCTTCAGTTTTCCACAATGTCTGTTTCCACATTTTCTTTTAATGCTTTCTTTAATGTCAACATATTAGAGGAGACTTCACTGACTTGTAAAATAAGATGGCTAAGCTCTACTCCTGCCTTCTTATATGACCCCCATTGTGCTTTCTTCTTCATTAGCAATTTATTTCACAGACATATTGTAAATTTCTAAGTTTATATTGTTTATCAACTCCTGCTCAACAAAACTGCAAGTCCTATGAAGTAAGAATATTTTCTTTCCTTTTCTTTCTTTTTTATGTAATGATTTCCTAAGAGTTAAACAGTGCCTGGCAAATGGGAAGTGTTGATACACTTTTAAGATTATAAAAGACTGATTACTAAGAACCTCAAGTGACTTAGATGTTACAATGAATGTTTTATAAAGTATTTACTATATGGCCAGTGCAATAAGTGGCCTTGTACAGTGTAATAATAGGTGTAAAATTTATATTGGATTCCTTGAAGGGGTTAAGTCTTTGACATGTCTGGGAAGCACAGACCTGTTTCTCAACATTTTTCAGTGACTCAGATATAATAATAGCTCATACTGCTTGGCTCCATTTACTCTTCCAGTAATATGTATTTTTTGACTTGCTATAAAAATATAAGCTTTCTGTGTGAAGTAATTAAGAAGCAAGGCATTCATACTGTAATACAGTTATATACTGGATGCTACCAGAATGGTGGATAAAATAGCTTATTCATTAGTAAAATTGTGGTTGAAGGTTAAGTCTGTTCATGTGTATCAGAAATAGAAAATGAACAATCTTGATGATATGTAGTTTTCTAATGAATCTTTTCTGAATGCCACATAAAAACAGGGCATTGACTCCTGCTCATAGCAATAAACTTCTCAGTTCAGAGTTGGGGAAAAATGCACACGTCTTGTGCAATGAGTGTTTAAGATTTCTACTTCATGAAAGCATAGGAATGTGACTGAGTATACCAAAAGAAATGAATGAAGACATAAAAAGATTTACCTGTCACTAGAAAAAGTAGTTGGATTAAGATGTGTAGTATTTGACAGAACTCTTTATAAAGCCTCTAAAGAACAAAATAAAAAGAGGAGTAACAAAAACCCTGGTTAGGATCCTTAGAAAGGGGAGAGATTCATTGTTGGCTTTAAGGTTCTCCTTCCAAATCAGATGGCAATGACATTATTATAGCGTTTATAATGTTTATCAATAATATCCATCATATTTTGATCATAGGCCTTTACTGAATGAAAGAGATTACCAAGATTTTACCCTTATTTTTCACTGTGACCAAGAGAATGGGCAAAAGTATTTCTGTCTTTCTCTAGCCTTCTGTTTCTTTTTTTTCCTTTTAGTTTTGCTTTCTACCAAAGTCCTCTTATGCACGCTTTCTCCTTAATATTTCTCTTTTTTATCTACATCCTTCTTTAGCACACTGTCTCTGAAACAGTACTTAACCTGATCTTGAATCCTTTTTAGCAATCTAGAGGTAGAATGAACAGGTGACATATATTTGATTTGATAGGTAGGGATTTGTATTAGTCAGCCAGATGGGTGCTGATGTAAAAATCCAGAAATTAGTTGGTTTTTATAAAGGGTATTTATTTGGGGTAAGAGCTTACAGATACCAGGCCATAAAGCATAAGTTACTTCCCTCACCAAAGACTATTTTCTGTGTTGGAGCACAATGGCTGCTGACATCTGTGAGGGTTCAGGTTTCCTGGGTTCCTCCCTTCCTGGGGCTTGCTTCGCTTTTCTCTTTGAGCTTACTTCCTGGGGATTCAACCTAAGGCTTTAGCATCAAACTCCAATACTAAAACTCCAACATAAAAAACCCTCAACTCTGTCTTTTGCCATGCCTTTTATCTGTGAGTCCCTACCCACCAAGGGGCACAAGAGATTTACCTGATTGTTTAATCAAGTAAACCTCTGAATCCAGTATAATCTAATATACCCAGAGTAAAAGATCAGTTTACAAACATAATCCAAAATTTCTTTTTGGAATTCATCAATAATATCAAACTGCTACAGGATTAAATGGGAAATGTTTCTTCCCTTTACTTCATCCTTGGAATATTTATACACTAATTTCAAAAGTTGCATGACATTACAGGTAAACTTGACAAAACAATAAGCAAAACAAAACAAAATAAAACAAATATTCATCAAAATTGCTCATTTTTCTGCATATTTTCCTCATTTAGTTCACCAATTACATATAGGTAAAATTCAAATAAATTCCAAATATAATAATGGTGCTTAAATTTTATAAACTACCATGAAGAAAATTAGTTCAAAATACCACTGGGCTAACATAGTCTTATCTATGCTTTTTGAGATATGGCAATAGTAATTGTAAGTGAAAAGAGTTATGTGTTTTTTGTAATGCATGATAAAATTTCTGTCAATCATTTATATCCTTGGCCTTGTATTATTTTGGTAAAAAATAATGCTGATAATATTAAATTCATGCTGTTTTCCCTATCAGCCAGCCCATCACTTATAAAATGAAAGAAGGATGAAATTTAAGGAATATGAAAATTATTAAAATAAAAGTGCTTAACAATTTGAAAAAAATCAAATATAAATCTTTATATTGGTAAATATATTTTTAATGTATAAAACTAATTGCACATGAATTCAGTTGCTAAATATCTATTAAACTATAGAGAAAAATTAATAAAAATGAAAATTAAAACTCATCAAATCTCAGGGCTGGAACAGGGAAAAGAATATTAAGCGGAAAAAATCAGAAAGTGGTTGCTTCTGCTGGGGGTTATTGTCTGAGAACTCTATGACAAGATGGAAATGATCTACATTGTAAAATGGGTTTACACATGTGAAACCATTTGTCAAAAATGAACAGCAAAGATTTGTGCACTTTAATGTAGATACATTTTACTTTGAAAACAGAAAAATATAATACAGTAAGGAAAAGAGCAGTGAATGTAGTTATACAAGAAATAAGAATGGCAGATTGTGGTTAATTGTTGAAGCTAGGCTAAATTCATATTTTTATTATATTTATTTGAAATTTTCCTTAATAAAAAGCTTTAAAAATGTTTCAAATCTCTGGGTTTTGAATTAATTGAAGCGATCATAAAATTTGCATTACTGATATTATGATAGTTTACTTTCATAAGCAAAATTCAAGAGATCAAACTGATGAAATACTACTGTAAACTATTTATACTCATTGTATAACAAGTTCATGAGTTAATAAAATATACCAAGCCTTCTTTTAAAAAAAGTGAAAAAAATTAATGAGCCAGTAATTTACAAAAGGAAATCTACCAGTGGACAAAAACGGATAAATCCTTCTAAGTAGAGAAATTCATGCAAATTTAAAAATACTTTATTTTCACCAATTATATTGATAAGTTTGTTTAAAAGATTGATACTCAATGCTGGTGATGATGGAATAAAATGATTACAGTTTTAAGGGGAGGATCAATCAACAAACACTTTGGGAATAAATTATTTTATTTTTTAATATCAAGAGCTCTTTTAAGTATATTCAAACAATTTTACCCAATCTATTGCTGAGAACCTAGTCAGAGAAAGTAATAAGTAAATAAAATATTTAGCACAAAATGTCCTATATTAGTGAGTTTTAATAAAACCAATTAAACTCTGATATTGATTAAATAATCACCTGTAGAGCCACATTGACAGAACATAATGTAATCACCAAGAAATATTTTAATTAAAAGAGTAGCATACCACTATATTGTAATTTTTTAATTTGAAGAATTATGACTCTGCACAGAGAGATTAACGGAGAAAGTGGCCTGCTATAGACTGATGACAAGACAGAGCTAGCTTGTAGCCAGAGAATCAGAGAAGCAATGGCTCAGAGAAGAGAGAGATAACCACTGGAAATATTGTGATTTTGTGAAACTCCCATACATAGACGAGGAATCTCTGGTAAAGACACTCTGGCCCTACTATATTCTTGGTAGGATCCAATGTATATATTAAGTACATGTTGGAAGCCCAAAAGGTGAAATGTGGTTTAGAAAGAATTCTCTAAGGTGTACTACTTCTATTTTTCTGCCCACTCAGGGAATCGATTTACCAGCTCCATGTTTACCAGCACCTGAAATACCCTTTGATTTGGAACTTTTATGAAAAATCCTAAGGACTGGAAATGATTGACCCCAAACTTTGAAACATCTTTTATGTCCTAAATTTGCTATGATGGAAAGATTACTGTACTAAGGGTTAATACCCTTACATCAGGATGTTACTTGTAATTGTGACAATAGCAATTAAATATTCAGTCTTTTCTGATTGTGGTCTCTGGCTGTTTTATTTATTTGTTAATATCCTTTAATCTGGAATATTGCCTATGGTTTTCTTTGTTTTTTATGGCATTGACATTTTTAAGTTAAAATGAATATAGTGAAATGCACATATCTTAAGTGTACCATTTAAATGAGCTTTGAAAAAAGGGTTTGCCCATATACCCACCACTCCAATCAAGATAATAGAATAAAACTATTACACCAGAAAACTTTTTGCTTCCCTTGCATTAATTCTCACCCTTCTACAGGCAAGCTTTCTAATTTTTAGCACCACAGATTAGTTTTGCCCGTTTTTGAAATTCATGTAATTGGAATAATAACAATACACTCTTTAGTGTCTGGCTTATTTCACACAGTAAAATATTTTTTAATATTCATCCATGTGATTGTGTTTGTCAGTAGCTCATTCTTTATGCTGCTGAGAAGGGTTGCACTGTATGAATAACTAACAATTTGTCCATGTTCCTGCTCAATGGGCATTTGGGTTGCTTCCTATTTTGTTTGATTGTTTATTGTTATGAATAAAGTCTGTCTTTTGTCTTATGAAATTTTACTGTTTTTTCTCAAGGTGTGGTTATGTTTATATGTATCCTTCTTGATTCTGTGATTTTATTTCTTTTGTCAGGTTTGAGAATATTTTTAACAGCTTTTCTTCAGATGTTGTTTGTTCCATTCCCTTTCTCTGCTCCTTCTCCATGTGGGAGTCCAATTACATGTATTTTAGAACTTTTCTCCAATTTCCATATATATCTTATGATTTTATTCTATTGCCCATCCTTTTTACTCATTGTGTTTGATTCTGAATATTTTCTCCTGACTGATTTTTCCTTTTCCTAATATTCTCTTCTACTATTTCTAATATGCTATTAAACACCACTTTTGCATTAATAAATTCAATAATAGTCCTTTGCAGCTTTATAATTTCCATTTAGTTCATATATCATATCATTCTGGGAAATTTCCTCTTTTGTCATCTAATTTTTCAAGTGTACTCTTCATTGTTGAGAGTTTGAGTCTGGTAACTAATACCTGGGGTCTGTCTTTTCGGATATCAAGTAATTTTTATTGAAGACTGGACATTAGGGATTAAAATGGCAGATGTTCTATATAATATCATCCTCCTCCAGAAAGGATTTAACTTTCTTCTATTTCACAGTTAGAATGGCAGCAATTAAGCTCAACGCAATCAGAAATTAAGATGGCTTTGTAAGAGTTCTTCTATTTTCAGAGTTCCTGCTTACTCTTGAAGTTTGAAGTATAGCCTTTTAAGAGTTTCAGTGGGAAATCTATGTATTTAATAGAGTGCCTATTCTTTGAATTCCAACTTTTGTCTCCCTAACAATGTGAAATAGTCAAAGGCTCTGTTCAGGTTTTGGCTTCTTAAGGTTGTTTTTCTCTTGATTTCTTGATTGCTCATTCCATGTAGAATGTCAGCTCCCATATTTTGTGATTTCTTTTTTTTCCTGGATTTTGACTCCTCATAGCCTATTCACATTGTTTTCTAATGCCTTAGGATAATTGAGGGTTTTGTCCATTTTATCCAGTAATTTTTTGGTTATTTTTGATGAGAGAATATGTCTGATACAAGCTACTGCAATATAAATAAAAGAAGAATGTTTGCTTATCTGTCTTAAATAAAATTAAATCCCCCCCATATGAATTTTAACTTCACTGACTCATCAACATCAATTCACTTCTACAAACTGTAAAATGTTTGAATCCATATCAGTATTATAAAATCCTGAATAATGTGCTTGGGAATGGGTTCAGTGAACTCACTGTTAGGAGGAAAGAAGAGAGTTCAGATTAGGTAAAATTGCTTATAGACATGTAGTTTCAGGAAATTCCTGATTAAATATGATAACTCAAATTTCTGTGACTGTTTTAATTTTACCTCAGCTGACTTAGTGAAATCTGTACTCAGTGGCATTAGTTACTAAATAAAACTGAAGTCTTAGAATTATTTTTTGCTATAAAATGCGGAAAGCAACACAAAGAATTAAAAATAATTCATCATTTGTGATGTGCATATCCATTTCTTATACCCAACAGCCCAGAATGTATGGCCTTCACCAAAACCTTAACAAGTAAACATTTTGTTGGGGAATGGGTGGTGTTTAATTTCTTAGAAGAATGCTTTAGTTGCTATTCATTGGAGGTCACAGACACTGATGAGAAACACTCTACTTGCAATGGGTTTCCTAGTTTAAAAGAGGACATTAAGATCCTGGGCTGATTTTATTTATCATACACAAGGTGGGCATTCTTATTATCAAAGGAATAGCACAGGCATAAATGCTTTTGCACCATGAAATAAACCAAAAGAAATGAATGTCTCATTAAAGTTCCCCTTGGATTTTATACCCCCACATAACTGGTCTGACAAAAGCTTAGCAGAAGTCACATGATAGAGATATGGTCATGTGACCATTAAATAATACATCCAAATACCATTAAATAATATATAATGTATATTTGAAAAAGGATGCTGCAATAGCACCACTAGGGCTTTGCATCTAAGTTCATTTACTTGGATTGTTGAATATTAAACACAAAATAGCTTTATAGATATATAGTAACACAATACATTAAATATACAAAATATGTGATAAAGAGAAATATTTTAGGCATTATTGAACAGTCAGTTGATTCCATTGCAATGTCTGGTTGCAAATTACAGGTGGTAAGTGAAATTTTATCTTAAGTCTTTCCCAATTTAGTCCTGTTAGATTTTTTGACCCATCTAATGGCTATTTCCCAGTTAAGAGAATTTGGGATAATATTATCAGCATATGGCAGATCTCCCATAATATCCTACTGATGAGTAAAGGAAAGACTAAGGTGATAGCAAAGTCAAAGTTAAAGTACTTTCCCTTTTAAAATATCAATTAATTAATGCTATATACAGCCCTGGAGAAACTGTAAAAATAGTGTCACCAAAGAAAAGTCTTATAAAAAATAGGTCTGATGATTTTTAGTAGACCTACATTTAACTAGATTGGTATGCCTAGAAAATGAAAATGTTTTATAAAACAGATTATCGTATGATTCATCAATTGCTTGTTTGAACTGCATCTGATGTTACTTGATTTACTGGAAGTCCTGACAAGTGGTAAGCTACTTACCCTGTCGACATGTTTTCTTTGTTTAGTTTTGTCATGTTTTGTTTTGTTTTGCCATTCTAATAAGCATGGAATATTAAGGTACATCAGGTCTCTGGCTTTGTATCAAAACTTATTCAAAAGGGATCTAATGGATTCCATAATTGTACAAGGCATATATTGATCATCCACTATAGTGATTATATTATTCTGATATTATCTGGAAGGCCATAAGCAGTAGGTCTCCTAGATATTCTTATAAGACATATATGCACCAATGCGGCAGATTGAATTATGTACCCCAGAAAAACATAATAGAATATGGCTCTTAATCTTAATCCATTCTGATGGGTGTGGATCCATTGTAAATAGGATCTCTCAAAGATGTTACTTCAGTTAAGGTGTGGCCCCACAAAATCAGGATAAGTTTTAACCTGGAGGAAATAAGGAAGAAAAGGCAGAAGACACCACCAGGTATACTGCCATGTGACAGAAAAGCCAAGGACTGCAGGCAGCCCTGGAATGCCATGGTCCTCCCTTGCTGACACCTTGATTTTGGACATTGCCTAGCCTTAAAACAGTAAGCCAATAAATTACCATTGTTTACACTAAGCCATTGTTTGATATTTGTTTTAGCAGCCAGGAAACTAAAACAACCAGGAAATGAGAGGTAAATTCTATTAACATATTCTTGAAAGAAAAGCACTTATCTCTCTCTAACATATTTCTCAGGTCTAGTTGTATAGGAAAAAAAATGTTATACTTTTTTACATTTACTCAGCTACCTAAAAACCTGCCATCTTGGAGTAAGGCTCAGAGCAAAATCGGCTTGACACCTGGTACGATTTACAAGGCAATAAGTTATCAGCTGGACTTCATAGATTAATGTATCCAATAGTGCACCAAGTTTCTTTGACAGAACAAGATAATTCGTAGGAATTCTGGAAAGCCACAATAGGATAATACTGAGAATTCAGGCATGTGTGTTGTGTGGCTTTGTCTTGTTTTGTTTTGCTTTGTTTTTGTAAGTAACCAGGCTCATGTTAATAACCAAGTTTTGGCTTACTGCACTCTAGTAGAGAGTGAGTGCTGCTCAATAGCCACAGATGATGATATAGTCTGAACTGACCACCATAAATTGAGTGTTTTGTTCATCATAATTAATCTCAAGTACTAAATATCTAAATAGATCCTGAATGAACAAACAAGATGCATGAGCAGATTGCCACACTACCAATGTGCCTGGAACTGCTCCATTACCACTCTTCTCCATGTACACATCTATGACTTCATTTGGACTTCCCACTCAGCAGCTGGTGGATGGGTGGAGCCAACCATCAGAGCTTGATTTACAGATGATTCGCTGCGATGTTCCAATTGTGAAGTAGAATGCTCTAGCATTGCAGTTACATGCAGGGATGACTGAAATAGAATGGAAGTGGAAATGTTTTTAATGGGCATAATTTCATCTATCTGTTGTTGATTTTGATCAAAAGAGACATTAGTGATTTATGACAAGTTTTAATGGTTTAGTCCAATATTTAAGGAATGGGAAACTGGCAAGAAGAAGATTGTATGAATATTTGTGTCCATGTGAATACATATAAAAGGTATCCTCTTTGTTAAAAATTATATTGATAGATGACTCATACTTTGCCACTAGTCAACCTCTTTCCCTAGTTATCTCAATGCTGTTAAGTGGGCTCATGATCAAAGACCATGGTAGCATGCATGAAGACTGTGCATTCAAACAACCACCTGGATTTCCATCTGTCATTCATTAAAGATGCCTTGTGTAGGAACTGAAGATGGTTATTGGGTACTTTCCCAGCTATTAACAAACCTCAATTGTCATTAGCTTTTTTCCTTATGTGTTTGCTTCTTTGGTTGAAAGCTACCAATAAGAGAAAAAACAGTAGGTTTATCAAAACCCAGGCTGAAAGTGAAACCATTTTGGTGCTTAATATGGGGAAAAAATGATAAAGCATGGAATATGGCTTATAACATATAATTGCCATTTGAGGAGGCTGAGACTTGTGTGGACCATAGCAGCTGATTTTAGGTTACAACTGTTCAGGTGAGTTTAGAAAACCACCTGCAGTTACTCTGGCATTAATATAAAATCAATGTTCTCAAGCATAGCAGCCCATTAGAATCTCTGGGAATTAAAAAATGTATCAATTCCAGACTCCAGCTCATGATTTCTAAGCTCCAAATCTATGCAACTGCTGGTCTTTGTGAAGTTTTTACTTGGATATTCCAAAACTCTTTATGGCCCAAATGATCATCTTCCACTAGAAATTTTCAATTTCCAAATAGATTATAAGTCACCAAAATCTGTTTATGCTTCATCTTCTTACATTTATTTATCTCATTCTGTACTTTAATACCTCTATCTATTATAATTATATAACTTCATACTTAGTCTGCCTGCAATTAATGTGTGCCTGTCTTTCTAATGCATAGAGGAACGTATTCGTATTTACAAAGAAAATATCTTGAAATCGATCCTTTACCTTTCTGTTTCCTCATGCACCTATAGTTAAGACCAACATCCTTACCATTTATTTTACTGAAGATCTTTTTTCTAGTTGTTCTTCCCCAGCTTCAGATTAGATTAAGACCACCTATTATATGTTCTGACAACATACTGCATTACTCCTAATTATCACTCAATTGTTTGCTTTCACCCTTACTGTTATTTGCACAATATCTCTGTTTTCCATTAGGGTCTAAGTGATATAATACCTGCACTGACTCTGATTAGTTATTGCTGTATTCTTAGCACAGTGCTTGATGCAGAATAGAAACAATAATTAGTTAATAAATGAACAAATGAATGAGAAAATATTGTTAACCAAAGGACAGTTCAAGAGGAAGCTCAAAGGTAAAGCAATTTAATTTTTATAATGCTGTCTAATTTAGTTATTTAAGTGAATAATTCAATAAACTTCATTATGAAAATAAAAAGGCTAAGATACAGAGAGATAACAAGAAGAGTAGAAGCAAACATTATAAAATTTCTTTTTTATTTTAATATCAATATTTATCTAAGATTAAGGAATAATACAAAATAAATTATAGGTTCGGTCCCTGAAAAAATAATACAGTGTTATATCATAATGGACTACATTATTTAACTCAAATATTTTTCATGTGTGCTATGATCAGAAATATCTTGTGGAGTTTGTAGCTCTGATTAAATATTCCCACCTGGGTTATGTTGAACTTGAGACATTTTAATATGTAGACTCATTCCAGGTTACAAACTTGGATTCCAATATTCATTTGTTTTTCTTTCTATACTATGCTTGTCTGCAATGCATGGCTCTATGTTCCATGTAAAAATTGAATATGAAAGGATGGAAGGATTTTTTTCTTCAAATCTAAATTAATGATATTTTTCTAATCAAAGTGCTTTTACCAATTCAGATTGTTAGGAGGGATGAGGTGAAACTTATGAATTATTAAACAATTAAAATAAGACAGGTACATTACATTATAGTCTTTTTTGTTAAATTACAAAAATGACTTTATTTAACTTATTTTCTGTTCCTATATACCACATAGCCAAATAACAGTAAAACTTTTTATCATCAATTTGCATTGAGACAAATCTACTTTCAGGTATTTTCCTGACAGTCTTAGAGGTTTTCCCAGTATTTGACACAATCTGAACACAGATGGTGAGAGAAAACAAGTGGTGAAGGGAAACTGAGTGAGCACATAAAGCGTGAAGTTTAAACCCCCATAAAATTACTCATTGAAGAGGCAGAATCAGGAAGGGGAGAGCAAGTTATCAGAAGAAACAAATGTATACCACATTAAAAGCCAAGCATAGGAGAAGTTATATAACATGACCAAGAAATTAAATGTGCAAAGTTATATACTCCTTTTCAAGGCTTTCTGATTAAAAAAAAAAATCCTTGAGCAGGGGTGGGGGACGTGGTGTGGTGTGGTATTACCTTTATCAGTGAGTGGCTCTGGGAAGGTGGAGGAAAAGTGGATCCTGGGATACTTGGTGTCCAGGTGTGCTGTCATGTGCTTTGAAAGGTTGGCATGAAATTGTATCAGAAGAATGTCACTGAGATCTAAATCTTGAAAAATCAATGGCAAATCTGCCTGGGGCTGTGCGTGTGTGCTTTCTATTTCTTTTGAATAGACAATAAAGGATGAGAAAATCTTTCTCATAATCTACCAAGAATTGCCTTGATTTTTGTTTTTCTTTTGTGCAAGGTAAATAATCTCTCTTTTGTTAAGAGATTACGCTGTTTTGAGATACAACTGAAAGTCATTAACTCACAGGGAGAGGGGGATAGTACTGGATATATGGGAGTTAGTGATTTTTGCCTCCAGCAAAATAGTTACCTGAACCTGGATGAAATAAGGAAGCCATTTAATTCACATAGAAGCATCTTTTTTTGTTATGAAATGGGGTATCTATTCAAGGCATCACAAATCCTGCTAAAGTACAAAAACTTACTCCACGATCCCAGTAAATCCTTTTGTGAAATTTGGGTTATAATCTCTGCCTGCACATCTACTGTCTTCTTTGCATATACCACAATTGTTCTGGCATAACCTCAGAGAAGCTCTATTCAAAAGTCTAGTATGATGAATGCTCGGTTACGGTTAGTTTTTGATGTTGTCAGGTATTCCTTTGATGGGCAGCACTGGGTTTGTCATGTCACGAAGACTGCAATGTGAGCTATAAAAAAATGCCAGCTGGACCCATACAACATTTTAGCACACTTAATGATTATATGATTTTCAAAAAGGCAATTCCCTACATTTATAATCACTCAAAAATTAACACATCTTATCAAATGTAACACACTTTGCTTACAAAGGTGAGACTTGAGGGACTTTTCTCACCAGGTTTTGAGAATTCCTTCTTAGCTTCGGCAGGCTCAGTACGGTTTGCCTGGATACTTAGTCTCTGTTAGTATTTATTCTTATTAAAGGGCAATTTGAAGATTAAGAAAAACTATTCGGACATCTAGAAATATTACCACCACCACCCTGACCCCAACCAAATTCTGATTTGCCAAGTGGAATATTGGACATTGCAATTTAGAGATGGTTTCTCAATAGGGTAAAATAAGAATGTGTTTTGTTTATAAGACTTGTATGAGATATGGTAAGACCGGATGCAGAACAAGAGGCAAAGACCAGAGGAGTCTGAAAGATTTACTCTAATCTTAGTTCCCTGGGGAGGGCAGTGTGCCATGCAAAGTCAGAGGGGGAAAGCACCAGTGTCTGTCACATGGCAGAGTGAGCAAGTGGAACTAAGAAAGTGTCTCTGTTTTGGTTTCTGTGGAAGTGTGGGCTGGAGGCACACCAGTGTGGATTCACTGGGTATATTTGAAAGTGGCACCATGCAATTAGGGTCATAATTATCTAGGAGTCACAGAGATTTAGGTGTCACCCACCTGGGGATGTCTATAGATGTTAAAGCATCAATTTACAGAAGGTAGAGAATGTAATTAATACAAATGTAATCACCCATTTTCTCAACCCCTTTTAAATATATATATACTAAATTTACAGAAGCTTCTTTGAGGTAAAATGAGATATTGGATGGATGTAGCAGGGGATAATGCAAGTATGAACAAGGACTTATTTCACAATTTAAAGATAACAAATTATTATTGTGAATAAATGGGCATTAAAATATTTCTAGGCAAAAGGAAAAATAAATCTCAAAACTAACCTTTTTCAAGGACTTTTAGACATCCATTTTTTATTATTGGTACTAGCAGATATGGGAGACCAAGCCCACACATCCTGATTCAGCACAAATTCAGGAAATAAAATTTATACCTATAATCCACAGATTGACAAAATTCATTTCATAGAGCTATAATTTGCATTCAATAAACAGTATACAATTAAATTGCACAATTTGGTAAGTTGTGATATGTGGATAATTTGTGAAACAATAACCACAGTCCAGAGAATGAACCTATAATCACACTGCAAAGTCTTCTCATGCTCCTTTGAAATCCATCCATCCATCCCCTCCTCTGACTCCATTCCCAGGCAAACACTGGGCCCTGTTCATTACTATGTATTAGTTTGCATCTTTAAATAAATTTTATAAACAGAAAAATTATGTACTCTTTTATTTTCTGTCTTCTTTATACTTATTTTTTGAAATTTCCATGTTGTTGTACATAGTATAATACTAGATCATTCCTTTTAATTTTTCATTGTGGGGATTACTGAAAGTTGTTTATTCTTTCCACTTGCTAATGGGCCTTTCAGTTATTACTTGTTTTTTGTTGTTGTTGTTGTTAGTGTTTTGCTTTTACAATTTTTTTTCTTTTTTTTTCTTTCACAAATAAAGTTCCTGTGGACATTCATGTACTTTAGAAGGACATGTATTTTCAGTTCTCTTGGGCAAAGAGCCAGAAGGGGACTTGTTGGATCTTATGGTGGGGGTATATTTACATCTTTTCTTTTTTTAAAGATTGATTTATTTCTCTCCCTTTGCCCACCCCCCACCCCCCCATTGTCTGCTCTCTTGTGTCCATTTGGTGTGTGTTCTTCTATGTCCATTTGTATTTTCGTCAGGTGGCACCTGGAATCTGTGTCTCTTTATTGCATCATCTTGCTGTGTCAGCTCTCCGTGTGTGTGGCACCACTCCTGGTCAGGCTGCATTTTTCACGCAAGGTGGCTCTCCTTGCACAGGGACCATTCTTTGCATGGGGGGCACACCTGTGGTATCCCTGTGTGGGACAGTACTCCTTATGTGCAGCAGCACTACGTGTGGGCCAGTTGACCACATGGGCCAGGAAGCCCTGGGTACTGGACCCTGGACCTCCTATATGGTAGGTGGTTGCTTTATCAGTTGAGCCATGTCTGCTTCCCGTATTTACATCTTAAAGGAAAGGGAAAATTGTTTCTAAAGTGGTTATACAATACTGAATTCTCACCAGTAATGGAAGAGACAGCCAGATACTAGACATCCTCACCAACATTTGTTATGCTCAATCTCTTAAAAATTTACCCATTCTAATAGGCATGTTCACTGTGGTTTCAATTTGCATCTCTGAATGGTGAATGAACTTGAACTCTTTTTTTTTCACATGCTTATTTGTCATCTGGATATCTTTGGTGAAATTCCTGATTATATCTATTTTCATATTTATTAATTGGATTGACTGTTTTCTTATCATTGAGTTTTGAAAGTTCTTTAAGGATCCTGGATACAGGTTTTTATTAGATATATTCTTTGCAAAGCTATTTCCAGGTCTGTGGCTTGTTTTCCATTCTCTTAATAGTTTCTTTCAAAGAATATTTCTTAATTTTGATGAAGTCTAATTGAAAAATTTTCCTTTTACTAATCATGCTTTTGTTAGTGTTTTAAGAAATCTTTAACCAAAGATTTTCTTTTATATTTACTTTTGGAAGTTTTAACCTTTTATCAGTTTTAATGACAGATAAAATGACACCTTTTATCAGTTTTAAATTAATTTTGCATATGACTGTTTTAGTTGGCTTGAAAGCTGCTGGGAGCAATATACCAGAAATAGATGGGCTTTTATAATAGGAATTTATTAAGATAAAATCTTACAGTTCTGAGGCTGTGAAAATGTCCAAATCAAGGTATCATCAGAGATGCTGTCTCATCAAGTTGCAGCTGTACCCACAGCTGATCAGGCACAGTCAGGGCATAGTGGCGGCTCTGCTCAAATCAAGTGGTCAAAGAAGCTCTCTCCCCATACTCATGTGTGGATGATCGGGCATATGGCTCATCTCTCCTCTCTCCTCCAGTCTTTCTCTCAAGCTCTTGGGGGCCTCTTTTGCGCCTCTGTGCTCCACTGATTCTAGCCGCCAGCCTCTGAGATCTGTCAGTCTGAGGGTTTTTCTGTCTCTGCTGCTTTATTCTGTGTGTCTCTGCCATCACTCCTCTAATTATAAGGCCTGCAGAGAGAGGACCATGACCCACTCTGGGTCACCCTCACTGAAGCAGTCCAATCAAATGCCCCCCAACTGAAACCAGTCTAATCAAAGGGTCCCATGCCCACAGGAATTGATTAGCTCCAAGAACACAATCTTTTCTGGGGTCCACAAAAAGTTTCAAACTGTCACAATGGCATTTTAAAATGACACCTATTATCCATTTTTAAATCAAATTTTGTAAATAGTCCTATTTCCTTACGAATCTCCGATTTTTCTAAGAAATTTTTAAAAAGACAATCCTTTCTTGAGCTAACTGCCCTATCACCTTTGTCCAAAATCAGTTGTCCATGATTGTATTTCTGGGTTCTCTATTCTTTACATCTATCTACTCGTTTATCTTGACACCAAAAGCAAACAGAAATATAGTGATTAATATAACTTACATGAAGTCTTGAAATCAGGTAACGTCAGTCCTCTAATTTTTATTGATTTGCTAAGTTGTTTGGGATCTTCTAGGTATTTTGCATTTCACTATAAAATTTAGAATCAGTTTGTGAAATTTGGAAAGAAAAAACTCAATATTTATGTATCTCAACATTTATTTAGGTCTTAACTTCTTTCAACAATATGTTTCAGTTTTCATTGTAAATCTTTTGTTATATTTATTCCTGAGTTCATAAATTTCAATGTTATTTTAAATACTAATTTTTTAAAACTTCAAATTATGATGGTTTGTTGCTAGTTCTTAGAAATACAACTGATTTTTGGATATTGATTTTTCTCTTGCAACTTTTTTACATAGACAATCATGTTTCTGTGAAAAAAGATAGTTTTACTTCTTGACCATTCTGCTTGCTTTTCTTTCTTTTCCTTGCCTTATGTCACTGGCTAGATCCTGCAGTATGATGATGAATTTCAGTGGATACAGCAGACATTATTGCCTTATTCCTGGCCTTAGGGAGAAAGCATTCTTTCTTTTCACATTTGGATTCACATTAGCTGTAGGCTTTTCATTAATTCTTTATTAGGCAGAGAAAGTTCCTATCTAGTCCTAGTTTACTGAGAATATTTTTTTTAATCAAGAGTGGATGTTAGATTTTGTCCAATGATATTTCAGAATCTCTGGAGATAATTATATATATTTTTTCTTTTTCTATCAGTTAATATAGTATATTACAGTGATTTATATCCAAATGTATAACCATACTACATTCTTGTAATAAACCTTGCTCATTCATGATATACATAGAAAATCCTTTTTTAAACTATCAGATTTAACTTGCTAAAATTTTGTTCAGAATTTTTGTGCAAATATTCATGAGAGATATGGTGTGTGGTCTTTTGTTCTCTTTTAATGTCTTTAATTTTGGTATCAGTCATGTTGGCCTTCCTCTTCAATTTTATGAAAGAATTTATGCAGATTGGTATTATTTTGTAATTGAATGTTAGTTAGAATCAACAAGCCATTTGAACTAGAAGTTATCTTTTAGGAAGGTTTTTAAATATAATTTCAATTTCTAAAATAGTTGTAGGGATATTTAATTTATCTACAGCTTCTTGGTCTTTGGTCTTTGGTCTTTCAATGAATTCATCTACTTCACCCAAATAATCAAATTATCAAAATAAAATTTTTCATAGTTTTCCTTTATTATCCCTTTAAAATCGGTAGAATCTTTAATGATGTCATCTCTTTCATTTACTGAATTAGTAATCTGCATCCTTCTTCTTTTTATCTGATTAATCTGGATAGAAATTTATCAATGTTATTGACCTCCTTAAAGAACCAGGTTTTTGTATTCACAAATTTTTCTCTATAGTTTTTCTAATTTATATTTAATTAATTTATCCTCTGATTTTTATTGTCAGATTTTGGTCTCCTTTGGTTCTAGTTTCCTTCTCTTTTTAAAGGTGCAAGCAGAGGTAATTAATATGAAATTTATTTTCTTTCCTCATATATTTAGTGCTATAAATTTTCCCTTTTAGTACATCTTTAGCAGCATCCCACAAATTTAGATATGTTGTATTTTCATTTATATTCAGCTCAAAAATTATCTCATTTTGTTCTCTAATTTCTTCTTTGACCCATAGACTATTTAGACATTTATTCTGTGGTTTCCAAAAGCTTGGGGATTTTACAGATATCTTTTTCATCTTAACTTGCTGATCATATTTGAGAATGTGCTTGGTGTGATGTCAATCCTTTCAAATTCATTGGCACTTTTTATGGCCCAGATTATAGCTTATCTTGTGCACTTCAGAAAATTTTTTATTTTGCTGTTATTAGGTGAGGGGTTCTATGAATTCAATTTGGTTAAGTTGAATTGTAGGGTGTTCAAGTCATATATCTATATGACTAATTTTGATCACTTTGATATTTGATGTTACTTAAAGTTTTCTTCATCTATTTTTGGGTTGGAATTAGTTGAGCTTCTTGCATCTATTCTTATTGAATTTGGAAAATTTTAAGCCATTATTTCTTAAAAAAAACAAAAAATCAATATTATTGATGCATATTAATAAACATAAAATTCATCCAAAGTGTACAATCAATGGTATTTGTTATAATCTCATAGTCGTGTGTTCATCACTTCAATTATTATTAGAACATTTTCATTACTTCAATAATTATATTAAACGAAAAACAGACAAACAAACAAGAAATTTCCTCACCTCTCAGTCTCTCTATGCTTCCTCCACTGTACATAACTGTTGTTTCTGACTATTTTATCCTAATGTCTAAATCAATGGTTTTTAGTGTGATCACAATGTTGTGTATTTATCATGTCAAAATTTTTAGAACAATTTCATTACTCCAGAAAGAAAGACTCCTCATCCCTTAGCATTCCTTCCTCAGACCTACATAGCCCTAATCTTCTTTCATCTTTATAAATTGATTTATATTTACATTTTACATAAATGGAATCATACAATATGTTGTATTCTGTGTCTGGTCTCCTTCACTTAGTGTAATTTTTTGTCTGATATTAATATTTTGTACTATTAACTTACATTTATTCAGCTTCAAAGAAAAATGGTCTTATATATGCAATTCTACCCATATTCATATTTCACATAATGTATTTACAATTCACATAATATATTTAATTCATGATCGGGCAATCATACAGTATTTGTCCTTTTGTGTCTGACTTGCTTCACTTAGCATAATGTCCTACAGGTTCATCCATGCTGTCACATGTTTCATGCCTTCATTTCTTGTTAATGCTGCACAGTATTCCATCTTACCTATACTTCACAATTTGTTTATCAGTTCATAAGATGATGGATACCTGGGTTGTTTCCAACTTCTGGCTATTGTGAATAATGCTGCTATGAACATCTGTGTGCAGATGTTAAAGTGTCACTTCTCTCAGTTCTTCTAGGTATATACCTAGCAATGGCAAGTCTATATTCAACCTCCTTAGGAATTGCCAAATAGTCCTCCACAGACCACCAACAATGATTAAGCATTCTTATCTTTCCACATCCACTCCAGCATTTACAGTTTTCTGACTTTTTAACAGCAGCCAGACTAAAAGGTAGGAAATGATATCTCATTGTAGTTTTGATTTGCATTTCTCTGATTGCTAGTGATCTTGAACATTTTTTCATTTTTTTCTTCACCATTTTTATTTCTTCTTTGGATAGTTGCCCTTAGGATTCATTTGCCCATTTTTTAATCAGATACTTTTTCTTTTTATAGTTGAGTTATTGTATGATTGACTTATATATATATATATATATATATATATATATATATATATATCATGTATATTAAACCCTTATCAGATATGTGATTGCCAAATATTTTCTCCCATTGAGTCAGCTGCTTTTTCACCCTTTTGACAAAGTCCTTTGAGGTGCAAGTGTGTTGGATTTTGAGGAGGTCCCATTCATATATTTTGTCATTTGTTGTTCGTGCTTTGGACATAAGGTTTAAAAAACTACCACAATATCTTGAAGATGTTTTCCTAAATTTTCTTCTAGAAGTTTTAATTGTTATTTTCATATTGAAATCCTTGATCCATTTTGAATTTAACTTCTGGATAAAGTATGAGATAGGGGTTGTATTTCTTTCTTTTGGATGTGACTACTGAGTTCTCCCAGCACCATTTGTTGAAAAGAATGTTCTGGCCCAGCTGGGTGGGCTTAGCAGTCTTGTCAAAAATTCCTTGATTGTAGATGGGAGGGTCAATTTCTGAGTTCTCAATTCATTTCCATTGGTCAATCTTTCTATCTTTATGCCAATAACCTGCTATTTTTACCACTGTAGCTAAGTAATGTGTTTTCAAGTCAAGAAGTAACAGCCTTCCAACATTGTTCTTCTTTTTTAAGATATGTTTTGCTATTCAGGGCCCCTTACCCTTCCAAATAAATTTGATTATTGGCTTTTTGATTTCTGTAAAAAAAGGCTGTTGGGATCTTTATTGGTATTTTGTTGAATCTGTGAATCAATTTGGGTAGAATTGACATCTTAATCATATTTAGTCTTCCAATTCATGAACACGGAATGTCCTTCCATTAATTTAAGTCTTCAGTTTCTTTTAGCCATGTTTTGTACTACTCTGAATACAGGTTTTATGTCCTTGGTTAAGTTTATTCCTAAATATTTTATTGTTTTAGTCACTATTATGAATGGAAGTATTTTTTTTTATTTCCTCTTCAGATTGCACATCAATAGTGTATAGAAATGCTCTTGATTTTTGCATATTAACCTTGTATCCCACCACTTTGCTGAATTCTTTTATTAATTCTAGTAGATTTATTGTGGGCTTTTTAGAATTTCTTAGATACAGGATCATGTCATCAGCAAACAGTGAAAGCTTTGCTCCTTCCTCTCCTATTTGGATGCGTTTTATTTCTTTGTTGAACCTAATTGCTGTAGCTAGAACTTCTAGCACAATACTGAATAATAAAGGTGACAGTGGGCATCCTTGTCTTGTTCCTAATTTCAGCAGGAAAGCTTTCAGTCTTTCACCATTGATTATAATGCCAGCTGTAGGTTTTGCATATATGCACTTTACCATATGGAGAAAGCTTCCTTCTATTTTTATCATTTGTAGTGTTATTTTATCAAGAAAGGGTGCTATATTTTGTCAAATGCCTTTCCTGCACCAACTGAGAGGACCATATGATTTTTCTTTTTCAATTTATCAATGTGATTTATTACACTAATTGATTTTCTTGTGTTGAACCACCCTTGTATACTGGCATAAAATCCACTTGATCATGTTGTATACTTCTTTTGTGTGTTTAGATTCTGTTTGCTAGTATTATGTTGAGGGATTTTGCATGTATTATCATTAGAGATATTTATCTGTAATTTTCTTTTTTCATAGTATTTTTATCTATTTTTTGTCTTCTCTCTTTTGTCGATTTTGTTGATCTTCTCAAAGAACCAACTCTTGGTTTTGATGATGCTTTCTACTGTTGTTATTGTTTTTTTGTTGTTGTTGTTCTTGATTGCTTTATTTCTGTCCTGAGATTTACTATATCTTTCCTTTGGTTTGGTTTGAGATTAGTTTGCTGTTCTTTTTCTAGTTCTTCCAGGTGTGTAGTTAAATTATCAATTTTAGCTCTTTTCTTTTTTATGTAAGCATTGAGGGCTATAAATTTCCTTTTCAACACTGCCTTTGCAGTGTCCCACAGGTTTGGTTTTTTTTATGTAGATCACACAAAATGTTACATTAAAAAATATGAGGTTCCCATATACCCCACTCCCCACCCCACCTCCACTCCTCCCACATTAACAACCTCTTTCATCAGTGTGGCAAATTCATTGCATTTGATGAATACATTTTGGAGCACTGCTACACAGCATGGATTATAGTTTACATTGAAGTTTACACCTCTCCAAGTCCATTCAGTGGGTTATGGCAGGATATATAATGTTTTGATATGTTGTGTTCTCATTTTCTTTCATCTCAAGATAGTCACTGAATCCTCTTGCAATTTCTTCTTTGACCCATTGATTGTTTAACATTGTATTGTTTAATCTCCATATGTTTATGAATTTTTCATTTTTCTGTATATTATCGATTTCCAGCTTCATTCTGTTTTGATCACAGAAACTATTTTGTATATTTCAATCTTTTAAAATTTCTTGAGACTTGTCATGTGACCCAACACACGGTCTATCATGGAGATAGATCCATGAGCACTTTAAAAAATGTATATCCTGCTGTTTTGGGGTGCAATGCTCTATAGATGTCTGTTAGGTCTAGGTCATTTTCTTATTATTCATTTTCTCTGTTTTTTATTCGTCCTCTGTCCAGATGTTCTATCCAATGCTGAGAGTGGTGTATTGAAGTCTTCAGCTATTATTGTGGAGTCATCTGTTTCTCCTTTCAGCTTTGCCTGTGTGTGCCTCATGTATCTTGGGGCACTGTGGTAGGGTGCATAAATATTTAGAATAGGTATTTCTTCTTTGCGAATTGCCCCTTTTCTTAAAATATAATGACCTTCTTCATCTCTTGTTATAGTTTTGTTTTTAAACTCTACACTGTCTGATATTAGTATCACTACTCCAGCTCTTTTTGGTTACTATTTGTAAGGAATACCTTTTTCCAACCCTTTACTTCTATCCTCAATGTGTCTGTATGTCTGAGGTGAGTCTCTTGTAGACAACATATAGATGCCTCACATTTTTTAACCCATTCTATCGGTCTGTGTCTTTTGATTGGGAAGTTCAAGCCATTAATATTAAATGTTATAACTGTATAGGCATTACTCATTTCATCCATTTTGACCTTTGGCTTGCTGTTGTTATATCATACTATAGTCTATCTTTTTACCCTTTCTAATATTCTTCATTTCTACACTCTTCTCCAGGTCTCTTGCTCTTGTATTTTCCTTGTAATTCTGATCTTTTTTGCAGTATATTCTATCAGGGATTTTTGTCTGCGAAGACTTTGAACTCTGCTTCATTTTTGAAGGACAGCTTCTGGATAAGAACTCTTGGATGGTAATTTTTCTCTTTTAATACCTTAAATATATCATACCACTTTCTTCTCTGCTCCATGGTTTCTGATAGTTGGAACTTAATCTTAAGTTTCCCCTGTATGTGGTACTTTGCTTTTCTCTTGCTGCTTTCAGAATCTTCTCTTTATCTCTGATATCTGTCCTTCTGAATACCCCTGGGTAGTCTGTTCATGTTTATTCTGTTTGGGATGCATTGTCCTTCTTGAATATTGGTATTTATGTCTTTCATAAGGGTAGGGAAATTTTCTGTCATTATTTCCTCAAATATTCTTTCCGCCCCTTTTCCATTTTCTTCTCGTTCTGGTATGCCAATAATGTGTATATTTTTGCATTTCACATTGTCATTCAATTCCCTGAGGCCCTGTTCCATTTTTTCCATTCTATTCTCTTTCTTTTCTCCTGTCTATAACAGTTCAGATTTCTAACATCAAAATCACTAATTCTATCTTCAAGCAGTTCAAATCTACTTTTATGTGCCTGTAATATATTGTCAATCTTGTCCATCATGTCTGTCATTCCCCTAACATCCTATTACTTTTCTTTGAAGACTTTCATATTGTTCTTTATGCTCTCCCAGTTTCTTCTTAATATCCTTTATCTCTGTAGTCATATTTTCTTTCAATTCCTAAAATGATTTAGGAGAGTTGTCTGATTATCATTGGTTCATTGTCTTAAATCCTGAATCTCATCAGGATATTTGGCTTGTTCCTTTGGCTGGACCCCTCTTCCCATTTTCTATTGTGGCTTGTAACTTTTTTCTGATATCTAGGCATCTAATATATTGGTGAATTTACTCTGATGTCCAATTTCTCTCTCTTGCCTATTGTTGTTGTTTTCACAGCTCTTTGATATTTGGTTCAACTTATCCTAAGTCTTTAAAATTGTTCATAAATTACCAAATATGTGCCAGAGATTCACTAATGAGTTACAGACTTTCTCCCAGGGTAGGGTAAAGAGAGCTCTAAAAGCAATTTCTGTCCATGTAATTTCCAGAGGGGTTGGCACACCTTTCAATGGGGGTGTATCTCTCCTGGTTTTCTTTTGTTTTCATTTGTCAGAGCCGAGATTCATAGAAGGCTCTGCTGGCTGAATTCACTGAAGAAAAGCCCCCTGACTCCCCCTCCCTTTTCCCTTGTAACAACTGGCAGGGAAGAAAATGTCTTCCTCTTTCAGTCAGCTCAAATAAAACAGGCATTTTGTCCATTCTGAATATCTCAGGGATGGAGGAGGGGAACCCTTCCCAGCAGCCAGGAGGTTTAGTAACTCACAGTTCGTTGTTTTGTCTTCTTGGTCTCTCTGTCCCTCACCTTCCTGGGAGTTGTGAAGCACTGTCCTATCAGCTGAACCCTGAAGCAGGTCCCTTGTGAAGTCTTTGGCTCTTTCTCTGTTGTTTTTGTGAGAGCTGAGTCTTATATGCCTAAACTGATGCCATGTTCCCACAATTCTACCATTATTTTTCTAAATATTTTTTTTTTCTGAACACTGTTTCTCCCCTTTCTTTGGGAACTATTATATGTGCATTAGACCACTTTAAGTTGTCCCATATTTCAGTGATGCTATTTTCATTTAAAAAATATTTTTTCTTCATCTTTATGATTCATTTTAGATAGCTTCTATATGTGTTGTCTTCAATTTCTTGATTCTTTTCTTCTACAATATCTAATCTGATATTAAACACATGCAGTTTTTTTTCTTTTTAAAAATAGACTTTTTTTAGCAGTTTATATTTACAGAAAAAGTGCAGAAATACAGAGAATTCCTATAAATCTCCTTACCCATCCATGTCCACACATACTTTCTCTATCAACATCCTACATTAGTGTAATGTGTATGTTACAATTGATCAATGGATATTGATGCATTTTTATTAACTCAATCCATACTTCAAATTACCATTTAATCTTTCTGTTTTATACTTCTGTGGCTTTTGGAAAAGGCAATAGTCCCACATCACCATTATAGCATCTTAAAGAATTGTTTTGGCAACCTATAAATGCCCTGTGTCCTATCTAGTCATCTCTCCATTCATTCTCCCAAAACCTTGGTCAGCACTGTTCTGTTTTCTATCTCTATAATTTTGCTCTTTCCAAGTTGCCATATACTAATAGTTGGAATCATACAGTATGTAGTTTTTTAGGACTTCTTTCACTTGCAATAAGCATTTAAAGTTTCTCCATGTTTTCATTTTAGCTTAATAGCTAATTTCCTTTTCTTTTTTTAACTATTTTTAACTTTATTTTTAAATCAGTTTTAGGTTACAGAAAAGTTCTATCAAAAAAAGGTGGATTCTGATATTTTCCCCTTTTAATAACATCTTTCATTAGTGTGGTATATTTGATAAAATTGATTTAACACATTTTGAAGCATTGTTACTATTCATGGTCTATAGTTTACATTATGGTTTACAATTTGTGCTGCACAATTTTGTAAGTTTTGGCAAAATGTATAATGTCGTTGCAATATCATGCAGAACAATTCCAATGTCCCCAAAATGCCCCATGTTAAACATATTTCTCCTTCTCCTTCCCTTCAGAATCTCTGGTGACCATTGTCTTTACAGCAATGCTACAAGTTCTTCAACTACTAGAATAATAATTTCTTCTTTAGTCCATAATTGCATTCCCCCCTTATGTCTGTTTATTCCTCAGTCTTGAGGATTTGGGGATGGTGATGCCTACTCTTCTTCTGATTGAGAGGGATTTAGATCCCATGGGGCAGATGGATTGAACTGTCTTGCTTACTGTTGTAGATACTCTGATTTTGGGATGGGCATTATCCATAGTCATCCCTTTGTAAGTTGTACTGGATGAGTCCTATGTACTGGAGAGTAGGTGTTGACTGCATCTCTGCTGAGATTCAGGGCTCAAACAGAATATGAACAACTGGAAAATTTAAGTCAGTAGGACAAATATTTAACAGGTATAGTGCTAATTATAGGTTCAGATAAAAGGAGCAGAAGAACCATGTGTAGGAAAATTACTGAATAATATTGTATCATGCTAATATACTACACTTTGTTTATCAAGTCAACCTATCGAAGTGCATCTTGGTTGCTTGCAGTTTCCCTAATTAGGGTTTGTATTTTTCTGCTTCTCTGTTAAGTCTGCTTATATGGGATTGGGCTGTCAGGCATTGAGAATTTTATCTTGGGTTCTGGATAACTTGGTTTTCTTATAAATGTGCTTGTGCTTTGTTGTGGAACACAGTCAAGTTACTTGGAATCACTTTGATCGTTTTGGATCTTGCTTTTAAGATTTTTAGTCAGAATTAGAGCATAATTTTAGTCTAACCCACTTATTTCCCACAATGGAAGCAAGATATCTTTCACTGCTTTACCTAAATAACCTGAGAATTATGAGGTTTTCTGGTCTGTCTGATCGGAAGAGCTGCCATTTTCAGTCCTGTAGTGTGCTAGAAACTATTTCTCTAGTCCTCTCCAATGGTTCTTTCCCCAGGCTTTGGTGGTTTTCTCAAACACATGTGTTGATAAATACTCTGCTCAATACTAATGGGGATCCTTCTGCAGATTTCCAGAATTTTTTTTCTTCTTCAGTATTCTACCCTTTGAGTTCTATCTACCATGCTATCTCCTGACTCTCATCTTTCTTCTCCTCAGCACAGAGAGTCCTCTGAGCTTTGCTTGGTTTCCCCCAACCTGACACAGGCCAGGAAATTTGTTAATGGTTGTTAAGGTAGTGAAATCATATGGCTCATTTTATTTATGCCATCTCTCTCAGGCATCACTCTCCTTCATTGCCTACTTGAAAACCATATTTTCTTAGACTTCCCCTTAGAGTGAAATAGGAAAATTTCTTTCAACATCAGTTCATGGATAAAGACAGAACATTTTTAAAGACTCAGAACATTTTTCTTAATGAAGGTTGATCATTTCAGGGCCTACAAAATAACATCACTCCCTGGGTTTAATTAACCACAAATATTCAGCAATTAGAAGAAAATTATTCTCTTTATGAATATCACTGATAAAAACAGTAATTTGAAATAAAACTTGAGTCAATACATAAGTAAATACATTAATACTGAAAAACAACTTTCTGGTGGGGCAGATAGAATGGAATGAGAGTAATATAAGACATACATAAAAGAGCATTGATATATGGGCAGTTGAAAGAAAAAAACATAATTAGAGACAAAAAAGGAGCAAGTGAAAACTAAGTGAATGTCACCATATTTTTTAATGGCAGTGGTTAAACCTAGTTAAATAGTTAGGTACACAGGTTGCCTCAAATATTGTCTCTATTTCAAGCCATTGTCCACACTAGAATTAGAGTGGTTTGTGTTAATTTCTATAGTTAGATACATAAACAATATTGAACCAGAAGCCAAGACCATGTTGCCTATGTATACAAACCAGGTAAACAGATTCCGATAGAATTAACCAGTTACTTCTTTCCAAGAAGAGGCAAGGAATTTGAATCTGAAGATGTAACCTCTTGCTTTGAGCCTACCACTAATTATATATTTAATTTTGGATACTTTGATTTCCTCACAAAATGTAAATGGATAAAATTTTAATGAAAAATAAGAACATTCATAGTTTTAAAATTCTATGATTACTTTAACTTGATACATGCAAGGCAAATGAAACTCTGAGGCATATTTGTGTATCATAGCTGAAAAATGATTTCTACAATGGGTGAAAATCAGAGGTTTTAGTGTAAATGTCCTGCCTGAATAACTCTAGTCTCTTTCTCTGTTTTTCTTTTTAGAGAAGTTGTAGGTATACAGAAGAATCACACAAAAAGTACAACTACCATATACACTCCACTCATATACACACTTTCCTTTGTGTTAGTGTGATTCATTTTTTACAGTGTCATCATAATTATACTCTAACTAAAGTCCATAATTTACATTCAGGATCGCAGTTCAGTTTTCAATGTGTGTGTGTTTTTTAATTTCTAATCTGGTAACATATTTACAACCTAAAATTTCACCTTTTGACCACATTCAAATTTATAGTTCAGTGATGTTAATTACATTCACAATGTGAATGTTACCATCACCACCATCTATAACCAAAATTTAGGTAGATTCATACAATTTAAGCATTGACTCCCCATTTACTTACCCCACCCAGCTCCTGGTAACATGCATTCTGCCCTCTGATTCTATGAACTTGCATATTTAATTTTTTCCTACAAGTGAGAACCTACAATATTGTTCTTTTGTGTCTGGCTTATTTTGATGTTCTCAAGGTACATCTATGTTGTAGTGTGTATCAGAACTTCATTCTTTTCTATGGTTGAATAATATCTCATTGTAAGTGTATATCATTTTTTAATCCTTTCATATATTCATGGATAATTAGAATGCTTACATCTTTTAGCAAATATGAACAATGTCACCATGAACACCAGTGGGCAGATATCTGTTCAAATTCCTGCTTCAAATTCTTTTAGCACATACCTAGAAGTGGCATTGCTCAGTAATATAATTCTACACTAAAGTTTCTGAGAAACTGCCAAATTGTTTTCCACAAAGGCTGCACTCATTTATGTTATCACCAATAATTAATGAGTGTTCCTAATTTTCTCACATCCTTTCCCACACTGATTATTTTCTGTTAATTTTTAAAATAGTAACCGTTCTAATGAGTGTGAAATAGTCTCTCATGGTTTATTTTTTCAAAAATATATAAATTACTAATACAATTTTTGCTTTTAAAATTTTATTGTGATAAAGTATATACAAAATGAAATTTTCCATACTAATCATTTTCTAGTACACAAGGCAGGGAGTATTAATTGCACTCACTATGCTGTGCTTCCATCACCACCACCCATTTATTTGCATTTCTCTAATTGCTAATGATGTTGAGCATCTTTTCATGTGGTTTTTGGCCATTTTTATATCTTCTTTAGAAAAATGTATATCCACATATTAATTGGGTTGTTCATCTTTTTGGTATTGATATCTAGATTTTTCTATAATCTGGATATTAAATGCTTAGCTGATGGGGCTGCCAAATATTTTCTCCTATTCTGTAGACTGCCTTTTAACTTTGATGATAAAGTCCTTTAATTCATAAATGTTTTTAATTTTGATGAAGTCCATATATCTGTTTTTCCTATGGTTTCTTATGGTTTTGGTGTAATGTCTAAGAGACCCTTACCTAACACAAAGTCCTAGAGAAGCTTCCCTACATTTTCTTCCAGGAGTGTGAGAACTCTGGCTCTAATAGTTAGATAATTCATCCATTCATCATTTTTGTGTAGTGTGTGTGATAGGGGTCTACTTTATTATATGCATAAGGATATTCAGTTTTCCCAGCAGCATTTGTTAAGACCATTCTTACCCATAGAGTGAGCCTGCCACCAATTGCCACAGATGTGAGGGTTTATTTCTGAACTTTCAACTCAATGCCTTTGCTTTATATGCCTCATTGTGCCATGCTGTTTTGATGACTGCAGCTTTGCAATGCATTTTAAAATTTGAAAGTCTGAGTCCTCCAATTTCATTCTTCTCTTTCAAAACGTTTTGGCTATTCTGGACCCCTTGCCTTTCCATATAAATTTGATGAGAGGCTTTCTCACTTTTCCAAAGAAGGGTATTGGAATTTTTATTAGGATTGCAGTGAATCTTTAAATAGCCTTGGGTTGAATTGACATCTTAGTGACATTTAGTCTTCCAAACATGAACAAGAAATATTCTTCCATTTATTTAGGTCTTATTTGATTGCTATAAGTAAAGTTTTGTAGTTTTCACTGCATAGATCATTTATATCCTTAGTACATTTGTTCTGAGATAGTTGATTCTTTTAGTTGCTGTTTTATTATTTTTTATTTTTTAAAAGATACTTAGATTACATTAAAAAATGTAGGGAATCCCATATGCCCCACTCCCTACCCCTCCCACATATTCCCACCTTAACAACATCCTTCATTAGGGTGGTACGTTTGTTACAACTGATGAACACATTGTGAAGCATTGCCACTAAGTGTGGATTATAGATTACATTGTAGTTTCAACTCTCTCCCACACATTTTTGCATGTTATGACAAGATATATAATGGCCTGTATCCGTCACTGCAACATCAGTCAGGACAATTCCAATGTCCCGGAAATGCCACCATATTACACCTATTTTTTTTTCAAAGGTATTTAGTTTACATAAATGTTATGTAAAGAATATAGGGAATCCCCATATGCCCTGTGCCTCACACCCCCCACATTTCTCCACATTAACACCATCCTTCATTAGTGTGGTACATTCATTGCAATTGATAAACGTATTTTGGAGCATTGTCACTAAGTATCGATTAAAGTTTACTTTGTAGTTTACACTCACTCTCACCTAATTCTGTAGGTTATGACAAGATATATAAAGTCCCGTATCTGTCACTGCAAAGTCATTCAGGACTAGTCTTGAAAATGCCCTCGCATTACACCTGTTTTTTCCTCTGTTTGCCCTCAGAACTTCCAGTGGCTGCTGCCTCCACATCAGTGATATAATTTCTTCCATTGTCAGAATCACAATAAGTCTATAGTAGAATACCAGTAAGTCTACTTTAGTCCATAATTCATTCCCTAATCCTGAGGATTCTGGGATGGAGATGTCTGCTCCACCTCTAATTGAGACAGGGCTGCAAGCCATTAGGGCCAATGGATGAGACTGTCTTACTTGTAGTCGTAGACTCTCTTAGTTCCTTGGTATGTTAGTCATCCATCGTCACTTCCTTGTTTGTTGTCCTAGGTGAGACAAATGAACTGGAGAGTAGGTGTTGCAACTCCACTGAGATTAGAGACCCAGCTGGCACATGGACAGCCCAAAGATTTAAGTCTCTTGGATGTACACATACCAACTCTAGTACTAATTATAAGTTCAAATAGAAGAACAGAAAAGTCATGTGTAGGAAAACCACTACTGAGTCCAAGTCTGTCACCCTGGGGAGCATAAATTCCAAAGTAGGGACACTAGCAGGGCACCAAACTCCTGAGCTCTCTGCCCTGACTGTAGTGTCTGGATGTTTCCAGAATCCTCAGGAGCTATTTGGGGTAGTATCTACTTTGGCAGTCAATGAGATTCCACTAGGATGTGCTTAAGCATAACCTCTGGAAAGACCTTGACTCACTTTGAAGTTTCCTAGCCATATAAACTCATTTGTTTTTCATATTTCCCACTTTTGGTCAAGGTCTTTTTCCAGTTGCATTGCTTGATAGTAATCCTTTGTTGCCAGGGAATCTTATCTCCAAGGCGCATGTCCCATGCTGGGGGGAAGGAAATGTATTTATATGTTGCATTACGCTTAGAGAGAGGCCACAATTGAGTAACAAGAAGGATCCCAGGAAGCAACTCCTAGATACCCTATAATGCTAGGCTAAGTTTCCATTTCAAGAGTTCATAAGCACAGTCATCAATATCAAGGGCCTGTCAATGAACCATACTCCTTCACTAGTCACTGACCCTCTACTCAGGGGGATTCTTGGTATTCTGTTAGAGCATATGGCAAAACTCCCCAGGATGGGAATTTGATATTCTTTCAATTATTGTGTGAATCTTCACCCACTGTGAAAATGCCCCATGAAAATCTGAACACATTTATATGTCTGACATGTATGCCCAAGTGAGCTTCCTCCATTGAATCTCCCATCACTGACACCCCACACCAATTATCCACCCATCACAGTTGTATCCCTTCTGTGATCCAAAACTTCATCATAAATGAAGCCAATAAAATAGCCAAATACAATTAATAAGAAAATGAAGTAATAATTACAATTTTAAAAATAAAAAAAATTTACAAAATTTTAAAAATAAAAATAAAATTTGGGATAATAGAAACTAATGAAAAAATATTAAAATAAATTTTTTGACATTTTGCCTTTCATCACTGTAAGATCTGCTATCCTATATGTACAGTGACATTTTCTTCTGTTTATTCCCCCAGTCTCTTACTTTTTTTCATTTTGTCTTAAAAGAAGTTTTAGGTGACAGAAAAATCACATATCAAATACAGGGGACTCCCATATAGCCAACATCCTCCCCCTTTTCCCCCTTTCCCTATTAATAACATTTTATATGTGGATGGTACATTTGTTATAGCTGATGTACAGATACTGAAATATAGTTATCAACCATGGTCAATGGTTTCCATGATGGTTTACATTTTGGACCATACACTTTTATAAATTTAATGTCATTTAACTAGCCCTATATCCATCATACCAAGATCATGTAGAACACTTCCATCACCTCCCAAAAAGCTCCTGTTCCATCTATTCTATTCCTCCCTCCCCCTCACTTTGGGACCCATGGCAACCACCAGACTTCACTACTTGAAGGACAAGATTCATAGTTTCTTGCAACAACACTAAGGTCTTGACACACAGGTCTCTCCTCCCCTATAAGGCACTACCCATGCTCTTGAGAGACTCCTGTCCCTTTATTTGAGAACATAACAGAGCCTCCCCAGGGTGGAAGTTCATCACCTGGCTGCTCATTATGTGGGTTTCCACACATTGATATAGTACACTATGGCAAGATGAACACTCACACACTCCTAGAAGCCTGCCCCAGGTACACCCTGTCCCGAATGCACCCCACACCCAACACTCCAAACCAGCAACTCTCACTTGCCATATAACTAACAGGGTATTTCCAGCATTGTATTAATAGTTTCAACCATGCACCCACCAATCCCCAGTGTTCAACTGTTCCCTCACCCAACCCTCCCCCCAATTCCATGGACTGTCCAACCCACCGTCCCCTCCTCACCCCCCTTACAAACCACCACCACCTATCCCAACAGTATCATTATACCACTATCATGTCACTCCCCTGTACAACTAAGTACTTCCACCTTATAGACTGCCAATATGGGCATTGATTCACAACCTTCTATTTCCTGTCAACCTACCTTCCAGATTCTAGCTCTGTGAGTCTGCTCAATTTGCTTAATTCATATTAGTGAGGTAATGTAATATTTTTTCCTTCAGTTCCTGGCTTGTTTCATTCAACATAAGATCCTCAAGATTCATCCATATTAATCCGTGTGTTAGTATTGTGTTCCTTCTTACAGCTGAATAATATTCCATTGTATATGTGTACCACATTTTGTTTATCCCTTCATCTGTTGACGGGCATTTAAGTTTATTCCAACTTTTGGCAAAAATGAATAATGCTGCTATGAATATTGGTGTGCATACATCTGTTTGTGTCCTTGCTTTCAGTTCTTCTGGGTATATGCCCAGCAGTGGAATTGCTAGATCATATGGCAGCTCCATAGTTAGTTTTCTGAAGAACCACCAACTGTTCTCCACAATGGTTGCACCATTCTACATTCCCACGAGCAGTGGATGAGAGTTTTCATTCCTCCACTTCCTCTCCAACACTTACAGTCCTCTGTTTTTTTAATAGCCACCAATCTAACAAGTATAAGATGATATCTCATTGTAGTTTTGATTTGACTTTCCTTAATAGCTAGGAATGTTGAGCATCTTTTCATGTGCTTTTTAGCCATTTGTATTTCTTCTTTGGAGGACCATCTATTCAAATCACTTGCCCATTTTTTAAATGGGTTGACTTTTATTTTCAAGGTGTAGGATTTCTTTATATACGCAAGATAATAGACCCCTAAGAAATGTATGGTTACAAAAGATTTTCTCCCATTGAGTGGGCAGCTTTTTCACTTTCTTGACAAGCTTCTTTGCTGTGTAAAAGGATTTAATTTTGAGGTGATCCCATTTATCTATTTTCTCTTTCACTATTTGTGCTTTGGGTGTGAAGTTCATGAAACCGTTTTTTTTGTTTGTTTGTTTGTTTTTTTATTATAAGATCCTGTAGATGCTTTCCTACATTGTCTTCCAAGGTCTTTATCGTCTTAGTTCTTGTATTTAGATCTTTGATCCATCTTGAGTTAATTTTTATACATGGTATGAGAGGTTGTTCCTCTCATTCTTTTGCACATAGATTTCCAGTTTTCCAAGCACCATTTGCTGAAGAGGCTATTATCTCCCAGTTGAATGGGCTTGATGGCTTTGTCAATTATCAGATGACTATGTATTTGAGGATCTATATCAGAACTCTCAATTCATTCCATTGGTCAATATGTCAATCCTTGTGCCAATATCATGCAGTTTTTAACACTGTAGCTTTGCAGTTTGCTTTAAAATCAAGTAGTGTGATTCCTTCAACTTAATTTTTCTTTTTCAATATGTCTTTGACTATTCTGGGCCTCTTGCCCTTGCAAACAAATTTCATATTTAGTTTTTCCAATTCAGTAAAAAGTGCTGTGGTGATTTTTATTGGAATTGTATTAAATCTGTAGATCAGTTTGGGTGGGATAGACATCCTAATAATGTTGAGTTTTCTTATTCATGAACAGGGAGTATCCTTCAATTTATTTAAGTCTTCTTTGATTTCTTTTAACAGTTTTGTATAGTTTTCTTTGTATAAGTCATTTATATCTTTAGTTAGTGTTATTTCTAGGTATTTGATTCTTTCAGTTGCTATTGTAAATGGGATTTTTTCTCCTTGATTTCCTCCTCAGATTGTTCATTATTAGTGTACAGAAATGGTACTCATTTTTGCACATTGGTCTTATAACCTGTGAATTTACAGAACTCATTTATAAGCTCTAAAAGCTTTGTTGTAGATTTCTCAGGGCTTTCCATGTATAGGGTCCCGTCATCTGCAAATAGTGAAATTTTTACTTCTTCCTTTCCTATTTGGATGCCTTTTATAGATTTTTCTTCTCTGAGTGCTTGAACAAGTACTTCTAAAATAATGTTAAATAGGGGTGGTGAAAGTGGGCATACTTGTCTTGTTCCAGATCTTAGAGGGAAAGCTATTAGGATTTCTTCATTGAATATGATGTTGTTTGTGGGTTTTTCATATATACCCTTCATTGTTTTGAGGAAGTTTCTTTCTATTCCTCTCTTTTGTAGTGTTTTTATCAGGAAAAGGTGTTGTGTTTTGTCGAATGACTTTTTTTTTGCATCTATTGAGATGATCATTTGGTCTTTTTCTTTCTATCTGTTTATGTGGTGTTTTACATTGGTTGATTTTCTTATGTTGAACCATTCTTGCATACCAGAAATGAAACCCATTTTGTCATGGTGTATAATTTATTTGATGTGTTGTTGAATATGATTAGCAAGTATTTTTTGAGGATTATAACATATAAGTTCATTAGAGAAATTGGTCTAATGAACTTATATGAACTTATAAATTAAAGGTTATATAGTCTTCTTTTCTTGTGGCATCTTTGGCTTTGGTATTAGGATAGTTTTGGCCTCATAGAACGAGTTAGGCAATGTTCCCTCCACTACTATTTTTGGAAGAGTTAAAGCAGGATTGGTGTTAGTACTTTCTGGAATGTTTAGTAGAATTCACCTGTGAAGCCATTTGGTCCTGGGCTTTTCTTAGTTGGGAGGTTTCTGATGACTAATTATATCTTGTTACTTGTGGTTGGTCTGTTGAGTTCACCAGTTTCTTCTTTTGTCAATGTAGGCTGCTCATGTGTTTCTAGGAATTTGTCCATTTTTCTCTAAATTATCCATCACATTGGCATATAATTTTTCAAAGTATCCTCCTATCATACTCTTTTTTTCAGTGGGTCAGTGGTGATATCTCCTTCCTTGTTTCTTATTTTATGTATTTGTATTTTCTCTCTTTTTTCTTTCTTAGTTTAGCTAAGGATTTGTCAATTTTATTGATTTTCTGAAAGAACCAACTTTTCACTTTACTTATTTTTTCTATTGCTTTCTTATTTTCAATTTCATTTAGTTCTGCTCTAATCTTTGTTATTTCCTTCTTTCTACTTATTTTGGAGTTAGTTTGTTGTTCTTTTTCCCATTCCTCCAGGTGTGCAGTTAGGTCTCTGATTTTAGCTTTTTCTTCTTTTTTAAATAGGCATTTATAGCTATGAATTTTCTATCAGTAATTTTTGTTGTATCTCATAGGTTTTGATACAAAGTATTGTCATTTTCTTTTTTTTCTTCAAAGTAGCTAACTGATTTCTTTTGTGATTTCTTCCTTGAAGCAGTCTTTGTCCAAGAATGTGTTTATACTGTGTGTGGTGTACTGTGCTGCCTGTACATGTAGGTCCATGTCCTTCAATTGGGTGGGGAAGTTTTCAGCTATTATTTCCTACAACATACCTTCTGTCCTCTTTTCCTTCTCTTCTCCCTCTGGGATGCCGATAATGTGTATCTTTGTGTGTTTTATGTTGTCATTCAAATCCCTGCTGGATTTTTTTGATCTTTTTATCTAATGTTCTACTATGAGTTGATTTCAGCTGAACTGTCTTCCACATTGTGGATTCTTTCCCCTGCATGTTCAAATCTGTTTTTATGTGCTTCCATTATATTTTTGATTGCTTGTATTATGCCATCACCATCATATCCATTATCTTTTTCATGTATGTTTACAATTTCTTCAGTGTGTTCTCCTAGTGTCTTCTTAATATCTTTAATCTCTTCCTTCACTTCATTAATTTGATTCATGATGTTTGATTGGACATCTCTTAGTGGTTCCATGTTCTGTGTCTCCTCTTTTTATTTTTGGTTGTTTTGTTAGGCTGGGTCATATCTTCCTATTTCTTATTATGGGTTGTAATCTTTTTGTTGGTGTCTAGGCATCAGTTTATATTGATGAGTTTCTTCAGATGATTAGCTTCTCTTTCTAATGTAGGGTTTTATTTTCTTGTTATTTTTGGGTGTGTGGTTAGTTTTCACTTTGACACTTCATTCCTCTTATCCTTTTATTCTATTTCCTTGTTGTTGTCTGTGTTCCTTTGGGGAAAAAATTCAGGTCCAGAGAAAAGGAAAGAAGTATGAAGAGAAAAAGGATAATAGTAATAATAATATTAAAAGGTAGAAGAGGTATAATATAAGACATAGAAAAATGAATACTTACCTCAAGTAAGAAGAACAGAGGAAAAAGAATATAAAGAGGAGTACAAACAATGAAATGAGAAACTGAACAGAGAAAAATATACAGAATGTATCAAAAGGCCAGGATGATGAGAAAAGAAGGAAAGAGAAAAGACAGAAAGAGAAAAAAAATTTAAAAAGAAAGAAAACAAAAGGAGAAATAAGAACAGGAAAAATTGAAGCCTGAACACAAAAAGGTGGAATGAAAGAATAACAACAGAAAGCAGAAGATAGAAAGATGAAGGAAGGAAAAGAAATAGCATGAGTAGACAAAATTATTTTTTTAAAAGGGAAATAAAGGAAGGTTCAACACAACAAAGAAGAAACAAGACAGCAGAACTAATTAATGAAAAAAGGGAGGGAGGAGAAAGAGGATGAAAAAAGAAAAGAAACAGGAAAAACCAACACACAAACAAACAAGCAAACAAAAAAGAACCGTGGAAAAACAGCTTTCCCTCTTAGGCCCCTAAGGAGCTTCTCAGGCTGCTGGTGTTCATGAATCAATTACCCTGCAGCCTGCTCTCTGCAGGTTTTGACCTGGGTTTTAGTGAGTAAATTAAGTTAATTGAAAAAAAAGGGGACCACTTTTAAGAAAAATAAGAAATCCAAGAAAAGCTAGTACATAAGAATGTCTATATGTTTCCTGTCCAAAAGTGTTTGCTGCATGTCTGACAACCCAATGGATCATTTCTCTAAGAAGAGCTGGGAATCAAACCAGGAACCTCATATATTTAAGGAAGAAACTTCTCCACTGAGCTAAACTTTCTCCCTGGGTCAATTAGCCTTTGAGAAAGCTCTCCACTCACTTTCCCTCATGCAGGTTACAATCTTTGCAGTTGGCCAAAGTCTTACTGATTAGATGCCTGTCTGTCCCTGCCCCCTTTCTATTCTAATTCTTTTTTTTTCCAGAGCAGCTGGGTATGACAGCCTGTGAGAGCAGATTCCCACTCCCCTCTCCTGGTCAGTTCAAGATTGCTTCTGAGATTCAAAAGGGACCCTGGTGATTCAACCTACAACAAAGAAACCACTCTAGATCCTCTTCCAGATCTGTGCTCTTCCCAGGGGACCCTAAATAGGCCCTTGAAAGCTTACTGAGACTTCCTACCACTAGCCTTTCTTAGGGGAGTTGGAATTTTTATAGTTTTCAGCTCCAGACTAGCCTGTTGTCAGTCTCTGCCCTATCCCCACCCAAGTTCCTCTCTCCCAAAGGCAACTGGGTGTGTCAGGCTGCCTGGGCAGATTCCCTTCTCCCTTTCTCCCAGGGCCACCTTGGTGCTGGCTGGTATGCTCTCAAAAGTTCAAAGGGGGCCCAGGTAACCAAACCCACAGAAAGGAAACCCCTCTTCACCGTTTGCCAGAACACTCTTCCTCCTAGAAAATGCTACCTCCCAAATGGAGGCCGGTGGGAGTCAGGGGTTCCTGGAGGTTTTTGCCTTGAGGGTGGAGTTTAGCTGGATTACCAGCCACAGGGGCAAGAAACTCATGGTTTTCCCTTGGGTTCTATAGCTCTTTGTCCAGTTCCCTCCAGATCATTGCCTTGAAACTTCTTGCCCTTTGGGTTCCCAAAACAGCTCACTCAGGAAGAATTTTACCCCTTCTCAGCCTTTTTTTGCAAGAGAGCTAGGAAGTGCACATCTAAGCTGATGCCATCTTGTTGGAACATTGTTGCTATTTTAAATTGATTATTTTCCTTTGTATAATTTTCAGGTTGCACATTAAAAGTATGTAAAACCACTACTTATTTTTTAAATGTTGATTATATACCCCAGCAATTTGCTAAATTCACTCTAGGAGATTGTTGTGGGTTTTTCAAGAAATATGTATAGGATGATGTCTTCTGCAAATAGGGAAAGATTTACTTCTTTTCCAATGAATGCTTTTTAAATTTCTTTTTCTTTACTAATTTCTCTAGCTAGATATCCAGTACAATGCTAAATAACAGTGGTTAGAGTGGACGTCCTTGTTTTATTCTTGATTTTGGAAGCAAATCATTCAATCTTTCATACAGCTTAATTGTGGGTTTTTCTTTTATGATCTTTGTCATCTTGAGGAAGTTTCCTTCTATTCCTAATTTTTGGAGTATTTTTTACGAAAAAAATTACTGGATTTTGTCAAATTCCTTTTCAGCATCAATTGAGAGGGTATTTGTTTTATTTTCCTAGTTTTATTAATATGGTATATTCATTAATATGCTAGTTTTAAACAATCCTTGCATACCTGGGATAAATCCCACTGATCATGGTGTATAATTCTTTTAATGTGTTGCTGGATTTGGTTGGCTACTATTTTGTTGAGGATTTTTGAATCTGTGTTCAAAAGGGTATTGGTCTGTGTTTTATTTTGTTTTGTTTTACTTTGTTATCTTTCTCTGAGTTTGTTATTAGCAGGATGTTGGCCTCATAAAATGAGTTAATAATTGTTTCCTCTTCTTCACTTTTTTTTTTTGAAAAGTTTGAGCAAGATTGATTTTCCTAGGAATGTTTGGTAAAACTTACCAGTGAAGCCATGTGGTCCTAGAAAATACATTGTTTGATTTCAATATTTTTACATTTATTGAGACTTGTTTTGTGACCTAAGGTATGGGCTATTCTGGAGAATGATTCAGGTGCAATAGAGAAGAATGTGTATTTTTTTGCTGCTAAGTGAAGGTCCTCTTTGGAGTCATTGGGCTTCTTGAATGTGTATACACATCTTTCATCAGATTTTGGAAGTTTTCTGCCATTATTTCTTTGAATATTCCTTTTGCTTCTGCTCCTTCCTTTCTTTCTTCCATTCCTGGGACTTCCATAACCTGCACTTTGCTACACTTGATGGTGTTCCATTGGTCTCTTAGGCTATTTTTGCTTTTATTTATTTATTTTTTTACATTCCTTTTACTTGCTTCTCAGACTGAATCATTTTAAATATCTTTGAATTTACTGATTTTTTTTTCTTACCACTTCTAATAACTTCTTGGGGAATTTTTTGTATTTCAGTGATTGTGGCCTTCATCTCCAGTATTTCTGCTTGGTTCCTTTTTAAAATTCTATCTATTGAGATTCTTGTATTTTCCTTTTTTCATTTTGCTGGTATCCTTTAGTTCTTTTGCCATATTATCCTGTATCTCTTTGAGCATAGTGAAGTTTTACTTTTTAAATCTCTGTCTTTTATATCAAATGTCTGGTCCTCATTAATATTTTCTGAATTTCATTTTGTTCTTTTGGATGGTCATCATTTCTTGTTTCTTTGTTTGTTATATAATAATTTGTTGCTCACTGTATATTTTAATATTTTTAAGTGTTAACTCTGGGATTTAGTCTCTGCTTCCTGTTCCTTGTTTATGTACAGCCAGTGAAATGACATATATTTTCTTGAGACCCAGGTGCTCACAAAAACAAACAAACCAATGCAGAAAACACCTTTCACAATCTTTACAAATTGACTCTGCTCTGCCTGGTGCTTTCCTTCAGAGTTTATCCCTCCTAACAAGAAGACATGCCCAAGGCAAAAGGACCTCTCTGTTTCAAGCCTGTCTTTTGTCCTGGGCTTGTGCTGGTGGCCTTAGGAATTCCCCCATTTATAGGAATTCAAATGCCCCTTCTATTCCCTGTGAAATTCTCTATGAATTCCCCTCTCCCCTGTGTGCTCTACTGTGTGCTTTAAAGCCCATAATTCCTTGCCACAGGCCCCTTTGATAATTGTTTCTTAACAATAATCTTTTTAAACATTTCTTTTATTTTTTCTTCACTTTTTCCTCCCCTACCCTGCTGTTTTTGCTGTCTGTGTCCATTCACTGTGTGATCTCTATATCTATTTCTCTTTTTGTCTTCTCATCTTTCTCTTTTAGGATTTCATCAGAATTCAATCCTGGGGACCACTGATGTGGAGAGAGGTTTCCTGTCAATTGTGCTATCTCAGTTCCTGATCTCTGCTGTGCTTCACGTCGACTCTCCCCTTCGTCTCTCTCTTGTTGCATCATCATCTTGCTACTTGACTCGCTTGCATGGGCACTGGCTTACCACATGGACACTTGGCTTGCTGCAGGGGCACTTGACTCACCACATGGGCACTGGCTCACCTCATGGGCACTTGCTGACCATGCGGGCACTCACATGGGCACTCAGCTTGCCACACGGGCACTCAGCCCACCACTCAGGCACTCAGATCACTGCATGGACACTGGCTTGCCATGTGAGCACTGGCTCACCACATGGGCACTCGCGTGGTCACTTGGCTCACCTCACGGGCACTTGACTCACCATGTGTCTTGTCACACAGACACACTTTCTCTTTCACTAAGAGTCTCCAGGGATCAAACCCATCAGGATCCTTTCATATGGTAGGCAGACACCTTATCACTTGAGCCACATCTGCTCTTCTGATAATAGTTTCATATACTGCTTTAGTTATAAGTAAACTGTTGTTGCCTGAAGGGAAAGTTTTGGGAGGGTGATACAGAGAGTAGCATCCTGGTTTAATCCTTCAGACTGCCTCCATATAAGTTAGCACTGGTACTGGTACCCAGGCACCCAATATGTACAAAGTGGTTACTCTGCTCCCTCCAGAACAGCATCTTAGACCCACATGGGAGTATGGGCTGGCTCCATACTACCAGGGTGGGAATGGGGGAGGGCCAGAAATTGTACCTTGAGCTTCTTCTAATATTTTAAGTTGTGTTCTTTTATTTGACTGTGACCCAGTAATTTCAATCTTTTAACTTTTACTGGAGTTTTGGGGAAGATGAGTCTGCCAGTTTTTACTAGTTGTTCACAGATTCTGTGGGAGAAGGGCATCCTAGAACACCTGAGGTGATCATCCTGGTCAACCATAAGCCCTCTAACCTCTTTTACTATTTTTCTCAACTCCTTCCTATTGACATTTTTTTGAACTAACTAAAGTACAGATTGATTCCACTTTCACTGACTTTTCCATTAATGTCCTTTCTCTGTTCCAGAGTCTAAATCAGGATTCCACTTTACATCAACCTGCAAGTCTCCATGGTCTCTTCCAGACTATGACAGTTTCTCTGTCTTTCCTTGCCTTTCTTGTCCTTGACATTTTTGAAGACTACTGGTCCAGTATCTTAGAGAAGATACCTCAGTTTGTGTCTGACTAGTGTTTTCTCATGATGAGACTAGGGTTGTGGGGTTTTGGAAGAAGACCTCAGAGGTGGAATGCCCTTTCTATTGCCTAGGATTGTGGGTACCTGGGTGAAAGGTGAGTCTACCAGGCTCTGCCTCTGAAGCTACTGCTGTTCCCTTTCCCTTCTCTGTTCATTAGAGTCACCAAGTCCAGCCCTCACTCATGGAGAGCGTTTCTGGGAGGAGAGGGGAGTTTCAAACAATTTGTTGCATTCTTAACATACATAAAAACCACTGCAGCAACTATTGACATTTTGAACTGGATAACTCTTCATTGTGTGGCCAGTCAGGATTTTAAGCAGTGTCTGTGTCATCTATCCACTAAATATCAGGAGCAGACCTCCCCCTGCCCCCACCCTCCTAGTGTGACAAGCACAAATATCTCCAGACTTTGCCAAATATCTCCCAGAGGGCAAAATCTTTCCTAGTTAAGAGCTAGTGCTTTTATGTAGCTGAGTAAGACTGCACATCAGTGAATTATTGAGTGCCACCTCCTCTTTAGCACCAGATATGAGAATATGTTTTCTATGTAAAAGAATAAATGGTAGTATTACTATCATGGAATAAGTCCTGGTTTCCTTGTAAGCTAAATTTAGAATCAAAATGAATAAAAGTGTATTAGTAATTTCTGTGATAGCAAGCATGTCATTATGTTAATAACTTCATTGTTGCTTCATTGATGTCACTGTCTGCATCCACACATCTTTATTTAAGAGTAATTTTAGAGCTGCTTGTGATCATTGCATCTGGACATATTGTGAAGAATATTGTGTTAACATATTCACTCTCTACATGTTTGTTTAAATGTGGGTCAAAATAGCAAAACTAGAAACAGAGAAATGACATACATTCCTTTTATAAGTAGAAAAAATTGGGTCCAGCTAACCTCTGGTGGTAACTTTTATAAATCTCTAAATAGTTCCTCTGCTGGATGGGGGGCACCTTGAAGATAAGGTCCATGTTAGGATTAACTCAGTACAGTACAGTGTCTGCACACTGTTGGTGCTCAGGAATATTTATGTTTGTTAATTAAAGGTGTACATTTCAGAAAATATTATTGAAGAAAAGAACACCACTTAAAATAGGTCTTAGCCTAAACTGGACCTTAATGTTAAGGGCTAGCTATTAGCCATCAAACTAAAAATGAAAGTTTAATAAATAAAATCTTACTGCCTATCCAAATTTAATATTATAGACATTGGTAGATTGCAACATAAATTTAACTGTAGAGTAATGCATAAATTATGATTCTATTTATAAAATTCCTGTCAATATAAATATGAAAATATAATATATATATACTTATTTTTTTATCTATGCATCGCTCTAAGAAGACATAAATTGGAATCAGATCACAGAGTAAGATAAAGGGAGTATAATTACAAATATTTTATTTCTTAAGATTTAGACGAATGAAGGTAATAAAGATATCATTGATATATATTTAACAGTTGTAATTTCCACCAACTTGATTTGGAGTTTGCAGAAGGAAAACAATAAATAGAAGTTTAAAATTTACAAGGTACTTTCTTGCACCGTAGCTCTTTAGTTTTGTGAACCAATCTAACAGGTAGTGTTTTTATTCCATTTTAATTCATAAGATGACTAAATTTCAGGAAGTTACATAAAATTGCTGATAAAGAGTTCACAAAAGGCCCATTTGGAAATTTGTACCACAAAATTGTGACTCCAAATCCTCTACTCTTTCCTTCCTATTAAACACTTTTGGGAAAGTTAAATTTTGTCATTGCTGCCATGTGAGTAGACGAAATATTGATTCTCAAACAGAGACTAATGTTCTCTGTTGGAACACAGTATTAAGAATGTAAAGCATTTACCCAGCCAACAACAATGGACAGATATCCATTGAGAATATGAAGTTGGAGAGGTCTGCTGTCTAAATCACCCAGAGACCTGTGGAATGGCCACATCATCTGTCCAATAATGTTATCATTCATTCCATGCTAAATTCTGAATTTATTAAAAAATAAAATTTAACTTGATTTCCATCACTTTCCAATAAAACCTGAAGTTAATTTATTTTCCAAATAAAACTGATTTTTTTCTTCACAAATTCAGTAGATCCTCTTTTTCAACCAAAAAATAAAAGCAAAAAAAAAATTGTATTCCTACAGTGTTGTATTAGAATACAAAACATACTTCATCTATTTAAATATAAGAAAAGTAATCAGGACAGAAACAAGCAGTGAATAGAGACCTTAAAAGAAATTGAAATATAAGCCTAAAGTAATTTGATATAGCCTGAAAATATATCCTTTAAAATTCAAGGTTTTCTTTGTATTCATAGGCCTCTAAAAATTGTGATAGTAGTTTTACAATTTTATAATCTTTAATAAAAAATACATGCTCTACATTGGAACTTAGTAGTACAATGAAGAAGAATATCTATTCTTAAGGTACAGATTCAGTTACAGTAACTAGTTAAAATATATATCACATATATAAAATATATATATCTTCAAAGTGAATATAACCTTTACTATTGGTGTCATGATATTGTGAAAAACAAAGTTTAATTATTTCAAGATGAAAATATCTTGACAGATTAACAATCTACATAAGAAATTTCAAAATTTAAACAAATACTTACACAAACTTTATTGAATTATTGAATTATATATAACATTTCTATTACTGTTCTTCTATTAAGACACTGTCACTTGATTTTGAAAATAAGTAACCTAGAAGAATATTTATAGATACCATATAGATACATGAATCACTTTTTTCATTTTTTAACTTTTAAAATATTTTTTATTATAAAAGTTGTGAACTTACAAGTCAATAATGCATAATATACAGAATTCCCATACAACACCATTCCACCAACACTTTACACTGCTGTGGAATATTTGTTACAGATTATGCAAGAATATCAGCAAACTATTAACACTATTGTCCATAGAATATATTTGGTATATTTTTTCCATACCCCTCCACTATTATTAACACAGTACCTCCCATGACACTGATGCAAGAATATCACTATGTTGCTGCTAACTATATCCATAAGTTGCATTAATTGTATTTTTCTATACATTTCCATATTCTCACCACCTTTTAATAGTGATATTCATTTGTTCTAGTTTATAGAGGAACATTCTCATATTTGTACTTGTAACTACTATCCAGGTTGACTATGTTATTCTGTCCCTAGATTATTCTCTAGCTTTCTTTCAATTGACATTTACCATTTTATTTTAATGAAGAAAATTGAGATACAGATGTGTCACTTTGACCTTGAAACATCATGTTTCTTCCTTTATACTTTACTGAAATTCAAGGGGCTTTATTTAATTGTCCAGAGTAATCCAAATATTAAATGAAAAAGGTCAATGTTTGATTCATTTACCTTGCCTACAAAACCCATGTCTACAACTTCCAATAATCTACGTATGTTCAGTGAATAAAATGTCCATTTCTATAAGGTTACTTACTGTGAATTTTCTAGCATTTTTATGACTTACAAAGGTGAGAAACTTTCTTCCTATTGGGAGAGAATTAAGAAGCAGCCTAATACAAATTATTACTCTGAACATGTAAATATCCAGACAAGTTTCTCATTTATATAGATTTAATTGCTTCTCCCAGGACTCTCTAGGTGATAATTGAATCAGTTTTCTGCTTTCTAATGACAGAAATTCTTGGAGAAGGTCGCCTAGAATTGGCCACTTCTTAGCTTTTACATAAGTACTAAGTTGATAAAGATATAAATACTGCTTGTGCTTTCTCCTCATTTCATTAAAGTCCACAGAACGTGTTTTGGTCATAGAATTACTTTTATATAACTTGTTTTATATTGCCCTTGCTACTGGTGTGAAGTTATTCTTTCAAAATTAACTGAATCCTTTTGGTTTGAGTATGTTTTGTTTGTACAGTATTTTCATCCAGTCGGTCTTATGATTTACTGTTTCTTTATCTTCAAACTCCTCATAGTTGGACAAGTTTTGCTGCTTTTGTTTATTTGGTTTTTCAACATATTAAATGAATCTGTGGATTTTGCCAATTAGATACAATCCAGGACAAAATATTGAATCACCCTAACTTAAAATTTAAGATATCTTTTCTCTATTTCTGTATTAATAGTGTTAATTTTTTTGGACTTTTCTAAAATCCTGCATCCATGACCAAAACAAAATCAATATATTCCAATATTCTCTTGTAAGTTTGTTGCAAATCCTACTGCAAAATGATAGAATCCTACTGCAAAAAGATAGACTTATGTTTGTCTGAATTCTATTAACATATAAAGACTTATTACAATATATAGTCAGTTTTTGAAATTTGAACACCTTTTATTTTGATATAGAAGAGGCAAAATGGAGTTAATACATGAGAGAGAAAAGTTAAAACTTGAGAAAAGCTATGATAAATATTTGCATTTTGAAAATGCATGTATCAGATATATTTCAGATCTATACATTTAAAAATTACTTGGAATAGAATGGAAATGTGTAAGTTAAATTTTGAAAAGAGAAATTATAAACTTCAGTTTTCCACTGTATATACAATTAGAATGGACATAATGATAGCATTACATTTTATTTATAACTAATATTAGTATAAAAAAACTTAGTTTGATCCTACTTTGATTTTTTTTAACCAGCATAGGTAATCATTTAGAAAATGCATACTTGTTCAAATAAATATGATTCTGTGACTTTTATGGAGCTAATCTGTTAATATTGAATGTCTCGCTTCAATTGAACAAGAACAAAGATGAACAAATGTTACAAATCAGTGAAATTTATAAGCTCTTTTCAATGTATGTGGAAATAGCAAACGATATTTAGATAGGCAAATGGGCAAAAGAATGGAGATTTGTTAGATAGGGAAGCAGAAAAAGGAGAGTCCATAAACAATTGAGAGGAGTCAGGAGAGTGAAATCCAGCAAAGGTGACTGTTTGGCTGGAGACCTGAGCCTTCATGGCAGGACCGCAATTGCTTTTTGAAGATGAAGCAAAGTCAGAAGTCATTAGAAAAGTATGGTCACTTTAATTAGTGCTTTATTTACTGAAATATTGGCCTTGTCTACTCTGTCAGAAGTTCACAACTCTGTCCTTAGTTTTTTTAAAACATTTCGTCAGTGCACAAAATACAAAAGCAAACATTCTTTCTCATATATCTGCTTACCAAAAACGTGTCTACAATAATAATGAGAAAACTGGCAAAATATTTGTTAAACAACACTGTGCTCAAACAGACATAGAACATTTTCACACACAGGACCTGACTGTTCTTTACCATCTCCTCAAACAAACCCACAGACCACAAATCAATACTTTAAGTAAGACAGATACTTACTTAAAATAACATTCCTTTGTTTTATAATTATTTTCCAATGAAAAAGGTGATACTTTCATTCTTCTGCGTGTGCGTGAATGTTCTTTTAAACTGTTGGATTATGTTCTCTTTTTTCAATTTAAGCACAACTTTATGTTTATTTCTTATATTGGAGAATTTCTCTCAGAGGCTGTTTTTAGAAATGCAACTCTGATTTATATTGTGGGCAAAATATAACAGCACGTAAGTGCCTTCTATACTACTGTTAGCCTTGTTCTAGGTAAGTATTTTACTAACTTATTACCTGTGATTTACATTTCTGAATTTTGACCAAATATATTTATTATTTTAAATAAGTAAAAAACTGCTGGGAAAAAAGTGAAAGTTATATATGCATGTGTTATATGTATACATGAATATATATATATATAATATACATATTTATATATATATATATATGTTTTTAATTAATCTATGAGGGTAAGAAAATCTTTGGGATTCCAAATGGGTGGTATTTATTTCCCTGACCTCAAAAAGAAAAGTCTGGAGGAACTGCTTATAAACAAACCCACTGCATGATGACTGTAATAAAATTTGGAATATCCATATATAAAGCAGATAAACCTAGATTATTAAAATTTCAGCAATGAAATAGAATGAGTAGAATGATGTGACTTAAAGGGAATCATTCTTATGTTTCTAACGTAGTGATTATTATATCAGGAACATAATAGAAGTTAAACTGTTTTCAAATACTTTTTATGAATTTATTATAATGACTATATATTTTTCTGTTTAATTGATGTGTTTCGAAACTATATATATAATTTTAATTTGACATATTATGTATATTAAAATGTTCTAATAAAAAATAATCTTCCTATTTCCCATTCAAATAATTCTTAATATACTCCCAAATTGAATTTATAATAATTTAATTACAAATTTTCCAGCCATATTAATAGGGAATGTCTGTAGTTTCCTTCTGCAAGTTCATTGTCATGCTTTCTGTGTTTTAGTTAACAGAATTGTGTAATCTTCCTAAAAAGATTTTATAGTTATATATACACACATATATACATATACCTTATTTTTATACCATAAAGAAAATGTAAATCCTTTACCTAAATTATCAGCTTTTTCATGAAGAAGTCATACTTAATGGTTGTTGGATTATAATTATTAAAATCTCATTTTATCTAATTTGAAATTTGATTACCATTAACTCCCTTATATTTTAAATTTTCCTTGATAATATTGTGACATTCTTTTTGCAATTGTGTAACATCTACCTACATCAGGAATTCCCCTTCAAAATATTAATCTTAGGTATTTATGTACTGTAACTTTTCTTTTGCTCATCCATTTATTTCTAGATATAGGTATGTTTGTTTATTTTCTATTAAAATGTTAATGAATATTTCCCAATATTTCCATCACTGTTATTTAAAAGTCCTTCTTTTCTCCATTGATTTTGTTTCTGGAACTTTCTATTTGACTTTTTCATTTTCTTTCTTTTTAAATTATTATTCCTATACTATCCTGCCTTAATTACTGTATTTTAGTACTATGTTTTTATATATGCTATATCAACACATTTTTATTGTACTTCTTTTCATTTCCTGAAATAATTTTATTTATCTTTCATCTAATATTCAGGGTTTACATATTAAGTTCCATTACAAAAATATTGTTTGGGTTTTTACATTGTAGATTTGGGGAAGAGATGGATTGAAATATTTATAATATTAAGTGTTCTCAGTCAGGAAAACAGTCTACATCTCCACTCGTTGAGGTCTTTATTTTTATCTAAACCCCGCACCCCCCAACCCACCCCAAAGCTTTAATTTTCACAAGGTTAGGAAAGTTTAGGAAAACTATCTGTCTTGCTGGTTGTTGTTTCTTAAAGCATTTAATAGGTACTAGTATCTTTCTGTTGATGACGAAACAAACAGAAGAAAATGTGTAACATTTGGAACCATTTATAAGAGAAGAACGAGCAAGCTCTAGTTAATTAATTGGCCAAGGTGATAATTGACAGCGTTCAGACAAAATAATGGTTTCCTGATTCTCAGTTTATTGCTCTTCTGTATCACATTCAAATATGGCTCATTTCCTTAGATATGGTAAATTTTTCAAATGCTGACATTCATTTTCTTATGAAAATCTTAATGGAATGTGACACACAAAATGCAAAGGATGCTGCTTGCGAAATGTAATCCAGTCTAACACTTGACAGTTTATAAATGAAGACCCTTCCATCACCAAATTTTACCCATCGTGCTTTATGTAGTTCTGGGCTTTATCCTAAAATTGATTTCATAAACAGTCAAACCATCTGCTAAAAACTAAAGACAGATCAAGCAGTAGTTCAATGTTTTTTGAACAAACAAATAACCTGCTAAGGATAGATAAGCAAGCAAGTTCAATCAGGATACAGTTTGAGTATACTCAGTTTCTGACATGGAGAGTCTCTAAAAAAGCAGATCCTTGTCCTGAGAGGTGAGGAAGGAAATGAATCCCCCCCTTTTTTTGGTACCTTTTTGTAGTTGTTCTATGCCCTTGTTTTTAATTGATGTTGAATTCAACTGATGGTGATAGAATGTCAGTACCACAGGACTACTTACTCTAAGTAATAATAGAGTCAATGAGGAAAGATGATGGTTTTCTCTAAAACTGCACAATAAATAGGACTTATGTACACTACGGATATTGAAAATGATATATTTTTTCCTAAATACTTAAAAATTATAATTAAAACACACTGATATATTAGATATTGCTAATCTAGTTTTGCATGTACAAAAGAAATAAAATGAGTCATTATCATATTTATTTAATATACTAAATATATTTATTGTACTAAAAATGATGAAATGTAAAAGATAATAGGTTAGCAAAGCTTCTTCAGCATATCTAATCTTTCACAAGAAAAATGTTAAAATGAATTAAATAAAGTGATTAGAAACTTAACATATGATATTATTAAATATATATGTCATTTTGAAATATAATTTTTAATGTTTTATCAGAAATATATGTGTATCATTAAAATATCATTAAATTCAACCTTTTATCTTTTTCCTACATCTCCACCATCATCATAACATCTCTGTGTCCTCAGAGGTGTCTACTTATGTGGCGGCTTGCTCGGTCGGTAGAGGTGGGGTCTGGCTGCAGACGAGGGGTCGGTCCAGCTCAGGACGAGGGGTCGGTCCCGCTTGGGACAAGGGATTGGTCCCGCTTGGGACGAGGGGTCGGTCCGGCAGCAGACGAGGGGTCGGTCTCACAGGGGTTGCGTGGTTCGGCTGACGGGGTCGCCCGGAGAAGCAGGCGACAGAACTGGGGACAAGGGAGGCCAGGCCCTTGTCGGGGGCTCTCAGGACTAGAGGGCGCACGGCAGAAGAACTACCACGGAGACAAGGTAAACACGCAAGTCCACTTTACTGAGGGAGAGGCAACAGTTTTATAGGGGCTGGGGAAGGCTGATTGGTCGAAGCCACGCCCTGTTCTGATTGGTTGCCGGCGAAAGGTCAGTGGGCGGTACTGGAAGGGGGAGGGGTGGTGGTTGGGGATTGGCTGTTGCTGTTGCTGGGGGAAGTGGCAGGGTTTAGGGATTGGTGGCTGCTGTTGCTGGGGTGGAGGGCAGATTTGAGTTTCCCGCCCACGCCTGGCTGTTGCTGCTGTGGGGGGGAGGGAAAAGGGCAGACTGGATTTTTCCGCCCACGCCTGGCTGTTGCTGCTGTTGGGGGAGGGGAAAAGGGCAGACTGGAATTTCCCGCCCTGCGCCTGCGCAGGGAGAAAGAAGAAGAAGGTGCCGCGCCCCACAGGCATCGTGTGGCGCCATCCGGGAGGAGGGGCGGCCGCGGAAGCATGGCTGCCGAGAAGGGGAGACCCGAGGGCACTCTGCGCCCATGCCGAGCTCCCTTCAGGGGTGGCGGTGAGTCCGACCAGCCACCCTATTATGGGGGCAGCGGCTTGGCCTGCCGTGGCTGCTCCCCTGCCAGGCCAGCAAACCACACTTCAGCCCGAGGGGTGACCACATACTTAAATTAATTATTTCTGATTTTACAGCACCATATCCCTAAATAAGAGTTTTATGTTGTGTAAGATTGCACATTATATGTAACACCTCTGTTGATTTTCCCTAATCCCTTCCCAAAATACAGGTTTGGTACTCTGTTTAGTGCTTTCAACTTTAAATGTTAAGGTTCTATTTTATTTTCCTCAGTTGGTTGTGGATGTAATTAGCCATAGATGCAATCAACTCACTAATGATTTAAGTCCATGAAATATCCTCACAGTAACAATTAAGTCAGAGCTTGCTTGACAAAACCAGGACACCAATACCTGGCCAAGTTGACACATACATAAGTCTTTTGTACCCTAAGTTAAATTTGTATATAGATATTTTATTTGTTAGACACCATTGTAAATGGAATTGCTTTCTTAATTTCCTCTTTGGATTATTCATTGCTAGTGAATAGGTACACACTTATTTTGTGTGGGTATGCTGTCCTGTACCCTAACACTTTGCAGAATTAATTTGTTATATCCAATAGTTGTCTTGTGGATTGGGTTTTCTACATATAAAACCATGTTGCAAGTAGAATAGTTTTACTTTTTCATTTTGAATTGGGATACTTATTATTTCTTTTTTTTCTTGCCTAATTGCTCTGGCAAGAAAAATCTAGTAAAATATTGAATAACAGTGGTGAAAGTGGGCATCCTTGTTTCACCCCTGATCTTAGAAGGAAAGTTTTCAGTCTTTCACAATAGAATTAGTATCCATTAATTACTAGGCTAGATGATTAAAATTACCTACACACTACATACCATCACAGAGCCCTGTCAAACTTCATATACAGAAAGGTTTATTAGAAAGTTTAAGCGTAAACAGCAATAAAAAGAACACTTATTTAAGTTGCGGTTTTCAGATTTTACAATATTTAAACCACAAACAAAAATTTTGGATATTTTTGAAGCTATTCACCAAACAATCATGGTTCCATTATTATCGTTGTTACTGTTATTGTTATTGTGAAGCATCTTCAGCTACTACACTTCATTAAAACAAAAAAGTGGCATTTAAATGAAGAACTGCTCCTGAAGACTTCCATTTTCCATCTCTATTTCCATGATTCTAGCCAACTGTGTTGAACAGTTCCTTGTATATTAAAAACCAAGCTATCAAAATATAATGCCAATTTAAGTTGCAACAATTATTTATATTAGTGGTACTGGGAGGGAAAATGTGATGTGGTAAATTAATCTTTATGCAGCAAAGTACTCCTTAAAATAGATTTTCAGCATGCATAGTAATGAACTTTTGCTATCTCTAGTGAACAGACATCTTGAAATAACTAGGTCCAAAGTTGCTTAAAATCCTTTCCTGAAAATTTCAGTTTTAGCAATGCAAGGAAGACTGATTTCTCACTTATAGCACCAAACAACACAGGTCCCATTTTTTAAAAAATCCTTTGCTTAATGTAGGGAACTCATGAAATCAGCTATGACTTTTACATGCCTTCCCTTTGACCTTCCCACTGATAATCATTAGAATGCTTGGCTGCTGAAAATCAATCAGTTTTCATAAGGCAGCAGCTTTCAGATTAATCTCATATTATTAATTTTATAAGTTAAAATGCAAGCAAGACAGACACGATGACTTTCAATGCTATTCACTCCCCTAAAAATATTTCCTGTGGATAATAAACAAACAAATTTCCAATTTGGTGGAGCTATAAATTTGCAGCCTTCATAAAAATTAATTTAAATGGAGGCGACTTGAGGTTGGAATTGTAAAGATTAGGGAAGACTCCTGTAGTTATAATTGTCTGCTCAGTTCCTCCGCTGCTCTGTCACTCAAGAGTGCCACAGCTGCATTAACAACTCTAATCATAATCTAATTCTCAGATCAAATTCCCATCTTCAATATATCCTTTAATAAGGCTTCCATTCTCCATCTTTTAGCCTTAATTATTACTTCCTGTCTCCCTTGACAACCAAATTAAAAGGTACATGCTGCAACTCCATAATGATAATAATAATAATACTTTAAAAATCACAAACTACTCTACAGCAAATCCAGACTAACCTTGTCAAGGTTGGATGTTTTCTGATAACTAGATTTTCTATGGATAGCTTTGGCACTGGAAGATAAGAAATACACTTCTATAATCTTTTATCGATTTTCCCCCTTACTATTATGTACAATTAATTGAGCAGTTTTTAGATTATTGAAGCTGGAAGTGGAAAATTTACAAAGATTCACCCACAGCAGGATGTTTTAACTCTTTGTTGAAAATAGGTAGGTTTTGTGGAAAAATAAAGCCAGGGACAATTTGTCAATGAAAAGAGTTTTAATTTCAGCGTTGGGTCTTCTGTGCTTTTATACTGACTTTTGCCAGTTGTATTACTTCATAACTGCTATATAGTCCCTTAACTATGTAAGTGTCTTCATCTGTAAATAGTAACGAACTATGGTATCTTTTTTTGTCTGTGTTTTGACTCTGTTGTTCTTTAGATGCATCATAGCAACTTGTGTTTTTAATGGTTTGCTTTCCACCTTGATATAAATCTGAAATTATTGTGATAACAGGAGAAATAGCTATAAACTTCACGACTTTATTTGCAGATTCTTGTGTATGAAATCCCTAGTTGATTTTTATTCTCTTTGTCAGCATTGGGTCTGATAAAATTTGAGACTTCCCTCACCCTCTTGACTCTTGGTCTTTTTATGCCTTGACTCTTCCCTGAGCTGCACCAATTATATTCATACAACAGTGTTCTCATTTGGTGGTAATGGTTTGTGTGGGAGGTGGGTGGGGGCAATTTGTTGGCATTGCCGTTACTGAGTCATGTTTTAGGTTTTGGTTTAGTCACATGACAGCCTTGTCTAAAACCTTGCCTTTTCTCTTACTATTTTACTTTTCTGATTTTATTTCTCTCCTTCATTTTCTCCTTACTCTCTTTACCATTTATCCTGCTTGTGGACCCTTGGACAGTTATATAGAAAGGGCACGTGGACTTCTGTAAAATTAGGTCAAATCTTACTGCCCTCTTGCACAATTTATGTAATATTATAAGTTATATTTAATTTATATCCCAACCTCAGTGAATGAAACTGTGGAAACTCATCTAACATATTTTTTCAGCTTCTTAAATGGCATCACAAATGAAAGACCTCCTTATTAACCAAATATAACTTAGGCACCATATGCAAGTGAGGCTGTTTATTTTTATAAAGCTCTGGGATGCATGTAATATCACGTATTCATATATTTGCAGTTATGCCTATGCTTGACTGAATTTTTTCATTTTTAGTCCAGATTTTGATCATCGGTGGAGAAGAAGCTCTTGACACTGTAAAGAATATTTTCCAGTCACTTCATCAGAAAGCTAACAGATAGGTAAGCATAATTCAATGGAAATGTATTTATTTATCCTGAAAAGATTTACAATGAGTTGAAGGGAATTTGCTTTAGTACTAAGATAAGAAATGCAAACCAAATGGCAGTGTCAGACATCATTAGGGTGGATAACAGTGATGATTGCATGCGCAAAGATGATTTAACTGGTTCCCCTGACACAGCAGTCCATTTGGAATAAAAAATAACAACCTAATTGTTGATTGCTGCTGTAGAAGTCAAGGGCAGTTGAAGCATATGTACAAGGCAGTATTTTCACAGATAAGGGAAGTCTGCAAGACGGCCAAAACTCTAGGCGTGGGAGCCTTTAATTACTCAGATGCCAGTATTGATTGGGATAACAACTGTGCAAAAATGAAGGCCGGAGATCTGCTTGTTAGAGAAGGGCAGGATTGTTTTTTTGAGCAGTTTATTGAACTATCTACATGGTCTCAGGCGATTCTAGCTCTAATCCTAGGAAACAGGAGGAATCTTGGGGGAGTAAAAATGCAATGAGACCTTGACTGATGAATGGCTTCTCCTAGATAAAGATGATTATGATGAGAAATGCAAATATGGCAGGGTTAAAAATGTCAAAAAAGATAAAAATTTAAAGGAATACTCTCATATTACTGATTGGGGAACAGTCTGAAAGTGATGGGCATTTTAAAGTCGCCCTGTGATGACTTGAAACATCAAAAATGCAATTCACTATTTCATGGTACATGAAGAAAATGCACTGGACAACCCTAAGAATAACTGCACATACAGATTGTCTATCAGGAGAAACATTTAAATGTTAGATCATTTGATCTTTCTAATGGCTTATGAAATATACTCTACTATCTCTACAATTTTTAGATGAAATAGCAGATATTCAGAAAGATTAAGAAATTTCTCCAAAGTCAAAGTCAGTAACCAAGATGGACAAAGCTTATATTGACTTAAACTATACATTGACACAACATTAAAAACTGATTTGGTAGGAAAAGTTAAGAGTCCTTGTGTAAACATTTCAAATTTTATGTTATTATGGTAACGGAAATCCTAAGAAACCAAATGCCAAATAAATATTTTTATCGTCTATGTAATTCAAACTGCAGGATTTGCAGCTTCCACATCCTTAGGTCTGTATATGTGAAAAATAGATTGTCATAGAATATTTGGACCAGGTGGGCTGGGTGTAAATCCAAACTTCACTATATTCTGAATGGATTTAAGAAGTTACTTGGAAACCGATGGGGCTCAGTGTTTGAGTGCCGGCCAACCACATACAAGGTCCCAGGTTTGTTCCCTAGGCCCGGTAACATTTCCAAAAAAAAAAGGGGGGGGGGGGGGCGCGGGGGGAGTTGGCTAATTACCTTATATTTGGAGCCAATGTTTACTCATAAACACAGGAACTGTTAATATGATTACCTCAAATTTTTGATGTTCAAACAGGGTAGTTCATATACTCCTTCGTTTATTGAACAATGTTTATTTCAAAGCAACAATGTGCCAAGCATCATTTTAAGATCTGATGCAGATATCCTTAAATATATTAAAGTAAATATATATAGTGAAAATTGTAAAAAGAGAAAAGCACTCTATAAGTATATATTTTTTTAAGTTCTTCAAACAGTTCTTAATCTCTTTTTGGAAATTTTGAACTATGAACCAAAATAAATAATTACGGAAATGCCAACAAGAACAAACACATATTGCAAATAACCTCTTATCTCTCATTATTTCTTAATGAACTAGATTATTTTAACAATCACTAGATTTGGCAGAGTAGCACCTCACTTTCATTCACAGATAAAATATCAATATGTAATAAATACATTCAAATATGATAGTTTATTTTGGTTCAGACTGGGGATGACTGTACTAGAATCACAATGCTTCAAAGATCATCTGGAATTAGATATATCTCCAACAATTTCAAATATTTTGATTGCCCTTGGATATTAAAAGAAGTACAGCACTGTTGAAAAGATGATCTAACAGGGAAAATGTGTTTTGATACTTAAACTTAGAGCCTTTCTTTTAAAAGAATGAGGCTGTTTACAGTGCATAACCTCAAAGCTCATTTCCCAGAATTTCATGTTGAATAGAATTTAGTTTGGGCCTGAGATCTCTATCTTTAAGGAAACTGGAAGTGACTATACTGTGAAATCAATGAAGCTTAAGCATTGGGACTTTTCTTTATTAGAGTAGTTGCAGGTTTATGAAAATAAACATGCATAAAATTCAGAGTTCCCATATACTACCCTGTTATTAACACTTTGCATTAATATGGTACATTTGTTACAATTCATGAAGGAGCGTTCTCATAATTATACTATTAACTATAGTCCATCATTTAAATAGGGTTTACTGTGTTGTTCAGTCCTACTAATTTTTTAAAATCTTTATTCTAATAACATATATACAACTTAAAATTTCTACCTTTTAGCCATATTAAAATATATAAGTCAATGTTGTTCAGTGCTTTTTCTTTCACATCAGCCAATTTCAAGGCCATGGGAGACTACATCAAAGTATATGCAGAGCCAAATGTTTTTGAGAAATTTGCAAAAGTAAAATGTTATATCTATTATTTTGGAACTGCTATATGAGACTACTGCTTCTTTTGCATATTATTTCCCTCTCATTATATTTTTTCTATTGTGGTGGCTTAGAGTGGCTATGACCATTTTGGGGATTCAGTGAGCAGATATGTAGCAGGTGATGGATTTAATTTTATTCGAGTGAGATATAGTTCTGTGATTTGCCACCAGTCACTTCTGTGGCATCCTTTGGCAGGGCCAAAGGATGTGCTGCAATATGAGTTTTTCCTGTGGTGAAGGAATGGAAAGTGTGTGGGTAAATGGACGGGAAACAATTTCAAAAAAATAAATCTATGGAAAACACATTCACATCTCACCATTGATTAAGGGACACAGGGACACATAATAGAGATTATTTTTTCCAGAACCGATGACAGTCTTAAAATATTTATAGGACACTGAAAATATAACAACTATGTAATATAAAAGAAATTTTTCTCAATCATCAATAATGAAAGTATAAAATTTAATAATGTTAAAAGTGAGTGAGCTTTCTACTCTCCATGTAGAAAATGATATTAAAATGAAGAGGAGATTTTTAAAAGTATGTACAAAAATGTAGGAAAAATATATTATCAAGATAGGTCACACCACTACTTAGCTCAAATGTTATATTAGTCTACAGATTTATTATATTTGTGCTATTTGTCAGTATGATTCCTTTTCTCATCCTAAATGAATACTCACTTTCAAAAATAATTTCATATTCACTATTTTATTCTTTTATTTAAAGAAACCCTCCCCAGTAGTATAATGTTCAGACAATGTAGAGAACTGGATTCATCACTGAAAAAAATCCAGATATTTTAAATATGTGATTCATAATTTTTTGAAAGTATTGCTATAGAACAGGAGTCAGCAAACTATGGCTTGTAGGACAAATCTCGCTGGTCACCTGTTTTTTGTTGTTTTGTTTTTTTTTATTGAGGTATATCATTCATACATGAACATGCAGTAACAATAAGTGTATAGTAAAAGTTGTGAAGTTACAGAACAAACATGCATAATATCATACAGGGGTCTCACACATCGCCCCACCACCAACACATTGCATTGTTGTGAGACATTTGTTACAAATTTTGAAAGAAAATCATCAAAATCTTACTAGTAACTATAGTCCATATCTTACATTTGGTGTATGTTCCCCCAAACCACAGATAATTTGATTTTCATAACAAAATAAAACATGGTAAATTCTTTTTGAATATACTTTATGTCCTTTGATTCACATAATCTTTATGACAATTCTTTTCCTTTTATCTTATATTGAAATTCTTTCTTGTGATTTCAAATTCATACAGATTTTGTTTTCTCATCTAATAAAAAAGATTATTTCTTTATCCAGGTTAAAAATCACTTGGCATGTTTTAAATAAAGAATATGAGTCAAACATGTATATTTATCTAATCGTAAATCTATTTATTGGCTATCTGTATCATGGTATATCTCAGGGTTCTTTGTGAGTAGAACAAGAATAAGGAATACATTTTTTAATTTTAAATGCCTAAATATATTTTTTAATTTCCAGTCAAATACCTTAATAATTGTTCAGAAGAAATAATTCTAAATGAAGTTGTATAATTTTAAGTGAAGTACTTTACAATCATTTGAAAAATTTGAAACAATCTCAGCACACTCTCCCACATAGATACACTCAGTGGTCCTGAATGTAATATTTCTTCATCTTTTTGCTCTTGAAAATAGAAAAAACAAAAAACCAACAAACTGCCAAAAAGGTGTCCCTAATTACTATATGGATAAACTCTCTTTGAAACCAAACTGTTTGCATTAATAAAGGATCTTTCCTGATAGAGGCAGCCTTTGTATTTGATTTATATTATGGTGAACGAATAATTAGAAATGTGAAAAATCACCTACCATATGAAGTAAAGCAGCTTAGATGAGAAAGGAAAATATTTTCTTTATCACTTTGAGAATTAATGGAATGAAAAGCAGCCTTTCTCTAGAAGTCGTCATGACAAAGGATATTTTTGCTGATAGACGTGCCACATTTTACACTGGATTTCTCTCCAGCAAATTTGTGAGGAAGATGTTTTTCCAAAGCTCTTTTCCTAACCATCTTTATGTGGAAGGAATCTTTGAATATGGTATCTCAAATATATTCAAAGGAGTTCCTGAAGGATGATTTAGCTCAAAAGAATGAGAAAAGAAAGAGAATCATGTTTAAAGAAAAATAACCCATTTAAGCTTTTGCAAAGCCATTGAGGGATGTCTATGTTTTGATCTAAAAATCACAAGCCCTTATGGAAGATCTTCATATTTAATTAGACTGACTACATTTTTGCTCTTTTAAATTTTCTCTAATCTCATAAGGTCCATAACTATGTAACTGCCTTATTTTGGAAATGAGGTCCAAATAAGTAGCATTCTGGGAAATTCAATAAAGATCAGTGCTATGCCATTTTTCCACAGAAAATTTAGATTCCTACAAAATTTTTGGATATGGTTACCTTGTGTTGATCTGATTCCATAAAGCAATATTGGGTGCTCTCATATAACAGGACTATCGGTACCATAGTTTATGGTATAATCAACTTAAAAATATATATAAATATATATAAAATTTAGTATTGTGTTAAGTTTTAAGTGAGGGGGAGAACAAGTAAAAGAAGTAGGAAGTAGAAAATAAGAATTCTTTAAGGAACAAAGGACATTTTGACATTTCTGAGAAACAGATTTATATTAAAATAATATATAAAGTAGATAAAATAATAATATAAATATATAAAGTATATAAAGTATAAAATTAGGTGATGTATTTCAGTCTTTTGTGATAAAGAACCATACTTAGAATCAACTTAGAAAGGCTAATTGAAAAGTGCTAATATTGATAAAAAGCATACCATATAATTGTATTGTAACCTTAAACAGAGACATTTCTAATTCTAGGTAGTATTATGGATTAATATTTTATAAATAGTCTTGAACTATTGATCCGTGCTCCTGTTACTCTTCTTAAACTTATCAAATAACCTTAATTAATGAATTAGTTATGCTGTTGACTTGCAGTCTCACCTCTAAGTAACTGCATCCTTTGGATTAATATTATACTAATTATTTCTAAGTCCCATTAACATACTTTGCTTACTATTCAAGGAAATTAATAGGGAATCGGTATTAAATAAAACATTAATTAATATTTCCCTTCAGTCAAGTGATGGTAAATAAAGACCAAGTGCATAGCACAAAATTAAATTTTAAGTTAACATTTCCTAAATGGACCAGGTCTTTCAGAGCTTCAGGATAAATGGAATGAAAAATTAACTTTTGTTTTATCTATAAAGATTCCAGTAGATAGAGTTCATAAAATGTCAGATAGTAGAGTATGCTGCTTTAATTTTACTTGACATATTTGCATTATGTTCATTGTGTAATGAACATAATGGCACAAAGCAAGAACCCTATCTGTTTTATTTACTGTGTTCTCAGTGCCTGCTTAGTGACTTGTGCAGAGAAGGTTCTCTGTATTTGTAGATCAAATAAATGAATCTCATAAGCTACAATCATTCATTGCAGAAAAATGTTTAACAATACCATATTGTGCAAAATAGTACATGCAGATAGTGAATGTCATGCAGTCAGTTCATTTTTCAGAATATATAAAAAGTCACTTAAACAGCCATATAATGCTTCCATTCCAAACAGAGCTTCACCTAATCTAGGTTCCCAAACTATTGCATTTTTTTTTCAGAATTATTTCTGATATTAAGCATCCACACTGCAAAGTGATGGCACTCCTGGCTGTTATTTTTTTCCTCAGAAAAAATATCATTTTTGAGGACATACATCTTCAGCACATGGTTATTTCCTGAAGTGAAAGAACTTTTAAAAAAAAATGTTTTCAAAATTTTATTTTCTCTCAATATGCACCATTCTACAAAATGATCCAGTTTAGGCCATGTTTCCTCATTTATGGGGGTATACTCCCTAAGTTACTTCATAAGGGAGGACACTTAGGTAGACATTGGACTAAAATATCATATAAATTTTGATAGAAAAATTAAATAATAGTGCTTTTGTAGTCCAATAGTAATGCATATACAAAGTCTTACAGCAAGCAGAAGATATTTTAAAAATACTCTCTTAAATTCTGATTTGCTTTAAGTGCCCATTAGAGAACTTCTTTTTAAGGTTCCTGGAAGTCTTACGGAACTCTGATGATGTGTGTCCATGTACTGCTCTTCTAAACCAAATCTCAACTTACCACCATTCTCTTCCCACACAGCCTATTTCAAATCTAACTATTTTCCTTGAGCTGTCAAGGGAAGTGACACATTTCTTTTTATTAGTGCTCATTTCTCCACAGGAATTCCAATGGGATAGCCTCCATCCTCCCAACTCCTTTCTTTTAACTGAAAGAACCAAAACAAAATTATAAAACCATATGAAAATGAAAAATCAAACACTGGCCTCTATTTATCTTTTAAGAATATTGAAAGTAATCACATGAAAATATATAAAAGAAAAATATGTATTAATGTATTACAGTGGCCACTGTAAGTATTAAAGAAAACAAAAAACATCTTTATATTGAAATGAAAATGGAGTTAGGATCTCTTTTTAATAAATAGCACAAAATATTTGATGATGATCATATAAATAATGAGAAAAACTTCAGACACTATCTGTAGATATTTCTGTATGTAATTATAAAACTAAGGAATAGTAAAGTAATTTTAAAGTTACAAATCCCATTAATGGTGGAAACATTCTTTTATTTCCTTTTTCTTCGTAAGTTTGTAGATATTACCTTTTTTCCCTTTTTTTAAACTTATATGTTCTTTACTTCTTTTCTCCAAGAAAAGATTTGGACCTTTAGGCAACTAAAATATTAACTAGCTAGCTATTGACTAGTTATTGCCAAAGTTTGTGTATTACTAGTTTTATTGAATTTCCACATAAAGGCCCCTATTGTAATCTAATAAGGACTAAATGTTGCATCATTAGATAAACTCCAGAACATATTTGCTATTGCAAAAAAATAAAATGGAACGCTGGCTAGAAATGAAATCTGATGCCGTATTATTCAGTATCTGTTTCAATTACTCATCAATCATTAGTTCTTAAGAGTCAAATCTCATTAATCAATGCTCAAAGGATAGATATATACCCTTACATAATAGGGATCACAGGGAAAATTGACAATAGTAATGAAAGTTAGCATGCTTGAGCACTTGTTAATTCAGGAGTATCTACAAGTGCTATTCCAGCACTGACCCATTTAGTGCTTACTAACAACTTTATGAGGTAGATATTACATTCATCCTAATTTTTAAATGTGGAAACTGAAGCTCAGAGAGTTGTAAATTTCTAGTCATGTATCTAAGCATATGAAAGTAGGAAGACCTATCATATATTACCATTAAAGATTCAATTATCATTTAGATCTTAATCTTTCACAAAGCATCATCCCGTGTGTATTAGTCAGTCAAAGGGGTGCTGATGCAAAATACCAGAAATTGGTTGGTTTTAATAAAGTATATTTAATTGGGGTAGGAGCTTACAGATACCAGACCATAAAGCATAACTTACTTCCCTCACCAAAGTCTATTTTCATGTATTGGAACAAGATGGCTACTGACATCTATGAAGGTTCAGGCTTCCTGGGTTCCTCCCTTCCAGGGTCTTGCTTCTCTTTCCTCTGTGAGATTACTTCCTGGGGCTCCAGCTTAAGGCTTCAGCATCAAACTCCAACATCAAAACTCCAACATTAAGAATCATCAGCTCTGTCCTTTGCCATGCCTTTTATCTGTGAGTTCCCACCTACCAAAGTGGCAAAAGAGGTTTACCTGATTATTTCATCAGGTAAACCTCTGAATCCAATATAATCTAATATGCCCAGAGGAAAAGATCAGTTTACAGACATAATCCAATATTTCTTTTTGGAATTCATCAATAATATCAAACTGCTAAACCATGCCAAATTTCTTCATAACAGGCTAAGATTTGATCATATGTTATTGCAGCAGTTACAGCAGTATACATTTATCCACTCTGGACCCTGGTTATTTTTTGCTTTTCTAACTAGTTCATTCAACATTTATCTAAGATCCATAACAGTGCTAATAGTATTTCCACATCAAAAAAAAAAAAAATCCCTCCAATTTTAATGCCGAAAACATTGCATTTTGTATCCTTGGGCACTGACCCATGAAACCATGTTCCCCTAACTTTTCCTTCCTGCACCTTCCTAACTCCTTTGATTTCTTTTCTCTGCATCTGGCTTAATTTACATTACTGTGTCTCAAGCAGGGTTTAGGCTCAACTGTGCCATTCAAGATTTACCCTCTCATTCTGTGGGTCCAATATCTGTTTTCTCAAGACAAGGAAATGGTCTACCTACTTCTTTTTACCAGTTACCTGATTCTTTCTCCACCAGCTCTTCCCCAAATGTTGTAGATCTCTGAGGCTCTTTACCAACACCTGACTTCCATGCTAGATGTTCAGAGTCACTGTGATACATGGGGCACCAGAGAGAGTTGTGGGTTTTTTTGTTGTTATTTTTAATAGCTCCACACCTCAACATTTTGAGGACTCTATGTTCAGATCCCTCCTATGGATTTATAGACTCATTTCAGTGCTACCTTTCATGTTGGGATATCTATTCCTCTCCCTGACCATTCTCCTAACATAACCACAAGTAAGTGTCTGTTGGAGAGACTTTAAATGGTTTACTTCAGCTAGAGTTTCAGTCCCAAATCTTTAACTGGTCTTCTACAATGATGAACAGGAAAACAGGCTGTGTGAAAACCTCAATAATCACTCCTATTTCCTCGACCTTTGCTATGTTATGCCAAGATCATAACAAGGCAAAATCAGATAACTACACAATAACTTTTCTGTCTTCTTGCTTACTCTTCCTTTTTAGTCACTATCACATGTATGGTGGAAGGGGACAACTCTGACAGTTTATTTCATACTTATTTCAGAATATTAAAAAATTGAGGGGGTTGGAGAGTGAATAAAATAAATCTTTAAATAAAAACAAAAACTTCAACACTCTCATTACTCAATTCCTCTTTGGTTTTCAAAAGATCTGCATGCAACACTTTCAATTTTTCACCTATCATGGCTTCTGATACACTGCACCTGCTAACAGCTTCTTTTTTACACAAATTAGTAACAGCTTTTCAACTTACTCCAGTGTTTTAAAGCTGCTTTGTTACTGCTTTAACTCCTTTTACAACATCAGCCCTTTTTATCTCTTCTTTATACTTAATAGTGGTGGAGACTGTTGTTCTATGCATACCATATTCCCTAACAAGATCAGCAATGTATACACTGCTCTTATATTTACATATTATTTCTTTTATTTTTTCTCAACAGTGATGCAAAGTAATTTTCTTTTCTGCTCACTGCTATCCCTGTTCATTATCTTAGGACCCATGATGAGATAAAAACCACAAAAATACACAAAATGACCATAGAAGCTAAGATAAGACCTCAGTGAGGTGTGCACAGAGCAAGAGCTACTGCAAGACTAATGTGTGACCCTTCCTTTCAGCTGGAAAGGATAATGAGTAACAAGGCAACCAGCATCAACAACTTCTAGTTGTCAAATAAACGATGAGTACTGGGACAAAATTTTCACATCAAAGTGCATCAAGTACAAAATTTGATGAGCTTCAAAGTACTCAAGTACAAAATTTGATGAGCTTCAAAGTACTCAAGTACCAAGGTATGACTGTAGTGCTGAGGTTGAAAATCCTTGAATTAAAGCCAAGGTTTAGTGGTCAATTGCAAGGATTTACCAAGTGGGATTTTGGCAAAATTTGGCATGGTATGCAACATCATGGTCCAAGAGAAGTTTGTTAGATTTGAAAATGACCATAAAATCATTGAGAGGAGCAATTGCTAGGAGAAGAAATTACTAGGACAAGGTATGATGGTGGTGAATACTTTTCAGGATTTTGACCACATGCACCCTTGGTTCTTTCTCTAGTGTTCTGGGCAACAATCAAATAAGTTTCTTATCAAAAGAGATTATCATCAAAAACTGCTTTGCAGTGCTCATTATTTTATCTCCTTTCTAAGAGTTTACATTTCTTGATAATTACAGATTATTTTTTCTTTATTCTAATAACTAGACAAGTGACTTGGATCTAGGCAGCACACAATAGGCCTTCACTGATGTTTTAGAATAAGCAAGCGGCAAGAGCTTCTTCAACACTAGGATACATGACATTGTGCTTATAATTACAGTGCAGGGACCTGAAGGAGAAAATGTCCCTTCTCTTGAAATTCTTGCAGAGTAACGAGGAAGTGGCATTAGCAAATGAAAATGCATTTTTCTTATTTTTTTCTCATTCTTCAGTTTGACTTTGCTCCATGCTGTCCTTGCCATATTCCCAGATATTAGACGGAAAATTCCTATTAGATGAACCAGGGCATTCTCCCTGATGTACAAAATTATTCCTGATACCACATTCTCTGGTGCTCTGTTCCATCAAATTTTAAATGACTCTGGCCTGCAGCTTGCTCCATTCTTGGGGGAGATCATTTCATGTTCTAATAAGCCTCTTTGGAGAAGAAATTCTTTTCATATATTCCTATAGAATTTGCCTTATTTTCTCAATTTTTTTCTTTTTCTCCCCAGTGTCTTCTAGTATGTTTGTACTCTTCCAACACTTTTCCATATAAAATCATTTGTTCATTTCAGGGTGAGTTCATACTGCATTTTTAGTTTTAGAAGATGAAAGAAGAAATTATGTTATTTGAAATTATTTAGTTTTATCTTTGAGCATGAATTGTTTTCAATTTAATGAACAATGTATTATGTGTACACCCAATTTATTACCTGATTTATTTCTTACTCAGTTAGAAAGAGTCTATGACTAAAAAGAGGATTTTCATTGCCATGTAGATGTTTCTTAGACAATTATATCAATGAGTTTATTATACATCAGACTATAAATACATCAGCGCTCCTACTGCAAACTTCAATTTTAGACCATTGATATAATATATAAACTTCAGTTAACCTTTCCAAACTTTCCTTTGTTAAGCCATAAAATAGGAACATTAATCTCTGCTCTCCAAACCTCTCATCATGTTTTAAGAACAGAGGGGGTATAATAAGTGAAAGTACTCTATAAGTAATAAAGTATTATTCAAAATAAATACATATAATGTGAACAAGCCATAACATATCTTTGAATAGGAATAAACACATGACCTAAAATAATTAAAGCTAAGTCACAAATTATTTTAGCTCTTCTAGAGAAGACATTGAAGAATTGAATTTTTTATTGATAAACAATGAAGCCTGTTTTAGCTAACATGATCTAGACCAAATATGTATGTTGAAGCCTTAGTTAATGTCAGTTGCATCAATGATGACCTAATTTTCACTCACTAGACTAATTTTCATTTTCTAAGATTTTATAAAACCAGCTTAATCCTATCATTCAGCCTATAGCCAACATTAAAAATAATGATAATGAAAAGGCATTTGCTTGTCACCAAGTAGTAATTGTTCCCCTACTCTGTTAGGTAGTCATTGGCAATGGAAAGGTAAATAAGAAATAATCCCTGAATTTAGGAATTTGCAGTGTAGTATTTTAAGATATAAAATGCTTTATACTGTACATTAATTTGAATACCTAATATTTGTTCAAAGTTTAAAAAATGGAAAAAAATAAAGGGTTTCTTCTTATTTTAATCTCAAATAGAGGCTAAAAGCTCACCAAAATAGTCCAGATTTACATTGTGTATCAACAATGGATGCTGACCACTACTCATTCCCAATTTGCATGATGCATGCATACATATTCAAATGGGACAAGATTATATATAGTTTTGACAAAAATTGTAGAATGGAGGACCAGAATTATTCATCTTCTAGGGAATTCACCATAGTCAAATTTATACTTACCTTTATAGTATGGAAATAGAAATTTCAGCTTCCAGATAAACCCAAAACAAGCAAAAAAAAAAAAAAAAAAAAAAAAAAAGATTGTAAATGTTGCCCAGGGAAATATAACTGGACTATATTTTCATGCGACAATAATGCATCATTCAAGTTATTTTACTGTCATTATATTCTCAGCACTTCACTAGATAGTTTATTGAAAACCTGAGATGAGTATAATGGAATCTCTACTCTCAGATGGCTATAAATTAGTTAGGAAGACAAGGTCATTTGAATGTTTAAAGAAAAATACAAAATAACTAATATTTATTGGCACTTTGGATTGCTCTTTCTTCAGGGATTTATCTAGAAATAAGATTTAATATATAAGCATATTGTTGTGGGCATCTTGTGCATCTTGGCAGAAGGAAGAAGGCATTAAAAATTGTGATCTATTTTCAGAGTTCAGTCAAAATTACCTCAACATCAGTGGAAAAATGAAAACTTGGCAGTAGCTAAATTTAGAAGTGGAGAAGCCAGCCATTTGATGCTAATCCTTAAAGGGGTAAGTATCATGCAGAATTTAAAAATACATCTTGCTGTGTCAGGGCCTTGACTTCCAACCCAAGCTTCATCATTTTGGGCATGTTTCTTAGCCTCTCTAGGCATACTTTTTACGACTACAAGGAGGATATAATGGCAGTATATTGACTCCTACTCACAATAAATGAGAAAAACTTAGTGTAATGCCTGTTGCAAAGAGAACACTGACAAATGTTAGCTATACGAGGTAGAATAATGTTTAAGAACTAGACTCTGGAGCCAAATTGCCTTTGTCATAGCCTGGGTCTGCCATAGACTGTGTGACATTGAGCACACCACTTAGACCCTATCTTTATGTTTTACGTTCCTTAATTTATAAAATGAATATCATAATAATATAACCTACATCATAGGGTCCCTATAAGAATTATAACAATATTTGGCATGCCCCGAGATCAGTGCCTGGCAAGTGCTAAGCGGTATTCACATACTTGTTAAATACATTGCTGGCTAAGATCAAATGTACGTACACTGTTGTTATTTGAAGGAATCCATCTAAAAATAGAGTCCAGGATTCCTAGATCTTTTAGGATGTCAGCAACCAAGCAAAGGAGACAGGAACCTCAGAAAGTCTTATCCCAACTATTAGCAAGGGTAAGTGTTTATACATGTCAGAGAGATAATAGGAAGAGGTATGACCATAGAGTAAAAGAGTGAGTCAAATCACAATAATTGTGCACTCAAAATTAAAGAAGAGAATACTATAGAAAGTGAAGTAAGTTTACTCAAACCCTGTGAGTAAATGTAACTTCATTAAATACCTCCTTTTTGCATTAAAAACTGCAAATATTCCAGAAAGTTGGTAGTGAAATGGTCATATTTATTCATGCATGGTACATATCTAAACTACTACAAAATTTTGGGTAACATTGGCCAGTACACAAAATGGATTCACATTTCTAAGAATAATCTGAAATATGGAGTGAGCTTTCTACACAAATGTGTTCAGTGGCAATTATAATTGAAAATTTTACTCATGTGTAGTAGAATGCTTGTATGTCAGTAACTTGTGCGGTAATTTTAAACTATTTTGATGGAATTATCTTATAAAATATGAAAAATGGAGAAAGACTGTTGGATGTATTGAACAGAACTCAAAAGTATTTTAAAAGAAATGCAAAGTGTTTACAAAATGCATAAGCTAGAAGCAAAAACAATAAAACATTCCATAACACATTGGATAGGTGAATTTGGTTATGCCTTGCCTCTCTCCCTTTTTCATATTACAAAATTATAATCTGAAATTTTAATTTTAAAAATATAAATATACTAGCATTTTATAAAATTTAAAATGTTGAGAAATGCATGTTCATGGCTATTGACTTTTTCTCTGATTTGTGACTTAATTCAAAATACCTTTTAATATAGTATATTTTATATTTTTGGTTTGTTTCACAACATACAAAACATTGCCTTTTTTCTGTTGTTTCATAAGTCATGATAACTGAAAGCATGTATATCATTCTTTTTTCTTTTTCTTTTAATCATTGCCAATTTATAAAATTCTAACTTGTTGTGTCCTTTCATTTTAAAAACTAAGTGAATCAGATTTCCAGTAAGGTTAATAAGAGCTTAAGGCAGCAGTTAAATAATTAAGAAAACGAGTAACAAATTTAAAGTCACCAATATTGTAAAGTCCAAAATAAAATCAAATTCTAGTATCCAATTGCAAAGCCATTTGTAAGTAACTCTTATAGCTGTGGCACAGTTGATTGGTGATCAGTGCTGCTCTCAATATGTTTTCTAAAAGATTGATGTGGTCTCCTTACCTCCAGTCCAGAATTTATTCTTAGCAAGTAAAGTGGCATGAGCAAAAAACAGTTTCTTGGTCACAACACACCACCAGATATATCTATTGCAGAGATTCTTCTTGATTTAATTATTTTAATTTAATATATCATAACACCATAGCTAATCCTGATATAAGTTATAAAAACTATTAATATAAACAATTAAAATGAGGGGAAGGCAATTCCTTGTGTAAACTGACAATTGTCACCAATATCCTTAAAAACCAGTAGTATTGTGCCTTTTTCCAAAACAGTGGATGACACAAAGCTGTTAGTGTGACCAAACGTTAATAGATAGTTAGGACCTAGGCTATCTCACCTTGAAAGTTTTCTGCTTATTATATATATGTATATGGAGTGTAGAGCATTGTGGACTATTATTTAGGTTGTACAGATTGAAATATAGATATTTCATTGGCTGTCTGAAGAGGTGTGGATTGTCTTTTATATAATATATAGGCCTATATGTAAAACATTACATGATGAAAACCATGCTGAAAGAAATTTTAAGAATTTGGCACAGTCTTCTGTGTAATTTCAGTCTTCTAGCTAATGAATATCCTAAAGTAAATCCCTGTTCACCAAAGTGTTTTTGATTGAGTCAGTTGAATACTTTGAAAATGATCAGCTCTAGCTAATGAAATGATTTTTCCAGTAGGGGTGAGTATTAGGGTTCTCTAGGGAAAGAGAATCAACAAGAGATATCTGTCAATAGTATGCAATTTTATGAGTCTTTCACTTGACCGTGGGGATGCACAAGTCCAGGTTCTGCAGGCAGTCTGCAAGCAGGGGCTCAGAGGAAAGTCCAATGAAGGTTCTTGACGAGTTCTGGGACATGCTGGCTATCCAAAGACAAGCTGGGAAATTCTCACTCAGTGCTGGATTCACTTCCCCTTTTAAGGCATCCAATTGATTGGGTTAAGCATCACTCATTGCTGATGGCAATCTCCCTGATTGATGTAATTGTAATCAGCTATCTATGATTTACCACTGCAGTAAAGTCAATTTACTTTTGTTTGCTCTTATGTGTGTATTCCTATTAAATATATTGGTAAAGTCTTTATATTTTGAACTTTATATAAACGGTATAACCTTTATGCTTTTTCACTCCATATCATGTTTCTGAGGTTCATCAAGATTGAGTGAAGATGAAGTTCATTAATTTGCAATTTATAATTGAGTATTCTTTTGCATGTATTGTCCACATTTTTTTTATATTCCCCTGTCAACGGACTTTTTGTTATAGCAAACATTACACCAAAGACCTCTTTTTCTGTGTTTCTCACACACATGTGCTAGTGATCTCCAGAGCATATACCTAGTAGAAGAAATGGGTATGTGTAGAAGTTTGATATGGTTATGAATTACAAAAATAGATATTGGATGATGTTTGTAATCTGATCTGTACCTGGGCATGATTCAGTTATGAATAGGGCTTTGATTGGGTCACGTCATTAAGACGTTGAGTCCCAGCCCCTTGGTGGGTGGAGACTCCCAGAAAAAAGGCATGGTAAAGGACAGAGTTGAGGTTCTTAGTGTTGGAGTTTTGATGTTGGAGTTTGATGCTGAAATATTAAGCTGGAGCCATGGGGAAAGAGACAGAATTGTTCGCCTGATAGTCTACAGCTGACCTTGTCGAGAAAACAGAGGAACTGAGCCCAGAGGAACCCAGGAAGCCTGAAGCCTCACAGACGTCAGCAGCCATCTTGCTCCAGCACATGAAAATAGACTTTGGTGAGGGAAGTAACTTATGCTTTATGGCCTAATATCTGTACGCTCTTACCTCAAATAAATACCCTTTATAAAAACCAACCGATTTCTGGTATTTTGCATCAGCACTCCTTTGGTTGACTAATACAGTGTGAAAATTTCAACTTAACGAGATGATGCCATAATGTTATACAAAGATGACTGCAACATTTTATAGAGTAAAATACCCACGTCTACACAAGTATTAAACACATTTATATTAAAATTTGCTAATTATGTAAGCATAAAATTATATTTTATCTTATAATTTACATTTCCCTGATTGAATGAGATTTGAATATATATACGGTCTATACATTTTTTTTTCTTTTTTTTTTTTTTTCCCTGAACCATGTCCTCAGTAGTCCTTTTACACCTAAGTTAGACATTTCTGGTCAAAACCAAAGAATCTTTTGGAAATTTTTTGTCATTTTTTAATGTGCATCACTTCCAATACATCCTGTACCTCACTTTATTATCCTTCAGGCTCTTCCCTTCCACCAGATGAGTGATAACACCTAAAATAGAGAAGACATTAGATGAGGATTTGCCAATATATACCTAATTTCTCATTAAATCATGAGAAGTTTAAAAATTTTGGTTATTAATATGTCTTTTTTATTTTAAGGATGTTAGGCTGAATTACATAATTCATCAAAGACAAAGACATGTTTTTTTTTCTCTTAATCTGCATTGTTTGGTTGTAGGTTTACTTGTAAATGGTGCCTTTTGTAGATGTTACTTTTTGTTAAGGGGTCACCCACTGAAACATGGTGGATCTTAATACATATTATTGGAAGCTTTAAAAAAAGGAAAGCAGAGGGAGCAGTAAGAAGCAGAAAAACCTGGGAAAATAGAAGAGCAGATACAAGGAGCAGACACAAGGGTTTGTTATTTAGAGCCAACCACCACAGGTAAGTAGGGTACCATTTCTACATGGCATTCCATGTTGTTCACTTCAAGAGAAATACTTGAACTAAATTTCTATTGTTTTATTTTATATCATTACTTTGGACTGTGTTTATCTATTATAGCAATATCGGATTTTGACTATATTCTCTATAATTTTTTTCTTGAATATTTTAATTGTTTTCTTCATTTCTTTTTGACCTTAAATGATTCCTCTTTTAAATGCATTCATAAAAAACATATTCCAGGACAAAGGAGGAGCATTGCAATGACAGACCTGTGAGTTGAAAACAGCGGCTGCTGCTGCTGCTGGCACCTTCCCCAGTACTAAAGACACTTTGGAATTCTTAGGCCACTTGGCCTATGGCTACAGATAGAGATCTCCTGGTATCCACCACCCCAAGAAAGAGAAGAGAAAGAGAAGCAGCCTAAGCCTGACTCAGGTATTTTTTAAAATTTATTGAAGTATATCACTGATACATAAACATACATAAAAAATAAGTGTATAGCAATAATTGTGAATTTACAAAATAAACATACATGACATCACACAAGACTCTCGCACTTCACCCTACCATCAATAGCTTGCATTATTGTTAAATATTTTTAACTAATGATTAAAGAGCATTGTTAAAATTTTACTAGTAACCAAAGTATTTTTCCCCAACCCACCCTATTATTATCATTATTATCTTTATATCATTTATATATGAACATACATAAACAATAAGTGTATAGTAAAAGTTGAGAACTTACAAAGCAAACATGCATAACATTATACAGGGTTCCCATACATCAATCCTCCACCAACACCTTGCATTCTTGTGAGATATTTGTTACTAATTATGAAAGAATATTATCAAAATCTTACTACTAATTATAGTTCTTATCTTACATTTGGTGTATTTTTTATTATTCTTTTTTAAATATATTTTTTATGACAGAAGTTGTTAACTTATAAAACAATCATGTACATGTGAAGAATTCCTAAACAACACCCCTCTATCAACACACCACACTGTGGTGGAATATTTGTTGCAGATAAGATAATATCATCTGAATGTTATCACATCCATACTGTACATTTGGCACACATTCTCCATAATGTATCATTAGCAGCACAGTACATCTTTGGCATAGATGCAAGAATATTATATTATTGCTACTAACAACAGCCCATAAGTCACTCCAGTTGTAGTTTTCCCATGCATTCCCACCGCCCTGTAGTAGTGATGTACATTTGCTTTAGCTAACAAAGAACACTCTTGCATCTGTACTATCAATCACAATTCTTATCCACCTCTTGGTTTACTGTGCTATTCAGTTCCTAGATTATTCTCTAGCATTCTGTCAATTGGTATTTACATCCCTAGACTACCATTTTCAGCCATATCCCAATTTATAAACTAGCTTTTACTCACTATGTGTTACCATTCACTCTATACATTTCTGCACTTTTACGGTAAAACTAATTAAAACTTCTATATGCATTAAACATCAGTAGTTCATCTTAGACCTCCCCCTATCTCTTTTAAGAATCACCACCTATCACTAAGTCTGGAAAATATTTTCCACCAATTTCTTCTAGGATCTTTATAGTTCTTGCTTTAAATTTGAGGGTTTTGATCCATTTTGAATTAATTTTTGAATAAGGTATATGATAGAGGTCCTCTTTCCTTCTTTTGGCTATGGATATTGAGTTATGGCAGCACCATTTGTTGGATGGACTGTTCTGCCTGAGCTGTGTGGATTTGACAGGCTAGTCCAAAATCACTTGACCACACATGTAAGGGTCTGTTCCTGAATCATTAGTTTGATTCCATTCGTCTATGTGTCCGTCTTTATGCCAGTACCATGCTGTTTTTACCACTATAGCTAGGTAATATGATTTAAAGTCTGGAGATAAAAGTTCACTTTTCCTTTTTAAGATATTTCTGGCTGTTCAGCACCCATTACCCTTCCAAATAAATCTGATAATTGTGTTTTCAATTTTTTAAAAAATGCTGGTAGACTTTTTATCAGGATTACATTGAATCTGTATATCAATTTGAGTAGAACTGACATCTTATTATACTTAGTCTTCCAATCCCTGAGCATGGAATGTTCTTCCAGTTACTTCAGACTTTTTAAAAATTTATTTCGATATTGAGTCTATACTCTAGCCAGCCAAACTCACCATTCAGTAGCTGGAATTGGTGGCTAACCATCTCTTCCTCCCCCATTTTTGGGAAATAGTGCTACAAATTCCAGCCACAAAATAGCTCCTGAAGTAGCCTGTGCTGCCAAAGTAGAATAATCACCAGACTCCATAACTTGGCCATTAATTTCCCAGAGAGGCTGGTGCTGATCCCCCCCAGCTTCCCCATTGCTAGAAGTGGGGCTGTGACCTAGGCCAGAGCTGCATTCTGATCTGGGTAGAAAGAAGCTGGTCCCTACCAGCACTGTGATTTTCAGTCTGTACTGCTTCTGCTCACAACAAGCACAGAGTTAAGATGACAGCTACCAGCCTCCTTCTGAGTTAGACAGGTCCATACTTTAGCTGTTCTTAAGATTATACTTTAGTCCACTGAGTTTACTCATCAGCAGCTCAAGTAAGTACCCAACCTTCTCTTTCTTCCCCATTTTGGGGAAGTGGAGCTTTCAATTCTAGCCATGGGACAGCTCCTGAGGTAGCTTGTGCCTTCATTGGAGGATGGGCACCAGCCTCCAAGGTGTAGAATGCTGTACTTATGAATCTTCTCTGCAAATGGGCAGTGTCCTTCTTCCATTCCTTCAAGGATGTTGCAGGATGCTCTTCTGGTCTACTGGAGCTCCCAAACAGGTGTTTCAGCTAGCTCCAGATAGCTAACTACCCTGTAGCAGGAGCTGACTCTAGAAACTCCTTACTCTGCCACCATCTTGTTGGTTGTCTCCCGACTCAGATTTCAACCCACAAATTTTGTCTACTGTGTCCCAGGAGCCCTTCCATGTCAGCTGGGGCTTCTCCATTGTTTCCCTTGGGAGCCTGCAGGTGGCTAAAGAAATGCAACCTTCCCAATCTCCTTTTCTACTAACCCGGACTGATTGTTGAGGACTCAGAGGGAGGTGGAACTATTTCCTAACTAGGAAAAGAGAGGGGGCTGCTAGAGAAGTCTGGATAACTGTCTGTAATAAAGTTTGAATTACAAGGTTCTTAGCCTCCAGGCAGGAAGCTCTATTACATTGATGGTGTCTGTGTTGTAACAAATATATTCCAGCCATTGAACTGAGATCTGCCAAGAGTGCCATCTAGTGGCAGACTAAGGAAATACATGCAAGAAAAAGGTGAGAAAGTTTTTTTCTGGCCTCTATAGCCTCCCTCCCAAGGCCCGAGAATGTGGGCCTACAATCAATTACTGGGTCCAAAGTCCAGTTTTGAGCAACTAACAGGGACAAGCCTAACTATCCAGGTCAAGCCAAGAATCAAAGAGCAAAGGTAACACAGCCTGCTGCCACTACTTTTCTACAAAAAAGAAAGAAATTGAGTATTGAGTAAACTGCACCCTAATCAGATGCTTAGACTTTAGCAAAAAATTATGAACCATACTAGGAAAATAGAAGATATGACCCAAGAAAAGGAATTTATCAAAGCTCCAGAAGAGATGCAAGATTTGAGAGAACTAATTAGCAAGATGCGCACAAATTCCCAAAATCAAAATAAAGAGGTGAAAGACAATATGACTAAAGAGTAAAAGACATCAAGAAGATATTGAGTGAGTACAAAGAAGAACTTAAAAACCCAAACAGAAAATAACAGCACATGGGATTGAAAGACATAATAGGTGAGATAAAAACACATTAGAGACATACAAGAGCAACTTGAAATGATAGTAGAAAGAATAAGTGATATAGAAGATTGAAGAGAGAGAAAAGAAAGAATGGAAAAAAATGAGCAGGGACTCAGAGAGTTAGTTGAATGAAAACACAAAATGCAACAACACACATGTCATGGAAGTCCCAGAAGGAGAAGGGAAGGGAAAAGGGGCAGAAAGACTATTTGAGGAAATAATAGCTGAAAATTTCCCAATTCTCATGACAGAAATGAATTTACATGTCTAAGAAGTGCACTGTACCTCAATCAGAAAAAATCTGAAATAACCTACTCCAAGACACATACTACTCAGAATGCCAAATTTCAAAAGTAAAGAGAAAATTCTTAGAGCAAAACTGGAGAAGTAAACCATCACATACAAGGGATGACCAGTAAGACTTAGTGTGGATTTCTCTTCAGAAACCACGAAGGTGAGAAGGCAGTGGTGTGATGTAATTAAGACACTGAAAGAGAAAAACTGCCAGTCAAGAATTCTTTATCCAGCAAAATTGCACTTCAAATATGAAGGTGAGTATAAAATAGTCATAGACAAACAGAAACTAAGAGAGTTTGCAAAAAAGAATCCATCTTTGCAGGAAATATTAAAGGGAGCCCTAGAACCTGAAATAGAAAGGCAGGAGAAAGACACCTGGAAGAGAGTATAGAAGAAAGAATATCAGAAAGGATAACCAAAAGGTAAAAAGACAGACAAAAAATTATATGACATATGAAAATCGAAGACTAAAATGGTGGAAATAAATAACGCATTTACAGTAATATCATTGAATGTGGATGGATTAAACTCCACAATCAAAAGATACCGGCTGATAGAATGGATTAAAATACATGAGCCATCCATATGCTGCTTACAAGACACTCACCTTCGACCCAGGGATACAAACCAGATGAAAGTGAAAAGTTGTAAAAAGGTATTCCAAGCAAATGTAACCAAAAAAGAGCAGGGGTGGCTATAATAATATCAGACAGAACAGACTTTAAATGCAAAAAAGTTATAAGAGAGGCCATTATATATGAATACAGGAGGCCATTATGTATGAATAAAAGGGACAATCCACCAAGAAGATATAACAGTCATAAATATCTATCAACCTAACCAGGATGCCCCAAAATCTGTGAGACAAACTCTGACAAAATTGTGGGGAGAAATAAACATCTCTACAATAATCACTGGAGACTTTGATACCTCACTCATATTTAGATAGAACAACTAGACAGAAGATCAACAAGGAAACAGAGAACTTGAACAATATGGTAAACAAGTTAGACCCAACAGACATATATAGAATGCTACATCCAAACTCAGTGGGTTATACATTGTTCTCAATCACCCATGGTTCTCTCTTCAGGATAGACCACAAGTTAGGGCACAATGCAGCTCTCAAAAAAATGAAATGATTGAAATTACACAAAGCATCTTCTCAGAACATAACAGAATGAAACTGGTAATCTATAATAGACAGGAAAAAAGTAAATTTGCAAACATATGGAGACTGAAAAACACTCATAAATAATCAGTGAATCAAAGAATAAACTGCAAGTGAAATCAGTAAATATATTAAAATAAATGAAAATGAGAATTTATCAAAACTGACGGGATACAGCATAGGTAGTCTTGAGAGAGAGATTTATAGCCCTTAATGCCTATATTAAAAAAGAAGAAAGAGCTAATCTCAAAGATTTAACTGAACAATGAGAGAAACTAGAAAAAGAACAACAAAACAATCCCAAAGCAAGCAGAAGGAAATAAATAATAAAGAATAGAGCAGAAATAAATGAAATTGAGAACAAAAAAAACAACAGAGAAAATCAACAATACCAAAAGGTGGTTCTTTGAGATGACCAATAAAATTGACAAACCTGTAGGTAGACTAACAACGAATAAAAGAGAGACAAAAATAAATACAATCAGAAATGAAAGTGGTGAAGTTATGATTGACCACACAGAAATAAAAAGAATTATAAAAGAAATATGAGAAACTGTATGCCTACAAACTAGACAACCTAGATGAAATGGACAAATTCATAGAAATACACAGTCTACAGTATGCTAAAAGAAATACAAGAAATTAAAACAAACCATATTTAAAGAGATTGAAGCTGTCTTCAAAAATCTCCCAGCAAAGAAAATCCTGGGATCAGATGGCTTTACAGTTGAATTCTACCAAGCATTTTGAAAAGAATTAACATCAATCCTGTTAAACTATTTCAAAAAATTGAGAAGGAGGGAAAATTAATGAACACATTTTAAAAGCCAACATCACCTAATACCAAAGCCAGATAAAGATACTACAAGAAAAGAAATTTACAGACCAATACCCTGATAACCATAGACACAAAAATTCTCAGCAAAATATTTTCAAATCGAATTCCATAGCATATCAAAAGACTTATACAACATGATGAAGTGGGATTTATTTCTGGTATGCAAGGCTGGTTCAACATAAGAAAATCAATGTACTACACCACATGAACAAACTGAAAGAAAAAAAAAACCCACATGATTATCTCAATCAAAGGAGAAAAGGCATTCAACAAAATCCTGTATTCTTTTGTGATAAGCACACTTCAAAAAATAGGAATAGAAGGAAAATTCCTCAATATGATAAAGGACCTATATGAAAAACCTACAGCCAACATTGTACTCAATGGGGAAAGGGTGAAAGCTTTCCTTCTAAGATCCAGAACAAGACAAGGATGCCCACTGTCATCATTGCTATTCAATATTGCACTAGAATTTCTATCTAGGGCAAGTAGACAATAAAAAAAAAAATTAAAGGCATCCAAATAAGAAAAGAGAAAGTAAAACTCTCACTGTTTGCTATTGACATGATCCTGTACTTTGAAAATTCTGAAATATTCATGACAAAGCTACTTGAGCTAATAAGTGAGTTCAGCAAAGTGGCAGGATACAAGATAAACTTGCAAAAATCAGGAATGTTTTTGTACACTGGTACTGAACAATCTGAGGAATAAATCAGGGGAAAATTCCATTTACAATAGCAAAAAAAAAAAAAGACTCAAATACCTAGGAATCAATTTAACCAAAGACGTACAGGATCTATATGCAGAAAACTACAAAACAATGCTAAAAGAAATTTTAAAAAGACCTGAACAAGTTGAAAGACTTTCTGTGTTCATGGATTGGAAGAATAAATATCATGAAGATAACAATCTTCCCCAATGATCTGTAAATTCAATGCAATGCCAATCAATTTGGAAGGGAAAGTGTACCTGAATACCCAAAAGCATTCTCAAAGAACAAGAACAACATGGGAGGAATTTCACTGCCTGACCTTGAAACATATTACAAAGCTACAGTGATCAAAACATCATGGTACTGGCATAAAGATAGATGCATTGATCAGTGGAATAGAACTGAGAATCCAGAAATAAACCCTCACCTATACAGTCACCTGATTCTTGACAAACCCACCAAGTCCATGTTAATGAGGAAAAACATTCCTCAACAAATCGTGCTGGGAGAACTGGATGTCTAAATAACCTAAAAATGAAAAAGGACCACTATCTCACTCACTATTCAAGAATCAACTCAAAATGGATCAAAGACCTAAAATAAAAATCAGGACCATAAAACTAGCAGAAGAAAATATAGGGAAACATCTTCAAGACCTTGTAGTCAGTGGTGGTTTCTTGGACCTTACACCCAAAGCACATGCAACAACAAAAATAGATGTGACCTCCTCAAAATTAAACACTTTCTCACCCCACAGGACTTTGTCAAAAGGGTGAAAAGGCAACTGACTAAATGGGAGGAAATATTTGGGAATCACATCTTTTCAGATGTTTTCATCGTTTTCAACCCACATGTATGTTATTTCTGTTTCTGTCTTGCTGTTATGGCTTGTGCCTTCTGAAAACACTGTATATAACCAATGATACTGTATATGATGTTCTTAGTTTCTGAATCCATATGATTTGTTACTTGTACTGAACTATTAAATATGTAGTTTATTTTACATGTTTGATAAATATCATTTATAAAACTAACAAAATTTTATGCTATTTCTAGTTTGCATATTGTTCTGATTTAATAAATTGAAGTTGAATTTTACCAAATTATTTTCCTTTCTTTTTAATACCCTTTTGGCTAAAAATAACACAAATACAAGAGAATACAACTAGATGTTTAATCATAACAAAACTCAAGAGATTGAAATATGCCAGCATCTAAGAAGCCTTTTAAGTACCCATTCAGAATTACCTGCCTTTTCCTCCCTTCCAAATTGTGCATTCTGCTGTCTTTTATGTAAATTACTCTCTTTTCTTCATAACTTAACCCTTCACCTGATTATTTAACAATGGAAATTATCTTTCCCTATTTTCTTTAAATTGTATAATAGTGTACAGTATAATTCTGTGTGTTCTATATCTCAGTTTTTTCATTCTTAATTTGGTAAGAATCATATATTTCATTGTATATTTCATTGTATGAAATATATTTTATTCCTTATGATTACAATACTGTACTGAACACATGAATCAAAAAATATTTATCTATTATACTTTTGTTGTAAATTTTGTTTTTTGTTTTTTTTTTTCTATTTTATGGATTTTATAAAGAAAGTTGCCTTGAACATTCTTACCTCTACATCTTGGTGCACATGTACACAAATTTCTGTTGGGGATGTATTTTGTAATGTTATTGCTGAGTCATGGAGTATAAATTCGACTTCCATAAATTATGCAAAATTGTTTTCATATGTGATTGCAAATGTTTCATATTCAGTATTTTCTGGATACAACCTCATTGCTGGTTACATATTTTGCAATTATGTTTTATTTATCACTATGTGGTATGCTTTTTTAGTTTCTTAACGTGTCCTTTGATAAGGAGAAGTTCATCATAATAGTGCCCAGTTTATCAGTTTTTTCATATATGACTATTGTTTTTAAGGCCTACTGAGCAAAATATTTCCTACCAAAAGATTATGAAAATATTCCAGAATCTAGATCATGTATCATTTTACTTTTCTCATTTAGAGCTACCATATTTCTGAACTAAATTTTGGTATGGTGTTGAGGTTATTTTTTTTTTTTACATGTGGATATACAATTGAATAAGTTTATTGAAAAGACCATAATTTTGCACTGCTCTTCAGTGCCAATTTTATTAAATTTGGTATTCTTATATGTATTCTTGTGTATATGACCCTGGGTTCTCCATTTTTGTATTATTTGTCTTCAATTGAGAAAATATCATATACTCTCTGAATTCCTATCACCTTATAAGAAATCTTAGTATCCACTGGAGCAAGTTTGCCCACAATTTTCTCTTTCTTCACAATTTTCTTGACTATGATTGGACCTTTTTACCTTCATGAAATATTTAGAAACTCCTTGTCAAACTTCACACAGTAATCTGTAAATGTAGTGATATTTTGGGGGGATATTTAACATTTTTACAGTCAATTTCCTCATCTACTATTGGTATCAAAGTAATGCTGATCTCATAAAATATGATGGAGTGGTGTGCATTCTATTATTTAAAATCTGGAAGAGTTTTCCAGAATTGGAATTGGTTGTTATCAAATATTTTGCAAAATATGCAGAAACATGGCCCTAGAAATTTCTTTGTTGGTATGTTTTTAATTAGAGTTTAAATTTAATTCATGGTTTAGGCCTCTCAGATGTTTCAATTTTGACATCTTTGATTCCCTTATTGTGTCTTTTTACTGTTTCTTTATTTTCTGTTCATAGCTTTACTATCCCTTTCTATTTTTTAGGGGATAATATGCTTTCTTCAACTAACTTTGAGAATTATGCTTACCTCACTGATTTTTTTTTCAGCCCTTCTAAAATAACATTCACTTGAAAACTATGAAATTCCCTTAAATGATGTCTTTATCTACAATCCACGTGATTAGTGAGTCATTTCTATTACCATTCAGTTCAAATATTTTCTAATATTATCATGATTTTTTCTTTGATCCATTTATTTGAAATATTTCCCTTAATTTTTAAATGTATTAGTATAATCTGGTCTTTTTATTCATCCCTAGGTTAATTATTGATACATCAGTCATTCCATTTCTTTCAGAAAAATTATTTTACATGATTTCAATGAAATGCTTTGAAATGTCTTGCAAATTACTCAGAGGCTTAGTATATGGACATTTTTTTGTAATTATTTCATGTGAACTTAAAGAACCTTTTAATTTTAAGGCTGTTAATATAGCTTGCTTAAAATTGAAAACTCCAATTTTCAAATTTTCTATATTCCTTCTGGTTTGTTGCCTGCTTGTTATGCCAGTTATAGCTAAAGTTGGTACATACCACAGTTTTGCTTTGTATATTTGATGCTATTAGGTGCATATAAATACAAAATCACTGTAATTTAGTGAACTGTGGCATTTATCCTTAGCATTATCTTTATGTATAGTGATGATTTCCTGTTAAATTTTGTCTGATATTAATATGCTTCAACACCATTTTCTGGTTAATTTTGCATGATATATCATTTTTTATACTTTTATGTTCAACATTTTTGTATGCCTATATTGTCAGTGTATCACTACTAAACACCACACAATTGGATACTAGTTTATTTTTAATCTAGTCCATCGGTAGAATTATATTTAATATAATTACTGATATATTTATTTAAATCTACCTTGTTCTTTTGATTTTTCTCTCATTTATTACTTTACCTTAGATTATTTTTCTCTTTCCAATTTTCCCTTTAAAATACCTCTATATAAAGAATTGTTTGCTGACCAGGAGGAGAGTTGGGTTAATAGTCAACTAATGTTCATCTGTTACTTGTTAAGTTTTAACCATTGTTATCTCCATGAGACTTATGCTTGTCCAGAATTCTTCCAGAGTCCAATCCAGTAGGCAGAGAATCCCATAAAGTTAAAAGAAAATAACAGAGAAACTTTTGAAATATATGTGTAAACAATTGTAGATGATGTTGAGTGTAGACATCTAAAGTGCCTGATATAAAATTTGTTTCTTCCTGGGTTTTCTAGGTAAAATAATATGAGGAAAAATTTTATGAATGAATATGTTATTGAAAAGTTCATTTCCAGGGAAACATGAGTGACTAAGAATTTGTAATTATTATCTTTATAATTTTTTAATTATTTTCTTTATTTTCTTAGTTCTTTCATTATAAATTACAATTGACATCTTACTTAAAAATAATGTAGTTCAGATTAGCAATTTCATATTACTCTTATACAAAAAAATTTCTCTTAAATAGTACCATTTGCTCACCTTCCTTTTCACTATTATTGTTATACAAATTACATACTTAAAGATTTTATGCCTGTCATTGCAGATTTATAATTATGGCTTTATCTAATTGTCTTTTGAATAAAGTAGGAGAAAAATAAATGTTGCTAACGAAAGATACACATATTTTTCATATTTAACTAGTTATCTTTATTGATACATTTTATTTCTTCATGTGAATAATAATTATTATATAGTGTCCTTTCATTTCTGCCTGAAAGACTCCTTTTAATATTTCTTGTAGAATGGGTCTTTAGGTGATGATTTTTTTCAGTTTTTGTTCACATGAAAATGTCTTATTTTCTCCTTCATTTTTGAAAGATAGTTTTGCTGGATATAAAATTACTGGTTGACAGTCTTAATTACCTTGCTTTGAATATATCATCTCTCACCTTGTGGTCTCCATAGTTCATTTAGAAATCAATTTTTTATCTTATTTGTAACCCTTGCACATAATGAATCACTTCTCTCTTCCTGATTTCAACATTTTTTCTTTTTCTGACTTCTACCATTTTGGTAAAAGGGCATATTTGGTAAACTGGGCATGTTTCTTAGTGTGGACCTCTTTAAGTTTATGCTACTTGAAGTTTGTTTAGCTTCTTGAATATTATCTATTCATGACTTTAATCAAATTTGGGAAATTCTGCACCACTATTTCTTCAAGTGTTCTTTCTGTCCCTTTTGCTTTCCTTATGTATTCCTGTTTAACATATATTTGTAGACTTGAACAAATCCTTCAGATCTCTGAGGCTTTGTTCAATTTTAATTCCATTTTCTTTTAGGTGGGATAACCCCAATTTAAGTATCTTCATGTTTTCTGATGTTTTTCTTCTTCCAGCTCAAAGCTACTGTTGAGGCCCTATAGTAAAGTTTTCATTTCAGTTACTGTTTTCAAACTGAAGAAATTCTATAAGGTTCTTTTTTTCATAATTTCTATTTCTTTATCGATATCTTTATTTAGTGAAACATCATATATTTCTCTTAAATTCTTTAGACATAGTTTCATTTTGTATATGCTTGAAACAGCTGATTTAAATTATTTGACTAGTAAGTCTAACATTTGGAATTCCACAAGGAGACTTTCTATTGATTTTTTCCCTATGTATGGGCCATAATTTTATTGTTTTTTAGTATGTCTTTTTTTTTTTAAACTAGGCATGTCATATAATATGGTGTGGCAGTTCTGCAAATCAGATTATTCCTTCTCCTGAAGATGTGTTGTTATTTCTGTTTATTTCCTTAACCTGGATTAATTAAGTTTGTACTTTTGTGTGTGTGTGGCAATTGAAGTCTATGTTGAGTTAGCTTAGCCATCAGATAATGATTGGAAAGAAATTTTCTTTAATGCATGAAACCAGTAAGTCTTTCCTATGTGGCTGTATTTGCATGTTGAATCATGCCTTTAATACTCATCCAAGCAGTTTACATCTTTACTTTTCAATAACTTTCTGCTGAACTAGAACATTAAGATAAACCAATGGCAAGAAATTAAAACTTCTCATATATTTCCTGAGCATGTAAATAGCTCTTAATGGAATTTCAATTGCTATATATTTTAGATTGAACATTTCAATTTATTTTGCTTTTTAGACTTCCCCATGTATCACTGATATTCTCAATTTTATCTTTTATCTCATATGTTTCAGAACATAATATAAAGTAGATATGTTTCTATATTCAGGGAGATAAAAGATAAAATTTTAAACTGGGCATTTCGTATATGAGCCATTGAACATATATTTCTGTCTTTTGTTATCATTTTTTAATATAATAAACTTTATTTTTAAAGAGATTTAAGATTACAGAAAAGTTACTTTGAAAGTATAGGAGATTCCCATGTACCCCTCTCCCTCTCCCACATCATCACCTATTTTTTTATGTAGTAGTACAATTTGTTTTGATGTATCTGTAAAATCCACTCATTTAAATAATGCACATTTTTTAAAAATGGCTCACTTGTGGTAAGGACTAACATACCCACAGTAATAATCTAAAAAATAAAACCATCATTGTGATATTTACCAGTACTTCACACATCTAACAAATACTGATAGAGACAACTAACATTGTTATAACTTCTTTAAAACCAAAAGCTTAAGCACAAATCAAAATTAAGAGAGGTTCCAGAATGTTCACATTTACATGCATTTTTGGCTGAACTTTCAAAGATTCCACTTACAACAAACCACAACTTTGAATCAAAAAGAATATTAAAAACATTTGAGCTTTGTAACAAACTAACTCCACAGAAGCAAGAAAAACAGAGTGAATAATAAACGAAAGTATATTTCTAGGAAAGAAAGAAATCACTTATTTCCTAGATCATAAAACAAAAGTCAATGAGTCAAAATTTTAATAATGCTGACCAAATTATTAACTATGAAAGAATTTGCTTTTCAAGTTGTCTTAAAAATGTATCCACCAGATATTTGATTAAATTAAATTTATACATCAAAAATATTTTGCTCAGAATTCTTACATATAAACCATAACTAATCAAAGCATAGTCCAAACATTATACAATTATGCCATCATTTGGATTTATATGCTTCATCTGGAAAACTTATCTTACAAGGAGGAATTTTGCCCTGTTTCTCCAGAATAAATGTCCCAATGTCTAAAATTTTTAAAGATAATTTTTAAAAAAGACATTCAAATAATTCATGCTATGCATTTTCCTTCATTGGGTTTCGGTGAAAACAGAACCATCTGGTGTTGGAGCACCATCTTCCTTCTCAGTTAGCGTCTCTACAGTCCCAGAAACAGACACAATAACATTGTTATATTTGTTGAAGCTGTCTTCTGTTTCTCAGCAGCAACAAACTCATCATTTCAAAGTCATAGTCAGGAATTGACTTTGGCGAGAAATCTGTTACTTATGCTGATGACTCACTCTTTTTGAATCCTCTGTGCCACTTTTTGCTGCTCTCTTGGAGTGTTCTTGCCCAGTAAAGGTCTTCTTTCCATGTTTCAGGGTTCACTGGATAGATGTGAAGGGCTACTTATAAACTTCAAATTGCCTCATCCACTCTGTCCTTCGACACTCTGTTGTCATATTGTTCTATTGTCTGTCTTCTTATCCTTTAGTTTACTCTCCCTAATAATATTCATTTCTAAACTCTTCTCCAAATCTCTCATCTTTGTTTTTTCCTTTCAGGCTTTAGTATCTCTTGCAAATCTGGTCTTTTGGTAACATATTCTACCAGTTTTTGTTTGTCTCTGAAGAATCTGAACTCACCCTCATTTTTGAAGGACAGCTTTGCTAGATACAGAATTCTTGGTTGGCAGTTTTTCTCTTTCATTTTTTTAAATACATCATACCACTTTCTTCTCTCCTCCGTGGTTTCCAATGAGAGGTCAGCCCTTAATCTTACCGAGTTTCCCTTGTATATGATGCTTTGCTTTTCTCTTGCTGCTTTCAGAATCCTCTCTTTATCTCTGATATTTGTCATTCTGAATAGTAGGTATCTTGGGATAGATCTATTCAGAATTAATCTGTTTGGAAAGCACTGTCCTTCTTGGGTATTGATATTTATGTCCTTCATAAGGTTGGGAAGTTCTCAGTCATTATTTCCTCAAATATTCTTTCTGTCCCTGTTCCATTCTCCTTTCCTTCTGGGAAACCAATAATGCAAATGTTTGTGCATTTTGCATTGTTATTTAATTCCCTGAGATGCTGTTCCATTTTTTACATTGTCTGCTCTTTCTGTTCTCCTGTCTTTTCCAGTTCAGATGTTGTTTTCAAAATCACAAATTCTGCTTTCAAGCAATTCAAATCTGCTCTTACGTGCATCTAATATATTTTTAATCTCATCCATCATGTCTTTCATTCCTGTAAGGTCTGTTACTTGTCTTTGCAGACCTTCAAATTGTTCTTTATGCTCTTTCAGTGACTTCTTAATATCTTTAATTTCTCTAGTTGTATTTTCTTTAAATTCTTTGAAGTGATTTAGGAGAGTTGTGTGATTATCACTGTATTATTAATTGTATTAAATCCTGTATCTCTTTAGGATATTTGGTTTGTTCTTTTGTCTGGGCTATCTTTTCTGTTTCCTAGTATGGCTTGTAATTTTTTGCTGATGTTTAGGCATCTGAATATGTTGGTGTATTTACTCTGATGGCTAATTTTTCTCCCTTGCCTATTTTTTTCCATAGTGCTTCTTTGATATTTGGTTCAAATTATTCTTAATCTTTAAAATTGTCCCTCTTAGTTTTCAAAATCAGGCCAGGAACTCACTAGTTGGGTGCAGATTTTCTCCCAAGGGTTGGATACAGAGAGCATGAACAGCTTTTGTCCATGCAGTTTCCCGACTGGCCAGCAGATGGTGCTAGTCAGTGCACCATTGCATGGAGGTGTTTCAGTCTCAGCTTTCCTGTGTTTCTGAAAGTGGGCTCTACTGGTCTAATTCACTCAAGAAAAGTACCCCAAACTCCTTTCCCTTTTCCCTTGAAACAGCTGACAGGAGCAAGATGTCTGTGCCCCTCTCAGTTGGCTACAGTGATACAGGGATTTTACCCCAGCTTAATATCTTCAAGGTGGGGGAGGGGAGCCCTTCCTCGTTGCTACACGGCATGGTAACTCATGTCAGTCTTTGGCTTCTTTGTCTCTCTGTTCCTCACCCTCCTGGGAGTTGAATAGCACTGTCCTGGTCTGCTGACCCCAAAGCAGGTCCCTTAGACAGGTTTTGGCTCTTTCTCTATTGTTTTTGTGAGAGCATTCAGCTCTGCCTGTTAGTCCATTGCCATGTTCCCCCACCCTTTGCTATCTTTTGATTTTGTGTATGTCCTTTTTTCTCTGGTTATTATTTGAGGCTTGATTTGTGTCAGACGATTAACCAATGCATTGTATTTTGGAAATGTTAGTGGAAACAATTTGTGGTTTTGAGAATAACTATTTACTTTTATCAGGTGCTTTGGGACATTAACAAGTGGGTATCACTTCAATTCAAATTATTTTTTTGAGGTACCAGGGATTGAACCCAGGACATTTATATATGCAAAACAATTGCTCAACTACTAAGCTCCACTCACTCTTCCAATTCTATTTAAAAGACTGAAGTTATTGGAAGCTGAACTCCAGTCATTATGAGAAACTGTTTCCATTTTACTTTTTCCTAAGGTGAATCCCTTTACTATCTCAAACAGACTTGGGTTCCAATTCAGGGTGCCTTGTTTTCAGTTATCTGTCCAAAGTATCCCACTAGTCAGTCAAGGTATCCCACCCTCATTCTCCATATTTGGCAAATTAACTCAGGTAAAATAAACCCTTAATGGTGGACTTAGGTCACTGAGACTGTTTCTTTAATCATTTTGGGTCCTAATAATCCTTTACTAACTCGGTAATTTACTGGTGACCTCGAGCAATTTTTAAAAATTTTTCAACTGTTTTAGATTTACCATATAAATAGCCACTATTACTTATCTCTCTATACATGCAACATGTTTGCACCATAATTCTGTAACCCCTCTCAATTTTCACCCTGGGCTTGAATGTGTGATGACTTTATTGAGTTGTAGTGACTTGAAACTATGTACCCCAGAAAAACATGTGTAAATTTAATCCATCCCTGTGGATGTGAACTCTAGTAAACAAGACCTTTTGACGATGTTACTTCAATTACAGTGTGGCCCAGCCAAATCAGGACGAGTTTTAATCCTTTTACTGAAGGCTTTACAGGAAAGGTAACAGAGTGAGAGAAATCTAGAGGAAGTAGCTGGAAGTCAATAACTACAGAACCAGGGGAAGAAGGGAGAAGCCTGAAGAGGCTGCCATGTACATTGCCATGTGACAGAAAAGCCAAGATCACTGGCAGTCAGCCTCAGAACACTACAGTCTTCTGGAAGAAAGCATCACCATGATGAAACCTCAATTTTGAATTCTTCTATCATCAAAACAGTGAGTCAATAAATTCCTGTTAATTAAGCCAATGCATTGCATGGTATTTGCCATTGCAATGAGGAAACTAAACATGAATAGTGTGTGGTTTTAGCAAAGGTGACACAAGAAGAAGATTGAAAAGTGCTTGTAAGGCAGGGCTTGATCTTGCTCATATCCTTTCTTATTGAGATGTGGATAGCCCCAGGCTAACCTGGACAAGAATGAAAAACATGTAGAGCAAGGCCAAATTGGCTCAGGAATCTCAGTAAAGTCTTCCCAAGTAAGTAAAAAGCCAACCATGTGACAAAGACTTTTGAAGATCAAAAGTTTATCCCAGGCAAGCACAGAAAAAAAGTCACTGACTTACAGATTCATTATCTTAATAAATGTGTATTGTTTTATGTCATTGAGACTTTCTGAGGTGTTTGTTTCAGCAGTATTGTGTCAATAGATAACTGAATCATCCAACCTTTACAGATATTCTCAGAAAGAAGTTTGCTCTAAATTCCTTAGTGTGCCATTTCAAATGAAGAAATGCTAAATTTATTTTTGCTTTAATTTGTTGATGTGGCAAGTTGCATGAATTCATTTTTTAATGTTAAAGCAATTTTCATTCCTGTGATAAAACAACTTTGATATCATAGCTATTTAATCACATTGCTGGACTAAGCTTTTCATTATTTTATTTATAACTCTTCATGGTAGAGATGGGTTTCTAATTGTATTTTCTTATATTTGCCTTATCTCGTTTGTATAGGGAGGTAATATGAGCTTCATTTGTGGTTAATATCTACATTGTAAACATACAAACTCATCAGTGTACAGTGATTTTTAAAATACATTTTAAAATTTAAAAATTTTTTTTTATACTTTCCAGTTATTTATGTTGTATTCATCTCATAACCAGAAGAGTTATTATTACTTTAAACATTGTCTTCTTTTGTTCACTGTGTTACTGGATTTCCCTTTCATATTCCATCTGCCATGCATTCAATTATTGGCCCATTGGACTTCCTAGATCTGTCATCTCTGCTTAATAACATGCCTTTTGTCCATTTACAACTCTTTTTCTATGTTTTCTGAACTCTTGGAAAATTTTGCTTTTCCTCTAATTAAGCACAAAGAAATCTATATAGCTATATTACCAAAAGATAGCATGGAGTTTAAGACAATTATTTATGAATAAAAAGGATAATTAACCAATGATAAAATTTCTACTTCATCTGGGGCACATAACATTTAATATATCTTATGAAATATCTGTAAAACATATAAGAGAAAAATTGTAGCTATATCAAAGAAACATGGCAAATCTTCCGTCATGGTAGGAGGTTTCAACATATCATTCTCAATTATTAAATATATAGGAGATTTGACCAAAAACTAAGTGATTGCTTTTTTTTAAATGTGTATAAGACTCTGCACCAAATAATTAGAGAATACACACTGTAACTCATTTAAAAACTTTTCAAATGTTAGATCATAAACCAAGTACTTAAACTTTTGAAAAATTCTAATTTCAATTATCTAAGCACAATATTTTTTAAAAAAAATTTTTTTTTAAGAATTAAAAAAAAATTTCTCTCTCCTTCCTTCCCCTCACCCCTGTTATCTACTCTCTCTTCTGTGTCCACTTGCATTCTTGTCAGCAGGACCAGGAATCTGTGTCTCTTTTTGTTACATCATCTTGCTGCATCAGCCTTCCGTGTGTGCGGCACCACTCCTGGGTGGGCTGCACTTTTTTTGTGTGGGGCAGCTCTCCTTGTGGGGGTACTCTCCTTGCATGTGGGGTTCCCCTAAACAGGTGCGTGGCATGGCACTCCTTGTGCACATCAGCACCGCGCATGGGCCAGCTTACCACACAGGTCAGGAGGCCCTGGGTTTGAACCCTGGGCCTCCTATAAGGTAGACAGACACCCTATCAGTTGAGCCAAATTCGCTTCCCTCTAAGCACAATTTAATGAGGAAATGTACTAAGACAAAAGTTAAAATACTGACAAATTTATTAACAATTAAACTCACTTTAAAGTAAGTCAGAATTTAAGGGAAATTTTCCAAAGAACAATTATGAAAAATAATAAGAACTAAATTATAATAAAATACTAAATATTAAACAACATCCAAAGATAATAAACATAATGGGTAAGGGAAAAAAAAACAATTGAAATTTTTAGAAATTTGGTTGGTTAAATAGATTTTCAGCAATTATCTGGAAAACAATTTGAAATTGTTTCCCATATTTGAAAATGAGCATCCACTATTACCTAGTAATATAATACCCTTCTAGAGAAATACTTGGAAATGTGTTTGGTGAAACATGTTCAAGAAAGCATACATCAGTACTGTTGATTATATCCAAAGACACAAGCAATGAAAATATCCATTAACAAAAGAAAGAATAACTAAATATCATCTATTCCCATAACAGAATAGTATACAACAGTGAAGATAAAGAAATTACAGCTATATGTAAAAAGAAGGACAAAGTGATAATGGAAAAAAAATGTGCAGAAAGCTACATATTGCATATGCCATTTATATAATGCCAGTAATTTTACTAAACAATATAAAGTTTAGGGATATGTACTGTGATAAAGCTAAAAAAGATCAATGAAATAAAGAACAATGTCCAGGATGGTGGAATTTGAAAGAATATGTACACCTTCATGGTATTCGTGATCTTGTATTTCTTAATTAGGATTTTGGGTTTTTGATTATTTATTCTATCCTTATGCTTCATAATACCAACATTCACTTTGTATACATTAATATATAGGTATTAATCATTATGTGTTGCATATTTACAACATAAATCCTGGCATATCAATAATAAAATTATAAGGAACTGCATTATTTATCTCATTTACCATCTAAATACAAAAACCAGTTAGAGGGAAATAATGTATCAAAAGTTGCATGTTTCAGAGTATAAATAGAGATAAAAAGTAATCTCAACTGCATATTCATTAAAACATAAAGTTCTGATATATTAGTCTTGGTATAAATGATACAAAAGGTCAAGAAGCTAAGAAATACTCTCATTATAAAAAGAAAGTCTTCAAAGTGAACTAATCAAGGCTTCTTAAATTATGACAGGGATTGAAACCTTGACACAAATATGTTTTGACAGTAGTCAAGGGATTCAGAATAAGAGTCTATGATTTAATCAACTAATTCAAAAACAGAGTCACAACCAGAAATAATTTTGAATAAGAAGGCATATATAAGAGGGCCAATAAAAATAAGTTAAAGATAACCAACTAGCATATTTCAATGTATCTAAATTTGATTCTGGAAAGGGAAATCATCTGAAGTTAACGGTAAATTAAAATAACCCTGCAAAATGCAGCATTACCTGTTCTTAGAAATCCCATATGTGCTTATATTGAATTTTCAATCTTATAAACCTGCAGCCCACTGAAGAAGCTTAATCACAAGAAGATATAGCAGGATTTTATTAGTTCACAGTGCAATAAAACATAAAACACATAAAATGCTTACCAAAGAATACCACAATATAACCAGCCATATTTTAAGCAAGCTACAAAACCACAATTTTAGAGAACATGATGCCTATTATTATACTAAACATTTTGCCTATAATTTGTTTAGATAAAATTATGAGCAAAATATTAGTCATTTTCAGAAAACTTCAGTAGTTCACAAAGGAATTGAAGACTTTTGCACATCTTGAGATTTTCCAATTCTAATTGAAAAACTATAACATTCCTCCTAATTGTGATTCTTTTTTTAATAATTACTCAAATATATATTTTTTGTAGCATTTTAGCCTTCAGTCTTCCAAGAGAATGGTGACAAAACACTACCAACTAATGTAAAGGGACATTATCAAATATTACACACACTCATATATAGAACCAAATGTTCTATTAATCAAATACCAGTCGAATACAATCAGCATAGAACATATTACATTATAATTTAATTCTTAGAAATTTTAATAAGTAACTATTTTTATTTTATCAGGAAGGGCAGTCCTGGGTTAAGAAAGCAGAAACTGATTACATGTATCTAAGAGAGATCTCCCCTCTATTACTCAGTACTGAAGTAAAAAAAAATTAAATAAAGACATAAACCCAAGGAAAGACAGAAGAAAAGAAACTTGCAGAACAATTTTGTAATTTGAAAAGAAGAAGGATTAGTAGAAACTCATGAGGCTACATCTAAGCCCATGGTAAGGAAATCTGACAAAATGCAGACTCCTCAAAAAGTCTGGAGTGTGTCAGCACCAATAACTTTGGGATGAGGGCTGAAGAAGAGAGCTAAGTCTAGGAGGATCATATGGCATCTTCCTGAGAAGCAAGTAGGTCCTCAGAGTGTTATCCTTATCTCCGAGCTACTGTATGACTGCCCTCCTCAATTTCATTCAATAGTCAGAAGGTGCCCTTGTGGAGGGTGATGGAGAAGTTCTCTGGGCTAGAAAAGACCAGCCCCAGTTAAGGCATGGCTTTATACAGTGGACAAGGGAGTTACAGTGCACAGGGGATGCTGGCCCCCAGAGGTCTTTCCAAATTTGGTTCCCAGAACACTATTCTATGAATTCTTACCTTCCAGACACAGAATGGATGGCCTTTGCGTGGAGAGTCTGAGCTACCCAAGAAGAAAGGTGTAAAGATATGATATTATAGTTTCTCCAACAAAGGTTCTGTCTTCCTAGATTACCTCATAGTCAAGTTCATAATTGACAAATCCCAAATCCTGCTCAGAGCTTCCAAAAATACTTTATTCCACCTATTTTATTTACAAAAAGACAATCAAGGATGCCATGTTATCTGAGGAAAGACCGTGGCATGAAGTGTAGAGTTTTTAAGAATCAGAAAAATAATGAATAACTAGAAAAATTCACAGTGTACATGTGAAGAAAAAAACTTCAAAATGTTATCATTAAGATTCTTAGCATGATAAGAGAAGTTATTGTGGATGTAAGGTAAAAGCAGGGTATTACATATAAGAACTATTCTGGGTAAATGAACTGCTTAATATTACATATTTGAGGGTAATAGTGAAAACTTCAGTAGAAAAGTTGGAAAATATAGATGAGGAAATTTTCCAGAAAACAGAATAAAAAGACAGCAGGGACATAAGGAGAGGAAAGTTGAAGAACCAATTCCAGAGGCCCAAATTTAAATACAGGCATTTATAAAACAAAACAGAAAGATGGAGGGAAGATGTGATCAATTTAATATTCGAAAAGAAAAAGTGTTCAAAAAGTGCAGAAGCATTTCCCAGTCTTTAAAAATATATGTCAAATTACTTGACTGTTCTGCTCCAAGTCTTCTATTGGCTTCCAAACTCACACAGTAAAACCAAAGCCCTTCCAGTAGCCTGATAAGCCATATGCTCTGCCACTCCACCTCCACCCTCCAGCCTCCACTGTTTCCTTGGTGTTCCTACAGTTCTACAGCAATGCCCCCTTACCAGAGACTAGACCTCTTTTGCCCCAGGTATTCACATGATTTTTTATATTAATAAATGTTTTTGGAGCAGATTTAGGTTCCCAGAGAGTACCAATTTGCATTCCCATAAGAAATGAAACCTCACATCCTTGGCCGTTGGTGTTTTTGGTGTTTTGGATTTTAGGTGTGTAGTCCGAAAAACTGACTTGCAATTCCTTAATGACATATGATGTTGGACAACTTTTCATATCCTTTTTTGTCATTGTTATAATTTCTTTGGTGATGTGTCTGTTTAGATAATTTGTTTATTTATTAATTGAGGTTTTTTTTCTTATTATTGAGTGTGGAATGCTTTGTATATTTTACATACAAATATACACATATTTGATATGAGCTTTGCTAATATTTTCTTCCAGTTTGTTGCTTGTCATTTTATTCTCTTAATAGTCTTTCACAGAGCAAAAGTTTTTAATTTTAATAATCTAACTTATCATTGTTCATGAATCATACATTTTTGGTATTGTATCGAAAAAGTCATCGCCAAACCCACAGTCACCTAGATTTGGTCCTTTGTTAATTTTCAGATGTTTTATAGTTTTACATTTAACATATAAGTCTATGATCCATTTTGAGTTCTTTTTCATTGAAAACTATAAGATCTATGTCTAGATTCTTTTTGTTTTTGTATGTGGGTGTCCAGTTTTCCCAACACCATTTGTTGAAAAAACTACTGTGCCTCCATTGAATTGCATGTACTCCCCTTTCAAAGATCCATTCATAATTTGTTTGAGTCTCTTTCTGAGCTCTCTATTCTGCTCCATTGATCTGTCTATTCTTTCACTAGTCTGTACACTGAAGTCACTGTCATGATCACTGAGGCTTTATGTTAATTTTTAAAGTCAGATTTCTTCAGTTCCTCTGTTCTTTTTCAGTATTATGTTGGCTATTGTGGGTCTTCTTTTCCATATAAACTTTGGAATCAGTTTCTCAATATCCACACACACACACACACAAACATGCTAGGGTTTTAATAGTGATTGCTCTAAATCTGTAGATTCAAATAGATTAAGTTGGAAAGAACTGACATCATGCAAATTGAATCTTCTTCCCTATAATCATTGAATATTTCTACATTTGTTTAGATGTTCTTTGATTTACTTTATTCAAGTGTTGTAGTTTACATCCTGTAGTTCTTATACACATATTGTTAGATTTATATCTAAGCATTTCTTTCCTTTTTTTTTTTTTTTTTTTTTTTTTGGTGCTAGGGTAAATAGGGTTGTGGGTTTTTTTGTTTTGTTTCATTTTTTAAATTTCAAATCCCAATTTGTCATTGCTGGTATATAGGAGAGCAATTGGCTTAGAAATATAAATTTTGAATCCTGCAAATTTTATCATCAATTACTAGTTTCAGGACTTTTTTTTTCAGTCAGTTTTTTTCTACTTTCCAATCTGTATAGTTTCAATTTCCTTTTCTTGTCTTACTGCCTTAGTGAGGAATTCGAGTATTGTGTTGAATAGGACTGGTGAGAGGGACCATCTTTGTGTGGGCTGCAATCTTGTGAGAAAAATTTCTAGTTTTTAATTATTGTTTTAGTTTCATAATTTCTTAAAGAAAATACCATAAAATGGATTGGTTTAAACAATGGGAATTAGCTGGTTGAGGCTGAGAAATTGTCCAAATCAAGGTATCATCAAGACTATACTTTCTTTCTGAAGAAGAGCTGATGGTGATTTTTGGTTCCTCTGCCACATGTCAAGGCACCTGGCAGTGTCAGCTGGTCTCTCCTTCTCTTCTGGGTTTCATTGCTTTAAGCCTCTTGCTTCTGTGGCTTTCTCTCTCTTTGGATGAATTTTTATTCTCTTGTATAGGACTCCAGTAGTAAGATTAAAATTTATCCTAATAAGGAGGGCCACACCTTAACTGAAGAAACTTCATCAAAAGATTCTAGTTACAATAGGTCTATACCCACAGGTATGGATTAGATCTAAGAACATCTTTATCTAGGTTATCTACAGCTTCAAACAACCACAACTATTAAGTAAAAAGTTAACTGTAGGTTTTTTGTATAACTTTGAAGTTAAGGAATTTCCCCTCTATTTCTAGATTATTGACAGAGTTTTAATATGAATTGGTGCTGAATTTTATCAAATGTTTTTTCTGCATCTACTGATGTGATCATACAGTTTTTCTTCTTTAGCTTGTTGATGTGATGGATTAAATTAATTGATTTTCTAATGTTCAATCAGCATTGCATATCTGGAATAAATCCCACTTGGTCTTGGTGTGTAATTATTTTTACACATTTTTGGAATTCATTTTCTTTTATTTGGTTACATATTTTTGCATCTATGTTCATGAGAGATATTGGTCTATAATTTTCAATTCTGGTAATATCTTTAAGGTTTGGGAGCTAGAGTTATGCTGTCCTTATAGAATGAGTTGGGAAATGTTCTTCTTCTATTTTCTGGGACATATTTAGACACTTGATATCATTTCTTCCTTAAATATTCAGTAAAATTCACCAGTGAAACCATCTGTAGCAGTTTGATATGATTATAAATTCCAAAAATAGATACTGGATTATGTTTGTATTCTGGTCTGTACCTGGACATGATTGAGTTATGATTGGAGCTTTGATTGGGCCACATCATTAGGGCATTGAATCCCCACTCCTTGGTGGGTGGAGACTCAAAGATAAAAGGCATGGCAAAGAACAGATTTGGGGGTTTCTGATTTTGGAGTTTTGATGTTGGAGTTTGATGCTGAAGTCTTAAGCTGGAGCCCCAGAAAGTCAGCATGCAGAGGAAAGAGAAGCAAGCACCAGGAAGAGAGAACCTGAGCCTGGAGAGAACACAGAGGACTAGAAGAACACAGAGGAATATTAGACACAGCAGAAACCCCAGGGGGAAACACAGAACCATTCACCTGATAGTCTACAGCTAACTGTGTGGAGGGAGGCAAATTCTAGATAGCCTCATAGTGTATAGTTGACCTTGTGGAGAAAACAGAGGAGCTGAGCCCAGAGGAACCCAGAAAGCCTGAACCTTCTCAGATGTCAGCAGCCATCTTGCTTCAATATGTGAAAACAGACTTTGGTGAGGGAAGTAACTTATGCTTTATGGCCTGGTATCTGTAAGCTCCTACCCCAAATAAATACCCTTTATAAAAACCAATCAATTTCTGGTATTTTGCATCAGCACCCTTTTGGCTGACTAATATACCATCCAATCCTGGTCATTTCTTTATGAAGATTATTAATTACTAATACCTTTTATTTAATTTATAGAGAGGGTTTTTCAAGCCATCTGTTCTTTCCTGAATGAGATATTGCATTTTGTTTTTTTCAAGGAATTTGTCCATTTTATTTTAGTTATCAAATTAGTGGGTGTGGAGTTGTTTGTACTTTATTTTCCTTTTACTATCTATGGAATCAGTAGTCATGGTCTCTTTTTTTTACTCTGATATTCAGAAGATGTGACTTCTCTACTTTTTCCTTCCTTGATCTGGCTAAAAATTTATCCATTTTATTGATTTTTTTAATGGGTCTCACTTTTATTTTGTCTATTAATTTCTCATTTTTATCTCACTGATTTCTACATTGATTTTAATTATTTCTTCTGCTTACTCTGGATTTAATTTTGGATTCTTTAGTTTTCTTTCATGGAAACCTACTCTTACTGATTTTAGATCTTTCTTCTTTTCTAGCACATACATTCAACATATGAATTTCACCCTCAGCACTGCTTTTGCTACATCCCACAAATTTTGATAAGTTCTATTTTCATTTTCGTTTAGTTCAAGGTATTCTTAATTTCACTTTCCTCCTTGGTCCACTTGTAATTTCAAATTACGCTGTATAATCCCCCCAATTTTTGGTTTTTCCAGGAAATTTCTGGAATTGATTCCTAGTTTAAATGCATGTGGTCTGAGAGCATACTTTATAAAATGCTTTAAAAATTTTTAAGTATGTTTTATGCCCAGACTGTGGTCTGCTTGGTGAGTGCTCCATGAGAGCATGAATAGAATGTGTATTCTACTACTGGATAAAGTATTCTACTAATGTAAATTAGATCCAGCTGATTGATGGTGCTATTCAGTTCAACCCTTCCTGAGTTTCTGCCTGATAGAGTTGTTAATTACTAACAGAGGGATGTTGAAATCTCCAATTTTAGGAGTGGACTTGTCTATTTCTCCTTGCAATTAGTTTTTGCCTTGTGTGTTCTCTGTTGTTAGACATATACAAATGAAGGATCGTTACGGTTTCTTGGAGAATTGAGCCTGTTATCCCTCTGACATTACTCCTCTTTATCCCTGGTAATTTTCTTTGATCTGAATTCTGATTTTTTTAAGATTATTGCAGCTACTTATAAGCTTTAATTTGACTACTGCTAGCATGGTATACCTTTCTCCATCCTTTTAATTTTAATCTTTTTGTGTCCTTATATCTAAATTGGGTTTCTCATAGACTTCACAAAAAACGGGTCTTTAAGAAAAATCCACCCTGACAGGCTCTTTTGATTGATGTATTTAGACAATTCAAATTTATAGTCATTATTGATATAGTTAGATTAATAGTCACCACATTTTTAAAATTGTTTATATTCTTTGTCCTTATTATTTACTTATTTTTCTCGGGTGTTGCATCTTCTGCCTTGTATTTTTATAACTGAGCAGTTTACATGATTCAATTTTCTCTCCTGGTTTAGCATAACAATGATACTTATTTTCAATGTTTTTATTGCCTGCCTTAGTGTTTTCAATATACATTCATAACTAATCTGAGTCCAGTTTCAAATAACACTATAACACTATAATTATTCATGGTTAGTACAGGGACTTTATAACAGATTAGTCCCAAGCTTCCCTCCTATCCCTTGTAACATTGCTGCAATTTATTTCACTTATCCATAAACAGTAAACATCTAATATAGCATTGCTATTATTATTTTCATCAAATAACTATTTTATGTCAATTGAAGATAAAAAATATAAAATGATTTTGGTGGAGTGAGTGTACTGGCAACAAATTCCCTCAATTTTTTTTTTTTTGTCTGAGAAAGTTTTAATTTCACCTTCACTTTTGAAGACTATTTTCATAAGATAGAGAATTGTAGATTTTTTAAACACTTTTACTGAACTCTCTTCTGGCTTCAATTGTTTCTGAAAAATATTCCAAGTAATTCTTATTCTTGTTCTATAATTGTAAATATAGAAGTTTATTCCTTCTTTATTTTTTTGTCTCCTTTCAAGATTTTCTGCAGTTTGAAAATGATATGCAGATACATAGATTTTTTGGTATTTTTCCTACTTGGTTTTGTGTGAACTTTATATATCTGTACTTTGTTGTCTATCAATAATTTTGGAAAATTCTTAGCTATTATTACTTTAAGTATTTTTCTTTTCCTTTCCTCTTTTCCTTTAGTATTCCCATTATGTATATGTTCCATCTTTTAAAATTATCCCACAGTTTTTGGAAAGTCTGTCCATTTTCATTCATTCTTTTCTCTTGCATTTCACTTTAGAAGTTTCTACTGATATGTATTCAAGTTCATGGATTCTTCCATCTGCCATGTCTAGTCTACTGATGAAGCCCTCAAGGCATTATTTAGGTCTGCTTTCATGTTTTTCATTTCAGCATTTCCTTTTGATACTTTCTTAGAATTTATTTCTCTATGCTTACAATTCCTATCTGTTCTTGCATCATGTTGTACACTCTTCCCATTAGAAACCTAAGCATATTAATAGGTATTTTATTTTTTTAAAGATTTATTTATTTATCTCCCCACCCCCATTGTCTGCTCTCTGTGTCCATTCACTGTCCATTCTTCTGTACCCGCATCAGGAACTGATCCTGGGACATTCCAGAGTGAGAGAGAGGTGCTCAATCTCTTGCCCCACCTCATCTCCCTGGTCTGCTGTGTCTCCTATTGACTCTCTGTGTCTCTTTCTGTTGTATCATCTTGCTGTGCCAGCTCTCTGCTCAGACCAGCTTCTGCGTGGGCTGGCACTCCTGCATGGGCCAGTACTCTTCTTGGCCAGCACTCCACATGGGCCAGTACTCTTCTTGGCCAGCTCTCCATTTGGGCCTGCTCACCATGTAGACCTGCTTACCTTTGCCAGGAGGCTCCGGAAATCAAACCTTTTACCTCCCATATGGTAGATGGGGGGCCCCAATTGCTTGAGCCACATCATCTTCCCTAATCACAGTTATTTTAAATTCCTGATTTGATCTTTTCAAGATCTGAGTTGGTTTCTGATACCTGAGTCTGGTTCTGATGCTTACTTTGTCCCTTCAGACTTTGCTTGTGGCTTTCAGTATGCTTTGTGGTTTATGTGGACAGCCAGACATAATGCAATGGGTGAAAGAAACTAAGGACTTTATTGTGAGGTTTATGTATGATCAAGCTGTGTTTAATGTTTCCTGTAGATGTGTATGTCAGAGGAAAAACAACTTCCTCTATTGTCCTTGATTTGTCTCTTTTAGTGTCTTGTTTTTCCTAGCAATTCATTTTTAAATAGAGTGAGTCTTTTATAGTTATAGTAGTAATACTCTGTTAATAAGCAGGAGCTCTGTTGATGAGGTGGTAAGGTGTATGGGGATGAGGAGTGTTCTCTAATCCCATTATTAGGTCTCAGCCTTTTAGTGAACCAGTGATCCTGGGTTGTGGCCTTGAAAAATGCTTCTTTCAGCATCACTTAGGCTCTAGAAAAATCCATCTTGCTAAAGGCTGATAAAATACTTTTCCTTGAGGGCAAGCCTTTGCTAAGAAGAGAGTACTTTTGGCAAATTTCAAAATGTAAGTTTTCTCCTCTCCTAGTCTGATGCATGAAACCCTTAGAATGTGGTAGGGCTCCTGGAAGTAAAACTCACAACATTGTGGGGGCTCCCAAAGGCTGGGTTCCCAGTTTTTATATCTCAAGCTAGTTATGCTCAGGACTCCACTTAGTCAGTTACCCTTCAAGTTGTCCCTGCAGTTGCTTGTTCAAGTGGTAATTTCTCCTCCAGATTAGCTGTGATTCTCTCCTTTGATCAGTGTTTCCAGTTTTCAGGGCAATGGTTTGTTCTATGACCCTCAATACTCTCAAGAAACTAATAATGAGGAAGAATAGAATAGAAACCTAAGGAGGAAGGGGAAAAAAACCTAATAATGCACGCATAAAGAAATTGAGGCTAATGGCCTGCTGACTTACACAGGCTGAAGAAATGGCCTGCTAACATACATCAGTCTGCTGACTCACAGAAGCAAGTTAGGAAGGGTAACTTACAAGCACACACACCCAAGGGCTGTGTTATCAGAAAGAAGCCAGCAACATCATCACAGGATGGAAAAGAGGGAGAGAGCAAGAGAGGCTCCACCCACCCACGTTCAGCATACCTCACACCTCGTGAACAATGACCAGAGATAATCATCACTGGTCAATGTACCTGTAGAGGTCATGGACAGCAGACAGAATCCAATCATCCCACATCCTTAGGCACCCCCACACCCCTAAGTCCCTACACCCCTAAGCCCTTGTGTATCAGCACAGACCCATTCTGTATCCTCACGAAACAAGGGACCCCAGATTAGGACTTGCCATTTCTCTCCCTTGAGAATGCCCGCCTTCATTTCTGAAGGTGCGTTTTTTCTTCTCTTGTTTTACCACCTAAAAAATTCTCTGCTTTCCTAGTTAATATGTGGCTTGTCCTTGAATTGCTTCTATAAAGTTGAAATAATATTAAATCAGTAAAACCAGATCTACCATCAAAACAATTCTTTGAATAAATATATTTATAACATAAAATAAGCAATGTATGTATTCCCTTCCACATTGCTTCCTAAGAAATCTCCGTATGAATCACAATTCAATGCATGTATTATCAGCTATTTTGGTGCTAGAAAAAAAAGTAGTTTGCTGCCTTCAAGGATGACAGTGTAGTAGGAAAGTTCTACTTACAGACAAAAGATTATAACATATTTTGAAAATATTATATTACAAATATGCATGAATACAATGACTTCAGGGGTTTATTTTAATAATATAAAGTACATATCTTTGTTTAAGGTGTGAAGGGCATATGTACAAGGTATGATCAAATATAAAATCTAGAGGTGATTTAAGGATGTTTTTGTCTGATTATCCCCTATATTGTTATATCAATTAAATATGCATTAGATTTCAAAAAATGATTTCCAAAGTTCAACATATCAATATGCAACATTAGGTTATGTACTTAAGATAGTAAAATTGTTACTCCTATTTGTAAACAAAAGAGAAAAAATAAAAACAAACCAAAAAAATCCCTTCTGAGGTATGAGTGGCATGAGTAAATAGAAAAATAGCCTAATGAGAAAACTAACAAGGTGATTTATTTATTTATTTATTTAAATTTTATTATCTTTTTTTAGAGATATGTAGATAGCACAAAATGTTACATTAAAAAATATGAGAGATTCCCATAATCTCCCACTCCCCACACCATTCCTATTCCACCCATATCAACAACCTCTTTCATCAGTGTGGCACATTCATTTCATTTGATGAATACATTTTGGAACGCTGCTACACAGTATGGATTATATTTTACATTGTAGTTTAAACACTCTCCCAGTCCATTCAGTGGGTTATGGCAGGATATATAACGTCCTGCAAGTGTCCCTACAATATGATTTGGGACAACTCCAAGTCCCCAAAATGCTGCCATATCACACTTCTCCTTCCTTGCCCTCAGCAACTCCCATGGTCACTGTCTCCACATCAATGATACAGTTTCTTCAATTGCTAGAGTCACAATAATTCTATAGTAGAATACCAGTAAGTCCACTCTAATCTATATTTTATTCCTCCATCCTGAGGACCCTAGGATAGTGATGTCCACTCCACCTCTAAAGCAAGAGGGGGCTTAGATCCCACATGGCTGCTGGATAGGATTCTTCTACTTGCAGGTGTAGACTCTCTTGGTTCCATGGTGTGGTGGTTGACCATCCTCACCTCCCTGTTAGCTGACCTAGGTAAGTCCAACGAACTGGAGAGTAGGTGTTGCAACTCTGTTGAACCTCAGGGCCCAGCTGGCAAAAGGACAGTCCAGAGATTCAGGTCTCCTGAGCATATACCAACTCCAACACCAACCACAGGTTCAATAAAAGGGACAGAAGAAGCATGTGTAGAGAAGTAAAATCTGAGTCCAAATCCATCACACTGAGGAACACAAATTCCAAAGTAGGGCCCATGGCAAAACACTGAACTCCAGAGCTATCTGTCATGACTGTAGGACCTGTGTGTCTCCAAAGCCCTCAGGAGTACCACTACCTGGGGTTGTATCTACTTTGGCTGTCTCTGAGATCCTGCTGAGACATGCATAAGTGCAACCCCTCTAGTTACTTCCCAATTCATTTTGAAGTCTCTTAGCCATATAAACTCATTTGTCTTTACCATTTCCCCCCTTTATTCAAGGTCTTTTTCTAGTTGCAGCACCAACTGGTACTTGGTCATATTCCCTCAGTGCCAGGGAGGCTCATCCTCGGGAATCATGTTCCATGCTGGGGGTAATGCATTTACATGCTGAGTTTGGCTTAGAGAGGGGCCACATTTGAGCAACATGGTGGCTCTCAGGAGGTAACTCTTAGGCACCCTGCATCTCTAAGCTTGGTTGAAATTTCAAGCACACAGACACATAAGCATATTCATCAGTATCAAGGGCCTGTCATCAGGCCATCCTTCTTCACTGGTTTCTGCCCTTGCACTTTGGAGATTGTTGCTGTTCCATAGGGCAGTGTGATAGTGTTTCCCAGAATGGGAACTCAGCAATCCCTCTGTTGCCATGTCAAACTCTACCCACTATGTCAATACCCAACGAACATCCGAACATATCGATATACCTGATATGCATGCCCTGGAGAACTCCCTCCCACCCATGCATCCCCCATCAATGACACTCCACATCAGTGATCCTCCCCTGCCATAGTTGAACCCCTCTGTGATTCAAAACTTCTTCAAAAAAGAAGTCTAATATATTGCCAAGTTCAATTAATAGGAAAATGAAGTAGTAATGATAGGTTTAAAGACTACAAATAGAATATATAATAATTTAGAAAAACTAAAATAAAGCAAAAAATAAATTGGGGAATTAAAAAATGAAAAATAGCATAAATTTTTTTTAAATTTTTTGTGTTTAAACACTGTAATAGGCGTTGTCCTGTATGTACAGAGGCAAAGCAATCTCTTCCATTTCTTCCTCAGTGTCTACATCCTTTTTTTTAAATTATGTCTTCAAAAAAGTTTTAGGTTACAGTAAAGTCACATAAAAAATATAGGGGACTATCATATAGCCAACATCAAACCCTTTTCCCCCTTCCCCAGCAATGCTCTTTTTACATGTGAATGTTACATTTGCTGCAAGTGACATACAAATTGAGAAACATAGCTACTAACCATGATTCCATTATGGTTTACATTATTATGGTTTACATTTTAGACTGCACACATTTATAAATTTTTGGTTACATTATGGTTTACATTTTAGACTATATACTTTAATAAATTTTTGGTGAAATTTAACATGGTCTGTATCCATCATTGCAAGATCATACAGAACACTTCCATTGTCCCCCAGTTACCCCCTCTTCCATCTATTCCATTCTTTTCTTCCCCTCCCCTAGGGGCCCACAGGGACAAACAAGCTACACTGCTTGAAGGATAAGATTCATAGATACTTTCAATGATGCTGAGGGCTTGACACACTAGTCTGTCCTTCTTCATTAGGAGCCACCCATGCTCTCAAGAGACACCCTCCCCTGTGTTTGAGAACATCAGGTCTCCCCAGGATGGGGGTATAACAACTTCCTGCTCATTGTATGGGTCTCCACCCACTGATATAACACACTATGACAAGATGAGCACTCACACACTCCTTAGAAGCCTGCCCCAGATGCATCCTGTGCCAGATGCCCCCTGTCAAACACCTTAAACCATTATTCTTCCTTATGATGTTTTCTGAAGAGTTCTCTCAACATTATAGTTTCTACCACATACCTGACAATCTCCCGTGTTCACCTTTTCCCTCCAACCTTCCCCCCAATTCCTTGGACCATCTGACCCATCCTCCTAGACTTAGCCCTAGCCCCCGCAAGCCTGCAAAACCCAACCCAATAGTAACCCTATGCCCCATCTTATCCCTTCACTGCACAACTACTTACCTACCCTTTATCATAGATTTCGCCCATGTGAGCCTTGGTTCACAACCTTCCTCCCCCCCCCCCCCCATTTCCTGTATGCCTACCTTCCAGTCTCTAGCTCTCTGAGACAGCTTGATTTGCTTAATTCATACATATTTGTCCTTCAATGCCTGGCTTGCTTCACTCAACATAAGGTCCTCAAGATTCATCCACGTTAACCCATGTGTTAGTACTATATTCCCTCTTACAGCTGAGTAGTATTCCATTTTATGTTTATGCCACATTTTGTTTATCCATTCATCTCTTGATGGGCATTTGGTTTGATTCCAACTTTTGGCAATAGTGAATAATGCCGCTATGAACATTGATGTGCATATATTGGTTCATGTACTTAACAAGGTGATTTAAAACTGTGACAATTATTGACCTGGAGCAATGTAAACCAGATCACTCATGAGTAAAAATGGTGGAACCAATACACATACTGATGAGGTAGTCATTTTGTTATATTTTGCCATGTGTTATTTTTCCATATTTTGTTTATTCTATCATAAAGCCTAATCTCTAAATGCCAGCAAAAAATTCAGCAAAATGATTACTCTTGTGTAAAATTGTCAGCTCAGTAGTTGGCACCAATTCAGACAAATCATACATCCCCCCCAACATGTAAAATTGCCCCAAATATGTAACGAAAGCATATTTGTAAAATGATTTATCACTTAAAACATAATTTTAGTCATTTTTAATTTTGAAAAAATTTTCGATTTGAAAAAACTGTCCTATCCTAAAAATTCATAAGCATGCATGTGAGAAAGAGAAAATAGTAAGAAAAATAGTCCATAATGTTCTAAGTTTTGGTGATAGTCCTAATGATTGCAACCATGAAAATATGTGAGAAAATATCTCAGTTTAAAAGAACTGTGCCCTTTGAGATATATAAAAAAATGTTCTGTGCCAGAATATTATCACTATGAAAACAGATTATCATTAACCATGTAAAACATGGCACTATTAAAGTCTACAAATTGTGGGGAAACAACATTGAAAATAGAAAAAAAAATTCCAATATAACATCAGTGGGAAATTTGTATTTACCCCAGAAAAAAAAGGGAGAAAGCAAATTATGTTCCTCCTTTTCAGAACACATCTTCCTCCTCCCCTTCTTACCAACTGCCAATTAGTAAATAAGATCCAGGGGGGATATTTAAAATACTGGTCATCCACTGGACTGTACACATTGTCTTAACACGGTTTGGCGCTGTGCTATAGGTCGACTCTCATCAGTAACATGCTTATTCTCCTCAGGTCTTCATTATACTCAGCAAGTGGAAATCTTGTCAGCATGTGGTTTTTCTGCCCTTTCCTGGCAGCTGTCAGATTTGTACTTATGTAGCAGCCAGCCGCACATGATTGTTTCCAAGGAAAGGATACATCACATCTCTTTGACATTGCAAGATCTGACCCACTGCTTTAATTAGCATTTTTAAAGAAAGGAATTTGAAATGACAGCAAATCTTCCCTGCTCCTTTCTATATTCCAGTTTGCAAGCTGCATTCAAAATCAGTTGTGGATCCAGTCAAAATTAACTCTGAGATAATACCTTAAGCACGCTTGTATAATTTTGGTGATAATTATAAATGAGAATAATTCATTTTAACTGAGATTCTGATTGAAAACATAAAATTAAATTTCCCCAAATGCAATCTAGAGTTAAAAATCACACTGTTTTTATCATGATAAGATATAGTTAGAAACCAGATATATTCATAATTTGCCATATTTTCATAGCTCTTAAAATGGTCCATCACCTTATACCGTTAACTCAATGCACAAAAAACAATAAGGTCAAGATGGTAGAGCTCTCTAAATGAACATATTTGTCATTGGGTTGGAACCCTGTGTCTACAAAATGTGGCACATATCATGTTATCCTGTTCTTTCACAGAAGAGAATGTCAAACTGCTTTGACTTTGAACGATTTGACCCTTTATTTTCCTTAGTCTGCCAGAAAAGCAGTGAGCTGAAATGGCAGAAAGATTTCTCCGTTCCTTGAAGAGGATATTTGAATAACGAGACTTCCCTCCCTTCTGATCAATTGTAAATTGACAAACCAAGCCACAGCAGTCTAAATTTAGGGGAATCTTTTCTTTATCTCACTATCAAGATCCTTTTAATTTGCAGAGTTTCTTAACAGCAAACAAATATGTCTTACCCCCCACTTCAGAGGATGTAAGAACAGATGAGAGAAGAGTGTAATGGTTTTGATCTCATTAGGATATCGACATTAGTGGGGGAGCAATTATATAAGTAATTGACTATACTTTACCCAGGATCTGGAGGGGGTCATTCAGAAGACCCATCATGTACTATCATTCATCTTCTGCTGTGTGCCCATGTGTTAGCTTCTCAGCCCTTGCCGGCATCTGGCATTTCAAAGTGCGATGTATTGGTTACTGCTACCTACATGTGACTGTTCAAACCCCTGTTCTGTCAGGGAAACCTAATAAGTTACTCCCACCTTGGCATTTTTGTGTTTTCCTAGAATTGAGAATGTGCATAAGAACAGGTGAAATTTTTAGGCCTCTCATAATTATTAATTAATGATTCTTTGTCCAGGGAAGCTTTTATTACATAGGATATGTTCTCACTTAGAATTGTTTATACAAAGGCATGTTCCACCTAATATGTGTTAATATGGCCCACAATTTTTCATGAACTTTTAATTTTAGAATAGTTTTAGATTTACAGAAAAATTTGATATGCCCATGTACTCCAAATCCAGTTTATACAACCGATAACATCTTACATTATTATGGTACTTTAGTCACTTAGGAAACTAATATCAATATATTATTTTTAACTACCGTCCATACTTTGTTCAGATTTCATCAGTTTTTCCTAGTGTCAGATCTTTCTTCCAGGCACTGATCTAGATAACTACATTACATTTGGTCCATAAGTCTTCTCAGGACTCATCTTGGAAGTGACAGTTTCTCAGACTTGGCTTGTTTTTGATGACCTTGACAATTATAGGAGTACTGGTCAGGATTCTAGAGAATGTCACTTCAAAGGTGTTTGTCTGATGTTTCTCTTCTGATTAAATTGCATTTACAGGCTTTGGGGAAGAAAACGACAAAGGTAAAGTGTCATTCTCATCACATCATATCAAGAGAAACTGCTATGCACATGACTTATCTCTGTTGATGTTGATGACCTTGACCACCTTTGTGAAGTAGTATTTGTCAGGTTTCTACTCTGTAAAGTTATTTTTATCTCCTTTTCCATCCTCTGCTCTTTGGAAGGAAGTCAATATGAATAGCCTAAAGTACTTAAAGCAGCCTTTAAGGAATGGGTGGGAAGTATATATGCCACCTCCTTGATGGCAGAATATCAACATAAATTATTTGGATTCCATTCTTCAGCACAGGTGATTTGCCTTTCCTTCACTGTTTATTTATTTAGTCCTTTGTTTACATCAGTAAGGATCATGGCTATTTCTTCTATACTTTGGGCTATAATCCAATACTACTTCATTTATTTTGTTAATCAAACTGTTCCATCATTGCCAATAAGAACCCTTTCAGTTGACTGCAATGTCATTTTGACATGTCTTCATTGTTTTTATGTTGTTGTCCATTATCTGTTTTGTTTTTATTTTTCACTTTTATATATTCCTTTCTTTCTGACTCTACAAGATGCTCTGACCCCATCTTATTATATCCCCTTCCCCAGTCCTAGATTTAGCCATTTCTCTAAGGGTCTCTAGGTGTTTTTGTTAGAGAATAGTATTAGAAACCACTAGCTGAGTGCTCTCTGTGCTCCTTGCTACTGGGCTGCTGTTGCTTCTAGGTCCTCTCAGCTTATAAAGCAAGGAAATAGAAGTGCATATACTAACCTGTGTATAGACACGTGACTATAAATATTGCTAAATGCATCCTTTTGCATTTATATTTGCTTAAATGTGGGTTCTTACTAATGTCTATAATGCTAATCCATAACCACATGGACCATTCTAGCTTTCTCCCTTGTTTATCTGTATAAACTATATATAGATAATTTAACAGTCAGAAGTCTAGCTCCCATCATCCACCACATATTTACTCAATTGTTCACTTCCAGTATAGATGTATACTGGTTTTAGAATTGTTAACCTACACCCACATGGGATACAACTTTAGCAACTAGAATGAAGTGCTTATGTAGTATTCTCTTTGACTTCAACTTTATTCTTATAGACAATTGTAGGGAGCCACCCGCTGTGAGACCTATCTACAGCCTCCCACAACATGGCAGAGTTCACAAATCTGCCCTGTCATTTCCTTATTCTTCTCCTCCCTGCTTCTTTGTTCTCCCCCTCCCGCCACTACTCAGGTGACCACAGCAATACGTATGCGCAAGGCGCGAAACTCCGCAGACCCGGTGCGAAATGTCGGTCAATCCCCTCCTTGGACATCTGCCACCCACAAGACCAGCCTATCACCTATGTACACGTTCCCTTCCCTCTCTATATATTCCCATGTTCTACCCCCAATAAACGAGGCTTGATCAGAACCTTGTCTTGTCTCCATTCTTCTCTCGACTCCTGCCCTACCCCGCTTCTTCCCACAGGTCCCTGGACTCACCCCCACCGGCTCGGGCAGACAATGTTCATTTTTAAAGTTACTTAGGTCAATAACTTTTTCCTGCACCCCTTTATTGAGGTTTCTTCACACATTTGTAATATAGCTAGATTATTTTATCATATTCTTCATTCCATTCTGGGATTCCCCAACCTCCTAAATTGTTTTTATTTTTAATTTGCATGCATTTAGGTGCCCTCTGTGGAGATAAGAAATATGTGGTGGCATGTAACCACTATTGCAATAGTACACAGTAGAGTATCACAATACACACTTTTAAAAATCTATTCTTATGCCATATTAATTGTTTCTGGCAAAGTCACATTTATTTGGAGAGGTCCCTGGCATAAAGTAAAGAATCAATAATTCTGAAAATTGCTAACATTCGCTGTGATTTAGAAAGTTAGATTTGATAAAATGTTTTCATTTCAGTCTGAGATTCCTACTTAAGGATACCAAAGTTAATGAAACACAAAAATCTACTCAAAGACCAAAAGGATCAAATGGCAATTTTCTAAGTGGCTCTATAGTTTCTAGAAAGGTGTCTTTAAAAAAAAAAAGTAAAAGTAGAGGAGTAGTATATGCCTAGCACACAAGAAGCTGTGACTCCTACCTTTATTTTCTCTCATATTAGTTTAATTTTAACGTATAGATTATCAGTATCATAGAAATCTGTCTTTGTTTAAAATAACTAAATTGATAATATAAAATATCAATAGTTACTGGGATTTTAGAGTACAGTAAAATTTCTTACCAAATTTTTCCTTTATAGCAAGTGAAAAGAATTCTGCTTATGTATGAAACTCTAGAATATTTAGCTGTAAGCTATGGAGTTTGCAATGTAGAACCCAGTTTAAAACATCAGGCCAGCATGAAGTAAACTGCCACAAGATCATGTATTGGCAAAGCCTTACTTGGCCTACACTAGTGATTGGAGGGTTCAATATTTGTTAATGCAACTAATTCAGAGTTAAAAGGAAAGAGTGGCAACATTGGCTGCCCTAAGAATTAATATGGGTTATGACTTGGTCCTCAAATATTTCACTGACAAGAAGAGTCCTAGGAAGTAGGCATAGGTAGGTGACAAAAGCTGTTATTGTGGTCAAATCTACTCCCAAGATTTGCATCTAGAGTGGACAGATGGATCATTTGGGAGACAAATTTTGGGCCTTCACACCTGGAAACCCATCCCAGTAGTGCCTAGCACATTGATGACACATAGTGGGTATTCAGAAATATTTGTTAAGCGAGTTAATGTTTTTCAGTCTTCATTTTCATATAGTTGTGCTTATAATGTCTGTGCATAGTGAAATGGAAATTATTTTATGAATCAGAATTCTCCGGTCTCTAGAGGGGTCAGACCAGCCTGCCAGGTTTGGAATTCTGAGGGAGGCATTTGTGGGGAAGTAGATTTTACTTTCTTAGAGGGCTTAACAAGGCAAGGAGGGACACTTATCAGGAGTCAGGAGTCTACATGTGGTGGCCACGTGAGAAACCTCTGAGATGAGTTAAAACTTCATGGGCCCAGCGGGAGCAATCTTCAGTCTCCTCTGGGAAATCAACCATGAAGTGCTCAGTGTGATTCTTTCCATCTTGGAAAAATACAAAGAAGCATATTTTTATGCCTGGTATTGATGGAAGAAGTGAATGATAACATGCGCTACATGGGTCATGTTCTAGGCTCTAAGCTAGAGTTTGGAGTAAGAGAAATGAGGACTTCCTAATTTTTTATGGTTTAACAAGATTGATAGTAAGGAGGGAAAAACTGCACTACCAAACTTTTGACTTCCATTAAACCCTAATTTATTAGTTACTCTAAGAAGGCGTAAGGGCATATATTTCTCTTGGCTTTTTCATAATTATTACAAAAAAGTTTTGCATGCACAAGATATTTTTTAGTTATTTTCATATATAGAATGACTTGTACCAATATGTCCAAAATTACATTTTCATGTTTATTTTGTTTTTTTCTTGCTTTGTTTGTGTGTATGTGTGTGTTTCATTGTTACTGATTTTTGCTGTTATTATCCCTGTACAGAAAAATTATTCTTTGGAAGCCTATTTAGTACATAAGTCACCTCTCTAGACATTGTCTATTGACATGTGATTTCATTCCACAGGAAACCACAACCAGCCCAGGAGAGACATTAGATCTCAACTGGAAAAAAACAAGCTACCCTAAAATGGAATGGTTTAACTGAACTTTGGACCTGAAACTGGGAATTAGCAGCCCCTGATGCTTGAAAGGGCAGAAACTCTGCACAAAGGATGCTTGAGACATGCGTTTTGCTCTAAGTTAGGGTACCCTCTCCATGAGGTGAATATAAGCCCTATGCTCAGGCAGCAGAGTTGTCACTCATCTGCAATGTCAAGAGGGGTGTGTGGAGTCACCATCTACTGACACTTACCCAAGCAGGCAATCTCCACAGAGGCCATGATGGCACTGCCTTCCCTGCTCTTCAACCCTTTGTGCCGTGTAAGTAATTAAGAGATTTTCAGATTTGCTGAAAATCTCTGTTGTACCGGAGCCTGGGTTCCCAAGATGCACCATGTAGCAACTTGTTCTGCAACATGGCATAACACAACAGTAGTTTATAATATGTAATGATTACTAGCTGAAATGTGTTAAATTAATAAGCAAATGTTTCAACTTCTAGAATGTATAGCAGAACTTCAGACAGGAGGGTTTTCATTTGATCATCATTTCATCCATTCATTCATCCCACAAGTATTTACTGACAATCTACCTTGTACTAGAAACTATGCTAGGCTGTGAACAAAACATACAAAAATCCTCTGTCTTCATGGAGTTTAAGTTTTCACTATTCAACACCTAATAAAATTATTCTAATTGACCTTTTGAATAAATCTTAAAAATAGAAGACTGAGTAAAAATCAAATTCTACTACATTACAGAATGGGAAAAATTATATAAGGTTTAAAAATATTCAAAAGCATATTCCATATTTTTTTCTTTATCAGGAAATGTCTTTATTTCACTTTAATTTTTTAATATAATAAACTTTATTTTTAAAGAATTTTTAGATTACAAAAAAGTTACATCAAAAGTGTGAAGGATTCCCATGTAACCCCCTCCCTCTCCCACATCATGCCTTATTTTTTAAAATGTAGCAGTACAATTTATTATGATGTATCTGTAAAATCACTTATTTAAAAAGTGCACATTTAAAAAAATGACTCACTTGTAGTAAGAACTAATCTACCTACAGTAATAATCTAAAAAATAAAACCATCATTGTGACATTTATCAATATTTCATGTCTAAAGCATACTGAAGGAGGAAACTACTGTTGTTATAACTTCTTTAAAGCCAGAATCTTAAGCACAAATCAGAATTAAGAGAAACTTCAGAATGTTCAATTTGCATGCATTTTTGACTGAACTTTCAAAGATTCCACATATAACAAAACCACAACTTTGAATCAAAATTGATTTTAAAAACATTTGAGCTTTGTAACAAACTTAACTCCACAGAAGCAAGGAAAAGAGTGAATAGTAACAGCATTATATTTTTAGGAGAGAAAGCAATCACTTATTTCCTTTATCATAAAACAAAAGTCAATGAGTCAAAATTTTAATAATGCTGACCAAGTTATTTACTATTCAGGAATTTGCTTTTCAAGTTATGTTTTAAAATGTAGCCATCTATATATTTGGATTAAATTAAATTTTTACATCAAAAACATTTTGCTCAGAATTCTAAACTTAAGAATAAACCATAACTTATCAAAGCATAATCCAAATATTATACAGTAATGTTACCATTTAGAATTATATGCTTCATTTGAGCATATTTTTTAGATAAAAATATATCTGTAATCAAAACATCACTGCATTCAGGACAGCAGTTACCTATAGAGAAAAGTAAGAGAATACCTTTGGTAAATGATACAGAGGAGGCTGTCTGTAATTCTATGTGCCTGTTTCATTCATAAGCAAATGTATGGGCTTTTATTGTATTGATCTCCATATTTTTTAATTTTTTACCTACTATCTTTAATAATAAAAGACACCATAGAAAAATCACACTTTGAATTTCTAAACATGTTAGGTAGTTTCTGAGCACCTTGTTTCATTGGGAAATGTTTCTATTACAAAAATTATTATTGAGATTGAATTAGTATGGCATATTATTTATAAAATAACTTATAAGGATTAGCATCTGTTAAATTGTGGCTTCCTATGTATGAACTTCATACATTTCTCCATTTATTGGTCTTTTGGAAAAAAAGTCCTAAAAAGTATTACAATTTTATCTTAAAGTGCCTTGTATATGAAATTTATTCCTACATACCTTAGAATTCTTCTTGTTATTGAAAAATATCTTTTTATAGTTTATTGCTGGGCTAGAAATATCATTCATTTTTTGTATATACACTTAATATATATACAACAACTTTGAGGTTTTGTTTCTTAGGCAGTCATATATATTCTAATATAACTTTCATTGGCTAATACCTCCTATAAAATAAGGTGGTGAAATGGGCATCCCTGACTTATGTTTATTAAATGTAGCTTCTAATATTTTAGAACTATGTGCATTTATAGTTGTAGTTTATATATATATATATATATATATATAAAATACAATGTGTATAATATATTTAACACACACCCAAAAGTTTATCACAGAAATGCAAGAATGGATTGTTATGAGAAGATCAGATTATGAAAGTACATAACTCCACACTGATAGATTAAAGAAGAAAAGTCGTGTGCTCATCTCAGTTGATCCAGAACAGATCTATGAAGTACTTGTTCATACCTCTTACCTATTTTCCTGTTTGGTTATGAATCTTTCTTGATAACTTTTAAGGGTTATTCCTAAGTCTGCATTTTGATCCTTCCTTTTTTATATTGTGTTTGGAGGGTCTGTTTTGATAAAGGGAGATCTTTAATTTTGAATTTGTCAAATTTGTCAAACTTTACATCATTATCTAGCCTAGTTTTTTTTTTTTTTAGTTCAATAAAAATTTCCCTTCTCCCCATGTGAAAGAGCTTATCTTTTCCATTTACTAGTAAGAATTGTAACATTTTTCCTTTCTTGTTTTAGTTTTTAACTCATTTGGAATTTAGTTTTGTAAATTCTGTGAAATAGAGATCCAATTTAATTTTTTCCCCACACTGATAATCAGTCATCCCAGGAATAGTGGTTTGTATTTAGAAGCATACAAATTTAAAGTACAAATGTCTTATAATGTGCACAATCCTTTTTTTCTGAAGATTTTTTGGTCTCCAATATAGCTATACCAACTTTCTTTAGAGTCATAGTTTCCAAAGAGCAATTTTCAATCCTTTTAATGTTTGTCTTTCAACTTCTCTCTCATTCATATAATTAACATATGGATAGATTTTTTTGCTCTAATTATTTGTGGCTTTTATTGGGAGATGAAAAAACCATTTAGATAAATCATGATTATTTATATATTTATATTTATTTCAAGCTATTACTTTGTGATTGTTGTTTTCCCAGTTTTCTCCTTTCCTTCTTTTGGGTGATGGTAATTTTTTTTTTCCTCATTCCATGCTCCATGCCCTCACTCTATCCACTCTCCATTCTTCACAGTATTACTGTGGAATATTCACTTTTATTTCATCAAAATCAGTTGTTTTCTTGAATTTATAGCATACACATTTAACTTTGTTCCACAGATAATCAGTATTTCAGTCTATTTCAAAAATAAAAATTAAAAATCAGCATGCCTTTCTAGGTTAAATGTTATTGGTGTCTACCAATTTGAAGTTAGCATTGCTGGGTTGTCAAGTTTGACATTTTTTTTCTTAATCATCAATTTGAAGGTATGTGTTTTTATCTTCAAATTCCCACTGCAACTTTCAAGAAGAGTTCTGTTACTGTTTAAAATTTAGGATTTCTCTAAGCAATAAATCTTTTCTCTCTGGTTAATTTCAATATATTCCCTTTGTATCAAATGCATTTCAGTTTTCCTTCAATGTATTTAGGAGTATTTGTATATGTATTTATCCACTTAGAATTACTTGGACCTTCTGAAAACTCTACATTCATATGTTTCTTGAACCCTGAATATCTGAAACTGTTCTTTACTTTTTGTTGCTTCCCACCCACCACCCATTCTATATATAATCTCACTCTGAAACTATTCCCAGATTTCTATGAAACCTTCCCAAGGAATTAAATATTCCTTGATGCCTTTCATGTTTTATTTTTTTATCTTTCAGTTCTTCATTCCTTTTAATTTATTTAGAGTGATCTTCCAGGTCACTAATTTTCTCTTTTAATATGTTGTTCATTTTAACCTTTCATTGAATTTTTAATTTTAGATGGATGATATATTTACCACCCTATTGGATTTATTTTAAAAATTGATCTAGTCATTTTTGCTAGTGTCATGTTTAGTATGTGATTGCCACTCTATTTTATTTATTTAATACTGTAAATGTACTGATTAGATTGCAAGCTATTGGAGTATTTGTCTCTTTAATCTAATCATGTATCTCAAGTGCACAAAACTGTTACTGGATCATAAAAGATGAATCTATTCCTTTTTATTGTTGTTTTTGCTAATTCTGCCACATGATGGGATGTTTCCTTGTATGTTTTCTGGTATGTTGTTATGAGTTATTGTATGTGTGTGTCATGTATTGAAATATATAAATGGATTTTTATGAAGCCTTGTTTGAAGTGAGTTCATCCCTGGGGAACTGTATTTGCTTATGCCAGGTGCTTGGGAATATGCAAAACTTAATTTACTTTTAAAAATTCCCCTTGCATTTCTTACACTATACTATTTTGTGTTGATCTGTCTCTATGAAATTCCAAAAGGGGAAAAATTGTAATACTTCCATCCAGATTCTTAAATCTTCCTGAATGTCTGCTACTGCAGGGTGGATTTCCATAAACCTTAAGGTGTTCTCACTCTGTAATTATAGCTTCATACAAGATAAGCTCTGTTTCCCAGTCTTTTAAGGGATTCTGAAGCTCTAGGCCATCTGACTGCCTGGATGTTTCAGAGTATAAATATTGTCACTCTCCCTTCCCTCCTGGTTCTGACACTGCACTTGATTATTTCTTATCCCCTCCCTGCCCCCCAATCTGCAATGAACTTATGTTGCTAAGTTCCTATTTATGTAAAGGGAGAGTTTTTATATTTTGTGTAGCAATTTAGGTAACTTTCAGCACATTCAGATTCTAGTCCCCATATAGACATATTAACACCTACTTTTCCTAGCAGTCATACCTTGTTCTGTTTTCTTCTAATCTTTGCCTTTACTTTTATTTTAATATAATGTCTTGCATCTTTGAATAATTTTATTTTATCTTGTACTTCTATTTTAAATGGCCTTTTAAAAATATTTTCTATCTGATAATTCAGTTAGAATTCTGCTGTATTTGTTTCTGTTGGTTTCTTCTTTTTTTGTTGTTTTTGTTTTTTAACCATGGTGGTTTGTGTCTCGGTATGGAAAGCCTAAGTGCTTCATAGTGAAACTTTCTCTGCAAGGCCATTAAAAGCAAGTCTTTTTTTTTTTTTTAAGAAACTTTAGATTACATAAATGTTACATAAAAAATATAGGGGATTCCCATATGCTTCACACCCTACCCCTTCCACACTTTCTCACATTAACAACATCCTTCATTAGTAGGGTACATTTGTTACAACTGATGGACACATATTGAAGCATTGCCACTAACCATGGATTATAGATTACATTATAGTTTATACTCTGTCCCATGCAATTTTGTAAATTATGGTAAAATATATAATGGCCTGGGCCTGTATCCATCATTGTAATGTCATGCAGGACAATTCTAGTGTCCCCAAAATGCTCCCTTATTACAGATATTTTTCCCTCTCCCTCACCTCAGAAACTCCAGTGGCCACTGCCTCCACTTCAATGATAAAAGTTCTTCCATTCCTAGAATAACTTTAAGTCTATAGTAGGCTAATAGTAAGTCTACTCTAGTCCATTGTTCATTCTCCAATCTTGAGGATTTGGGGATGGTGATGCCCACTCTGCCTTAATTGAGAGGGGGCTTAGATCCCATGGGACAGATGGATGAAACTATCTTGCTTGGAGTTGCAGACCCTCTCTGTTTCTTGGAATGGACATTGTCCATCATCATCCCCTTGTTAGTTGTCCTAAGTGAGTCCAGTGAACTGAGAGTAGGTGTTTCAACTCTGCTGATATTCAGGGCCCAACTAATACCTGTTCATATCAAAGATTTAAGTCTCTTGGACATACACCAATCAAGTATAGTACTAACTATATGTTTCAAGTAGAAGGGCCAGAAGAAAAAATCAGTCTTCTTAGTTTCCAAGAGCCACAAATACCCACCAAATAGCTAGAGTTTAAGTGGCGATTATATTCTATTTTTGTTCCCTGTTAAACTTCCCATTGGGGATTTCTTTGTATCTTCCAAGTTAAATTTGGAATTGAGAGACAGTTATATTTTGTCTGACATTTTCAGGTGTTTTCTTACTAGGAGAACTTTTTTATTATTTCCTCTGCTACATTATTTTTGGACCCAATTGATTTTGTTCTTAAACTAATAATATAAATTAATGTGCAGCAATTCTTTGATAGGTGAGACAGATTTTAACTGAACTTCTCTCATACCTATATTAATTAGCTGTCCACCCAAAATTCTATCTTAAGTCTTTTGACTCCAGCTACGATTTTTATTTCCACTAGGCAAATTTATACTTGCTCAACACTCCTTTACATCCTAAAGCAAGATATTTTTCTGAAGCAACAGTGTTGTCCTTCATTTCCTCAAGAAAGGCTCAGGATTCAGAGGGTTCCAATTTAATCCCAGTTTACAGAGTTGTGAGTTATCATCCTACAAATTAGATATTCGTTGCAAGATTAAAAAATAGTTATCACTGCACAAATCAGGTATTAATTTCAAGATAAAAAAAATAGTAAGTTTAAATTGGAGAAATCTGGCAGATAACTCCTTAAGCAAATGATCAATGTCAATGTCACCAATATTAGAGACAAAAATATGAAAAAATCAAATACAAGACAACAAGAATAAACAAAAGCAGATAGCATGTCAATTCCTGGGCCTTTGTCTACTCGAAAGGGCTCTGTGATGGTTTAAAGTTATGTGGACCCCAGAAAATCATTCGTAGATCTAATCTATCCCGGTACTTGAAAACGTTTTGTAAGTAGGGTCTTTTGATTAGATCACTTTGGTTAAGGGCGCTTTGATTAGGTTATTTCACTAAAGCATGGCCCAGGGGGGGTCTTAATCCTCTTTCTGGAGTCCTTTATAAGAAAATGAAATTCAAAGGAAAAAGGAAAAAAAAAAACAACAACACAGAAGCCAGGACCTGAAAGCAACAAAACCTGGAAGAGAAGGGAGGGACCAGCAAACACTGTCATGTGCCTTGCCATGTAACAGAAGGGTCCAGGATCACTGGCAGTTGGTCTTCAAAGATAAAGCATTCCCTGATGATTCCTTGATTTGGACATTTTTTACAGTCTCGAACCTATCAGCTGGTAAGCCAATAAATAACCATTCTAAAAGCCAGTCCATTTCTGGTATATTGCTTTCACCAGCCCAACAGACTAAAACAGGCCCTTTTTATTAATTTGCACAAAAATTCTCAGAAACTACTAATTGCTCCTTATTCTGTTCTGTGGCTTGAGTAATTAATTCACTCCATTCATTAAATAAACGATAATATGCTCCTGTAACATGTCAGGCATTTTTCTAAGTTCTGGGCATAGAACAGTGAGGAAAATTGACAATGTTCCTGCTTATATTGAGTTTACATGCCAGTGGAGGGTGACAGAAATAATTTGAATATAGTAACAATGTCTAGGAATAAAAATGCCCCAAGGAAAGGAGATAGAGAGTAAGCATAATAAATATTATGCTTTGCATGAGAGATAAAGAAGTACTCTCTGATAAAATTGACAATAAGAATTAAGAGAGTAAGCAAGTCATAAAGATTTCTGTACCAGGCCAACTAAACACTGATAGAATAAGTATGCTTGCCCTATATTAGTAAAAGAAAGGGAAGCAAAGGGAAAGGGGAAGAAGAGAAGGGAAGGAAAAGAAACCAGAATACCAATGTGGTAGGACAGAAATGAATGAAGTGGTAGGAAATTAGTTCTGTTAAATAGCAAGGGATGGTCATCAGATCATGTCAGGCAGTAGTTTTCAGCATTGATTCTATATTTGAATCCTCTGGTGGGATTTTTAAAGCACCATTTTCTAGGTGTCATCACCAAGGATCCTGATCTAATTCACCTGGAGTTGGCAATTAGCATTGATATATTTTTAATGGCTCCCAAGACAAATTCCAACTTGTAGCCAGGCATCAAGAATCACTGATGTAGAGACTTGAACGCCTTGGTATGTTTTTAAAATTTACCTTGGTGAAACAGGAACCATCTGAAGGAAGGTTTTGAGTGGAGAAATGACAGAGTCTGACTTACTTTTAAAAATGGTCCCTCTGCCTGCTCTATGGAGAACAGGCTGGAGAAATAAATTGACAGTTAAATAGGTTACTGCAATAATCCAGGGGCATATGTTAGCTTGAACTACGTTGGTATAGCTGGGGTAGCGAGGAGTACTTGTTTTATAGATATATTTTTCGCTATAGTCAATCTAAGTAGCCAATATTTAAAACTTGTGGTGTGAGAGAAAGGACAAAAGATTTTTGTCTAGGGAAACGGACTTTGGCCCAGTGGTTAGGGTGTCCGTCTACCACATGGGAGGTCCACGGTTCAAACCCCGGGCCTCCTTGACCCGTGTGGAGCTGGCCCATGCGCAGTGCTGATGCGCGCAAGGAGTGCTGTGCTACACAGGGGTGTCCCCCGCGTAGGGGAGCCCCACGCGCAAGGAGTGCACCCATAAGGAGAGCCGCCCAGCGCGAAGGAGGGAGCAGCCTGCCGAGGAATGGCGCCTCCCACACTTCCCATGCCGCTGACGACAACAGAAGCGGACAAAGAAACAAGACGCAGCAAAAAAAGACACAGAAAACAGACAACCGGGGGAGGGGAGGGGAATTAAATAAATAAAAATAAATCTTAAAAAAAAAAAAAAAAAAAAGATTTTTGTCTAGAGCAACTATAAGAAGGGTCTTGCTATTTATTGTGACAGAAAAGACCAAAGGAAAGCAAGTTGGTAAGTGGGATTGCTGCTTTGTTTTGGACATATTTGATTTGAAACATCCAAGAAAAAATATGAGTAGTCAATTGGAAATGAAGAAAACTGAGCTTAATTGTTTAGAAAAATTGAGATTCACATATGATTCCTTAGAAGAAATAAGATTCATGCCTACTCTTACCTCTCCTGATAACTGCATTGAATAAATGCAGTTAATAATAAATAAATAAAGGAAATTTGTGAAATAAGACATATTATTAAAATCTTTATTTTCTCTGTTTGAATAGCAACAAAATACCAGAAAACAGAGATCTGACTCATTAGTCATTTTCTAAATAGCATAGCATTGAGGCCTCCAGATTACTTTAAAAAGATAGGTTTGAAAACTTGATGATCAATGGCAAGCCCCATGTATAATTTAGGCACCACACAAAAATACTTTGACCTAATTCTAGTACAGGGAGAGCCTTTAATTTCTCCCCTTTCAGAGCAGAAAGTCTGTTGTATTTCCTGACTACCATAAAGCCAGTGCATCCAGTACACAGTGTATCCAGCTCCCGGCAGTGTTTATAGGCCATGCCCCATCCAATTACTAAACAACCTTCATCACATTCTTTAAAATGTCATGATTGAATAAAATTTTATTAGTCATAACCCTAAGTAAATTAGACTTTTAATGGCCTTTATCAGGAGAATAGCACAAACTGAAATTTAAAAATAATCAAACAATAATTTTCCAGTGTGTTCTGAGGTTCAGACAAGTTTAATCCAGCCTCTTTCATCAGTAACATGGGCATCAGGGACTCAAGAACATCTTCAAAAACTGAGTCACTGTAATTTGCTAGAATCCATGGCATTTTGCCTAGCACTTTATGGTTTTAGTTTGCTGAAGGGCTGCTGATACAAAGTACCAGGAATGTGTTGGCTTTTATAACGAGTATTTATTTGGGAAGGTTATAGTTTATTTGGGAAGGTTATAGTCCAAAGCACGAAATGTCCAAAATGAGGCACCATCTGAGATGGTTTCACACCAAAGTTAGCTACTATTGATCCTGGTGTGTTACCATGTGATAAAGCAAGATGGCTGCTGACATCTGCAGAGGTTTTAGCCTCTGGACTTATCATCTCCTCTTGAGCAGCTCCATGGGCCCTGACTCTTAGGGCTTTGTGCTTAAGTGATCCTCTCTCCTACAAGGCAGGATCAGCATGGCAGCTTCCATTTTCCTCTGTCTGTCTGAGTGTCCGTTTATATCAGACCCAGCAAAGGGGCAGAGACTCAACCATAGTCAAGCCTCACTCAGGTAGTCCAAACAAAATGTTATCACATACAGAGTAATAGATTAGTTAACAAACATAATCTGTCTCTTTTTGGGATTCATAAAATAATCTCAAACTGCCTCAAGTATCAACAAGTTTAATGTCATTTAATGAACTAGGAACAGTTTAATTACTGGGGAATATGAGTAAATAATGTTTACATGATATCCAATTACAACTAGAGGTTTAAACTATTCACTTAAATATATCATCTGTTCCTGAGATTTTCTGTTAATCCTAGTTTATTACCAATTGTTTATTCCGTCATCTGTTAGCTTTCTCTAAAGACATATTTTTAAAGAATGAGCCAAAGAGAAAAAAATGTGGGTAGAAATATAAAATTTATGTAGTTTTCTATTCATTAATCTTTTTTTTAGTAATTGGTTCAAAGGAAATGCTATTCAATTTAGCAGTAAATACTTTAACCCAGTTCATGACAGAGTTCTGTAGAAATACAGATTAGAAATAGTTCCTAACAAAGCAGTAAGCCCTCCATTATTTGCTTTATCTAATAGACACTTAATGGAAACTATTAGATAACATGCACATTGCTTGACAGTTTTGTTTAGAAGCAAGCGTGCAGACACTTCAGTGAGATGACCAGTCTAAATGAATGCTAGCTTCATATAAAATATCTCATGAAACAACATCACACAGACTGACATGCATTTTACGTTTTACAGAGATTGAAATGACAACTGAGGGAAACTAAGTACATTGTTCAAGGTCACAGATCTAGATAACAACAGCTAGAATTTCAACCTAAGTCTATTCACCTCCAAAACCTGCATTCTCTACACTATTCTGTACTGTTGTTTTAGTTGTTGTTGTTATTATTTTGTTTTGTTTTGTTTTTTACAACGAATTTTTGCAACAGTCTAAAATAACCAAAGTTATGGTGCACCAAAACCATGGCACATAATTTAACTCATAAAAATAAAAGAGGATATCTTTACTTTGGCTTTTCTTGAACACAATTTTTTCCACAATTATGAGTTTAAAAGTCAAGGTACGTGGGGACTAATTTGACAAAAGTATCAACAGCATCAGGAAATTCACAATTGCTGCAATTCTGTGCGTGTGGTACTTTATAAGATAAACTTTGAATATTAGAATAACACTGGAAGGAAATATATCATCTTGGCATTTCTTTGAAAACTTTGAGAATTACCCTGTGCAATAGACTATGACAGTGAAAATCCCATTTGTGAATGACCAAATACCTTAATAGTCAGTTGTACTATGCTCACAGTCAGAGAGCCAAAAGGATACATGTGTTTGGATGTCTGTTTTATAAATAACAATCTAAGTGAAGATGCTGCATTTGAAGTACTCTTCCCTGCTGGGTATAGCTACCATAATCTCCGATATCTGGTACTTCATTGTAGTTGTTAAGGAATTATTTCAGTCTTTAATAAGTATAGAATCTTTTGGCCAAGGGGCTTAACTTAATAAACTAAGAACTGTGAAGGAATGCAACATAGTCCTTTCAAGAACATGTTAGCAATGTAGGAGGTCTAAGGCCAAAATGCAAGTAGCAACCCAGAAGATCTAGGGAGTTACAACTGTGACTGGGGCAAATGGAAATAACCTGAGCAAGCTCTTATTTCTGGGCTAAGTGAAGCCATGGGATTATCTCATAAGAATGGTTGTTCTTACTTCCTTTTCCCAATATTATCTTTGGAGGAAAAAAAACAAACAAAAAACAAGGCAACAGTGCCAGGACTTTCAGGTATTTCCCTTTCACACCTACCCATGCAATTGTTATACATTATATTTTCAAGCATGGGATTAAATTGGATAATTAAAATGTTCACAAATCCACCAAATGAGAAGTCCCCTTAGTTTTTCTCCCAAATAATGTAGAGCAGAAATAAATTTCACTTTGATATTTTCATTTTGGCAATATCTCACATATTTTACTGATGTGAGTTGACTTAAAATAATCATTTTATTTGTAATCACTAAAATTTTGTAATCACTAAATACCTCCCTACAACCATCATCCCAGTTGCTATGTTGAAATATCTGTAACGATAGCAAAACATTTTAAGTGAGCTGTTCTATGAATGACTTTTAGTTGATTGTATTTGTCTTGATTTACTGCCAAAAAGTTTTAGGAAAAATTTCAGATTTTCTAATTTATCAGTATTTTCTTGGCCAGAAATGTACTTTCATCACTGAAATTCCTGAAAGGTTTAGGATTTTCATTTTTCACTTTGTCTATTTTGAACTCTACTTTTATTATTAATATTTTGTTTAAAAAGCCAGATCTGGAGGTTTTTTGTAATTAATTGAGATTTGCAACTAGAGCCCAAATGGAATAGTTACACAACTAGTCTTAGCTGCTATTCACAGCTGCAATTGGAGCAATGTACAAATGGAAAATGCTTAAAACAATAGCCTAAACAATTACATGCCAATAACCACTCATACTCTACCACACCTGCTTTCCATCTATCCTTATTAACAAGCCTAATTTAAAATCACAAGTGAGAGGAAGCATACTAACCGTTACCAGCTGGTACAGGCAGATGTCAAAACAAATGTCATTGAGGTGGGAAATCCAAACTTCAAAAAGCCTCTGGATGCATGTGTTGACTGGTCAGAACTTTCTTTGATTATTTACTTGGGGACCGAAATGATTATTTTCAACATGCAACCATGTACTGTGTTTTCTGAAGTGAGAAAAGGAAAAATTATAAAGAAGTTTGAAGAGTCAAAAAGAGTGTCTTTTCACATTCCAGGAACTTTTTTGTATCCTTGAGCCAAAATTGAGAGATAAACAATTTTTAGCATCTCATCTTTGATAAGGGTTCAGGAAAAAACCAATTTGGTATGTAAGAACACCAGTAATGATTCGCATTGTCTTCACAGCTGTGAGGATTGGCATTCATTATCTGAGGAAACAATGACATATGGAAGTGTTGGGGTGCATTAAAATCCTCACAAATATATCTATCATCCACATTTCAGTGTTTTCTCAATTGAGAAAGGCCCTCAAAAAAAGAGTGAAGAAAGCATGGTATCAAATAGTCTTTTGTAGCTCACAAGTTTGGTTTATTGCCAGGGCAAAATAGTTGAACATTCCTTGAAATAAGGTACTCTGCTCAATAGAACTTCTGCTAAGGAATATTACAGATTCCATTATTTCCAGGAATTGTAGGCATGACACTTTGTGAAGAAACAGCAGAGGAGCAAATAAGATCAAATATATTATTAATTACAAAACCCTCAATTCTTTACAAATTGAATTCTACAAAAGAGAGATACTTTCCAAAAAGAATTTTGTTAAATGCTGTACTTCCTTTAGATAACAGAGGTACTTTAGGTCACAATCCATACTTTCCCATAAATGAAGGATTAGTGATTTTAGAAAATATGTGTGTGTAGTATGTCTGTGTATGTGTGTTTATGTCTCTTTAATTGCATAGTTTTTATTCAGTGTACAACTAGAGACACACTGTTGCCACAAAAGTTTTTAAAAATGCAAAGTGCTAATGCTGGATTATGGTGACTATATAGTAAACCTACCATGTTCTTTTTTTTTTTTTTTATCTGTATTTTATAGGAAAAAATGATGCAGAAACAGAATTTAGGGAGGAAAAATTATGAAAAAGTTATCTATCAGAGTGTTCATGGAAAAAGTCAGGAAAGTTAAAGATGCTAAGACTAAGAAAAATTGAATATTTTTGTATATACCTGATTACTTAAATTTGAAGTACTGCCCCTATCCCTGATAACTTCATCTGAAGTAGCAGCATTCTCACTCTCATCACCATCTCTATTCTGCTTCATTTCCTTTCGCATCTTTATATCTCACACTAAAGTTTTGTTTCATTTTATTTTGTTTTCAGGAAGATGATGTCTTTTCCTTTAGAAGAAGATGAGCCTTAACAAGACAAGAAATTTGTCTTTTTTTCATCACTATAATCCCAGTGTCTAAAGGAGAACCTGAGAAGTAGTAAGTGACTAATAAATCATAGTTAAATGAATTTAGGAATGAGTAACTGATATAAGACCAAAAAACAAAAAACAAAAAAAAAACGCCGCAGAATTAATCCCTACAAATAAATGAACCATAGTTTCCATATATTAACAAAGAAAAAAGCGCAGAAATATTTGTTTCTGCTCAAAATGCATCTTTCCTTTTTGAATGCTGCAAACCTCCTCATGTCAATTATTTTTGAGTACTTGTGATTAAACAGGGATAAATTTTAAGTGTGCATTCCCAGGGCTCCCTATTACTCTTAAGAGAAGGACATTTTCGACATTTTCAACATTTTGGTGATGGCTTTGCAATGTGAATTACCATGCCTCTTAGAATTTTCCCTTACTGCTTTTGCTTAAATCTGAAAATGCAATTCTTAATACTTGCGCTATTTTTGAATGCAAAGAAAAATGCACTATCAAATCTATTTAATTAAGGTATGAATAGCAAAATAATTTATGCTATTTCAAATAACTCAAAATAATAGTAAATTTTACTGTAGCAAGAAAGTTTGCTGTTTTGTATATTTAATTAAAGTAAAATTAGACTTAAAATTGAAAACTCTTTTAAGATTGAGATTCTTAAGTACATTGTCTTTGTTTGCCAAAGGACTGCTGTATTAGTCAGCCAACGGGGTTCTGATGCAAAATACCAGAAATCAATTGGCTTTTATAAAGGGTATTTATTTGGGTAGAAGCTTACAGATACCATGCCATAAAGCATAGGTTACTTCCCTCACCAAAGTCTATTTCCACGTGTTGGAGCAAGATGACTGCCGACGTCTTCCAGGGTACAGGCTTCCTGGATTCCTCTCTTCCCAGATCTTGCTTCTCTCTGGGCTCAAGGTTCCTGTCTTCCTAGGGCTTGTACTTTCTGTGCTCAGGGTTCCTCTTTTCTCAGGGCTTGCTTCTCTTTCCTCTTGTGTGTTTGCTTCCTGGGGCTCCAGCTTAAGACTTCGGCATCAAATTCCAACATCAAAACTCCAACATTAGAAATTCTCCAACTCAGTCCATTGTCATGTCTTTTATCTGTGAGTCCCCACCCATCAAGGGACAGGAATTCAACACCCTATTGACGTGGCCCAATCAAAGACCTAATCATAATTTAATCACACCCAGGTACAGAACAGTTTATAAGCATAATCCAATAACTATTTTTGGAATTCATAACTATATCAAACTGCTACAACTCCCAATGCAAAATACCAGAAATATGTTGGCTTTTATAAAGGGTATTTTTGGGGGTAAAAGCTTACAGTTCCAAGGCTGTGAAGAGTCCAACTCAAGGCACCATAAGATGTGCTTTCTCATCCAAATCAGCTGCCACGTGTTGAAGCAAGATGGCGGGCAATCTTTGACTGGTCTCTGCCTTTCCTTCTGAGCTTCCTCTCTCAGGTTTAGCTGCTCCTCTTTCTTACTAATTTCAGCATCAACATGGCAAAGTGTTTTTCTCTTTCCAGGCCTCCTATATCAGTCTCAGCCTTCCTGTTTTTTCCCAAGTTCCACTATAAGCTGCCAGACAAATGGCTCGTCTCTCCTAGACTTTCAGCTGTTTGAGACTTTCCTTTCTGTCACATGGCAGGATCAAAAATGACAGAACTCTTACTTCCTGTGTCTATCTGAGTGAGTGACCATTTTTTTCTAACCCAGTAAGGGGGTGGAGACTCAACCTGAGTCCTGCCTCACTGACTTAATCCAATGAAAAGACCTGCAGCAATCTTAACAGGTAATCTAATCAAAGGCACCTCAGGTGAACTTAATGCAATGAAGGGGTATCACACCCAGAGGAAAAGATCAGTTTATGAGCATGATTTTTCTTTTATGGGGATTCATAAATTAATCTCATACTGCCACATGCATTGATATCTAACAGATAAGGTTTTATGTTGTATATATTTAAATATATAGGCACATTCATAACTCATGTTAACTATATATAAATTGAAAGCCAATAAGAAATATGACCAATCAGTGATATGTACATATGTAACTATGCCTCAAAAATAATTTGAAAAATCACTCAGAGTAATTTAAAATAAACTGTGTTGTATATATGTAACTTAAAAAGTAGTGCAAGTAGCTTCAAGTTATTTACTTTGTATTTCACCTAGTTTTTGAATAATAATAAATGATAATAATGACAACACTTAGCACATAACATGTGTCAGGATCTATTGCAAGCACTACTTGTCATTTTTTTAAGACAAAAGTTTTGTGTGTGTGTGTGTGTGTGCATGCACACAAAAAAGATAATTGGCTAAGGCCAAATTGCTGAGTTGTTTGTTCTATGGTGCTGGGTTTTCACTAGCTTAGTAAGGCCTTCCCTGACACAATATTGTAAAATATTCTTTTGCATTTTTCTCTATTACATTTATGGTATTCATTACTATTCTCAAAATTTGATTTTGAAAATTGTATTTGCCAAGGCTTCCCATTCTTGCCCAAATGGATACCCATAGTCTTTCCTGAATAATCCACCTTTGCCCCCACTGATTAGAAATGCCAATATATCAAGTACTCATTTACAATTTATGTTTTTATTATTCTTATTATTCATTGAAATATTTCAAAAATATGATAAAAAAGAATAAATATGGAAGGAGAGCAGAGAGAATGAGGAAGAGAAGGAGGAAGAGAAGTAGGAAGTAAAGAATGTGAGGAAAATGACCTACATTTGAGAACCATTCTCAGAATTTGTGCTAAGTACATCCAGTATTTAAAATAGTTAATGTCTTTATTACATTCTAATTGAGATCTGAAATTGAATTAAAATGATTTTCCTTCTGTCATCAAATATCATATATATGATATATGGCATAATATAATAAATATTAAATTTATAGTCAGATATAAATTTAATTTGGCTTTATCCATTCATAGAGCTCTAATGAGAATCAGATAAGATGTCATACACATAAGTACCTTAAGAATAGTAAATTTCTATATGTGAATTATTATTCATAATACATTTTTTAGTTTTATAGGTGATAAAATATTTCAAGTATATGCTTCTTTTAAAAAGTAGCTAAGGACTAATAATTTTTATTTTTGTCTACAGGATTGAGTCAAATATATCAAGTTTCAAATCTGTTTATACATGGACTGGGTCCCACTGACTGTTGATCATATAATGAAACTATACTCGCCATGTGTAGATATCATGGTAACTTTAAATAAGACTAAATCAAACTCTGCAAGAAAGAGAGAAGGTTTTATGTTAGCCTCACTTTCCTGATGCATTTGAGTAGGTAGTTAAAAGCTGCAGGATTTGTGATGGAATTAACCACTAAAAGCTATCATCACTCTGTAATTAATGATAAATCTCGAAAATAGAAACCTTAAATCAAAATGTTGGTTCAACCTTACATTTAAATAAATTTTAAAATACAAAATAATTCTATCGTATAACTGACATAACTTAATCTAAATTATTTATATTTTGTTAACAAATAATCCATATTCATAAATATTATGTTTGGATTCATTTATTTTTTTCCTTTATACACAGTCTGTTCCTCAAGCTCCCAGGTTTTTAATTAATCTGGATTTGGGGTATAAATTCTTTATGCCTTGATTAATACCAAACAGGTTTTATTTAATTAAAAAGACAGACTGCTGAAAGACATTTTAATCAAAAATTGCATATGCATACAGTACATCTGTATTTAATACTCAGAAAGGAAAAAAAACTGATTTATTGTATTTATTCCTTCAAGGTTTTGAATAAAGCAATAGTTATAGTTCCTGTGATGAATTATCCTCATTCCCCTACTTCATCTCAAAAGATATCACCACAGAAACCACATAAAAAAAAAAAGGAGGGTAAGAGAAAGCCGCCAGAAAACAATGAAAAATTTGACACAAATCTCTGGCAAATCTTAACTAGAGCCATGAAAAAATAATAGAATTCTTTTTATATTTTTTTGTTTTAGTATTGGTTGCTCTGGTTAGGCTTCTTGAGAGCATAACACTTCAAAGAATTTCTTAGTTTGCTTGTGCTTCCATGACAAGCACCACAGTGGGGTGGCTTAAATAACAAGAATTTATTGACACATGATTTCAGAGGTCAGAAGTCACAAATCATGGCATTGCTAAATCCATGCTTTCTCCCCAGAGTCTGAAGTGATTTGATGCTGGCTCACCGCAATCTTTGGGGCTTCTTGGCTTGCACTCTGCACCCCATCACATGGCAATGTCCTTGATCTCTTCCTGTGTCTTTCTCTAATTTCCTCTGAATTTCCTCTTTTAATAAGGTCTACAGTCATATAGATTAAGTTCTACCCTGATTCACTTTGGCCACACCTAAATAGCATTTTCAAAGATGCATCCTATTCACAAATGTGTCCATACCATAGCTGATAATACATCTTTAAAAGGCACTATTTACAAATGGGTTCACACCCAGAGGAATGTAGATTAAAATTTAAAAAATATTTCTTCCCTTGGGATATATAATTGAACTGACCACAAGATGGTAGGCTGAGAAAGTGGAAATCAATCCTAAAATTTAGGAGAGTCATCATATTTCTGAATTTGTGGTTTATGCTTTTGAAAATGGGGAGCCCTTTTAAATCAATATTTCATCAACGTCCTTTTGATGAAAGGGTATTTCTGTGCTTGAATTCAAATTCAATAGTTGTTTTAGAGCATGTTTTAAAATAATTCATTCTTCAAAGTACATAGTAAAATCACAGAGGTGATAGGATACTAAGGAATCCAGAGAAGTGGTTTTCCAACAGTGGTCTTGGAATCAGCAGAACTAAGCATAAAATAAGAACTTGTTAGAAATGTAAAATATTGAGCCCTACCCCAGACCTGCAAACTCAGAAGCTCTGGGGATGAGACCCAGCAATCTGTGTTTTATCAAGTTTACAGATGATTCCAATGCATATGGCCTATAGATGCTCTCTCAAGATGCATCTTCTGCTACAGCCAAAAAATAGAAAGAAGACAAATTATTAAGAAACAGATTTAAGATGAGGAGTCTGCAACTTCAGAGGGAAGGGGCCGTTTCTGAGGAGATGGAAGGAGAGAAGGAGTTCCTCAGGGTGTTAAAGTATTAAACATGTTACCTCATCAATTCCATTTTGCCTCTGGAGATGTCACAGTCTCCATTATGCTTTGTTTCATATATAAAGAATAGGTGTAATATTTAAGATTCACCTCTGAATCTTCATTCTAAGATTAATAAGGATACAGTAATTCTGGTACCAACACTCAGAGGAAGAGAAAGAGGGTTCTACATGCACTACCCAATTCAATTGGATGTGGGATAAATAAAATTGCAAACAGACAACATTTTAATCTCACAGAACTATCAAAATCTGTTGGCAAGATCTAATAGAAGGAGGCAAGAAATTATCATAAGAGATATGGGTTTTAAGTAATCAGGAGAGTCTTCCTGATAACAGGTCCAAAGTTACTTTCTTTCAACCAAAAAGCAATGAGTTCAATAAAGCCCTCCCATGTAATAACATACCTTCACAGTGGTTTTTTAGAAGGGACCTACTGGCTTTTTCTTTTTCCATTAGGCTTTATTAGAGGATAATTTTCTTTGAGAATTACAATGATTCCAACACAGCTACATTATGCAGGTTGCATCAATGCCCATAGAAACAAATACTAGCTTGCAACTGAAATCTAACTGAAGAATATTATGTGATAGAAAAATAATCTAGTCTTTTTTAGAGACTTTTCTTTTTTACCTTAATGTAGCTATAGTAGCTGTGAAGCAACTGAAAGTACATACGATAGTTAAGAATACCAATTTGCAGATTTAAGAAGCACTGAAAAGTGTAGAAATATGCTATGTAAAGGAAAATTGAAGAAAAAACATTTCATAAAGCATGAAAAGCCACTCTTTTGCATTTGTAGACCTAAAGTTGAAACCTCTATGCTAATGTTAAACTATAAGTAATTCATATAGGCATATATTTTTGTGTTTTCAACCATATATATCTCTTGTCATGAGATAGGTTGTTTTTCTCCCTGATAGTGTTTTAAGAGAAGTCTTGCAGGTGCTTTAGGTAAATATATCCAAATCAAAGCATCTTTATGGTCACTACCCTGATATTCAAAAACTTCATTGACAGTGAAACTGACCACCCTAAAAGTGGTCTCCTGAGGGAACCATACATTTTAGGTGTATCATCACTTGCTTATGTTAAAATAATAAAGTTTAGCCTCAAATATACTCTCAGGAAAATTCAGTGTATTTTAATTGGAAAGTTTCTAAAAGGCACATTAATAGTAACATTATATAAAAAATGTAATTGGGATGATACCAGTGGACTGGAGAGTAAGTGATGCAACTCTGCTGAGATTCAGGGCTCAACAGGCACATGAACAGACCTAGATAATTCCATCCATCTGCCCCATGGGAGCTAAGTCCCCTCACAATTAGAAACAGAGTAGGCACCACCATCCCCAAATCCTCAAGTTTGGGGAATGAACAATAGACTAAACTAGACTTATTATTACTCTGTTATAGACTAATTATTATTCTAGCAATGGAAGAAATTGTATCATGTATATAAATGTAGTGGGCACCAGAGGTTCTGAGGAGATAGAGAGAGAAGAATAGGTGTAATATGGGGGCATTTTTGGGACATCAGAATTGTCCTGCATGACATTACAATGACAGATAAAGGCCATTATACATTTTGTCATAACCAATAAAATTGTGGGGGGCAGGATGTAAACTATAATGTAAACTGTTAGTTTACATTATAGTTAGTAGCAGTGCTTCAGTATGTACTCATCAATTGTAACAAATGTACCACACTGATGAAAGATGTTGTTAATTTGGGAAAGAGCAGGGGAGGGGTTGGGGCATAAGGGAATCTCCTATATTTATTATGTTGCATTTATGTAGGCCAAAGCCTATTTAAAAATTTTTTAAATGTAAAAATAATATCAATTGGGAAAATAAATGGTTTTCTGCAGTCTGTTATGTGATCCAACCCTGTTCTTCTATAAAAATTTCTGATCAGTTAATTATGTGTGCATATGGGTGTGTTTTTATACTTTGCTTAACACATCTTCTTTTATTTAATTTTTCATGGTGTTTGAATACTTACTGCTCTTGTTAATCTAATTCATTCATCATTAAAATGAATTATTTCCAAAGTCAAAATTGTGAGCTCTGACTGTATCTATCTGTAACTCAAATATTTATAAAGCAATAAACTGATGAAGCCAGTTAAGTGACGTTGTACAAATGAAAATATTTGTTTCAAGTTTGCCTTTCTTTGGAAATTTAATGTACTCAGAGTACAGGTGTTTGATACAGACCAATATAGATATCAAATCAAAAGAAAAGGAAATGCAATTTTTTTCTATTTTATGTGGATTTTCAAGGTCAAAATATGAAATACTGGGACACAAAATGCTAATAAAATTTCATTTTCTGTACAACACTTGAAATGATGCACACCTACATATTTTTAAAATCGAGAACGGCATAAGGAAACAGATTTGGCTTAAGTGATAAGGCCTCCACCTACCATATGGGAGGACTCAGGTTTGATCCCCTGGTTCTTCTGGTGAAAAAGAAGAAAAAAAGCTTGCCTGTGCTGCAAAAGAGTGCTCGTGTGGTGAGCCGAGTGCCTGCATGGTGAGCCAAATGCCCATGCGATGAGCCAAGTGCACGCATGGCAAGCCACACGCCATGTGGGTGCATGCACAGAGAGCCAAGTGTTCACGTGGTGAGCTGAGTGCCTACATCAGTGCCCACATGGCAAGCCAAGCACCTGTGTGAATGCCTGCATGGTGAGCCAGTGCCTGTGCCATGAGCCGGTGCTCATGTGGTGAGCCAGGTGCCCACACAGAAAGTTGAGTGCCCACACAGAGAGCCAGTGCCTGTGCAAGTGAGTCACACAGCAAGATGATGATGCAACAAAACAAAAAGACAAAGGGGAGAGTCAAGGTGAAGCACAGCATCGACCACAAACTAAGGTGGTGCAATTGACAGGAAACCTCCGTCCACATCAGAGGTCCCCAGGATCAAATCATGGTGAATCCTAGAGGAAAAAGAGAAGAGAAGACAAAAAGAGAAATAGATACAGAAGATCAGCTCACACAGTGAAGGGACACAGTAAAAATAGGAGGGCAGGGAAGGGGGAGGGGAAAGGAAAAATAACTAATTAATTAAAAATATGTATACACACACAAAGAATGGCACAGTTTTTACCTGTTAATTATAAAATAAATTTGAAAAATTTATTGTGAAATTGAAACTTAGCCTAGTATAATCAATTGCCTAATATTTATCTCCTGAAAACCCCCTTGTTGCTCAAATGTGACCTCTTTCTAAGCCAAACCTAGCATAGAAATGCACTACCTTCCTTTCCACCCCCACCCTGGCATGGGACATGACTCCCAGGGATGAGCCTCCCTGGTACTGAGAGACTATTACCAAGTGTGAACTAACAATGCATCTGGAAAATGACCTTGACAAAAAGGGAGAAATATTAAATACAAATGAGTTTTTATGTCTAAGAGATTTCAAAGTGAGCCAGTGAGCCAGGAGGTCATTCCAGAAGTTAGGCTTATGCACATCTCAGTGTGATCTCATTGACTGCCAGAGTAAACAGTGCCTCAAACAGTGGGACTCTTGATGCCTCTAGAGGCATCTAAACATTATAAGTAGGGCAGACAAGCTCAGGAATTTGGCACCCTGGCAATGGACTTGCTTTGGAATTTATGCTCCCCAATGTAACAGAGTTAGACTCATTTTTAGTTTCCCTACACATGCTCTTCTTCCTCCTTTTACTTGAACCTATAATTAGCACTATACTTGTTAAATGTATGTCCCAGAGACTTAAGCCTTTGGTCTGTTTATTCTATTGCCATACAATAATGATACTTTTGGAAACAGATGGAAATATGCACTCTACTTTCCCAGTAATTTATGTCTATATTAATTTTTGTTGGTGCAGTTTGCCTCTTTTTTTTTTCTTTATAGAAGAAATAGGAGCAATATGACCGTGTTTTAAGACACAAAGGGAAAAAATAAATAAATCATGGAAAAATGTACATGCGTATACATATGAGCTATATATCATATAGAATTGTTTTTGACTTATAGAAAAATCTGATAAACATTAAAATAATTTCCTTTTTTTACATAAAAACAATTTAAATATAAATGACTTTGTCATTGTTTCAACACAATCTGAAACTCTGATGTTTTCCAAATAGCTTTTGATGCTCCAAACATTATATCTGTATTCAAATTAGGAAGAAGAGGGAGGAAGATATGTTACCAATAGTATTTGGCCCATAACATCAAATTAAGTTTTCCAAGAAACTCTAGACATGAGACTTCTGCATATTCCTCATAGGCCCTAGCTGGGGCATGTGGGTCTTTACCTCTGACTGCAAAGGGGACTGGGAAAATCAGTATTTACCCTTTCTGTCCTTTATCATAAGGACATGCAAGAGAGAAGGGGGCTCCAAATGAAAATTAATATCTCTAAACAATTTCTGCCCAATCTGTACTGGTGGAGCACAAACAGGGAACTTTGAAAGTCCCCACTGAGGAAAAAGATAAATTGCAGAACCAGAGTAGTCTCCAGTCCATGCTGGCCAATGCTAAAATCTATGGAGAAGCAATTAGGAAGTTTCTCCATCATAACAGAGAATCTCCCCAATTACTTTCTGATTCTGCTCTCTATGAGGAACTTACTTTTTCATTTCTTCTGGACCTATGCCTTTGCCTTCTGAGGAAATTCATACTACTCCTATATCCTCCATGACCACTTCTTAAGCAGGCATTGGAAGTGTTGCCCAACCTGAATACTACACAGCTTCCAAAAATCATTTCCTGCTCATGAAAGGTCGAGAATAAAAGGGTTATTCAAAGTATAAAATAGGCAAAAGTATCAATATTCTAAGCTTGTAGTTTCTCTGGGAATAGCGTTCTTTTAAATCTCTGTAGGTGTTCAGTCAGTTTCATATACCAATAACTGCATCAAAAGTCTTTTCCTAGAAATAGGTATCAAATCAATTGTACTTTTGTTCTCCCTTCCTTCTCCTAACTAAGCAAGGCTTTTTCCTAAGACTCCAGGCTTGAGGTAGATTGCCAAGGTCTTCATTTGTCTTTGGCTACAAGGTTGGTTCTTAATAAGCCTTTGTACCTCAACGTCTTTCTCAATCATATTTCCCATTACTTGGAATCCAAAAGCAGTTGCCTTTCCAGCAGTTTGAGGTCCCAGGTTCCTGGATTCCATTTTCTCTATCTCTTCTACTTGCATATCAGCCTTCCTCCTCCGGACACCCAAGAGGAGGAAACACCCACTTCTTTCAATCCCTTCCTTATACTTAAAGCTCAAAAGGCACATGGTCAGTCTTCCAAATTATCTCAGGGAACATTTTAGTAAATGTTTTGCTCCATAATTACATGAATCACCATCTCTGTATCTTCTGAAATCAGTTTCCTTATCACATACACTTGAATACTAAGATAATTCTAAATTAAATCTTATTTAGAATTTTTGTCATTGTAACAACCCCCCTTTTATTTCCAATTTCTGTATTAACTGGGGAATAATTGTTTGTTGAAATAAGTGATCCCCAAGTTTTTCTCCTTGCTTACATTCAAAAACAATATGAGCTAACAGAAGTTGCGGGGGATTTGCTCCACATGGTGATTCAGTAAGCCAGGATCCTTCATGAATTGACAGCAAGGCTTTAGATGATGGCAGAGACAATTCAGGAAGGAGCCTCGCTTACTGAATCACCATGTGGAGTTTGGAGCCCAAGAATAAATGGAGACCTACATACAATAAGTCTAAATATTTAAAGGTATAAATCAAGATAACAAAGTCTTATAAGAAGATTTTTATTCCCCTATATCCATATGACCTAATGCTTTAGAAGACCAGGCTTAAATTTAAAGCTCCCAGCCCTTTGGATTTCCTGGACAAAATGTGGTTGTATATAGAGGATCAACTGTTGGACCCAAAACTCTGTCTCCAGGCCTCCAAAGAGCCCACAGCTTTTCTTCTCATGCCTAGTTTTGTTGAATCCCACAAAGGGCCTTAGTTACCCATGTAGACATTCAGGTTCCAGCATGCATGCAAACTCTATCCACTACTCCTGCAAGAAGCAATGCCTCACATACCCACACCCCCCAGGTCTAAAAGTAGCACGTGTTGGCCACATCAACTACCCTCAGTAAGACATATCAGAGGAGAGCTCCTTGAATGTCCCACAAAGATGCTTAGGGCAGGATATTATAGGTTTCTAAAGCTCCCAGAAGTTCCCTGACCTCAGGTGGAGGAATGTAGACAAATAAAAGCTTGAGTGAGTCTGTTTAAAGTGCAGAAGCCAGGGCACACCCCTCTCCCACCTGCCTCTGACCCATGGTTCTAAGGTAGTTTTGGATTGACAAATGAGGAAGCACATAGAGCATGTAAAATTTCCCAGGGATCTGTAAGAAAATTGCTTACTAATGGCATATATCACTTTCACTTCTGCCTATATTATGTTGGTCACAATGCAGCCACGTGCCCTAACTGACCTGCAAGACAACTGGGGAATGCAATCTTACACTTCTATGCACAGACGGAAGGGGCACATAGCATTGTTTCTGCTACTTCATACTACATTGGCTTCAGATTCATGGTGTTCACACATGCCAAGTTGTTCTTCTGAGAGAGAGGGTCAATATTTTTAAGGAATAAATACAAGCCTAGGTCATCAAATCTGTACAATGAAGTAACATACTGACAAACATCTTGGTTCTGGAGGAAGCTATTAGGATATGGCACAGTTTATTTATTAGAAAAGAACAGTACTGGTTTTATTCCACCCTACTAGAGCTACAATATATTTGAAAGCAAATAGCAATTGTTGCCAACATTACTTTCATTATTTGTTCCCATTTATTTTCAATTCACTATATACTTAAGTCACATTTTACTGACAAAGTTTTGCTGTAGATATTCATTTTTACTATTTTGATACCCTTTACAGAATATAGCCCAATAAAGCATGTGTGTCTACATGTATATACACACAGAGAGAGACACACACACAGACACGCATATGTATTCCTGTTAATCTACTTCTTTGTGAAAAATAAGCTGTTTGTGTAGATGGAACACACTTTGATTTTTTTTCAAATGGTAGGTGAATTGATTTTATCTGAACTTGGTTTGGTACATCTTTTTGTCAATCATCTCTGTAAAACATGGGTCAGGTCCTGCTGATCAGGAATTCAGCAGCGCACACATAAAGCAAACAAAGGCTGAAGAGCCTACAGTCAAAGTCAAAAGCCAGACATAATGACTAGCCCTCCGCTCCAAAGCATGGGTCAGTGGGCTCCCTTGGAACTTCAGGGAAGAGCATGCAAAGTTTTCACTGTTAGTGCTGCTTGTACCGACATAACCTGAAAGGAATGGAAAAAAAAGTAAATTGTACAGCCAGAGGCAAAAGCCAAACTGTTGTTAGAAATCTCCCAGAGGACCTCCAGGTTTACAGTGCTCTCACCCAAACAAAAAGGCTTAACTTGCTGTTTAACCAAAAGGATTGTGTCTGCTGTTAGCTCAAGCGGTGATCAGGACTAGAAAAGCCAGGAAGCTGTTGTCCAAACAGCTTAAACTCACAGCCTGTCATACATGGTTTCCTGCACAAAACCTAATCAGATAAAGAATGCCACAGGACATAGCAGCAGGGATTCACTTCTTCTGCAGATTTTTTTTCACACCCCCACACCTATCCATGTGTTAATATCCTCCAAGTTCTTGGATTTCTATTATGCAGATGATATTTCCACTGTAACACATAATCAATGCAAGATATCCACAGGCATATATTTTTGCAATTTTGCCCTATTAATATATCGTTCATAAAAGCACACACACAATTCTTGCCTCAGATTCCAATACATGTATATTCTATAAATCAGTTTATGGCAATGTTTTACCCCATGTGCTTACTGCCATTTAGAACTCTATACTCAAATTGAAATCATAACTGCATTACTTATCTTTAGTATCCAAGTAATACATAAAAGTTTCTAAGTAAAACCTACACAATAAAGCATAACAGCATTACTTGACTATAAAAAAATTGCTCAACTCAAGAGGAAAGTATTGAATTATGAATTCATCAACTAGTTAAGAAATAATATTGCTGATATTTTTCACCACTGGAAATTTTTATTCCTGAAAATAAATGATAATTAGTGTAATTTTTCATTTACATATGTAACTACTTAAGCAATGTAACAATCTACATTGTTAGGAACTGATAATTCTTAAAGGAAGACACTCTTCTCTCTTTCTCTCCCACTTCTCCCAATACCAGGAACTTTGAGCGCTCTATCTGGGCATCAGTACTTGTTACTATTTTAGTTTCATTTGGCTTTTCAAGCAAATAACATGAAATGGTTTAGTTAAACAATGGGAATTTATTCATTCATGGTTTTAAGATTAGGAAAAAGCCCAAATCATGGCATTTCTACCCGAAGAGTGTGGTGCTCTGGAGTGGGCTTCTATCAGTCATTGGCCCTTAGCTTTTCATATTGCAGGACATACAGTGGCATTTCCTGGTCTTCCCCTCTGGTTCTGGTTCTGTTGATGTTTGGCTTCTGGCGGATCCCTCTGTGGCTTTCTCTACCTCTGAATTCATTCCACTTATAATGGGCTCCAGTAGTAGGATTAAGGCCCTGAGGTCCACCTTGATTGGGCTGGGCTGCCCCTTACCTGAAGTAGCCTCATCAACAGATTCGACGTACAATGGGTTCACACTCACAAGAATGGATTAAGTTTAAGTACATGTGTTTCTGGGATATATGTAGTGCATATAACTCCACACTACCACAGCTCCTTTTTTTTTTTTTTTAAGTTCTTGGACATTCATAGAATGTGGAATATAAATCATATATTTGTGCTCAAGTAGACTTAACTCTATTAGGCTTTTCTCTTTTACATATATGCAGAAGAATAAAGGGAATCTTGAAATCACAGGATTAGTCTTAGATATTAAATCAAACCCATTCATTTGTTAAATAAATATGGATAGTCTATAACGGGCTATCTGTCAGAGGCTGTTTCAGGTCCTGGGGAATATAGCAGGAATACATACGTGCATACATACATACATATATATATATATATATGAATTAGAACAAACGTACATCACTACTGCAAGATAGTAAGAATGTGGAGAAGCATGGGAAAAGTGCAATGAATGTAACTTAGGGACTATAGTTAACAGCAATATTGTAATCTTTTTTTTTGTCATATTCCATGCTTTTTTATTTTAATGTATTTATTTAAATGTATTTTTATTAGGGAAGTTGTGAACTTACAAAACAGTCATGCACATGTGTGAAATTCCCATACAACACCCCTCCGATAACACTTTGCATTGCCGTGGAACATTTGTTAAAGATGATGAGATAACACCATCAGACTATTACTGCTAACTATGGTCTATGGCGTACATTTGGTATATTTTTTCCATACCCCTGTATTGACACAGTACATCTTTTGCATTGATGCCAGAATATTACAGTATTGCTGTTGACTGTAGTCTATAGGTTATATTAATTGTATTTTTCCATTTTTTTTCCACATTCTTTCCAAATTGCAATAGTGATACACATTTGTTCTATTTCATAGAAGGACATTCCTATAGTTGTACTATTAACCACAATTCTCATCCACCTCTGGGTTCACTATGCTATCCAGTCTCTAGCTTATTCTCTAACTTTCTTTCAGTTGACACTTACATCCCTAGATTTACATTCTTTTCAAGTCACAATCCCATTCATAAACCACCTGTGTGAGCTCTACTTACTATAATGGGCTAAATCAACTCCATCCATTTCCACATTTTCATCGTTAAGTTAATTAAAACTATATACGTTAAGCATCAGTACCCCTTCTGAGCCCTTGTCCTATCTCCTAAGAGCCTATACTCTATGTTTTAATGCCATGTGTTTATTTGTCATATTTAGTTCATATCAGTGAGGCCATATAATATTTGTCCTTTTGTGTCTGGCTTATTTCACTTAGCATAATATCTTCAAGGTTCATTCATGTTAATATATATGTCCCAATTTCATTTCTTCTTACAGCAACATAGTATTCCATTGTATGTATATATACCGTATTCTATTTATCCATTCATCTGCTGATAGACACTTGCATTGTGTCCATTTTTTGGCAATTGTAAATAACACTGCTACGAACATTGGTGTGCAAAAGTCTGTTCATGTCACAGTTTTCAGTTATTCTGGGTAAATCCCTAGTAGAGGAATTGCTGGATCGTATCTCTTCCACAGAGGCTACACCATTTTACATTCCTACCAACAGTGAAGTGTTCCTATTTCTCCACATCCTCTCCAGCAGTTATTGTTTTCTGTTTTTTTTTTTTCAATAATGGCCATTCTAGGCTGTTGGAGATGATATCTCTTTGTCATTGTGATTTGCATTTGCCTAACAGCTAGTGATATTGAATATATTTTTCATGTGCTTTATGACCATTTGTATTTCCTCTTTGGAGAAATCTCTATTTAAATCTTTTGCCCATTTTTTAATTGGATTGCTTGTTCTACATTGTTCTGTTGAATAATCTCTTTATATAGAATGGTAATTAAACCCTTATTAAATATGTGGTTTCCAAATATTTTCTGCCCTTGAGTGGGCTGCCTTTTCACCTTCCTGATGAAGTCCTTAGAATCACAAAAGTGTTTAAGTTTGAAGAGGTCCCATTTATCCATGTTTTCTTTCATTGTTTGTGCTTTCAGTGTAAGGTTTACGAGTCCACCATCTACCATCAGGTATTGAAGATGTTTCTCTACATTTTCTTCTAGAAGCCTGTGGCAGTTTGAAATTATTTGTGAATCCCCTAAAAAGAAAGATTACGTTTGTAAACTAATCTATTCCTCTGGGTGTGATACCTTTGATTGTATAAAATTCAAAGGGTTTAAGTTTACTTAATAAAATCAGTTCAGGGCCTTTGATTCAACCGCCCCAGGTGTGACTCAGGTAGAGACCCTACCCCTTTGTTGGACTGATATAACAGACTCAGGAAGACACATGAGAAAAGAAGAGAACTTTGCCATGTAACAGGAAGGAAAAGGCTCAAACAGCTAAGGACCTGGGAAGAGATGAGGCATTCACCTAAGAGTTTGTGGCTGATAGAGGAAGCCCTGAGAGAGGATCCCTAACCAGGAAAGAGAGGAGTGGAAGCCCAGAGGGAAAGGAGAGACCAGGCAGAGATCAGTGACCATCTTACTTCATTATGTGGCAAGTGATTTTGGTGAGCCTTGCGATGAACTCTTTATGGTCTTGTAACTGTAAGCTTTTATGCCAAATAAATACCCTTTATAAAAGCCAAAAGATTTCTCGTACCTTGTATCAGCACCCCTTTGGCAGACTAATACAGAGATTTATCGTTCTAGCTTTTATATTTCAGTCTTTGGTCAATTTTTAGTTAATTTTTGTATAAGGTGTGAGAATAGGGGTCCTCTTACTTTCTTTTGAATATGGATATCTAGTTTTCCTATCACCATTTGTTGAATAGATTGTTCTGTACCGGCTGAGTGTATTTGACAGTGTCAAAAATCACATAACATAGATGTATGGGTCTATTTCTGAACCATCAATTTGATTCCATTGATCTATGTGTCTAACTTTATGCAAGTACCATGCTGAATTTACAACTGTAGGTAGGTAATATGATTTAAAGTCTAGTAGTAAGAATCCTCCAATTTTTAGATGTTTTCATTTTTAGATGTTTCTGGATATTTGGGGCCCGTTACCCTTCCAAGTAAATTTGATAATTGTGTTTTCCTATTCTTTAAAAAATGCTGGTGGAATTTTTATTGGATTGTATTGAATTTGTATATCAATCTTGGTAGAACTGACATCTTAACTATATTTCTTCTTCCAATCCATAAGCACAGAATAGTCTTCCATTTTTTAGATCTTTTTAATTTCTTTTAGTAATGCATTGTAATTTTCTGAATACAAGTGCTTTATGTTTTTGGTTAAGTTTATTCCTAAATGTTTGGCTCTTTTACTTGCTATTGTAAATGGATTTTTCCCCCTGAATTCTTCTTCTGATTGTGTATTAACAGTTTATAGAAATACCACTGATTTCTGTGTATTAATCTTGTATCCCACCACTCTGCTGAAATCATTTATTAGCTCTAGTAGATTTGCTGTAGATTTTCAGACTTTCTAGGTATAACGTCATATCATCTACAAATAGCAGAAGTTTTACATCTTCATTTCTGATTTGGATGCCTGTTATTTCTTTTTCTTGCTTGATTGCTCTAGCTATAACCTCTAGCACTATACTGAACAACAGTGGTTACAGTGGGCATCCTTGTCTTGTTCCTTATCTCAGTGGGAAAAATTTCAGTCTTTCATCATTGAGTACAATGTTAGATGTCACTTTTTCTTATATGGCTTTTATCATGTTGAGAAAGTTTCCTTCAATTCTTATCTTTAGTAATATTTTTATTTTTTAAAAAAAGCCTTTTCTGCACTATCAATAGGATCATGTCATTGTTCTTCTTTGATTATTAATGTGGTGTATTGATTTTCTTGTGTTGACTCTTGCATGCTTGGGATAAAACCCACTTGATCATGATGAATAATTATTTTAATGTGTTGTTGCATTCAATTAGCAAGTATTTAGTTGAAGAGTTTTGCATCCATATTCAGTGGGGAAATGGGTCTGTAATTTTCTTTTTCATGATATCTTTATCTGACTTTGATATCAGGGTGATATTGGTTTCATAGAACGAGTTTGGTAGCATTCCTTCTTGTAAATTTTTTGGAAGAGTTTGAGTAAGAGTGGTATTAAATCTTCTCTGAATGTTTGGTAGAACTCACCTGTGAAACCATGTGGTCCTAGGCTTTTCAATTTGTGGAGTTGTTTGAGACTGTTTCAGTCTCTTACTTGTGTAATTGTTTTGTTGAGGTCTTCTATTTCTTCTAGGTCAGTGTAAGTTGTTCTTACATTCCTAGGGATTTTTCCATTTCATATACATTGTCTAGTTTGTTGGCATACAATTGGTAATAGTATCCTTTAATGATCTCTCTTACTTCTGTGGGGTCAATGATAATGTCCCCATTTTCACTTTTGATTTTATTTATTTGGATCCTCTCTCTCTCTCTCTCTTTTGCAAGTCTGGCTAATGGTCTGCCGATTTTGTTAATCTTCTCAAAGAACCAACTTTTGGTTTTGTTCATTCTCTCTATTGTTTTTTGTCCTCAATTTTGTTTATTTCTGCTCTGATCTTTGATATTTCATTCCTTCTGCTTGCTTTGGTAATGGTTTGCTGCTCTTTTTCTAGTTCCTCCAACTGTGTAGTTAAGTCATTGATTTTAGCTCTTTCTTTTTTAATATAAGACTATAAATTTACCTCTCTGCACTGCATTTGCTGCATCCTATAGGTTCTGATATATTTTGTTTTCATTTTCATTTTCCTCAAGATATTGATTTATCTTGCAATTTCTTCTTTGACTCACTGGTTATTTAATAGTGTGTTGTTTAATCTCCATATATTTGTGAATTTTTGCTTTTCCCCACTTGTTGTTGATTTCCAACTTTATTCCATTATGATCAGAGAAGTGCTTTGTATAATTTCAATTCTGTTCAATTTATTGAGCTCTGCTTTGTGGCCCAACATATGGTCTATTCTAGAGAAAGATCCATGAGCCCTTGAGAAGAATGTATATCCTGTTATTTTGGGGTACAATGTTCCATATTTATCTTTTAGGTTTAGTCCATTTATCATATTTTTCATGATCTCTTTCTCTTTATTGGTCCTCTGCCCAAATGTTCTGTCCAATGCTGAGAGGGTTGTATTGAAGCCTCTAAATATTATTGTACAGGCATCTATTTCTCTCTTTAGGTTTGCCATTGTTTACTCATGTAATTTGGGAGAACCGGTTAACTTTATATCCATTTATGATTGTGACTTCTTCCCAGTAAATTGCCCCATTTGTTAATATCTAATGTCCTTCCTTGACACTAATAACAGCTTTATTTATAAAGTCTATTTTGCCTAATATATGTTATAGCTACTCGAGCTTTTCTTTGGTTACTACATGCATGGAATATCTTTTTCAAGTCTTTCACTTTCTATCTATTTGTATTAGTCATCCAAAGGGGTGCTGTTGCAAAATACCAGAAATTGGTTGGTTTTTATAAAGGGTATTTATTCTGGGTAGGAGCATACAGATACCAGGCCATAAAGCAAAAGTTACTTCCCTTACTGTAATGGTTAGGCTATTGTGTCAACTCAGCCAGGTAATTATGCACAGTTGTCTGGTCAAGCAAGCACTGGGCTAACTGTAATACAAGGGTATTTATGGACTTTAGTCACCATTGACTTTACTGCAGTGGTAAATCATAGACAGCTGGTTATAATTACATCAATCAGGGAGATTGCCATCAGCAATGAATGATGCTTAACCCAATCAGTTGGATCCCTAAAAAGGGGAAGTGATTTCAGCATTGCGTGAGAATTTCCCAGTTCGTCTTTGGGCAGCAAACATCTCCCAGAACTCGTCAAGAACCTTTGTTGGACTTTCATAGTAGCCCGTGGTTGCAGCCTGCTTGTAGAACCTGACTTTGTGCATCCCCATGGCTACGTGAGAGACTCTTATAGAATCACATACTACTGACAGATATCTCTTGTTGATTCTGTTTCTCTAGAGAACCCTGACTAGTACATTCACCAATGTCTATTTCCATGTGTTGGAGCAAGATGGCTGCCAACGTCTGAGAGCGTTCAAGCTTCCTAGATTCCTCTAGGCTCAGCTCCTCTGTTTTCTCCACAAGGTCAACTGTAGACTAACAGGTGAACAGCTCTGTTTCTCTCCCTGGGGTTTCTGCCATGTCTAAGGAGCCATCTCTATTCTTCTGTGTTCTTCTCCCAGCTCAGGTACTCTCTTCCTGGGGCTTGCTTCTCTTTCCTCTGTGTGCTGACTTCCTGGGGCTCCAGCTTAAGACTTCAGCATCAAACCCCAACATCAAAACTCCAACATCAGAAACCCTCAACTCTGTCCTTTGCCATGACTTTTATCTGTGAGTCCCCACCCACCACCATGCCCTAACGACATGGCCCAATCAAAGCCCTAATCATAACATAATCATGCCCAGGTATAGACCAGTTTACAACAAAATGCCATATCTATTTTTGGAATTCATAACTATGTCAAACTGCTACATAGTGGATGAAAAGTGAGTGGAGAGTGGTGAACCAATGTTCAATCTGATTAGAGTCTATGATAAAGTGGATGCGAAAGGTTTGGCAGTGAGTAGGGTGTGATGGTGGTGCAGTGATATGATAAGGGTCAACGATGCTGGAGTGTGAGTGTAAGTGGGGTGAGGAGGTAGGTTGGACTATCCATAGAGTTGGGGGAAGGGCTGGAGGAAGGAAAAGGTGAACTCTGGGGAGGTAGAGGTCTGTGGTTGAGAACACACTTGTGGGAGTGTTCTTTTGGCAGCTATGACTGAGAAACATCACTGGTGCAGGATGTCTGAGGTGGGGGAATGTGTAGGGAAGGCACCTGGGGCACACCTCTAAGGAATATGAACGTGTTCATGTGGTCATAGGGTATTATCTCAGTGGGTGGAGACCCACACAATAACCAACAAAATATTAAACTCCCATCTTGAAGATTCCTGCTACATTCACCAATAGAGTGGCAAGAATCTCTAGAGTATTGTTGCAGGTTGATATTGTTTATGAATTCCAAAAATAGATAATGGATTACGTTTGTAAATTAGTTTGTTTCTCTGGGCATATTAGATTATATTGGATTCAGAACTTTCACTTGTACTTGGTGCGGACTCACAGGGAAACCGTACTTCAGAGAAGGGAGTTTGGAGTTTTGATTCTGGAGCCTGGGAAGTAAACACATAGAAAAGCAGATACATGGGGAAGGAAAGAAGCCTCAATTGGACACAGCAGAGTTCCTGAGAAAAGATACAAGTCATTTGCCTGATACTCTACAGCTGGCCTTGTGGAGAGGGCAGAGGAGCTGAGCCTGGATAGAAATGAGCCCCAGGAAGAGAGGAACCCAAGAAACCTGAACCCTTGCAGATGTCGGCCGTCATCTTGCTCTAACATGTGGCAACAGACTGTGGTGAAGGAAGTAACATATGCATTATGACCTGGTAACTGTGGGCTTCTACCCCAAATAAATACCTTTTATAAAGCCAACAGATTTCTGGTATTTTATATCATCACCCCTTTGGCTGACTCATACAAGTAAATAGCAAGTACATAACTAAAGAAAACACCAATATATCAAGCCCTCAGTATTAATACTTGTACTTATGGTCCTTAATCTTATAAAATTGAAACAATCTAATAATATCTATTGCCTAAGAGTTACCTTCTGAAAACATCCTTGTTACTCAAATGTGGCCTCTCTCTCTAAGCCAAACTCAGCAAATAAAGTCACTACCTTCTCCCCAGAGTGGGACATGACTCCAGCGAATGAGTCTCCCTGGCTCCAAGGGATTATTACCAAGTGCCAACCAGCAATGCATTTGGAAAAAGACCTTTACCAAAAGGGAGTAACATTAAATACAAAAGTGTTTTTATGGCTAAGAGATTTCAAAGTGATTTGGGGTGTCATTCCAGAGGTTAAACTTATGCATGTCTCAGGCAGATCTCACTAACTGCCACAATAAACAAAGGGTTTATGCCACAATAAACAGGGAATGCACCAACCCCATGAAATCAGTACCCCATTCATGGGCCTTACCTTGGAATATAACATAACCTATTTCCCTACTGTGACAGAGTTAGGTTCATTTATAATTTCCCTACACAATATTCTTCTATCTCTTTTATTTCAACCTACAATTAGCACTATATCCATTAAATGTATGTTCTAGAGACTTAAATCTTTGGTCTGTTTATTTGCCAGTTGAACCCTGAATCTCAGCAGAGTTGCTGCCAACATCTAATCTTTAGTTCATGGGACTTGCCCAGGACAACTAATAAAGTGATGATGATGGACAATGCTTATTCCCAAAAGCAAAGAGTATCTACAACTACAAGCAGAACAGTTCCTTCCATTTGCCCCATATGGCATAAGCCTCCTCTCAGTCTGAAGCAAGGTGAGCCTCACCATCCCCAAATCCTCAAGACTGAGGAATGAACACATGTGCAGGCAGAATGCAACAATGGACTGAGGGACGAAACGGGGTCCCTGTTATGGAACGAGCGGGGTCCCTGTTGCGGGACGAGTGGGGTCCCGTTGTGGGACGAGCGGGATTCCTGTTAAGGGACGAGTGGGGTCCCGTTGTGGGACAAGAGGGGTCCCTGGCGTGGGGAAGAAAGCCTCGTACGGCCGCTGAGGCTTCCCTTGGGGGCTCCGAAGGCGTGGAGGGCGCACGACCCAGGAAGAAGTCGCGGAGACAGGCTGATGGCACAAGTCTGGTTTATTGCGGAAGGGGATACGGCTTTATAGGGTTAGGGACTGCGTGGAGAGATTTGATAGGTGCGGGCGGGTACTGCTTCCTGATAGGTGAATGTAAGCGGTTGCTAGGCAGAGGGCAGGCGGAGAGGTTAGGAATGGGGGAGGGGAAAGGGGAAGTGAGAGCCGACCAGATGTTAGGCTAGGCGGGAGATAGTGGGAGGCGACCGTTACTGATGTATCTTGCCCGGGTAGGCTGAGGGCGCTTCGCCCGTACCAGGCTGAGGGCGTGGTCGCCCGTTCCAGCCACCCTGAACTGCGGCTTCAGGCTGTGCACATGCCTGTTGCCGGGTCGGCTTAGCAACGGTGGCTCGCACTCCCACATCTCCCCCTCTGTTTTTATTAAGCTCCACCGAAATGCTTGATTCGGGGAGGGAGGGGGACTGTGTCTGTTTTAGGTCGGGATTGCGCCCAGCCGGGCAATGCCCGTGCCACACACGTGGCCAGTCTTACCCGTCATGGGGAAGCGCGGCAGCAAAAGGCCATGTCCCTGTCTTAGGTTGACTGGGGGGCCAATCCCGTTGCCCGTCATTGGCTAACCAGTCCTGCGCCTCGATGGGATGCTGGCGGCTTTAGGTAAACAGGGCGGGGGAGGGGGAAGGGGAAGGGGAAGGGGTTAGGATGGGCGGTGAGAAGGGGTATAGGTAAGGGGCTTGGAGCTTGAGCGCGCTGCAGGGTGGCTGGCCGTTCAGAGGGGGAGGTGGTAGGTGGAGACTCTCGGCGCCTCTTCTTCGGTGGTGCGGATTCGCTGGTACCGGATCTGAATGGGTTTACTGAGAACAGTGTTAATTTGATCTTTGACGAGCCGAAAAATCTTTTTGATGGCCTATGGCCCTAGAGAGAGCAGCAGGAGAAAGGTAATGAGCGGGCCTAAGAGGGGAAGGAGGTAGGAGAGAAGCCCATTGAATCTCTAGGAAAAGGTTCCTGAGGCTTCTTGCTCTAGCTCTCATATTTTAAGGCCCTCTCTGACTTGGGCCAGGTTGTCTCTAATGATGCCAGAGGGGTTGACATAGAAGCAGCATTCTTCACCTAGAGCCGCACAGAGTCCTCCTTCTTTAAGGAGGAGGAGGTCTAACCCCCTATGATACTGGAGGACTACTTCAGACAGGGAGTTGAGAGAGGTTTCTAGGTGGGCTATGGAGGTTTCTAGGCAGGCTATGTCCTCGTTGACGGCTTGCCTGGTGGAGGAAAGGGATGTATGTTGTGTGGTGAGAGCTGCAATCCCGGTGCTGGCTCCAGCGAGACCTAGAAGCGAAGCAAGTGTGATGGCAGTGATGATTTCTCATTTTTGCATGGAAGGCGGTAGACAGAGGCACTGCCAGGAGTCAAAGAATTGGTTATCATTATGAAAGAGAACACGGGGGAGGGGGAGCAAGACAACAAGCATAATACCATTATCTCCCCTTCTGTTTTTCTTAGCAGACTTATAGTAATTTCGTTAATCAAGACTTACAATTTTTATCATTGTAGAGATCTTATTAACATTTAAACTTATGTATTAATATAAGCGCTTATTTAATTTTTGGCCATTTGAATAGAGCTCTTTTATAAATTTTTATTAATTTATATTACCATCCGGAGGTATCAAAATATACACTGACATTGAACGAACAGACAAACACAGAACAATCACAACACAGTAACAGAAACATACAGTTTACAATTAACTCATAATTCTTACTTTCTTGGTATAGCTGCTTTTAAGTTCTTATTAAGATTTCTTCTGGAATCCATGTTGCCTGTAACATGCAAGCTTGTGCTTGGAAACATTTTTATTAGTTATCAGCAATCAGTTAAGATAACTTGAGACAGACCGTTAACACACATTTTTGGATTATTACTCTGTAAGACTATACTGAGACTTGAAGTTCAGGAGTAAACTATTGATTTAAAACTGAAAATTCCTTTTTAAACCTTGATAAAAATTTTGTACTAATTTTAATATCTTGGTTAAAGAAGTCCAATTAGAATTAGCATGGAAATAAAACAGAACACCAATGTTGCCGTGTTTTTCTCTCATACCAGTGGATTAACTATTATTAGCCTTTACTAGCCCAGAGCTACATTGTCATGTAGATAGTAGGGAGCTTGAGGAGTTGTGAAAAGGGTAGGCGGGCGTTTTGCTGGAACAGAGTTGATTGCCTTATAAGCTTGTCTGGATTTTCCGGCTTGTGGCTGGCCTTGTTGATAGGCGGGGCCAATTTCAGAACAAAGCCTGAAGTAACCAGACAAGTTCTCCTACTTTCTGTAAGGTCTAACTGTGGCCTGATAAGCCGCATTTGCATTTACAAAGGCAATTTGCTTTACAAAGTCTGTTTCTGTGTTGGTATCGCCAGTCTTTTTGCAGCCTTGCACAATCTGCCTACTACATTGGATATACGAGCGGGGGATCTCGGCTGGAAGAGGTTACATAAGGGGGGGTTTAAATTGAGAGAAATATCGTCAAGGAGCTGCTGGGCATATGGACTGCCCAGTCCGTCTTCTCGGACAGCCTCGCGCAAGCGCTTAATGTTAGGTGGGCTGTATGGGTACCAAGGAAGCAGGCGCTGAGGTGTCTGGATAACATTCATAGGGTACAGTTGTAGGGGCTGGGGTGTGAAAGAAGGGGAGAGCGATTGGGAAGAAGCGGAGGGAGGTGGGAGCGTGAGCGGGTGGGAGGTGCTGGAAGGGTGAGTAGGAGGAGAGAAGCAGCTGGGAAGGGGTAGTGGGGACAGTATATCATTGCTGCAGGAGGTTTGCTGGGGAAAGGGTTAAAGGAAGGCGGATGCATCCCCGGTGCCGAGGCAGTGGCCTCAGCGGGGGTGGCGGGTGGCAGGGAGGGAGTAACGGCTTCTCTATGTGGTTAGTCACTTCCTGTTTGCTATGGGAGGGGGAGGGAGGAAGCTCAGGGTACAGCGACTTCCGCATTTGAGGAGGCGAGGAAGGGGGAAGTTCGCCATCTTGCTTGCCTGTTTCAGGGAACTGGCCGGCAGAGCGGCTTTTGGCGGAGTGGTTCCCTGCGTTGAGGTTATTTTGGATTTTAGGGAGCTGCAATGCAGGCGGGCAGTCCTCCTCGAGGATATTGTTAAGTTGGAGGACTAGGGAGGCAGAATCGTTGGGGCCGTCAGGCCTGGCGGGCTCCGGAGGGGGCTCCGGGGCGCAGGGGAAGGCGGAGACGGGCGGGACAGCGCCAAGCAAACAGGAGCGGATGGTGATAAGCGTAGGGATGAGACCGGGAGGAAAGCGCTTGTTCTCGTCGGCGGGGGTAGGGAGAGCGGTGGGTCGCCAAGCTATGGAGCAAGGCGGCCGAAGTCCTTACCTGCTTCCAGGCGGTGGTGCTTGGCCCCACGCTGGGGTGGGGGAAGGGGCCGGGGGCCCTTACCTTCGGAGCGTCTCTGTGGTGGGGTTGCTCGGCCTCACGTTTGGGCGCCAGTTGAGGGACGAAACGGGGTCCCTGTTATGGGACGAGCAGGGTCCCTGTTGCGGGACGAGTGGGGTCCCGTTGTGGGACGAGCGGGATTCCTGTTAAGGGACGAGTGGGGTCCCGTTGTGGGACAAGAGGGGTCCCTGGCGTGGGGAAGAAAGCCTCGTACGGCCGCTGAGGCTTCCCTTGGGGGCTCCGAAGGCGTGGAGGGCGCACGACCCAGGAAGGAGTCGCGGAGACAGGCTGATGGCACAAGTCTGGTTTATTGCGGAAGGGGATACGGCTTTATAGGGTTAGGGACTGCGTGGAGAGATTTGATAGGTGCGGGCGGGTACTGCTTCCTGATAGGTGAATGTAAGCGGTTGCTAGGCAGAGGGCAGGCGGAGAGGTTAGGAATGGGGGAGGGGAAAGGGGAAGTGAGAGCCGACCAGATGTTAGGCTAGGCGGGAGATAGTGGGAGGCGACCGTTACTGATGTATCTTGCCCGGGTAGGCTGAGGGCGCTTCGCCCGTACCAGGCTGAGGGCGTGGTCGCCCGTTCCAGCCACCCTGAACTGCGGCTTCAGGCTGTGCACACGCCTGTTGCCGGGTCGGCTTAGCAACGGTGGCTCGCACTCCCACAATGGACCAAGGTAGAATTATTGTTATTGTAGTATTGGAAGAACTTGTACTACTGATATAAAGATGGTAGTTACCATCTGAGGGGAGGGTTAGGGAGGAATATGTGGAACACAGGACATTATTAGAGCATTGGAATTGTTCTGCATGATTTTTCAATGACAGATACAGACCATTATACATTTTGTCAAAACCTATAAAAGTGTGCATTGCAAAATATAAAACATAATGTAAACTGTTGACCATAGTTAGTAGCAATGCTTCAATATTTGTTCATCATTTGTAACAAATGTACCATATCTATGTAAGATGTTATTAATAGGGGAAAATGGAAAAGGGGGGTGGGATGCGGTATATGCAAATCCCCTATATTTTCCATGTAACTTCTCTATAACTTAAAACTTCTTTAAAAATAAAGTTTAAAAAAAAAGAGCTATCAAGCCATGAAAAAAATTAGATAGTTGCATAAATGAGTTTAGACTTTAGGGGAGAGCATTGTTCTTTCTTAGAGATATTTGACGCTATAGGTAGATTTAATCACTCTAATCAGTATAGAGATTTTAAAGAAGAAATCCTAGTATTATGCCTAGCATGTTCTAGAATTTGACATCATGGAGATAAAAAGAGAACAGTAAAAAGGAAATGTAAAAAAGAGGTCAGTGCAGGAGAAGGAAATCAAGAGAGAGCAATCTCCTGGAAGCCAAGTGTAGAATGTCCTTTAAGAAGAAAGAAATAAACAATTGAATCAATGGCACTGTAAGGTCAATTGGAAAGAGGATGGAAAATTACTTATTGAACTAACTGAAGTGTTGGGCACATGGTAGCGTGAAAGGGATAAAACTCATTAGACTAGATTTTACAGAATATGTAAGAAGGAAAGTAGAATCAGAAAATTTTGCAAGGTATTCTGCTATAAAGGAGAAGAGAAAAATGAGGTTATAGATAATGAAGCATAATAGGTCAACAGAGGCATTTGTTTGTTGTTTTTTAGTTGGGAATAATTATCAAACCTGTACTGATGACGATTATCCATTACAGAGGGAAAATTTGATGACATAAGAGAAAGGGGGAAATGGCCTTGAATTTGAAAGATTTAATAAGTCTAGAGCATGAATGGAGGGACTGGACTTAGACAAAACCCTAGTGGTTCAATTATAATATCCAGAGGGAATTCATAGTGCAGTCAGATGGATAGGGAAGCTTGTGAAATTCTCTTCTGCAACTTCTATTTTTATGTGTGCTTTTAGGAGATTACTAGCTAAAAGAGAGGAAGAAAGAGAGGATATTGGAAGTTTGAGAATTGTGGAGAAAGTGTTCACTAGATTCCACTTGTAGCTGGTGGTCATGCATTAATGTGAGGCCATTCAATTGTGTGTTTTCTTGCAACCATAGACAAGTACAAATAGACTAGGTAGAGAAGGACTTGTAATTAGTGATGGGATTTGTCAAGTGTACACCACAAAGTGAGAGGGGGCAAGAGAGTTGAGATGCAAATGATAGAACGTGCAAATGAATAAATCTGAAAAGAATCATGGACTGGTGAAGAAGAAAGGGAGAAAGCAAGGGGAGGAAAATATAGTATTAATGAAGTAGGATCAGTGAATTTTTAGTCTCACTCAGGAGGAAGAATTGTGAAGCAGCCATAAAATCCTAATATACACGTTCAAGGGAAAGGAAAGCAAGGCCATCAGGGAGATGCACATGGCTACCTAGCATTTTTTTTCTATCACTAGACACATAGACTAACCATGAGAGACTCCTATAAAATGACCAAATGAGAGGAAAGAAAAAGTAAGACAGAAGTTGTAGAAGTGTGGAGCATACCTAGAATTAGATGCTTGCATTCATACTTTGACCTGAAGTTTATATGTATAATCTTTCATTATAAATAAGTTTATATGATTTCAAAACAAGAGACTACACCTATTTATGACTCCACCAATGATAGACACTTTTCCAACTTTTTGTTACAACAAATACAATATATCACTAGAGGCCATAAACCCATTTTACTGTCTCCTTTGTGAAGATCAAATGCTTATATCTATCATTAGAAATTATTAATAAAAATATGAAAAATATGTAAGTGTGAGAAGCAAACAATAAAGAGGCAAGTCTGCTTTGTCTTCTCGTGTGTCTCCAGTGCCTAAAACAAACCCTGACAGTACATATTTTTTCAGAATAAATAAAAATTGAAATTATAAGACATAAATCTTAGTACCTGTCAGCAATCATGCTTCCCTAAATATATATCAGAAGCCTAAAGTCAACCAGCCAGTAGTAAAAGAAGAATAAAGCAGATATAGAGCAAAGCAGAGATAACAGAAAATGAGGCCTGGAACAATTACTGTACCTATTCTTCTTGTTCCTGGGTCCTGTTTGTTTTTCTTCAGTTCTACAAGAAGATAAAGTCCCTTCATAATAAAGGCCATTTTGGCTTCAAGGAAATGAAATAATTCTGTCATTTTGATTCTCAGAAATCCTATAATACTGCCCATTAACCAACCAAACAGAAAAACTTATGTAAAAATACTCAGAAATTAATAATTCCTTTTAGACAGTGAAACACCTTCAAAAGTCAGATCAGATAGCTGGCTGGCTATCTGAGAAATCATTTAAAATATCTGCATATTTTAGTTTGCTAGACTGTTGAAATGCAATATACCAGAAATGGGTTGACTTACACAGTGGTGATTTATTAGCTTAAAAGCTTACAGTTCTGAGGCCATGAAAATGCCCAATGCTTTTTCCCAGCAGACTGGCAGCCTGCAAGCCTGGACTCCTCCGTCACATGGCAAGGCACATGGAAGCATCTGTTGGTCTCTCCCTTTTCTTCCAGGTTTCATTGCTTCAGCTTCTGGCTTTCTGTCTCCTGTAGCTTTTTTCCTCTCTGTCTTCATTTCATTTATAAAGGACTCCAGGAAGAGGATTAATACCCCTTTGGATCATACTGAAGTAACCTGATCAAAAGATCTTACTTACAATAGTTTCACACCCACAGGAATGTATTAGCTTTAAGAACGTGATCGTCTGGGGTCTACTCAGTTTCAAACCATCACACTGCACCAAAACATTATGGGCATATTTTCTTTTCTCTTAAAACATTCATGTATATAACACTTCGTTGAAATATTTTTTTGAAAATGTATTTTTAAAACCACAGTGTTAACAATTTTTTCTGTTAAAATTGGTTCTCATTATTCACAGATTCATATTGCATATTTGCTTATTAGTTAAATTTATTGTTAATCCAAAATTCAATATTCACAGCAACTTTTCAGCCATTCGTGGACATGTGCAGACTGGTGGTTCATTTAAGTCACCCAACCCACATGTTCCCAGCTGAAGTGGAACAATGAAACACTCTGCCTTCTTCTTTCAGCACTCATTCTGTAAACAAGTGCTCTTATTGTGGTCTTTTAGTGACATATTTTTGCATTTTCTGTTGGTTATTGTGCTATTTAAAATGGCCCCCAAGAGTAACATGAAGTGCTGTCTAGAGTTTCTAAGCACAAAAGGACTGCGATGTGCCTTATGAAGGAAATGTGTTAGATAAGCTTCATTCAGAAATGAGTTATGGTGCTGTTGCCTGTAAGTTCAGTGCTAATGAATCTGCAAGAAAAGATGTCTTTAAACAAAAACAAACATAAAACAAGATTATATATTAATTAGATGACAAAAATGGTGTGACCAGAGGCTTGCAGGAAACTAACCCTGTTGTTATATTAGAAGCAATGGTTCAGTATTCACTAACTCAGTATTTGTGGAGACTTTATAGAACATAAATACCACAAATAACAAGAATCAATGCTGTATTTACATATTCCTATTAAGCCTAAGGAATTTCACTAGTGGGTCTGGGTACTGATTATACAGGTTTGAAGGGCTGAAGGGACTCACAAAACTCCACAAGTTGTTCTGACATCAGGCTTTCCTAAAGGTAGAGGACACGATTCAGTAGGCAAAGAGCACAGGCAATTATTGAGAATTCAAGACTTCCAGGCACAGCCCATCAGGGTCCTTTCTCAGTTGCACAGGATGGAGTTTGTCTTTGAATTGCAAACACCAAGATATGTATGAGGCTAGAAAAAAGTGTCCAGTGGGGCTTTGTATACCCTTCTCATGAAGGCAAGCTAGACTGTGTATCCAGTCAATCTAACCATTCCTATAAAATGTAGACAAGCTAGCCCAGAGTGTTTCCAGGGAAGTTTCAAAGAATAAATACCATGTTACAAATCGATTGCTAGTCTATTTCATCCTTAAAATGGACTAGTCAGTACCAGACTACAGATATCCCAGGAGATGAACTAGTATGACTAGGAGAGAGAATTTTATTTTACACAATCTGTAACTTCTCCCTCTCTCTTATTGAACATTATTGAGGAAATGTTGACCTTGAATGGGCCTCCCTGTAAAATTCTAATGGACTTTATCAGCTGAAAGTTAACAAAGGAATTTCCCATTAATGAATGTTATTAGTAAGATGTACTTGGGTCCAGCTAGATTGCTATTTGAAAGTAAATATGGAACTTATGGGATCAACTACCAAATTGAAATTAATCTTATGGACTCTCTACTTGTGTGACTAACCAAATATTAAAAAAACACCAAAACTAAATGCTTTCATCCTGCTAACTTTCAGCACATGTGTGCCTGATTTTCCCAAACCAAAACATGCCCCATTCAGCAAAAGCAACTTTCAGGAAGGAGTATTTCAAGGTTCCTCCAGAGATCAATGCTTCATTTGGGTCTGCGTTTTGCTTGTATCCTTAAATATTCCCAGTAAAGCTTGGTTTTCATTAAAAGTCATGAATAATGAGAGTCAGCCTGACATCTCAGGCTTTTATTGCCCTGCATATAAACAGGTTGAAGATTAAAGAAGCTATATCTTTCCCAACTTTCTAGGTATCATATATTAGGTAAATTACTTTTCTCTAGATGTAATTGTAAGGTTATGTTTATATAGGTAAAGTAAATATGTTATTTGCAGAATTCATAAAAATGTAGTAAGTTTTTTTTACTATATTTGTGTGTATATATTGACTATAATTGTGTTTCCTAAAATAAATATTTTGTCATATCACTACCATTTAAATGGATTATAGGTGACTGTCTCAGTGGCTGTGGAAGTTCTTAAGGTAGAAGATGTAAAAATGTTACTTAATTTACTCATTAAAATGACTGAGTTGAAAAATATTTTCTCTTTTAATCCTTATATGTCCTTTCTTCTCCAAACAATTTTCTTTTATATTAACCTCTTTAATAACTATGGCTGTCAGAAAGGCAGAAAATATGATGCATTTACTTGAATAATATTTAGATTGTACTTCTAACTTTCTATCTGTGTGATAATCAAAACAAATAAAGGCATACATCAAAGGGATACTTATTCATTTATCCATTTGATATTTATTGAGTGCCTACAACATACCACTTAGGTGTTGGGTGTCCAGGTTAGGTTTATAAAATTAAGTGAGAAGTAGCCTCTAAAATCAACACAGGTACAATCTATAGGGGACTGAAATAAATAAAATATTTATACTTGATGATAAACTAAGCATATAATGCTAAGGGAGTAGAAAGAAGGGCCCTCAAATTGGTTTGTTGAGTTAGAGAAGGCTTATCAAAAGGCAAGACAACTGAGGAGAATCATCAAGAAGGGCATTAATAAACAAGAAATGGAATACAAATATATTCCCTTTTCTTTCTTAAAGCTATCCTTCTCTTCAGTCATGCAACTTCCTGATAAAAAGTTGTTAACTGCTATTGAATGCTGCATGTTCCATGAAGGAAGGTAAGGAAATGAAATGGGATTATACATTCTGAGGAAAAGGGAAAAAATGAAGCAAAATGAATAGTTTTAGAGAAATGTGGCACCACCAAACAAAACAACAAATGCATAATGGAAGTCCCAGAAAGAGAGGGAGAGAAAGGAGAAAAATAAACATTTGAAGAATATTAATATGCACAGCTAAAAAGCTTAACCTACTTGAGTAAGAAGAACTCAAAGAGATCCATTGATCCATTGATCCATTGATAGAGACACCATAATTAAATGATTGAAAAAAAAAGAGCAGAGAGAATCTTAAAAGCAGGAACAGAAAAGTGATTCATCATCTATAAGGGATCCTTAGTTACATTAATAACTAATTTCTTATCAGAAACCATGGAGACCTAAAGTAGTGCAGTGATACAAAGTTCCATTAAAAAAAAAAAAAAGATTGTCACCCAATAACCCTGACCAGCAAAACCAACCTTCCAAAATGAAGGTGATATTAAGAATCTCCCAGGTAAACAAAAACTGAAAGAAATTGTCTCTAGTATAACTTTCCTACAAGAATTATTAAAGGGGTCCTTCACACAGAAATGAAAAAATAATTAAAGAGCTCAAGTAAAGGTAACTACACAGGTAAATATAAAGATAGCATAAATGATATATATGCTTGTAATACTTTTCTTCTCTTATCTGATTTAAAAGACGGCAACATAAAACAATTATAATACTGTGTTTATAAGCTTATAACGTATAAAGATGCAACTTGTATGACATTATTGTGTAAAAGAGGTGGGAATGGATCTATAATGGAGCAAAATTGGTCTATACTTTTGAAATTAAGATTGTTTTAAGATGTGAATTATAGTCCTCAAGGTCATTATATACACACACATAAAACAACAGGAACTTAAAATAGTGCACCATAAAATAGCTATTTACTACAAAAGAAGGCAGTAATTCTGCAATGGTGGAATAGAGGAACAGAAAAGACAAAGTATATTGTAAAAATACAGCAAAATGAAATATATGAATAATTTATCAGTTATTACAGTAAATGTAAATGTATTAAAGATACTAATTGAAAGGCAAAGATTAGTAGTACAGATTTTTAAAAAACAATCCAAATACATGTCTGTAGAGGCAAACTTCAGAGTCAATGACACAAATAGATTAAAGTAAAAGGATAGAAAAATATATCAAGCATACATACAGTAACCAAAAGAGATTTAAAAATAAAATTTGTTACTAGAGACAAATTAGGGTATGTTGTGGTGATAAAAGAATCAATTTATCAAGAAGAAATAACATTATATATGTATCTGCACCTAACAACTGAGCCCAAATAAGGACAATTCAGAATTAACAGTGGAAAAATTCAACACCTCATTTTCAAAAATGAAAAGAACAAATACATAGAAGATAAAAAATAGAGAACTGGAACAACAATGTAAACCATCTAGAGCTAACAGATATCTAACTATAAAACACTCTACTCAACAACAGTATGATACACATTCTTGTCAAATGCACATGGACTTTCTCCAGGAGACTGCATGTTACAGCATAAAACAAGTATCAAAATTTTTTAAGGAATTAAAGTCATGGAAGGTATTTTCTCTGACCACAATGGAATTACATTAGAAATCAATAACAGAAGAAAACTTAACAAATGTGTGGAAATTAAACAACACACATCTAAACATTGAATGGGTCAAAGAATAAATCATAATAGAAGTCAGAAAATATTTTTGGGGTGAATAAATACAAAATCACAATTTACCAAACTCATTGGATGCAGCATAAACACTTTTTAGGGGAAAATATAGAGCTTTAAATAATAAAATAAACCCATCATTACTGCAAAGAAAAAGATCTCAAATGAATTATCTAACTTTTCACTTTAAGAAACTAGAAAAAGAAGAGCAAACTACATCCAAAGCAAGCAGAAGTAAGGAAACTATATACATTAAAGCAAAACCAAAAGTTGGTTCTTTGAAATAGTTGACAAAATTGATGAACCTTTAGCTAAACTAACCAAAAGACAATGCCAAGCATGTTTGCTCCTATTTTCCAAACAAGCAAAAGCTAACTCAGGAGCTCCTTCAAAGCACATCTTCTTACATCCTTTTCATATAGATATATATCTCTTGGCTATACCTAGAAGCAAAGAAATCATGGCTTAATGCATGGGGCTGAGCACACTGCTTCCTTGAGCCAAGTTAGGTCATATTAGATAGAAAAGGTATGCAGATCTGTGAAGTAGGCAAATATCTCTCTGCTACAAGAATGTATTCAAGCTGTATTATTATTACAATCCATAATATCTTCCACCTTGCACATTATCTTTGCTTGGATTAGTTCAAAACAATTGAAATATCAATAAGGAAACATTTTGTTATTCATCTAAATGACTAATCCTTTCTATCTTGAGATTTTGAAAGGGCTCAATTTTCTTCTTAAAGTAAGCAAACATATACCATTCCTTTGAATACACTAAAAAACAGCTAATCTAATTAATCACAAGTGTTTGCTGTTTAGTTTTACCTTTTGATCAAATTGGTAAATGTTAACATTTGTCTGGGGAGTGTTTATATGCCAAGTATGGTAAAATATTACTAGCCCCTAATTAAGTTGTTTTGAATGGTCGTAGGCTTTTCTAATAAATTACTTGCATGTTGGAATTCTGAAAAAATATAATTGTCATTGCAACATTCAAAGATTACATTTTCTTAATACAGAAAATATTACTCTTTCTTTTCTGTTAAATTATTTACACTTCCAGCATTTATTTATTAACACTTAATATGCTGCCTCTAACAAAACTTCGATCCCTTTAATAACTTAGATAATGTAACTTTTAGAAACGTGTTCCCGATGTTATCACCATATTTTAACTGGTATCTCATTGTTATTATACTGATTATCTTGGGAAAGCTGTATATTCTTTTTATTTTTTAAGACTTATTTTATTTCCCTCCCCTTCCTCCACATTGTCTGCTCTCAGCATCCATTCACTGTGTGTTCTTCTGTATCCACTTGTATTATCAGGAGACTCTGGGAAACTGCATCTCTTTTTTGTTGCACCATCTTGCTGTGTCAGCTCTACATGTGTACAGAGCCACTCCTGGGCAGGCTGTGCTTTTTTCACGTGGAGTGGCTCTCCTTGTGCATGGGATTCCCCTACATGGGGAAGCCCCTGTGTGGCACAGCACTCGTTGGCACGAAAGCATTGCACATGGGCCAGCTCATCACACGGGTCCGGAGGCCCTGGGTATCAAACCGGGGACCCTCCATATAGTAGGCAAACTCTCTATCGGTTGAGCCACATACTATATTTGCAGGAAAATGAATTACATTGTTATCCCAAAATAATTTAATTCTTGGTTTCCATACCTACGATCACTTTATCTGGATGAATGTTTTAATTCATCCAGCATTTAGTACTCCAGTAATGGAAGTCCCTTTTGATTTATTCATGATGGACTGAACTTTTTTCTACACTACATTTTACATATATGGAAATTTCAGGGTATTTTAAGCAAAATTCTTTTGAATACAGATCTATATTCTATCATTTGTATTCTATAAACACATTGACTAGATCCTAAATGAACTGAATTAATACTTAACTTTATAGTACCATATGTTTTACATACTTAGTTTCAAGACTTTATGAAAATAAGATTCTGGGACTTAATTTCTAAATTGAAAAGAGGGAAAGTAACAAAAATGTCACCTATTTCTTTGTGTTGTTTTTAAATTAGATGTTATATAAAGCACCCTGCAAAATCACTAGCCTAAAGAAAGTGCTTAATAAATATTAGTAATCATCTAAGTCATCAGTCAATATTGGAATCAGTACTATTTTTACTATTTTATTATTTATGTCAAGTCATTTAAAAATATTTTGTGAGTGAAGACATTAAGGCTTTGAGGTACTAAAAAGACAAATGGCTGCTAATTTCTGCTTAGCAATGAGGATTGCAGGAAAGAACATCACACCCAAACTTCCATTGAAAAATGTGATACTTATCCAAAGAATTCAAGAAATAACAAATAACCAAAGGGAAAATGCTAAAATGAACCCATGGTGTTGGATTTCGGTCAGAGATATCAGTAGGAATCTGCATTTTTATTTTTTATTTAATATGTATATTCAGATAAACAGAAATAGAAATAAATATGCATGTGTTTATAAGTGGATTACTATACATTAGGGGTTGCCAATTTTTTTTTCTGTAAAGAACCAGGAGTAAATATTTTAGGATTTGTGGGACATGTAATCTCTGTTGCAAGTACTCAACTCTACTAAGTGTATGCAAACACTCATAGATGACACTAAATGCATGGGTGTGATTGTGTTCCAATAAAACTTTATTTAGAAAAACGGGCAGCAGACTGGATTGAGCCATGTGCCATAGATTGCTTACTCAGAGTATACATCCATATCATTTCCCAACTTCAGACCTTGGTGTCTAAATACCATTCTCCAACAAAAAGAACAAGGGCTCCTTAGTGTAGAATTCTATAAACACTCTGACAGCTTTTTAAAATTTTAAAACCCAGTTTACACCTAACAATTACCTTTCTAAGTATCTAGAAATGTGTCCACAAAAAGACACGTACAGGGCAGCGGACTTGGCCCAGTGGTTAGGGCATCCGTCTACCACATGGGAGGTCCGCGGTTCAAACCCCGGACCTCCTTGACCCATGTGGAGCTGGCCCATGCGCAGTGCTGATATGTGCAAGGAGTGCCCTGCCAAGCAGGGGTGTCCCCCGTGTAGGGGAGCCCCATGCACAAGGAGTGTGCCCCATAAGGAGAGCCGCCCAGTGCAAAAGAAAGTGCAGCCTGCCCAGGAATGGCACCACACACACGGAGAGCTGACACAACAAGATGACGCAGCAAAAAGAAACACAGATTCCCGTGCCGCTGACAAAAACAGAAGCAGATAAAGAAGACACAGCAGATAGACACAGAGAACAGACAACCCCACCCACCCCGGGGAGAGGGGAGAGAAATAAATAAAAATAAATAAATCTTAAAAAAAAAAAAAAGACATGTACAAATGGTCAAAGTAGTGGTATGCAAAATAATCCCAAACTAGAAATAACCAATATGTCTATTAACTGGTGAATGGATAAACAAATGTATTTTCATACAATGGGATAATGTTAAGTAATTAAAAGGAATGAAATACTAATACAACATATTAGTTTTGGATGAACCTCAAAAACAGTATGCTAAATGAAAGAAGCTGGACACAGAAGACAACATATTACATACCCATTTATATAACAGATAACAAAAAGATGTATTTGTAGACACAGAAAACTGGTCAGTGTTCGCCTGGAGATGGAGGTGGGAGCCAGAATTGACAGTAAACAGATTTGAGAGGAATTTTGGAATTGATGGGCATTTTCGGTATGATAGAAATTTTCTAAACTGCTTTTTGAAATGGTTGCAAAATATGTAAAATTACTAAACAATAATTGACGTGTGCATTTACAATGGTAAATTTTTATGGTATATAAATTATATTGTATTAAAGCTGTTAAATAGTTTTCTAAAAAGAAGGGACTCAATATAACTATGCTCTTCTACCTCTACTGCACCAAGCACTGCAGTAGGTGAGGTAGTACAGAGAAAAGAAGAGGTAAACACAATGTTTCTTGCTCTTTAAAATGAATTTTCAGAGCTCACAATTTTCTGTTGAAGCATGCAAATTTTACAGTTTTCTGTAAAATTAACTTGGAAATATGAGCTAGGAAAATATGTGCCTGGTGCAATGAAAAAAGTACTGACCTGGAGTTGGAATCCACATTGTAATATTTATTAGCTCTGTTATTTGAAAAAGGAAAATCTAAGCAGTCTTCCCTGTGTGCCTGATCTATGTCAAATCGATTTTTACTTCTTATAGCTTCATGTCACTCCTATTTTTTTCTTTTTAAATTTGTTTTATTTAATTGTCTTTTTTTAAAGATACATAGATGATAAAAAATGTTATATTAAAAATTATAAGAGGTTCCCATATACCCCACACCTCACCCCACCCCACTCCTCCCACATCAACAACTTCTTTCATCATCATGGCACATCCATTGCATTTGGTGAATATATTTTGGAGCACTGCTGCACTGCATGGATTATAGTTTACATTGTAGTTTACACTCTCCCCCAGTACATTCACTAGGTTATGGCAGGATATATAATGTCCAGCTTCTGTCCCTGCAATATCATTTAGTACAACTCCAAGTCCCAAAAATGCCCCCACATCACATCTATTCTTCCCTCTCCCTACCCTCAGCAACTATCATGGCCACTGTCTCTACCTCAATGATACAATTTCTTCCATTGCTAGACACAATAGTTCTATAGTAGAATACCAGTAAGTACACTCTAATCCATGTTTTATCTCCATCCTGTGGAACATGGGATGATGATGTCAACTCCAACTCTATATTGAGAGGGCTAAGATTCCACATGGTTGATGAATTCAATATTCCTGCTTGTAGTTGTAGGCACTCTCAGTTCCCTGGTGTGGTGATTGACCATCTTCATCTCCTTGTTAGCTGACCTGGGTAAGTTAAACAAACCGGAGACTAGGAGTTGCAACTCTGCTGAAGCTCAGGGCCCAATTGGCACATGTCCAGTCTAGAAATTCAAGTCTCTTGAGTATGCACAAACCCCAGCACCAACCACAGGTTCAGTAAAAGTGACAGAAGAGGCATATGTAGAAAGGTCATATCTGAGTCCAACTCCATCACACTCAGGAAGACAAACTCCAAAGTAGGGCCCACTAACAAGGCACTGAACTCCAGAACCATCTGCCATGACCATAAAACCTGTGTTTATCCATAGCCCTCAGGAGCACTAGTACCTGGGGTTCTATCTACTTTGGCTGTCTCTGGGATCCTGCTGAGATGTGTATAAGCACGACCCCTCTGATGACCTCCTGACTTTTTTGAAGATTCTTAGCCATATAAACTCATTTGTCTTTACATTTCCCCCCTTTTTTTCAAGGTCTTTTTCTAGTTGCATCATCAGCTGCTGATTGGTAATAATCCCTATGTTTGAGAACATTAGGCCTTCCCAGGATGGGGGTATACCTCCTTTCTCATTGTATGGGTCTCCATCCAATGATATAACACACTATGACAAGATGAGCATCCACACACTCCCCAGAAGACTGCCCCTGTGCCAGATGCCCCCCATTAAGCTTCTTAAACAGGTAACCCTTCCTTATCATATTTTCTAAAGAGTTTTCTCAAATTATAGTTTCAACCACATATCTGACAATGTCCCGGGTTCATCAGTTCCCTCCTAACCTCCCCCCAATTCCTTGGGCCATCTGACTCATCCTCCCAACCCCAGACCCCTCAAGCCTGGAAGCCCCACCCAATAGTATCCCTATGCCCCCATCTTATCCCTTCCCTGTACAACTGCTTACTTCCATTTTATCGTAGGTTTCATCCATGTAGGAGTCAACTCAGAATCTTCCTCTCCCTCTCCCCGCCCAATTTCTGTAAGCCTATCATCCAGTCTCTAGCTCTCTGAGATAGCTTGGTTTGCTTATTTCATATCAGAGAGGTCATGTAATATTTGTCCTTCAATGCCTGGCTTGCCTCACTCAACATAAAGTCCTCAAGATTCATCCATGTTATCCCATGTTTTTGTATTATATTCCTTCTTATAGCTGAGTAGTATTCCGTTGTATGTATATACCACATTTTGTTTATCCATTCATCTGTTGATGGGCATTTGGGTTGATTCCAACTTTTGGCAATAGTGAATAATGCCGCTATGAACTTTGTGGTGCACATACCGGTTTGCGTCCTTGTTTTCAGTTCTTTTGGATATATACTCAACAGTGAAATTGTTGGGTCATATGGCAAATCTATAGCTAGTTTTTTGAGAAACTGCCAAACTGTCCTCCAAAAAGGTTAGATCCTTCTGCATTCCCACCAGCAGTGTATGAATGTTCCCATTCACAACTTCTCCAAAAATAGCTTCATGTAACTCCTATTTGAAGTTCTTATCACAGGAGCAATTTTATGTTTACACGTGCATTATTTGTTCAAAGTATACTATCACCACAATCTATAATCTTCAGAGTAGTAGTAACACTATTGTTTTATTGCTTACCATTCTAGTCCCAAGACCTTCTTGGATGAAAGTACTTGAACTTAGTCTCCTTCTCTATAAAAGTGATAGTAATCAAGTCAGAGGAATATTTACAGGTTTAGATAAGGATCGCTGTCAGGCATTGAGTGTTTGATGTGTGCTGGTTGCTATTTTATATATTTTTATATTCTTTCAACTAAACTTAAAAATCAATGTTATAAGAGAGATGCTATTTTGTCATATTTATTCTCATTTTTACTGTTAAGGGAACATCCACAGAGTTGTCAGGTTAATCACTCTAGGTCATTGGCTGCTAGATGGTAGAGACAAAATTTGAACGAAGCAATCTGACTCATACCTGCATGCTTAATACTCATCTATACTACCATTCCAGGAGAGGTCCCTCAAGTGGTAATGAATGATCAGGTTCCAGATCCTAAGAAATGTGTGAGTGTGTCTATTCATCAAAAAGAGAGTATCTGAAGTTTCTCCTAAGGTTCATTTTTTTTTTCCCCAAGACAAACAATATGATAATACTTATAACTCAGCTTTCTGTGTCTCTCCCAGAACTCCTTCTTTGTGCATAATGTTCATTAGGAAGCATAGGAAGCTATTGGAATTTTGGAATTACTAAAGAACGGAAAAAGGTTTTAAAAAGTTTTTTTTAATGAGTGTGGCTTCACAGACGAAAGATAAAGAGCTTAGAACTCTGACTCAAATATCTACATGACATTTAGTAAATTTGATATGAACTTTCCATTCTAGAAAATAAAAACTAAACCGCCTTATGTTGAAAGCTGTGTCACTGAGGTCCATGGGTGGTATATGATATCTTAAACGGCCAAACATGCATCCAGGTTACACAGATTCTCAGTCAGGTTGTCGTTTCAACACTGCTCAGTATCACTTCATAACTTCTCCTCTCATATATTTAGATAGCAAAAGAAGATAGCAATCAAGAGTGCTGTGAGAAAGATGAAAGGTAAAGGAAAAAGTCAGCCTTAAAAAGCTCTAGGAATGGAGTGAAAGCAGACAAATTATCTGATAACACCAAAGAGTCAGACTCAGGCGATGCTGATTTTTATCAATAAGGCGATTTGACAACCATTTTCTTCTCAAAAGAAAAGACAGTTACTTTGAAGTCACCTTAACCTTTCATCTGAGCTTCTACTAACCTAAATCCAGAATTAAAATAGTTTTCAAAATCTCAAGGTACCTTTTGTGAACATCATACAGAGGATTTTTAATTATCTGTCTTTTTTTCCCTGTTATCTATAAATATATACTATGTGTAACCAAAATGAAATTTCTCTTCTCTCTTGTAGCTCACAGGCCTTGCTGACACCATCAGAGCTGCCAGCTAACACCTCAACCTGTTTGTAGTGGTACCTTCCCTGCAAATCAGAAGATTTTCCCTCTTTTTCCTGCCTCTGCTTCCCTACCACTTTAAGCATGTCAATCCTTTAGGAGTTCTGAATAAATGATGCTGAATATATTTTTTAGTAGGTCGGTGATAGTTTAAAAAATTGTCTCAGTTTCAGAGAAGGACAAAAGTGCCCATACCTATTGAAACTCCTGGGGTAAAATTCTGTGGTACAATAATTTAAGATGTATATTCTCAGTTACTGCTTAATATCTCAGCACTCAGGGAAGAAGGCATCTGTCAGCTTTACTCAAAGCAGTGAGCTCAGTTCCATTGAACAGAGAAGTTGTTAAGAAAACAATTTTTTTCTTTTACGTTAATGAAGGGATTTAAAAATCTCAGGACCGAGGTTCAGAAGTTCTAATTCTTAGGACTAGGTTTGGCCAAAAACTAAATACTTTGGCAGTTTTTAAATTATTTTTGACATCCATTTCCTAATCTGTAAAATGGTGCTGGCACATTATTGTTCTAGAATAATACAAATTTAAGGTGTTTTGAAAAATTAAGGCATAGGAAAATGAAAGACTATCTCATTTTGCTATTTTGCACTCCACTTCTCTTACTTAATGTTCTCTTTAGTAGAACTTACTTAATGTTCTCTTTAGTAGAACACTAGCCTAACAACTCACACACCTGAGGTGAAGTCAATGCATGCCTTCTTCTCTTTGCCTGGAGAGGATGGGAAGTTTTGTTACCATACCAATGCTTTGGTTACAGGAATACAAATATATGCATTTTCACTTTGGGTCTAGAATCCACAATTGACTTTGTTCTTCTTCCAAATATAGAATATAGCCATTTTCTAGGGCAGAAGACCACAAATTGTTCAGATGCCTAGGAAGCTAGAACCCAAAGTATTTTTAGAACATGATACACTTTAAAAGACACTGTGAACCATTGATCTACTTCATCATATCTTGACAACCATAAACATAAAATTAACACATTTACCAACCCCCCCAAATTGAGCTGTCAAACTCTATACGATCAGCAGTTTATGTATTTTCCTCTTAAGTGAATTTGATATCTGCTTACCAACTTTTTTTTGGTAAAAGTTCAATTAAAAATGTGATAATAGAGATTTAAGGAAGTTTTATAGGATGAAATGAAAGGAAGAGAATATCTTTTGTTAAATTTTCTGCAAAATGAGAACAAGTCTACTATTACTCAGTTTCAGGAGCAGAATATCCTCAGTCAACCTCTCAGAAACCCATGTTCCACTAAAGTAAAATTCAAGAAATACTGGAGAAAAATGTGTGTCATTTCTGTTTGGCCCATAGAGAAAATTTAGGAAGGATTAGAATAATTCAGGAGAATTGAAAAAGATGGGCAGATGGTCCTTCCTCTGCTTCAGGCTCCTAGCAGTTGACCTCCTTTCACCCGCCTCTTTGTGTTCATGTGCGGAGAGGTTATAAGTTGTTCACTCTCCAAGCAGTCTTTCTTTTTTAAAACTTTTTTTTCCTATAGGGGGAAAACAAAAATGCAGCAAAGAACACAAAACTTATGTGTGCACCTCAGTAATATTTACCAATGTGCACACCCTTATAACCACTACTGATCAATGTATATGAAACTTTCTGTGCCCCTAAAGTCTCCCCCTGACCACTTCTAGTCCATACCAACTTTTCCACACCTCACTTCTAACCACTATTCTCATTTCTGTCTTCATAGATTAGTTCTGCTTGCTTTGAACTTCAAACAAATGGAGTCATACAGTGTGTGCTCTTCCTGTGGCTGCCATCTTTCACTCAACAATTAGTCCTTCTTCAAGTATTTCAATATAGGTATAAAAAATTACTGGATTGGGAGCAGGTATTGCTCAGTTGGTTGAGTGCCTACTTCCCATGTGTAAAGTCCCAGGTTCAATCCCCTTAAAAAATAATTCTGGGACTTTCCATATTAAGGAATACTTAACAAAGAGCATTGTTGCTTGGAGACTAAAGGTTTAGTGAACAAAAAACATGGTATGGATACTGATGTTAAAGGAAAAGCAAGTGATCTTACAATAGATTTTTTTTTAAACTTTTTAAAATCGATTTTATTGATACATTTGAATAAAGCATACATTTCCTCCAAGATATACAATCAACGGTATTTGCTATAATCACACACTTTACATTCACCACTTCAATCATTATTACAGCATTTTTATCATTTCAGTATTCATAATAATAAACAAAAAACAAAGAAACAAACAAGAAAATCCCTCACCTCTCAATCTCTGCATGTGTCTGCCACTGTTCATAGCTGCTGTTCTGGCTATTCTATGCAAAGTACATAATCAATGGCTTTTAGTACAATCACAATGTTGTACATGCACATCTTTTATGCCCCCATCACCTAAAGTTCTACTTCACACATAGTATACATGCAATAAGTATTTGCTCAGTAACTTCATTTTTGCTTTCCCTTTTGTCCATAAGGAGTCATGGGAATTTTTTTTTTTTGGTATATTTTCTTGAACTCAGCCTTTCACTCTAAAAGTTTTATTTTTTTTTTATTTTTTATTTTTATTTTTTAATTATTTATTATTATTTTTTTAAATTACATTATGAAAAATATGAGGTCCCATTCAACCCCACCGCCCCCGCCCCCCACTCCCCCCACAGCAACACTCTCTCCCATCATCATGACACATCCATTGCACCTGGTAAGTTCATCTCTGAGCATCACTGCACCCCATAGTCAATGGTCCACATCATAGCCCAGACTCTCTCACGTTCCATCCAGTGGGCCCTGGGGGGATCTATAATGTCCCGTAATTGTCCGTGAAGCACTATCCAGGACAACTCCACGTCCCGAAAACGCCTCCACATCTCATCTCTTCCTCCCGTTCCCCACACCCAGCAGCCACCATGGCTACCGTTCCCACACCCATTCCACATTTTCTCTGTGGACATTGGATTGGTTGTGTCCATTGCACATCTATGTCAAGTGAGGGCTTAGATTCCATATGGGTACTGGATGCACTCCTCCCGCTTCCAGTTGTAGACACTCTAGGCTCCATGTTGTGGTGGTTGACCTTCTTCAACTCCATGTTAGCTGAGTGGAGTAAGTCCAATAAATCAAAGTGTAGGAGCTGAAGTCTGTTGAGGCTCTGGGCCTGGGTGTCATATTATCAGTCCAGAGATTCAAATCCCCTACATATATCTTAAACCCAGCACCGACTACAATTCCAATAAAGTAGCATGCAAGTCTTGTGAAAAGAGATCCCCTCTGAGTCCAATTCCATCATGCAGAAACACCAGCTCCAAAGAAGGGCTATCTGTCATGGCAGTGAACCCCTTCTGCCATGACCATAGAACCCGTGGGTCTCTTTATCCCTCAAAAGAACCAATACCTGGGGTTGTATCTACCTTATCTGTCTCTTAGACTCTGTTCAGTTGTACATAGGGGTATTCCTTCTGACAACCTCCAGACTCTTTTTTAGAGACTCACAGCCTTATAATCTCATTTCTCCTTTCCATTTCCCCCTTACATTAGGTCAAACAGCTTCCCGAAGTCATGTTATTATATGTAGACAGGTATATTCTGCTGTTTCACATTGAATCTTTAATTCAAGGTCATTTTCTAGTTGCTTCTTCAGCTGGTATGTGGTAGTGATCCCTCGGTGCCAGGGAGGCTCATCCCCGGGTGTCATGTCCCACGCTGGGGGGAATGCATCGCATCTACACGCTGAGTTTGGCTGTGAGAGTGGCCACATTTGAGTAACATGCAGGCTGTCAGGAGGAAACCCCCAGGCACAATGCTACTCTAGGCCTTGTTCTTATTGCAGGTGTATAGGCTCAAAAGTGTAACCATTAGTACAATAGATTTTTATACATCCATCGCCATTTTTCTCCTGTCCTCAGTCATACTTTGTAATCAAGTTCATTTGTTGTTATTGTTCTCAATTTAACGCACTGCTTTTCTCAGTACAAATTCAGATGTTTAGCATGAAATTAAATAACTTAGATACAAGTGTTGTCAATGCTTACTTCATTGGTAACATGACTGGTAGTTGTTTCTGTTTTTAAATATTTAGAATGGCATTGATCATAGGTATTAATGTTGTCTTTGGGGAAATATTTCATGGAAATCTCACTAAGATAACTAATTTGACCTTATTTCGCATTTTGAAAATATAAACAATAATTTGAAAAAAAGCCCTTCATTGAATGCATTCATACACACAAGGGTCTATAGAAATATGCCACAGAGCAATTTCTGGGTCAGAATAAATTAGAGTTTGTAATGCATTTGCCTATATTGTGAAAGCGTAAAAAAGAAATGAGGTAATTTTGTCAGGGTTTGATGCTCATTGTTCACTGAAACATAATGCAAGTTATGTCTTTAGCTATAAAATAAAATAATGAGGCAATATATTCCAAGTCGTTCTCATAGATTATAAACTCAATATTCCAATTGTGTATATTTAATGACTATACAGTACTGATCACTTATATTCAAATAGAATTTTGAGATAATAAGCTCAATTCTTTGCAGCATGCTGTGGAAATTATTTTCTCAAAGTGAAGGCTGAAAAGAAATCTCTTTATGCTACTGCATTCAGTGCATCTCAAAGCCAGCCCCAGTATCTTTCCCTCCTGGCCTGGAAAGCCCTACAGTTTTGCTAACAATGAGTAAAATTCCATACATTTCAATGCTGGATCATCATTTAATGAAACTAATTAATTGATCTTAATTGTTTAACAATAATTTGGCTTTTGAACCCCAAGGCAAAAAACTAGATTCAAAGATAATGCCAATGATACACCCAGAACAAAGTAAATGATAATTATCTTCAGTTTTTATATAACCTGTAATGTGTAGAATTGCTTTTCAGACTTAACCCATGCTCTCTCTATAATCTCTTGTTCATCTTTAGCTGGTTATCTAATAGCATTAAAGCTTTTGTGCTTCTTTCCATAATAATTTCAAGGACCTATTTATTGAGGACCAATTATAATTGTTGATTTAATATTTCCAGTTAGGGAAAACACAAAAAGTATAAAGTCAAAGAGTTGTTATCAACAGAAAACTGTATATTAAAAGCAAAAGCATGTGTACAATTAATTATATCATGAAAGGTAGAATGGAATAAATGGGAAATAGGAAATCCTCACTTTTGCTATGAAGTGAAGGAGAAAAGTTTACACAAATAGCACACCTTAAGCTATACTATATAAAATGAGAAGGTTCTCAATTCCTCCAAAATATTTGAAGAGCAGGCACAAAGAAGTACAATAAAGTCATTGCATGTGAAAATGCATACAGATATAAAAGGTAGGTAACTGTATGAACTGCTCTAGAATGCTATATGGAACTGGATCACATGTGGTCTTGTACAATATGCTAAACTGGACTTCCTTTCATGTTTCAAAAGCAATAGATTTTTAAGGAAGGGAGACAAACTTTTCCTTTGAGAAATTATATCTGATGAGAGTACAAAGAAAAGATGCGAGAAAACGAAAATAAGATAAGCCATTTATTACAATATTCTACAATAGACTGTGTCAGGAAAAGAATGATGCCAGAAATAAAAGAAAATCTGAGGCATTGGAGAGGAAAGAGTGGATATGGGAAATTTGCTGACATTAAAAACACTAGAATTCATTTGGCTCTGTGTGTGTTGTGTGTGTGTGATGGTGTGTCCTGAGTGTAAGTGAACTTAGAAGTCACAATTAATACCTTATGTTGGGATTAAGAACCTGTGCTTGACTCTTGAAGACTGTTGTCATCAAGACAACATGTTGTCATCAAGTTAAATAGTTTTAAAATTAAATTAATAAGGTTGTTTTATGCTTATTTTCATGTTCTTCCCATTGACTTTGAAGTTATGTAGTATTCATAGAACACTTGTGTTCTATGAATGAGCATTAGATATTTCTCACCACTGAATAATGGGTTATCTCCCATCAAGGTACTACTCAAAATGGGAGGAGATCAAAAGCACAGATCTACTTACGCATGGGGAAAGCAGAGCTTTTAGTTTACCTCTTTATGAGTGTTGATCCGAAAGTCCTTCAGAAGGTAACATTATTTTTCTAAGTTTTATGCTTTACATAATTTAATCATACCTGGGCATGAACCCTACAGCAATTTTCCTCCGTCTTCAAAACACACTACTATCCACCTAGTTATCTACTAAATCCAGAATGACATTTTGTCATTCTGACTTTACCAATTTCTGTCAATAACTTGTTTCAATGAAAACAAACGTAACTGAGGAATGAATTGTTGTATATTCTACTTAAGTTAACGTGACTACATCCTTGTTTTTCATAGCATGCAAATATAAACTGCAACTTAATATTGATATATTTTATTATGCCTCAGAAGCAGTCAGATGATTTTGGTCAAGAGGAAGAGAAAAAACATTTATATGATCCAGTCAACTAAATTAACTATCTGCATTAATCAAATTTACCTTTAAAAGACTGATTTCTTTATGCATTAATCAAATTTACCTTTAAAAGACTGATTTCTTTATGTTATTTGCACACAGGCCTTGTGTGCAATACAATCTCTAATATCTTTGAAGGTCTTATTTCCATTTGTTTTTTTTGTTTGTTTGTTTTGTTGTTTTCGTTTTTTATGTTTTTTTTTTAAATTTCTACGCAAGCCTGTTTTTCATTAGAATATGCTGAAATTCCCCCACAAATGTATCCACTTTACTGCACTTTAGTTATTGACAGATTCTTCAGAACTATTGCCTGAGAATCATTGGGTACTAGATACTCCTCTTCTAAGGTCCTGTTGCTTTCATTTGAAATATCCAAAAAAATGCTGCTTAAAAACCTACAAGCCAGCCCTTGCTGCATGTTATGACATGAGGTCCCTGCTCTCGAGGTGTTCACAGTCTAGTTAAAGAGAGAGGCTTATGAATAGATCTTTTAATACAATATAGTAAATGTTCAAAAGACTGAGTTCAGTGGGTAGAACTGATTAATATTAGGTCAGGGGTTCTCAGGGACCAACAGCCATAACATCACCTGGGAACTTACTAGAAATGCAAATCCTCAGACACCATCCAATCTATAGGACCTACAATCCTGGATGTAGCACTCAGCAACCTGAGTTTTAAAAAGCCCTCAAGTGATCATGATGCATGGTAAAGTTTAAAAACCACTGGTATAGATGAATGTCAAATTATTTCCATTCATTTTCCATATCACAATAGGGACACATTTATAGTGATAAAAATGTTATTCTGACAGCCTTTGTCAGAGAATGAAGTTGTTTGAAAAAATAAACAGAACAGACATTCCAAAACTATTGGTTCTGTAAAGAAATGTTTCCCCTTTAGTATACCCCCTTCTAATCATTGCAGAAGCACAATCTTGATTTAAGGACCAAAAGATTGTTTCTTCCTCCTGTTTTATACAGAAAATAGACAGGATAAATAAGATACTGAAGAATAACTTTAGGTTTTTTAATAGCTGTGCTATGGAAAATTAAAGACTTCTTTCAGGGGAAAATGCTAATATTAAAATGAATACTATACAATATCGCTATTATCATCCTTGTAACACATTTAAGTATATGATATTTATGTGCTTATTTTAGTATCTATGTTTGTAATATATAACAGACATAAATTAAACCATTCTTTACATTTTAATTTTAAAGACTCGTTTCTTAAGTAAATAACCTTGACTTAATGAAAGACATGATAATTGCAAATATGCTTATACTTAAGGATGATTGATTTTAAATGTAAAGTCATATGTACAAATGGGTCCTTTGAAGTACAGATAAGTAGCTTATCACAAACCAGAAGAAAAATGTAACAATGATAAAGTCACAGTGGTGATTTGGCATTTCCAGCCTCAGACAAATAACTTGTTATTAATCACTCTTATGAGCAGCATGTTGTACATTTTGAAATTATGACTATGACACCATGAAAGGAGCAAGTCTAAGAGATATATTCATGTGCTTTCAAATCAAGTTTGAAAATTTGTCTTAAATATTTGATTGAACATAAAATTAGAAGTGAAATTAGAATAATGTCATTCTGACATAGAACATCCATAGTACAGTTTAAACAAATGATAAAACATCCTTTATTTTATGCAGGTTTTTATAGATGAAAAATAAGGAGAAGGTCTTGAGATTCTAAAAGAGAAGGAGAATTTATTATAAAATTTATCTTCCACTTTGCCTTGTTCTTAAACTAGTCCTGGACATGCATTCCCTTATTAATGGGCATAGTAGTTTCTTGGTTACATCAGCATCCATAATAAAAGTGAGCTTTACTGATTTTTGTCCCATAGTTGACTTAGTCCAAATCAGATCATCATAAAACCTTTGGAGGATGTTTCTTCACTATTGACAACATGTGTGAGTAAACCAAGGCAGAAGCAGAGGTATTCTCAATTCATCTACTTAGAAACGTGTAGGAAAACAAACAGTACACATATCTGAGACTCAAGTAGATTTGAAAGCTAGATTATGTAGAATGCATAATATCATAATATTCTGTTCTTCCTGATCCACTGCAGTATTTCCTTTTCCTTAACAGCTATAAAAATGTATAAATCATCAGTCAATCTGATTTCCATCAATTTCAGTTACAAATATTTCCATTACTGCCTTGAAGAAGAGTTACACAGTCCACAAATTTTATGTGCAAATTTGAACATTATCTAAGTGTCATACTCAAAGTCAGCCAACCAAATGCAAATGGTGTACACGTATTAAATGGCTTACAGGAACAATATGCTATACTGATATTTTAGGACACTTAGAACACTGACACCATTTTTAGATGTCAAATAGTGGAAGGATGCTAAGAGGCCAAGGCAGCAATCTATTCTCTGGGGTTTTTATGAGGAATAGACGTTTCCTGAAAAAGCCTCCTTAACTCAATGCAATTTTAAGGTATTGCTTTGCAATCTGCAGAATCTCTAATCTACCAAGAATATGGTTGAGTGGTAGTTCCATGACATGGAATACTACTCAGCGATAGAAACAGCAGACACTGCTGAGACAGGCAATGAGGGTGACTCTCAAACACATTATGCAGTGTAAAGAAGCCAGACTCCAAAGTTCACACAATGTACGATTCCTTTCATGTGACCTAAGAGAAAAGGCAAAATAGAGGGACAGAGAAGAGAATAGCAGTCACCAGAGTCTGGCAGAGGAATGAGTTGACTATAAAGGGGAAGAATATTTTGATGTGATGGAAATGTTCTATGTCTTCATTGTGGTTGTAATTACAAGACTGCATGCATTTATCACACTCTCAGAACTGTACACTAAGAAGATGAATTTTGCTGCCTATAAATTATAGCTTAATATTGTAACTGATCATAAATTAACAATTATGTTTTAGCCCACTAAATTGTATTTTAGGCACTTACTAACACTCTATATATTGCAATAAAGGCTTGATGTATATTAAACTTTCAACTAGCCAGACACAGATACCTGTGGCTCACTAAACTGTAACCCAGATGTTTTTGTTGCTTTGAGGCTGGTGCTATGTTTTGCAAACTGCATAATCTTTACCTTGTAACTGAACAATTAGGAGACACCTTGTTACTGGCCCCAGCTTGTGTCCCCTTACCTTGTTTTGCAATGCTGAAGTCTGATACCCCTGCACATAGTGCCACAATGTTTATTAATGAAGTGAATGACTTAGCCCAGAACTGACCAAGCCAGCTCTAATCAAAGTTAGCCTTCTTGACACGTACAATAGCATAAATCTTAAGGTTCAGGTTAACTAAGCATGTAATCAATCTGTACACGCTCAGAGATTAGGCCATCTCTAATCCCATCATCTCAAACCACTCACTCATGATGCTAAAAATGTCATTTTCTAGTCATGCAACATTTGAGTCAGCTTGGTGCCCATCTACCATGTTCCCCACTATCACACTATTATCTTCCCCTCAGCTTACAACCTCACCTACCTTTGTTCAATCCCATGAAAACCTGAATACTTTCAGATTTGAGGGGTTGCCCTCCTGTCTTCCTGAGTTACTCTTTGCTGAGTAAACTTTTCATCTTCTCAAAATCTTAAAATCACTTAATTGACTTTCTGCTGCACATCAGTCAAGGGCTCACTTTTGAGTGACAATATAAAAATATTAATGCTAATACAAAAAATATTAAAAAATGGGTAGTTAAATTTTATGAATTAAAAAACATTCTAAAATAATTATAGTTCCTTATTTAAAGTGATGGTACACAGTATGGATCAGTATGACAGCCAAAGGTGTTCTTTGTCAAATGAGAGACAGGTAATGATTTACACCTGAATACACATTTTCTTTTATTAAGCTAAGACAACTGACCATTCCTGTATTTAAAAAAAAAAACAAAAAATAAAACAGTGCAAACAATAAAGCAAAGCAATGGGTCCGATAGTGTTGCTACATTAACTTCGTTGTTCTTATTAAATAATTTAAGTAAGATGCTGTGGTCATTGTGATAGTTTCAGACTGTATGTACCTGAGAAAACCATGTTCTTAAAACTGGTCCATTCCTGTGGGTGTGGTTGTTGGTGGGGTCTTTTGATTAGGTTACTTCAGTTAAGGACCTTTGGATTAGGTTACTTCAAATAAGGTATGGCCCAAGGTGGGTCCTAATCCTCTTACAGGAGTCCTTTAGAAACAGAATGAATATGGAGAGAAAGACAGAGAGAAAGCCACAGAAGCAAAGAGAAAGTCATGGAAGCCAGAAGGTAAAGCAATGAAAAGTGAAAGAGAAGGGAAATACCAGCAGACTCAGTTATGTCCCTTGTCATGTGACAGGGGAGTCGAGGATTGCTGGAAGCCGGTCTTCTGGAAGAGAGCATGGCCTGATAATGCCTTGATTTGAATCTTTTCACAGCCTCAGAATGTAAGCCTGTAAGCTAATAAGTCTCCACTGTAAAAGCTAACCCATTTCTGTTACATTTCATTTTGGCAGCCTAGCAGACTAAAACAGTCATTGTTTATACCATTATAAACATGTAATTGGATGAAATGGCTAAGAATTTCAAATACATACACAGAATATAATAATATTTATACAAAGAAACTATTAAGGGATTTGTCACATATTATTCAACATCTGTTATTGTCATTAATGTTTCTTCTAAAGTACCTGATATATCCTGAAGATTTGACACCTGCAAAATTATTCTTAAAAAGAGAAATTTAAATAGTAGTATGTCTATTATTTTACCAAAGCATATTAACAAAGCAAATCTTGTACAAAAGGCTTGAGTTACAGATAACTTCAGTTTTAAAGCCTGTATAGATCAACTATTTCTCCTTCTGTCTAAAAAAATCAACCTCCATTTTCCTACTCTAATCTGTTCTATGCCAGTGTGAATCTTAAACATTATTTCCTCACATTTCTCCAGAGACCATAGTTATAAAACAAATAATGCTAGAACATCAGCATCACAGATGTCCAGCAATTTATCTGTTCTTATTCATGTGTTCAACACACACACCCACATACACATGTGTATATATTCATATATATAATAACATGCAGTTTATGTTTTTGGCACTATTCTAATTGTTGGGGCTACAACAATTATCAAGACAGTTATATACCCTTTGACCACATGGAGATTATACTTAAATCAGGTTACATTTAGAGAAGGAGCTGAGTTGTATGTTGTTCCAAAACTAAAAGTTTTAAGACAATCAATATTTCCTTCAGAGCAACGATGACTTGCCATCTAGAATATAAAGAAGGCAGCCTTTTTTTTTGCTCTGGTCTAACCACTAAACTAAAGTGTAATCAAATTTGCAGTTATGTGACTGGAGCATTCTCACTAGTTACACTTGCCAAAGCACAGTCATTTTCAGAATTAATTATTCCATTAATGAGTTTTGTTTAATTCTGCAACTAATTCAAAAGAGAAAAATCCAGAGCATCAATAAGTTTCTCTGGTAATGTAATGTTATCAATTGTCAGCTAATATATTTTTTGTGAAATAAATGTAATATATATTCATAGGAAAATAATTGAAGAAGAATGCAGCATTTTTCCCATTAGTCTCAAAGCGTAAAAATTGATTACTAGGTTTTGTTATGTTAAGCCATGCTTAAATTCTTAGAAAAAGCTCAACTTGTATATGATGCCTTATTTCTGGTCTATATTAAGTAAAATTTGCTCATAATTCTGCCCCAAAAGACCAAAATATCCATGTACTAACAAAGCAAACTAAAATTCTAAATTAGAATCTGAAAAAGGCTGAAAATATTTATTGCTGTGCCAGCCATATTTTTATTTTACTTTGGCATATATATATTTGAGGCTATTTGTGGTAAAAGTTACATGCTTGAGAATAAGGCAGAAGGTACATGAATGAATATGCTTTAAAAGTGTTGCTTTAAGATTTATGTATTAACCTGTAAACATTTACTGATATATAATTCGAAGGAGAAAAAAAGATTATTACAATTAGGGTTGAATTTGTCCTCCAAAAAGATATGCTCAAGTCTTAAACCCCAGTCCCACAAATGTGATCCTATCTAGAAACAGGATTTTTGAAGATGCTATTAGTTAAAATGAGGCCAAACTTGGGGAGCAGGTGCAGTTCAGTGGTTGAGTGCCTGCTTCTCATGTACAAGGTCCCTGGTTCAAGCCCCAGTGTCCCCTAGAAGAAAAAATAAATAAAGCCAAACCAGTTACAATAGAATCCAGTACAAATTGTGTCCTTATAAAAAGAAGAAATTTGAACACAATAGAAGAGAGATGGAGGGAAATGGACTTTTAGCAACCACCAGACGCTAGAAGAGGTAAGGAACAGACCCTCTCTGAGGGCGTTAAAGCAAGCATAACACTGTCAAAACCTTGACTGCAGGCTTCTAACCTCGAGAACTGTGAAACAAGATGTTGTTGTTGTTGTAAGCCACCTAGTTTGTGGTGCTTAGCTATGGCAGCCCTAGGAAACAATCACAAGGCAACATGCCTAGAATGGTTTAATTTTCTTTAAATCTCAGAAAGAAATTTTTGAGCAGTTGATCTCATAGTTCATTGAAATCATAGAAAAAATAGGCTATCTAGCCCCGTTCTCTCTCTCACCTCCTTCATTCCCTATTTCTACCCTCACCTTAACTTAACTGAAAAAAAAAAAATTAAGTTCATGGTACTCTTTCTAAGTATGCTTACTATGGAAATAGTTGATTACCAGCCATTTTCTTTCTATCAAAATAGCATGAATGTGACCTATTCATTCATTTCTCCATTTATTTCTTTGATAAATATATTTTGAGCAGCTATATAGCTCTAAACACTTTTCCTAGAACTGAGTATGTAAGCTGTGAAGAAAACATGTAGAAACTTCAGCTCTTATAGTCTGGAACTTGTATTATGGTGCTATAGAAGACACACACACATGTGCATAGGGGAGAATTAAAATGTGTAACCAAACCTGCATTTTTAAGTAGGGGTGAATAAATCCCAGTCTAAATGAAAATCACGAGTGAAAAACTGTTGTCAGGGGTAAAAAAGGAAGCATACATTGAGAAAGAGCATTCCAGACACAGGAAAAGCAAGCTCTGAGCTGGGAGTATGTCTACTGTACATGAAGAAGAACAGGGGTGTTGAGTGGCTAAAGCTCATTGATAAAGGAGGAGAGCAGTAGGAGATGAGGACACGTAATTAGTGTGGCCAAGCTGTGTGGAGCTGAGAGGTAAGGTGACCATATATACCAGTTTCCTAGGGCAGACCCAGTTCATGCCTGTTATCCAAATGTAATTATTATTACCTCTCTATTGCTCTCAAAAATGAATCATTTTGGACTATAATATATATGGTCATCTTACTTCTAGGCCATTATAAGAAATGTCTTTCTTGAAGTGGGATGCTGGAGCATTTTTAGAATAGAATTGAAATGGTCTGTCTTTAGTTTTAAGAGTATCATTCTGGCTTATCTGTCCTAAATAGAACAGGGATTGGAAAATACCATCTATAAAGAGGCAAATAGTAAATATTTTAGGCTTACATTCCATACATTCTCAGTTGCAAAAACTTCACACTGAGGCTGTAGAGAAAAAGCAGCCACAGGGCATCTGTAACCAAACAGGTACAACAAAATTGTGGTTGCTGAAATTTATATTTCATATAATGTTCATTGTTTCAGTTTGTGTGGCTGCTCTAAGAAGATACTGTGAAATGGTTTGGCTTTTTTTTTTTAGGCGGTACCAGAGATGGAACCCAGGATCCCATACACAAGAAGCAGACCCTCAACCACTTGAGCTACATCCACTCCCAAAATGGGTTGGCTTTTAATGGGAATTTATTAGCTTTCAGTTTGAGGCCATGAGAATGCCCAAATATGTCATCATCCAGGCTATGCTTTCTTCCCAAAGCCAGCTGCTGGCAATCCTTGCTTGTGTCCTCTGCCATATGGCAAGGCTGGACACTTTCTTTTCTTCCTGGTTTCATTACTTTCAGCCTCTTGCTTCCATGGCTTTCTCTTCATATGAATTTCATTCTCTTATAAAAGACTCTAGTAAAATAATTAAGACCTATGCTTTAACTGAAGTAACTTCATCAATAGGTCTTCCTTACAATAGGTTCCTACCCATAGCTTCAAGAACATGATTTTCTGTGGTATATACAGTTCCAAATCACCACATTCATGCCATGAAATACTCTCCCAATACTTTTTTTTATCAAACATTAAAAAAAAAAAGCAAAACCCACATTCTTACTTATAGGGCATAACAAAATAGACTACAGGCTGGCCTTGGACTACAGGCTGCACTTTGTTACCTCCTGTAATAAAGTGAAGGAGCAAGGTAGAAGCAGGGAGGCCAGATAGAGATTATGGTTCTGAGGAGAAGGGTAACAGTGGGAAAAATTATAAACAGAAATATCCTGGTCATAGTTTGAAACATTGCCTTGAGTATTTTAAGAGTTTTGATGGAAAGCACTAGAGAAAGAGATTCATGGATACACAGAGATCCTTTGGTCTGAGCAAACAAAGAAAAGAGCCTGTAATAGAGATGGGAACCATTGCAGATGGGTAGGGTTGAGGTGAGGAAAACAAGATATTCAGTTTGGACCATGTTCATGTTTTGAGAATTATTTCATATGTAATTGGAGATGTAGAGAAGGCAGTTGGATAGATAGATCTGTAAGTAAGGGAAGTGATCTAGGCTAGCAATATCAATTTGGAAGTCATCAACCATCATGTAGAAGACACTTAGCACCAGGAGTTGAATGTCATCACTCAGGGACTGAATATAGTTAGAAGGAGAAGGGAACCAAGGTCTGAAGCACTCAAACAGCCAATGATGCCCACCAACAATTGAGATTGGTAAGGAACAGCTGGTTAGGAGAGAACCCAAGTGAAGATAATGTTTCAAGAACGAATGATGGATCAGACTGTATTAAATGTTGCCATCAGTTTAGACAGAAGGGGACTGAGAATTAACAATTGGATGTAGAAAGAAGGAAACCATTGGTGACTGTTACAAGAACAGTTTTTGGTGGACTGTTGTGGTAAAAAATTTAAATGAAGTGGGTTTCAGAAAGAGTAGAAGTAGAATCATTAACGAGAGTAGGTATAAGCAACACTTTAAAAGAAATTCCCTGCAACTCAAAGGAAAAATATAGGTGGTAGCCAGAAAGTGCACTAGGGTTAAGCATTTTTTTTTTTTTTTTTTTTGGTCCCAGGGCCATGGATTGAACCTTGTACCCAGGACCTTGTATGTGGGAAGCCAGCATTAAATAATTGAGTCACATTGGCTCTCCTGTTTTGTTTTGTTTTGTTTTTTCATTTGTTTTTCATGTTTTTTGTTAGGAGGCACCAGAACCAAACCCAGGACCTCTCATGTGGGAAGGAGGTGTTCAACTGCTTGAGTCACATCCACTCCCAAGATATATTTTAGTCTTTTTATTATGGATAAAAGAAAACCAGTGTGTAACTAAAAGTAGAGAAAATAGTTTTAAAAATTACATGTAACCATCATCCATATTCAACAATTACCATGATTGTATCACACTTGTTCATTTATCTCTTTTTACACGTTTTCGAAGTACTATAAAGCAAATTCCTGACCCCAAGTTATTTTACCCATATGTTTTTCAACATGTAAAAATATAGTTTCTTTTCTAACCATCATATCATGCCTTGTGAGGTCATACCTAAAGACAGTTTTTTGTTTTCTTTTAAGTTGTGCGAATAACAGCCTGGTTGCCTGCTGAGGAGAAACACGCCATACAGAGGGCAAAATGTTGAAGTAGAAAAGAGAAGACAGACCCTGGAAAAAGAAAGCAAAGGAGACAAATCTAGTGCACCAAGTTGGAAGCTGTACTTTGCTAAGAGCACACTCAGATCTTTAAAAACAAGAGAGAAAGAAAAACTTATGGGCACTTTGCAGGCAGGTGGACAGGCTTGTTTGCCATACATGATATGGGTCATGACTCTTTCCAGCTCCTAGTACTTCTTTGTAAAATCCTGGTTTGGGAGAGGAATATTGTCAAACAAATGCTAAAGATTTAAAAAATACCCTTCTGCTTATTCTTATGTTGATGACAAATGGAAATATCAGCATAATACAAAAAATACTCATAACCTCTATTTAAGAATTAATTTTTATAAAAAGCTAAACTACCATAAAATTTCATAATAATGACACCTTTAAAAATAATTTCAGAAGAAGTTATTGATTAATATAAAATCTCTACAACTACTAGCTGAAAAAATAATTTGATATTTTTCATTGTTATAATGGTACCTTTCCATCTATCTATATATAATTTTCTCATTCAGTTTGATAGATTATTTTAACACCTATTTGCCTTTGTTTCAGTGAGGAGGAGGTTATTGGCAGGGTAAAATTTATTTAAAAATTATGATGTCTTTCATCAAAACCCTATAATATCAAAACTTTCTTTCCTTTAGTCTGAGATGCAAAATCTAAAACTACTTGAGAAACTGTTGTTGTCTTAGCTCAATTTCCAGTATGCCAGTGGAATTTAATTTCAAGATTATGATCATAAGGGCAAGTTCAAAGCTGGGTGAGTTTAGCATGGAATAACAAACTAGCCTTCCTTTTTTTTTTTTTAAGATTTATTTATTTATTTCTCTCCCTCCCCCGCCCCCCCAAGCCCATTGTCTGCTCTTTGTGTCCATTCTCTTTGTGTTCTTCTATGTCTGCTTCTGCTTGTATGCTCATTAGACAGCTCCTGGAACTGATCCTAGGATCCTGGGAGAGAGGCTCTCACTCTCTTGTCACACCTCAGCTCCCTGCTCTGCAATGTCTTCTTATATAATGTCTCTTCTCTGTGTCTTTTGTTGTGCCATTTTGCTGTACCAGCTTTCTGTGTTGGCCAGCACTCCTGTGCAGGGTGGCATTCCTTTGTGGGGCAGCACTTCTTCATGGGCTGGCACTCCTCATGGGCCAGCTCATTGCATGGGCCAGCTTGCCCTCACCAGGAGATCCTGGGCATAGAACCCTGGGCTTCCTATCTGGTTAATGGGAGCCCAACTGCTTGAGCCACATCTGCTTCCCATAGACTTCCTTAACATCAGGAATTATGAATATTTTTATATCTATCTTAATTTAGGTTGATTTTTATTAAATCACATTTGCTTATATTTCTTTTAGAAATCACTTGTAAACATGATTGTGTTTTTATGTACTTATATATATAATACTTATGAATGTTTATACACACGCACACACAACTCACCCAGGACTAAAATAAAATATTAAATAGTAAAGGTAAAATATTAAATAGTAAATGTAATATATTAAATAGTAAAGTGCTAGAAAAAGAGTCAAAATGACATTGAAATCCCACCACCTGGAGATAATAGAATCAACATCGGGATGAATAGATGTTTTCCCCTGCCCCTCAACCCACATACACACATAGACAATTCTATGTAGTCTCACATAAATGTGTACAAAACTGTGGTTAATTTTATGTGTAAGCTTGTCTGGGTTATGGTGTCCAGTTGTTTGGTTAAATACTGACCTGTTTGTTACTCTGGGATGATGGTTCATAGATTGAATTACCAACAGTTTTGTTTAAGGAGAAGAGATTACCTTTCCTAATGTGAGTGTGCCTCATCCAATCAACTGCAGACCTCAGTAGCAAGAACTGAGGCTTCCAGAGGTCAAAGAATGTCAGCCTCAAGACTTCAGCATCAACTTTTACTGGAATTTCCAGCCCGTGGACTAACCTATGTTATTTGGACTTGCCAGTTTCCAAAATTGTGTGAACCAATTCCTTACAATAAATCTCTGGAGATATGTACATACACACACATATCTTGTTGACTCTGTTTTCTCTGGATAATCTTGACTGATACAAAACCTCTCACAGGAATAAATCTTAACATGCTTTCTATACCCTCTTTTATTTACACAGTGATATGTTGTGGACATCCTTTCAAAGTGACACATATTCTTCTATTTTTAAAACTTCTTTTGATTATGGTTGCTGGGCTTGCTTGCTTGTTAATTTTATTTGTCCCTTTATATATTTTTTCCTATTCTCTTTCCTATTTATATATAAACTTTTGAGAAAGACAATTCTTTTCTTGAAAATTATAGAAGTCTTCACCCTTGAGTTACTAATATAATACCTTAAGCTTTAGCATTTAAATCTTTATACTATCTACAAAGTTTTAAGTATAATAAATAAAATTAGAAACTAGCTTTATTTATTTTCCAAGATTGCTAATTAGTTGTTTCAAGTATATTTATTGAAAAATCCCCCTCCCCGCCTTATTTGAACTAAAACATTATCATTCAAGAAACTGTTATCTGCAATGGTGCTTCCTTTTGGCCTCTTTAATTTTTTCCATGATATCTACATGTCAGGACCATACTTCCATCACTGAATGGGACATCAGTACTTCATGACTCTTTACTTTTCAAGAAGATCCAGTCTATTCGTACATGTTTATATCCTCAGTGAATAATTGCAGTTATATTTAAGTCCCAATTAATTCTAATTATACTTAATAAGTTTAGTAAATTTAGAGAGAACTTATACACATGCAATATTAAAACTTCTTCTTCCTATTTAGGGATACTTTTGTTGTTTGTTTTCCCCAAATTTCAAATCTTCCTGATAGATTTTTATATTTACATGGATATAAAATTTTATGAATACTGTACGGCTAGAAATTTTAATTTTGTATTATTACTGTGAATGGAATCTTTTATTATATAACTTAATTCTCTTGAAATATATGAGAAGACTTAGAAGTGAATGGTGTTTTATATTATTTTATTTGCTCTTAAAGGTTTTCCAGTCATTCTCCCTGGATATTACAGCTAGAACTTTTTTTGGGAAAATAATAGTGCTCTCTTTTCTGATATATTTCTTTCTTCTCTTTTCAGATTCTATTGCCTAAAACTTGAAAAATATTGTGGTTCTTAATAAGCAGCATTTTATTCTTATGATAATGTGTAAGCAGGATGTTGACCTTTAACAATAATGCTGTCAAATTCTGGTTTTAAATATATGTTTTCTTCATGACAATAATTTTGCTGCAAATTAATGAAGCAAATATCTATGGAATGTCAACTATACACAGGAGACGTAATAGCTTATTCACAGAGAGAAAAATTAAGAAAGTAAGCTTAAGTTAGCAAAGAGGATAGCATTAATGAGAAGATAAAACAGGTACTTAAATTGTTATGATATAAAGAAAACTGTAGCACCTGACCAAAATACTGTAAGTGTTTGATGGAATACAGATCACATACTATTGAATAATGTAGGGAAGGCTTGACTAAAGGGGCTTTGAAGCTGGAGTTTAAAGAATTGTGAAATCTCCTTCATAGCAAGAGTCAAAGGAACATTACTGAAACTGTTTGAGACAGATGGACAATTAGCAATTCACAAAGTAAAATACTTTGGATGATGTTGTGTAAAAAAACATTGTTTCTTAGCTGCCAAAGTCAGCACCTTGCAGTGAGTTGGCTTAAACAATAGGACTTTATCGGGACTCGGTTTTGCCAAAATCAAGGCATCACCAAGGCCATGCTTTCCCCTAGAAGACTGTGGCAATCTGGGGCTGGCTGCCAACCATCCTTAGTACTTAGGTTTTCTGTCACATGGCAATGTACATGGTGGCCTCTCCTGACTTCCCCTGTTTCTTCTGGACTTTCAGCTTCAAGCTGCATCCTCTGCTTTCTCTCTCTTTGTGGCTTTCCCTATAAGGCCTTCAGTATTAGGATTAAGACCCATCCTAATTCTGTTGGCCATACCTAAACTGAGCTAACCTTATCAAAAGGCCCAATTTCCAATCGGTTTTCTCCCACAGGAAAGGATTAAGTTTAAGAACATGTTGTTCTGGGGTACTTAGCTCCTAGTCTTCACAAGCATAACCAGTTTGATCAGTATAAAATTACATATATGAGGATGGTAGTGAATGCCACCGGAAAACATTTTCTGGCCATATATTGATGGTTTTGAAGACAACACTGATCCATTTAACCTAACTTCATAATCAGCTGTGCATTCTTGACTCTTTCATAGTGTGCTTATTATTCTGACATACTGATCTAGTTTAATTTTCTCAATATCAGTTTTAGTCCATTTGGCAAATGACAGAAACATCAAGAGATGACTAAGAACCTGAAACATTCCTAGAACTTTCTGCCACATGTATTTGAAGAGAATAATACTTAGGGGGGGTGAATAAGAGAAGTGATAATGATTTTTGAATCTTGAGAATCAAATTTGATAGTTTACAAATATCGTTTTAAAATATGGCAAATGTTAGGGTTTTGATACATGAAATCATGGTTTATAACATTATGCTAAAACCAAAAACAAAAGTTCTGTTTGCTACACTGTTCGAAGGTATTATGCAATTAAACATTGTTTTCCTTGCATCATTCCTTTAATATTATTAAGCTTCTTAGAGATATTTAATCCAAAAGATGTCTTTGTTTGGGAAGAATATAAAAAATTCCTTAAAAAATGACAGTATCATCTGGGTAGCAGTAAGATGAGATAAATAGACCCTCATTGAAAGAGAAGTCAAAATGTCACAATACTGAGGAACAATAGGAATAAATCTACAATATTAACAAAAAGGTGTTTTTTCCCTTACACTTATATTAATCTATATTAACAAATATGGGAATATTCGTCCTTAAGTCAGCAGTAAGAATTAGTCATCATAAAATGACATGAATTTTCAAAAAACTTCTACAGCGTATTTTATAAATTTGCATCTTAATTCATAAAGAATTCATAGATTTTATTACTTCAAGGAGCAAGAATTATTGGAAGCACATGTTTACAATTAAATTGTTACATGCACTCTCTTTTTGAAAGAAATTATATATTTTTAGGTTTCATAATGGGCTACATTTTTAGTATTTTTTTCCTCCTGTATTTGTCTGTTCAGACTTATATTTTAATATGCGTTTAGACCTTATCACCTGAAAAATAAACAAATGCTTATCTGCCTAACAAATAATATATTTTTTCTAAGACAGAAGAAAAACAGATGGTTGAATTCATTTAATCTGTAAACTATCTAAACATTTCAATCAGCCGTAAAATTGCTTAAACATTTAAACAACTTAGCTTTAATATTGTTATTAGGCATAGTTGAAGATCTAAGTCAGTTGCAGTAAATATCATTTCAAGTACATTGAAGTATAAATTCACTAATGTTAAGGATAGCTCTATTTGAGCAAATTTATTAATTTTTCATGCAACAGTGGAAAATCACCTGGAATCCTTGTGAGGAAGAAGTTGTAAGGATTAGGGTCAACTAGGAAGGAGTATGGGTATATTTTCATTGCAAGGCTACGAAATAATGATGCTCTTATATTATCTTATATTCTAGAACATCATAATGAATGTGTATATGTGTGTGTTTAAATATGCACACACACAAACACACAATCATCCCCACATATATACACTCACACACAATATAGACTCTAGCAGAACATTTAAAAGAAATATGATAAAGTGATCATGTAATAGCTTTGCAGCTAATTAAATATAAAGATGAATGTTGAAGAACATGGGTTTTTCTTATCACATTGAAACCAGCCTCTGAGTTCTTTAATTTAGAAATTGGGAAATGCAGGATTCTCTGTGATGAACAATATTTTTAGTTAGATAATAAAAACACTGTGTAATTACATACTGCTTTTAAGCTGAGTGCTTGGCAAGCATTGTCTGAAAGCATTGCTGCTGAGTTGGCCATGGTTTTTGATTGATTTTGAAATACTCATTTATGTGTGCTGAAAAGAATTATAATTTTTAAAATATATGATATAAGTAGGGGAGCAGAGAGTGAACATAAGTCTTGCAGATTATTTTCTAAGGAAGACCAAACATGTAATTAAAGGTTTCTTTATAAAAATAGTGGCTTACATATTTTCCTATATTCATTTATTTGTATATACATACAAACTTCAATTGAGTGTCTACTACCTGCTAGAAATTTTATTAGTATATAAAATTAGGCATACTCATTGCTGAAATAAACAAAGTAGCAACCACAAAGCACCTCAATCTCAGACTTAAAAAGATAGAGGGTTTTTGTTTCTTTGCTCACATAGTCCAGTACCATAAGTGATAGGATTGTGATCCCGCTGCTGCATACAGTCCTTTAGAGGCCCAGTCCAGGAGTCCTCAAAGTTCTCCCCTTACTTGAAGACAAGACAGAAACCTTTCCCCAGGACAATGCACATTGCCACCAGAATGTGCCCCCAACTTAACTGTTGTCACCAGGACAGTTAAATCACAATAAAACTTGGCTGGAGGGGTGCTCAGTCTGCTTAAGAAGCAAAGGTACTAGCCAACTTGTGTAAGCATCTGTGGAAAGAATAAGCCTGGGATTGTATTCTGAGTGTACTGGTTCAAGTGAGGCAGAATATAAAGTTGGATAGGGGAGAAATTATCAATATTGGGCTGTCTTCTCAGGATATGGAATTTAAAACCCGGGGAAGGCCTTCAGGGTCTAATGCTAATGCAAGGCCAGCCTGGCTCTTAGAATGATAGAAATAATGATAGTCCACAGTAGGCTGTAGTAACTGTGGTGGAAATGTCAGAAAATTGCCAAGGCAGACAATACAAGAAGGGATCAAAAGGCTCAAAGAAATGTGCATGCTATACTGGGTATACCAAGAGGGTATTAGATTAATATGGCTTCTGTTAAAAATTACCAAACACTTGATGGCTTACAACACAAATTTATTCCCTAACAATTCTGGAGGACAGTAGCCTGAAATCAGTTTCACTGGATGAAACCCAGGTGGTGGCAGGACCCCCATCCTCTGCAGGTTGTAGGGGAGAATCCATTCTTTGTTTTTCTCAACGTCTAGGGCTGTACCCCTTGCACTTTTTGACCCCAGGCCCCTTTGTCCATCTTCAAATCATCCAGTGTACCATTTTTACATCTCTCTCTGCTAACGTTGTCACATCACCTACTCAGTCTCAGAAGTAGGCGATTCCTCTATCTCCTTCTTAAAGGACACTTATGATTACATTTAAGGTCCATGTGGGTAATGCAGGACAATTTTCTCATCTAAGTTAAAGATCCTTAACTTAATCGCATTTGCAAACTCCCTGTTATCATATAATATAACACTTGCAGGTTAGGACCTGGATATCTTTGAGGCTATTTTTCAGAGGACCACACTATGTAAAGCCAGAAAGAAACCTCTTTCCTTCTAAAAAGGACCCAGTAGTTACTCCATTTACAAAAGCAGCTAAGAATGTACTGAAGAGAGGAGAAACAACACGAGGGAGAATTTTAGTTGTGTTTCTCCTCTCTCATGGCTGACATTAGCAGATGCTGTTACAGAACTAGGTTCAATGAGAGCAATGGAATAATAGGATCCCTGAATAATACAGTTTCCGTATATGGAAATCGTATATAAATGAAATCCTGGCCCAAGTCCAGCTGGCAGGGGGTCCATTAGGTGGGTGGGCCCGACAAATAATAATTTCCTTAGTTCCCAGATCTGTAAGTATAGTGGACATACTTGGCAGTTGCCTTGTGGAGTAAGAGCTATCATAGCATACTAAGCCAGATGGAAGTCTCTGAAACTGCTTTCCCAAACATTCCTCCAGCTAACATGGTAAATAAAAAGCATTCTAAGGACAATAGCAAAAACATTGCCACTGTGTAGAGTATGTACCTTTATACAGGTGTACAAAAGGATATCAGCTTTCAAATGAGTCCAGAGTAGGAAAAGACTGTATAGCAGTTCATGGATCAGTGCAAGCATCCCCTTGGACCCTGGAGCCTACAATCCAGCAAACTCTTATTTTATAAGCAGTGTCTGTAGTGGGAGAGAATTATTTATGATATTCCCCAGTAAGGTAATTGTAACATAGATCTACTGGGTTCTGGAACAAAGCCATGCCATCTGCAGTGAAGAATTATACACCTTTCAGAAAACAGCTCCTGGTATGCTACTGGGCCTTTAATATCAGAGCAAGCACCTGAATATAAATCACTAAGGGAATATGCAGTCAGGGTTATCCACCATAAGCTGGCTTCTGTCATACTCACCAGGTTGTAATGTGCCCAGCAGTAATCTATAATAAGATGAAAGTGGTATACCCAGATTCATGAATAGTGCCAGGAAACACAGGTCAGCCGTGCAAGCAGGTGGTCTGGGCCTCCATGTTGTCCTCATGGTGGCACCAGTTCCTTTCCTTCAGCCCATACATTTGGCTGAACAGAAAATCCATTAAGACTAACTGACAGAGGACAAAAATGTCTGAATGTGGTTAACAGATTGTGGTGATTTGAAGCTGCATATACCCCAGAAAATATGTTCTTAAAATGGAATCCATTCCTATTGTGTGAACCCATTGTGGACTGCTTAGATGAAGATACTTCAGTTAGGGTGTGGCCCATCTTAGTCAGGAAGGGTGTTCACAAGGAAATTCCTCACCTCTCAATCTCTCTATGCTTCTGGCTCTGTACATAACTGCTGTTTCTGGCTATTCTAACCAAAATGTATAATCAATGGCTTTTAGTATAATCACAATGTTCTTCATTCATCATGACAAAAATTTTAGAACAATTTCATTACTCCAAAAAGAAATACTCCACACGTCTTAGCATTCCTTCCACAGACCTACATAATCACTAATCTCCTTTCATTTTTATAAATTGATTTATATTTACATTTTATATAACTGGAATCATACAATATGTAGTTTTTTTTTGTATTTTTTTAATGTTTCTGGTCTCCTTTACTTAGTATAATGTGTCTTTTTTGTCTGATATTAACATGCTATATTATTAATGGTTTCATTATGTGCAATTCTACCCATATTCATATTTCACATAATATATTTATATTTCACTAAATATATTTAGTTCATAATGGGGCAATCATACATTATTTGTCCTTTTGTGTCTTGCTTGCTTCACTGAACATAATGTCCTCCAGGTTCATCCATATTGTCATATGTTTCATGACTTCACTTTTTTTACCACTGTATAATATTCCATCATGTGTATACGCCACAATTTGTTTATGCATCCATCAGTTGATGGACACCTGGGTTGTTTCTAACTTTTGACTCTCATGAATAATGCTGCTCTGAACATCGGTGTGCAGATATCTATTCCTGTCACTGCTCCCAGTTCTTCTGGGTATATACCTAGCAATATTGCCGGGTCCCATGGCAAGTCAATATTCGACTTCCTTAGGCACTGCCAAACAGTCCTCCACAGTGGCTATACCATTCTACCACCAATAGTGATAATCATTATCTTTCCACATCCTCTCCAACAATTACAGTTTTCTGACTTTTTAATAGCAGCCAGTCTGATAGGTGTGATATGATATCTCATTGTAGTTTTGATTTGCATTTCCCTAATCACTAGTGACGTTGAACATTTTGTCATGTGTTTCTTCACCATTTATATTTCTTCTTTGGATAGTTGTCCTTTCAAGCCTTTTTGCCCACTTTTTAATCATATACTTTTTCTTTTTATTGTTGGGTTGTATGATCCCCTTAAATATCATGGATATTAAATCCTTACCAGATATGTGATTGCCAAATATTTTCTCCCATTGAGTCGATTGCCTTTTCACCCTTTTGACAAAGTCCTTTGAGGAGCAGAAGTGTTCAGTTTTGGAGAATTCCCATTTATATATTTTTTTCTTTTGTTGCTCGTGCTTTGGTCATAAGTTTTAACAAACTACCACCAAGCACAAGATCTTGAAGATATTTTCCTACATTTTCTTCTAGGAGTTTTATTGTTGTTGTTTTGGTTTTTTTAAATTTACTTTTTTTTTAACCACCGCCCCCCGCAATGTGGCTTGCTTGCAGTCTTCTCTCTGTGTCCATTCACTGTGCATTCTTCTGTGTCTGCTTGTCTCCCTTCGTTGCATCATCTTGCTGTGTCAGCTCTCTGTGGGCACAGTCCGTCAGCTCTCTGAGGGCACAGGCCATCAGTTCTCTGCAGGCACAGGCCGTCAGCTCTCCGTGGGAGCAGGCCAACTTGCCTTCACAAGGAGGCCCTGGGACATGAACCCAGAGCCTCCCATATGGTAGACAGGAGCCCAATCGATTGAGCCACAGTCTCTTCCCCTGGTTTTATTTTTATATTTAAATCCTTGATCCATTTTCAATTAATTTTTGTATAAAGTATAAGTAGTGGTCTTCTTTCTTTCTTGTGGATATGGATATCCAGTTCTTATAGCACCATTTATTGAGGAGACTGTTCTGACTCAGCTGGGTGTGCTTAACAGCCTTTGCAAAAATTGCTTGACTGTAAATACAAGTGTCAATTTCTGGGTTCTCGATTCAGTACCATTGGTCAATCTGTCTGTCCTTATGCCAGTACCATGCTGTTTTTACCACCGTAGCTAAGTAATATGCTTTAAAATCAGGAAGTGAGAGTCCTCCAACTTCATCCTTCTTTATTAAGATATTTTTTGCTATATGGGGCCCCTTACCCTTTCTAATAAATTTAATTATTTGCTTTTTGATTTCTGCAAAAAAAAAGTTGTTAGGATTTCTATTGGGATTGTGTTGAATTTGTAAATCAGATTGGGTAGAATTGATATCTTAGGGATATTTAGTCTTCCAATTCATGAACGGAAAATGTCCTTCCATTTATTTAAGTGTTCTTCAGTTTCTTTTAGCAATGTTTTGTAGTTTTCTGAATAAAGGTCTTTTATGTCCTTGGTAAGTTTATTCCTAATTATTTGATTGTTTTAGTCACTAATATAAATGGAATAGTTTTTCTGATTTCCTCCTCAGATTACACATCAGTAGTATATAGAAACGCTATTGATTTTTGCACATTAACCTTGTATCCTGCCTCTTTATTGAACACAGCTATTAAATCTAGTAGCTTTGTTGCAGATTTTTCAGTATTTTCTAGATATAGGATCATGTCATTGGCAATGAAAATTTTGTTTCTTCCTTTCCTATTTTGGTGCCTTTTATTTCTTTGCCTAGCCTAATTACTCTAGCTAGAAGTTCTAGCACAATATTGAATAATCATGGTGACAGTGGGCATCCTTGTCTTGCTCCTGATCTCAGTGGGAAAGCTTTCAGTCTTTCACCACTGAGTACAATACAAGCTGTAGGTTTTTCATATATGCACTTTTCCATATTTAGAAAGCTTCCTTCTATTCCCAACTTTCGGGGTGTTTTAATCAAGATAGGGTGCTGTATTCTGTCAAATGCTTTTTTCGCAGCAATTGAGAGGATCATGTGATTTTTCTTCTTCAATTTATCAATGTGGTTTATTACACTAATTGATTTTCTTGTGTTGAACCACATTTTATGCATACCTGGCATAAAACCCACTTGATCATGGTAATAATTCTTTGAATGTGCTTTTGGGTTCTGTTTGAAAGAATTTTCTTGAGGATTTTTGCATGTATATTCATTCATTAGAGATATTGGTCTGGAATTTTCTTTTTTTGTAGTGTCTTCATCTGGTGTTGGTCTTAAGGTGATATTGACTTCATAGAATGAGTTTGGTAGCATTGTTTCCTGTTCAATTTTTTTTGAAGAACTTGAGCACAATTGGTATTAATTCATCTGTGAATGATTGGTCGAGTTTACCTGTGAAGTCATCTTGTCCCAGACTTTTCATCTTTGGGATGTTTTTGATGACTGTTTCAACCTCTTCACTTGTGATTAGTTTGTTGAGGTCTTCTATTTCTTCTAAAGTCAGTGTAGTGGTTCATGTGTTTCCAGGAATTTGTCCATCGTGTCTACATTTTCTAGTTTTTTGGCACACAGTTGTTCATAGTATTCTCTTATGATCTCTCTTATTTCTATGGGGTCAGTGGTAATGTCCCCCTCTCATTTCTGATTTATTTTTGTATATTTTCTCTTTTTTTCTTTGTCAGTATAGCTAAGGGTTTCTTGATTTTGTTGATCTTCCAAAGAATCAACTTTTGGTTTTGTTGATTCTCTCCATTGTTTTTTGCTTTAAATTTCATTTCTTTCTGCTCTGATCTTTACTATTTCTCTCCTTTGGCTTCTTTGGGATTCGTTTGCTGCTCTTTTTTCAATTCTACCAGATCTGCAGTTATGAGAGCTTCAATTTTAGCTCTTTCTTCTTTTTTAATGTAATTGAGGGCTATAAATTTCCCTCTCAGCTCTGCCTTTGCAGTATCCTATACATTTTGACATGGTGTGTTCTCATTGTCATTTGTCTCAAAATATTTGCTGAATTCTCTTGTAATTTTTCTTTGATCCACTAATTGTTTAACATTGTGTTGTTTAATACCATATATTTATGAATTTTCCCTTTTTTCAGTCCATTATTGATTTTCAGCTTCATTCTGTTATGATCAGAGGAAGTGTTTTGTATAATTTCAATATTTTAAAATTTATTGAAACTTGTCTTATGACCCAGCATATGGTCAATCTTTGAGAAGGATCCATGAGCACTTGAAAAGAATGTATATCCTGCTGTTTGAGGGTTGCAATTCTATTTTGTTGCCTATTAGTTCTACTTCATTTATCATATTATTCAAGTTCTCTGTTTCCTTAATTATCTTCTGTCCAGATATTCTATCCAATACTGAGAGTGGTGTATTAAAATCTCCAACTATTATGGTAGAGACATCTATTTCTCCCTTCAGCTTTACCAGTGTGTGTCTCGTGTATCTTGGGGCAATGAGGTTAGGTGCATAAATAATTAGAATAGTTATTTCTTCTTGTTGACCTGTCCCTTCTATTAATATATCATGACCTTCATCCCTTATAACAGTTTTGTATTTGAAATCTATTTTATTTTATCCAATATTAGTATTGCTAAACCAGCTTTTTTTTTTTTTTTTGGTCACTATTTGCATGAAATAGCTTTTACCAACCCTTCCTTTAAACTGGTTGTGTTTTTATGTCTGAAGTGAGTCTCTTGCAGACAACATATAGATGACTCACATTTTTAAATCCATTTTATCAGTCTGTGTCTTTTGATTGGGGAGTTCAAGTCATTAATATTCAATGTTATAACTGTAAAAACATTACTTGTTTCATCCATTTTGACCTTTTGCTTTATGCTGTCATATCATACTATATCTTTTTACCCTTTCAATTACTTATTCCTACACTCTTATTCAAGTCTCTCATACTCGTTTTTTCCATTCGGGCTGCAACACTTCCTTTAGTATCTCTTATAATTCTGATCTTTTGGTATTATATTCCATCAGTTTTTGTCTGTCTGTGAAGACTTTGAACTATCCTTCATTTTGAAGGACTTTGCCAGATACAGAATTCTTTGCTGGCAGTTTTTCTCTTTCAATACCTTTAATACATCGTATCACTTTCTTCTCTCCTCCGTGGTTTTCGATGAGAGGCTGGCATTTAATCTTACTGTGTTTCCCTTGTATGTGATACTTTGCTTTTCTCTTGCTGTTTTCAAAATCTTCTCTTTATCTCTGACATTTGTCATTCTGAATAGTAGGTGTCTTGGGGTAGTTCTGTTTGTGTTAATTCTGTTTGGAGTGTGTTGTCCTTCTTGGATATTGATATTTATGTTTTTTTCATAAGGCTAAAGAAGTTTTCTGTCATTATTTCCTCAAATATTCTTTCTGCCCCTTTTTCATTTTCTTCTCCTTCTGGGATGCCGATAATGTGTATGTTTTTGCATTTTGCTTTGTCAATAAATTCCCTGAGACCCAGTTCCATTTTTTCCATTCTCTTTTCATTCTGTTCTCCTATTTTTTCCAGTTCAGATGCTCTATCTTTAAAATGACTAATTCCATCTTCAAGGAGTTCAAATCTGCTCTTATGTGCCTCTAATGTGTTTTGAGTCTCATCCATCATGTCTCATTCCTATAAAGTCAGTTACTTTTCTTTGAAGACTTTCAAATTGTTCTTAAGGCTCACCCACTGTCTTCTTAATATCGTTTATCTCTTTAACCATATTTTCTTTCAATTCTTTAAAATGATTTAGGCAGCTGTGTGATTATTAATGATTAATTGTTTTAAATTCTGAATCTCTTCAGGATATTTGGTTTGTTCCTTTGGCTGGGCCATCTCTTCCTGTCTCCTAGTATGGCTTGTAATTTTTTGCTGATGTATAGGCATCTGATAGGTTGGTGAATTTACTTTGATGGCCAATTTCTCTATTGTGATTATTTTTCTCATGGCTCTTTGATATATGGTTCAACTTATCCTAAGTCTTTAAAATTGTCTACCTTAAGGTACCAAAATTGTGCCAGAGGCTTACTAATGGGGTTCACACTTTCTCCCATAGTTGGGGTAAAAAAGAACTCCAAAAGCAGTCCATGTAATTTCTGTCCATGTAATTTCCAGACTGGTCAGCAAATGGCACTTGGCACCCTGTTCCACAGAGGTATATTTCTCTCAGTTTTCCTTTGTTTTTGTCTGGCCAGAACTGAGATTCAAAGCAGGCTCAGCTGGCTGAATTCACTGAAGAAAAGCCCCCAGACCCTCCCTCCCTTTCCCCCTGAGAACTGTGAAGCACTCTCTTGGTCTGCTGAGCACCAAGTCTCTCAAACAGCCCCTGACTCCCTCTCCATTGTTCCAGTGAGAGCTGAGCCTTATGTGGCTAATTTGATGCCATGTTCCCACAATTTCTCAATGTCCAGGAAGGCTTTTAATCCTAGTACTGGAGTCCTTTATAAGTAATGAAATTCAGACAGGAAAAAAACAGAAAGCCACAGGAAGCAAGCAGCTGAAACCAGCAAAATCTGGAAAGAAAAGAGAGCTCAGCAAATGCTGCCGTATTTCTTGTCATATTGCAGAAGAGCGAAGGATCACTGGCAGCCAGTCTTTGGTAAGAAAGTATCGCTTTGATGATGCCTTGATTTGGACATTTTCCAGGCTGCAAAACTGTGCACAAATAAATTCCCATTGCTTAAGCCAACTCATTTCCTGGTATCTACTTTGAGTAGCCTAGAAAACTAAAACACAGATCAATTACTTTGATATTTTTATGGAAGCTGAATATGGATGTGTCTACACTATGCCCCCCCACAGGGGTATCCTTAAAAGACACCAGTGAGGGAAATCTTCACATTGGAAAGAGTTTTTGACATCTAATTTTGTGGAAAGAAAATAAGCCAGAGGCTAGAGTACATACAGACCAACGGTCACTGATGAATGGCCTGACAAATTGATCAAGTACCTGGAAGAATAAATATTAGAAGATAATATCCAATGAGTCCAGGCATGTGGATCCACCTATAGGAGTTAGCAATGAGTTTGAAGAGCTTTTCAACATGTTAATACCTACAGAAAGCACGTAATAGGGAAAAAACAGTAAACGACCAGGGAGGCAGAATGATTTGACCCACTGATATCATCCAGCATCTGTCATCATCAATACTAGTGTTGACACAATGATACAAAGGTCATTGGATGTTGCTATGGTTGCATAGAGTTGTTATGGTGACAGGCAAGTTTTGAGATTATTCATGAGTTCCAAAAAAACTAGCTGTCACTCACCAAGGCAAACCTAGCTATTTTTACTACGAACTTCCAGCAACAGATTCCCCACTAAGTTCTTGATATAGAAACATTCCTTGAGAGATAACTTAGCGAATTAATGCTGTTAGCTACAATAAACTCCTTCTACCATGGAAGGCAGAGCAAATTATTTTGACTAACATAGGCAGATATACCAAATAGGTATGCCTTTCCTGCCCAAAAGGCCTCAGTCTACATCACTCTTCAATAACATACAGAGCATTGGATGTGCCAACACATAGTGCCACATTAGAATAGGAAAATCACTTTACAATAAAAGAGGTGCTGTAGAGGCAAAATTGACCATTGATCCATTGGAACTATCATATAATGCACAATCCAGAAAGGCCTAGAATGAAAGAGTGATGAAATATCCCAGTGAAAGTCCAAATGAGTAGCCAATTCAGAGACGATACGATGCAGCAATGGGGATGCATCCACCAGGATGTAAGATACACTCTAAATCAATTAGCACTCTAAATCACATAGAGATGTTTTTGTTCCCCAATATATAGGTTAAAAAAAAGAAAAGTGAAAGTAAGTGTGGCCCCATTTACCAGGATTTCTAGAGATGCATTTTGGGATCTGAATGTTTAGAAATCTTGGTCCCCAAAGAAGGAATTCTTCCATCAAGGCAGTGAGAATTCAATTCAACTTTAAAGTATGATTTCTACTTGGACAGTTCAGAATCCCAATCAAAGATCCCTTCCTATTATTCCATGTATTCAAGATTATGTTCAAAACTGTATGTGAACATATTCTGTCAGAAATAAGTGCTTAAAACAATGCCTGTTTAAATCCAAGAATTGTCTAAAAGAGAGATCAGGATGAGAGCAATATGATTACAATACTGGTTATATTTATTTTTTAGCAAATAAAATATCAAATCCTTTTAAACCATAAACTAGAGCAAAGCAAACTGCCTAAGGCAGTGACAGTGTTGAAATTTACAGGAGCCCTGTGACCTGGAAAAACCCCTCACGCTAATGTGGTCTCGGAAATGGCTTTCTGCAAAGAACCTCTCTTGCCCATATAGCTTAGAGAAGACTCTGATGCCGCCCTTGTTTACCTATGGCAAGGCCGTACACAAACCCTCCAGATTTCCATTCTTTGCCTTATATATTATTAGCTGAACTGTTTTGTTTGGCTTTTTTTCCAGTTTATCAAATGGAATCAAACTTTGGTTAACTTTCTCTCCTTCCCACTTGATTTTCCATGCATACATCTTTTCCTTAACTGTCCCTCCTGAGAATGGGCTGACTGTAGGTAAAAAATTTTTGACCTACTCTCTCATCAGGCCACATTCATGCATCTGATTTCCCAGACTTAGTTCTTGCTATCCTTGTTTACGCCTCTCTATAAGAAAAGCCCTTTACTAATCTTTGAGACATTTTCAGATCTTACTCATGAGAGCACTCCCTGTATAATTGCCCCTCTCCGCCTACTGCATTAGTACTCCACCCTCCTCTTTCAATCATCCTTTCAAAGTCTCTCCTTAACTAAGCCCAGGTTTGTTTGTTTTTTAACAGTAGGAAATTAAGGCAGCTGATATCACTTTATTTGGAATGTAGCATATGACATATGGTGGTCAGTGTAATTCATTTGAATGGAATGGAATGTTTAATTCCCCAAAGTTCACAATCATTAACCATGTATCCCTAGGCAAATGAATTAACTTTTCTGAGTTATCTATTTCTTTTATAAGGGTAATATTTGTTCTCTGTAACTTCTAGGGTTGATCAGTGGGCTAAAAATATGGTAATATATGTGAAAGAGACTTAAAAACAATAAAAAATTTTTTAAAAAAGATAGAGATTGATATATGCTTCAAACAAATTTAATGTCACACACTAAGAACCTTAAAAATATTAAACTAGATCTATGACACTGGCAATGATTCAAATAAAAATTAGGAAATAATTTTTATGAAAGTTTTAATGTATGTATTTTATGTGATTTCTTTTTCATTAAGCTTTGCAAGGCATGCATTTGTGAAGGCAGACATTTGTATTTTATTAAGGTAGTTCCATGGAGAGGAATAAAGTGGTATGTTTGGAAGGATATTGATTAAAAAGACGAAATGGGCTGTTGTTATCGGCAACTGCAGTCAGTCCCAAGGTAAATCCAAGTGGTCAAGTAAATTTTCTTGTAATACTATTTAAGGTTTGAGTAGTAATTTCTTTACTAGGGTGTATATTCTTTGTGAACTTGTATTGATTTAAGATACGACCTGTCTTCTTAGACCTCTACAAAAGAAGAGTTCACATTCACATAGGTGGGAAGCTAGACCATGTGCAGGTTAAATGAATCAAACTTTAACAAAACTTCATCCAATAATTTACCACACATTGCCTCCTCTCTTCCTTCCCCCACTCCAGAATTTGTTTTGTGCCTTGAACTTCCTTCTACCACTTGCCCTGGTGGCATTTGGTTGAGTTGGGGAGGTGGGACCCCCAACTGTATATCAGCCTAACAGTGCAATGTCTCCTGCTTTATAATCAAGAAAACAAAGAACAAAACTGGCATCATGAATATAAACAGCATTGTCAGATGTATTAGTAGAAGTGGGGATATTTTTGTACTGTGTCCTCAAATTTAATGGATTAATGTGCCTTTTATATATAAAAGTAAAATCTCTGAAATGAAAACAACAACAACAACAAAAATGCCTCCTCTCATATCTGAAGGATTCCAGGGTTTATAGAGTGTCTTAGTCCAGTTGACTGTCAGTCCTTGATTCCTCAAGGATTGGAATTATGTCATTGCTTTTATAATTTTTTACATGGAACACAGCAAATTAAGCATCACATAGCTAATACTCAATTACTACTACTTGAAGATTTTCATTGAAAAAAAACATTTCAGTCATTAGTAAAAATATTTCTTCAACTTTCTGTGAAAGAAAAGAATGATTTACAGCTGATAGTAATGGGTAAATCAATTTATCAATTTATAATTGTTATTTCTCAATGAATGTAATTTTTGCTCATTCATTTCATTTTCTTTTAAGAAGGGAATAGAATGACATCTTAAAAAAAAAATCGGTCGTAAATTGAACAGATTTGAACAGAGGAATTCTAATTCATTCGTGCCCGGGGTGATGCTACCTTAACAGGACAGATGTATTTTCCTTTAAATTTTCACCAAAGCCATTCATCTATAAGAGGAAAGCATAACATTTTATGAGGTAGAAAGCAATAAGTACTTCGGTGAATTTTATTTTCAGAAGAGCTTGTCTTTTTCCTGGAAACTCAGTGATTACCACTGAGTGAGCTGACATGTGGTTCTAAAACTAATGCTTTGTCTTGGTCATTAAACTAGAAGGCTGGGTTACCTCAGTAATTAAAAAGCTCAATTCACTTGAGTCAAGGGGCCCGCCTATAGCCAGTAATGCTGGACACACTGCTCTGGGCAGGAGGGAAGATTCCAGCTGCGAGAGGTTTTTAAAGTTTAACTTGAAAACATGCTAAGAGCCTCTGATCCCATCAGGTGGCTACTTGTAGAATATGTTCTGCCACCATTAGTTGATCTGGGGGATAATTTGTCTGCCCTTCAAAAAAATTAAGTGAGAATCCAGGTTTTCCCAGGCAACAAAGAGCAGACTGCAGGACTATTTGAAAGTATAACTAGCTGGGCCACGAAAGGAAAATTAACACCTGTCATAGTAATTGCACTTCTTTTTCATATATTCAAGAAAATATCATCTTTAACATTTTGTCAAAATCAGTAGTTTTGTTTCTTAACTGTAGAAAAGTGATTATGCCTGCTTGATTGAAGAAGAAGTTTACAGGTTCTTAATCTGCTCTTAAAAATGGTATAGTCTAAAAGATATGGGCTATTTATTTATTTTTAAAACATTGTTTTCTTATTTTTCTCTTCATCAAAGAATTTACCTAGTAAGTATTGGAAAAATATTCTTGCTCATCCAATATATAAAAGTGCTTTTAATTTACAATAACACTTAAAGAAAATTAAAACAGGAAATAGGGCATATGTCTTTCAGTTAATTAATAAATATGTATTGAGTCCTGAGGAAATGAAGAAAAACCAGATGAAAAAATTCTCACAAAGTGCTTCCAACGAAACATAGAAAAAAATGAACAAATAAAAATAATATTAAGAAGGTACTAAGTTTTAGGATACTGCAAAGATTCATTAACAATTCATAGCTTACAAATTAGTCTGGCCCAGTGTAGTTAGAGGATTTTCTTAGAGGGCATGAGAATCTCTCCTCTCCCTACTTTTCAAAACATAGAAGTCAGCAAAACCTTTTGGGAACACACAAAATTATGTTTACCTAACAAGGGATTTTGAAACTTACTGTGGCGGTATGCGGAACACAGGTAAATAGAATCCCATTAGTGTTGACGTTGGATTTTCCAAATAAGAGGGAAAATTATGAAAGCAAAGTTGCAAACTGGAGGATCAATCACTTACTGCTTTTATTCAATAGTATTCTAAACCCTTTTCCAAGACTTTGAATAAAGGCATTCTTCTATTTTATCATTTACAGAGCATTGACACTGTAAATACACCAGCAAAAACAAGTTGTGGGAAAGGCCTGAGTGAGAATATGATTAATGACTTGAAAGCACATGTAAGAGCTTCTCTAGAGAATGGCAATGTCTCCATCTTAATCACTTAATTAAACAAGTGGCATTTCCACAGCAATGTGTATAAGCTGAAACAGGGAGCAGTTTTCAGTCCCAGAGAGGTTCTCAAAAAGTAGTAAATGTGAAGGATTAATTTTCTAATATATGCACATTAGCTTTCCCCTCACTATTTTTTGTTTACTTCAGAACAATGACTACAGAAAATGAGATCACATCCATCTTTCTTTTAACAAGCAGTCATTGAACCCCAGATGAAATATTGACCTTTGCTCTCAGCTAGTACATTGACCTTCATGTGGCCACACTTTTTACAAAAGCTGCTGGCTGGACAGTGAATGCTATATAGAGCATGTTACACTGGTGAGGAATCTGATAGTTAAGAGCTACTAAGTTTGAATTTGCCTAATTAAAAAATTCACATTGTTAATTGCATCACTCCTCATTTACTACAATCTAGAAGTCCAAAGTCATGGAATTGGAAGACTATACTTTCTACAAAGGTTGTAGTATTCTGATGGTGGCACTCTGGCAATCCAGAACTCAATTTCTGCCTGTCACATGGCTGGCTGCCTCTTTTTGTCTTCTCCTCATTCCTACTTCATATAGGCACTTCAGTGATACTGGATTAAGACCCATCCTGAGTCAATCTGGTCTCTTCTTAATAGGCACTCTGAGGGTCCTATTTACAAATGAGTTCATGTTCACAAGACTGAGGGTTAGAATTTGAATATGCCTTTGTGGGGGATGTGAGTCAACCTATAAGAAGAAGTGAAGAGCTGAGTTCAATAATGCAATATAGTATATTAGCATCATTGTGATATACTTTCTCATCAGAGACCTGAAATAAACACCACATCACATCTAACTCTTTAAACATGTTCACAACCCTGTTTATTCCCAATCTGTGCCAAAGACATATCATTGTGATGTTGCTCTGGACAGCACAGAGCATCAACATGAAAAGAATGAGAGCAGAGAGGGAGTGGTTGCATGCCTGGTTCACATATAGAAAATGTCAGGTTCAGTCCCCAGTACCTTCTAAAAAAAAATGCAGAAAACTCCCATGGGATACATCTGTGTGAAGAATAAGCAGAGCCACAAGTTGATAATATGTGATTGGCAAATGAAAATAGACTAGTGGAAAATGAACATTTAAAGACTCAAAAAAAATTGGTACTATTTGTCATTTGTTCTTAGCCCATTGGTCAAAAATTTAAAATTTAAAACCAGCTATATAGTATTAGATGCATGTTCAGCTAGTAGAATAGGCACATCTTCTCTACATATACAGCCTGAAGGACACAAGGCTTAGGCTTTGTATAAGCTCCCCGACTAAAGGCTAAGAATCATTTTTCTCAGTCCCTCCCATCTACTAATGTTTGTTACAGATCCTTCTTCAAATGTAAAGAATTGAACACTATGGAACCTTCTGCATTACTTAAATTCCAAGATAAATGTCAATTTTACACTTTTTTTTATTTGAGATGTATTGGTTTAATACCCATACTGAGATCTGCATGAGACATTGTTAAAAGTTCAAAACAACTTTAATTCTACTTTTATTTGCATTGTTATCATAGATATCCTCATTATGGTGCGAAAATATAGTATTTTTTATAATTGTAAGTAGTATTTTCTTGAATTGTCAGACAGATAATGTGCCCTTCGGCAGGAGATTTTTTAAACTATACCAACCATTTAACACTTCACCTTCTATCTGTAATTAAATGGCCTTCTTTACAAATTTATGATTTGACAGATGTGTGTAGGAATAGACAACGTACATGACTCCATACATATGCAAATATCTCCACAATGTAAGTTAGGTTTGTTCTTATAACATTCATTTGATTGTACCAAGAAATTAATCAATATTTTCCTTTTTTGTGTTGCCAGAGAGGTTGTTAATATTTCTGACTCACATTTCTTTGAAATTTTATCACTGCTTTTTCAGAGACTTGGAGAGCTCTTCAAGATTTTCCCGTTGTTAAAATGTCTCTCTAAAACTACTGAAAACTTTCCCAAGATGCCCTAACCCTTTGCTAGGATATTGGAAGACATTTCCCGCCACGAGAATGAATATTCTCCCATGCTTGTTGAAAGCAACAGATCATGTAGAAAAGTTCTACCACAGAAATGAAAGTCTATGTATACCAAAATTTTTGCCTTTTTTATTAAATTTAAAATGGTTAAAGGAAGAGAAGCCAGGAGAATCTGAAACAGCAGACTATGCCTTTGAAATTCCATTCTCTGAAGAGATTATTATAAAAGCTGTTAGCAGAAATGAACATTTTCTAATTCCAAATTCATTATTAACTAGCAATCATTGATCTTAAGCAAAACCATTTTTCTGTATTTTATTATCTTCCTGGAAAATGTGAATAGTAATAAACTCCTTGCTTTCTTCAAAACATTGTCATGAGAATAAAATCATCAAGTATAAGATTACACTATTATTATCTAAAATAATAATTTCAATGGCAATAATATTTTTTTAATGAGTATCAGAAAGAATTCTAAAAGTCGGAGAAAAAAGTAAATTAAGAAAGGGAGAGAGAATAAGAACTGCGGAACATTCTAATTCTCATTTACATTGTACAAATGGAAAGGGTCAATTCTGAACATAGATTATTTTCTGCTACTTAGAGTATTTTTTAATACACGAAGAAGTAAAGGATATGTACTCAGTATATTTGTGGAAGAACACTGTTTAAGTCATTAAACTGCTTCATTATCTTTGAAATTAGAAAAAAAATTCTTAGAATGACATGCCCACTTGCATGGACCAGGTTCAGGGCATTTAGAATGGCATCCAAAATCACTATATCAGAACATTTTAAAAGATAGTTCCTAGTAATGTAGATATGTACTATAAGTTCAAATAAAAATATAAGCCAAAAACAAAACAAAACAAAAACAATGGAACATATACCTGAGGCATTTGTGTAGACCAATCTGGATTCTACTTCTCTGAGAAGTTTGGAAAGGAAATAAGGTTCATTTCTGCTTCACTATATAGGCATTGGTAGATTTTAATATGGATTTCATCACAGAAAATCACGAAGTCCAAAAGTGAGTTTGGGCCCAAGTCAGATAATTCAAGCAATATTAACTATCTGAGTTCTTAGTCACGATGGATAAGTAATCTAGACTAATTCATAACATAATTAGAATTTACCTGGACACAGAAGAAAGAAGAAAGAGCATATTTTACTTTCTTAAGGGGCATCCCATGTAAGCAATTAACTTATGAAGCTTCTAATGCCCTGGGCTTCATTGTTGTTTTTCAGTGGGAAATCACTGACAAGTGAAGCAGAAACTACTTCTGAGGCAACTTGAAAGCTGTCCCTGACTTTATAATCAAGCTCATTCATTTGACAGCATATATTGAACCCAACCATCTGCCAGGCACTGTGCTGAGATCATTAAATACAATAGTGCAAAAGCCAAATTTTCTCTTCTCTTAAAGTTTGGTGTTTGTCTCATGGTACAAACAAATAGCTGGTTTGCTGGTATTTTGAAAATACCCAGGGACAAACAAATTTCACTGATATTCTAACAGGAAAAACTACTGAGTGACAATGAATACTATGAGAGAAAAAGTGATACCCTTTTTGATTGGCACTGGGGAGAGTCAGAGTGGAAAGAAAAAGAGGACAAAAGTAGATAGGGATGGAGGGATAGAGGGAGATAATGAGAAATACGTTAAATTGGATGATCCTGAGTTTTTTTCTTCATGGTTTAAATAAGTGTGCATTTGGAGAATGGAGGACTTCAAGCCTTCTGAGTCTTTGACAAGTGGCTTGTGTAAAGTAATAGCTCCCATTGTGCACACTGAAATATCCTGAGCTATCCGATCAAAATTTTTTTAGATTAGGGTTTGTTTTTTCTTTAGTAAATAGAATTTTTTAATTATCTTATTTTTAAAAGATACACAGCACAAAAAATGTTACATTAAAAAATATAAGAGATTCCCATATACTCCACACCCCACCCCACTGCCACTCCTCCCATATCAACAACCACTTTCATCATTGTGGCACATTCATTGCATTTGGTGAATATACTTTGGAGCACTGCTGCACCACATGTATTACACTGTAGTTTATACTCTCTCCAAATCCATTTAGTAGGTTGTGGTTTTTAATGAAAGGTACAGCCTTTTCAAAATGGTTTAGTCACCTATCTGCTTGAACTCCTTGCACCAAGAAAAGGGATTTAATGAACTTTTCTTTCTTTTTGTAAACTCTGAGAGTATTACCAAGGATCCAATTTTTAATTAATAACATAACTAGAATTTACCTGGACACACAAAAAAAGAGGAAAGAGCATCACACTTATCAAAATAGTTCTTGTATTAAACTCTTTTGCATTGTAAAATTTCCATCACTTACCCTTCTTTCTTTTAAAAAAGTAATGTGTCAGGTATAGAAAATCATGGCCAAAATTTCTTGCTTTTGGGATATCTCAAAAACACATAGCTTAGAAAAATACACTTATTTTTATATTTTAATAACAACAACAAATATGTAGACCAATATCTGGTTAGATTATCCACTAATGCTCTCCATATTTGTCAGATATATTTCTATTCTTTACTTCCCTTTGACTGTGTAAAATTGATCTAGGATAATTTTATATCCTCTACTTGTGGACAAAATCCATGTAGATGAAGAAATTCTATTTTTAAAAGTTTGCTGCTTTTTCCTCAGGACATCTTCTTCTCAAGCGCTATCTGTCTGTTATATCTTTTCAGTGTTGTTTCCGTATGTTTGTCTGTGTTCTGTTTTTCTTTCTGTAATTATTGGCAGAAGGCTCTGGGCTCTGGCATATAGGTTCTTGGCTTATGTAGTGTAAAAGAACTTAAGGACATGCCATAGGGAGTAAGAGTTTATTAAGAAACAAGCAAAGAGAACAAAGTCTTAGCCAGGATGCAGCCATGCTGCAGAGTAAGTGGCATGCATTGTGGCCCCAGGTCAGTCCTTTAAAAACCTTTCTCCCTCTCCCTTCATAATGTTGGGGAGGGGCCCAAGCTGTGTGCTATTCTGATTGGTTGCCTTACAATCGCCACCTGTTAGCTCTCAGAGGTCCAATGAGGAGGCCTGTTTGGGGTTATCCAGGACTTCTCTTTGACCCCAGAAAGAGTTACTAATGGGATCTCATGGCCAGGGTCTCATGTTATCTTTCTGACAGCCTTCCCCTCAGGAATTTCTTGTCAGGGTTCCACAGCTATGACATCTGCCAGCCATATTGTCTGCTGGGCCCAAGCCACCTTCCCTCTTTCACTATACTAGCCTGCCTCAACTTCCCCCTCAGAGAGTTTACACTCTTATTCTTAAGGGGTTGCTGAAGGGTGATGGCTGGTCTTCTGTAGCTGGTTTCTGCTGGTTATGGAGTGTAAAACCCTCTGGCTATTATACTAAGGTTGAGAGAAGATGGGTCTAGCACCATGGTTGGAACAAGATGAAATTTCCACATGACTAATCCCTTGTTCTGGAAGACATTGATTCTGGAAAAATAAACTTAATTAGAATTTAAGATAAACAGTCCTACTAAGGAAAAGAAGATGGTGTTAAACAGACCCAAAAAGGGATCCATTCATGACATACTGGACCACAGGAGTGAGAAAGGCCAGGTGCCTTCAGAGACTGCATCTTCTCAAAGTAGATGGGAAGCAGCAGTCTTCCATGAGTTCTTTTACACTGTTGGTTAACTCTAGAGAGAGATTATGGTAGACTTGCTGGGTTTGTGATGAACTTTCAATCCAGTTTCAATGGCAGTGGTTATGCTTAGGTCAGCTAGGAGATCTATGAAGAAGGCACTGCCCTAGACATAAACTCAGAAAGATAATATAGGCAACAAGACAAGTAAATGGCAAGTAAAATAAAGACAGTAATTAAGAGAGCCATTCCTTTATATTATACTACTTAGAAAATTAATTAAATTTACCAGGACTTTTAACATGTTCACTATGCCTTTGCATAAGATCTAGAATAGAAGAGATATTATTATATTCAGCAGGTGTAAAGAGACAGTACTTAATACTAATAAATGTAATAATCAATGTTTAAGATCCTCTTTGAGCTGTAGTTAATAAATCTAAACTCCAGGCTTGCAATATCATACATGTTGTCTCTCCATGGGAGTAGGCCATAATGCCAATTGTGGTTGTTTAGGTTCTACCTACATTATTCTGGTGATTATTGCTCCACTTGGTATGTCCTCCACACTTTCAGCATGCTGCAGCACCACTGATCCTAGAGACAGAAGCTAGGAGGGGCACCAGTGTTTCACCAGTCTGGTGCATAGTGCCCCTTGGCACCATGAAACAGAGCCAGTCTGGAGGCAATGTCCATTGTAAATCTGGACATATTGAGCCTCTTCTGGCTGCTGCAGGAGTCAGAAAGTGCAGTGTTCTCTCCATCCACTTCAGGAGCAGGTTCAAAGATGTCGTAGATACTTTTATTGTTTTAGGGGTGTTGGTGACCAGCCTAGTCAATAACTCAAATGGAGAGGCACCATGCAGTGTACTGAGGACTGGTTCAAATGCACAAGAGAGTTTGACAATACTGAAGTGTATCTCTTTTAATTTTTATACACTTTCTAAATAATTCCAGTGCAATGCATAACATATCAAATGAACTTAACTATTTTAGTACTTTATTTTTCACTTCTTTACCTTTTCCAGGTATTTTCCTTTAGCAGTACAGGAAAAATCTGCTTTTTCCATTATTTTATGAAAATCTAAGATTCCCCATGGAATCAAGATTATATTTCCTTCCATCACTTTAATATGATGATTGAGGTGGCCTCTGACAGGTTTCTCTGTTATGAAGCTACTTTTTGTTATCAATATCAAGTAAGGTTTTTAAATAATAATGGCTTCTTGGAATTAGTTATTTAAATGCTTCAGTTTAGAAGATGCTTTTACAAAGTCCTTATATTAACCACAATCACATAGATACCTACCTTTAAATACATTTATTAAATTTCATGTATCAACAAATGAAATTTATTTTATCTTATTTTCACTAAACATGAATGTACAATTTTCATCATCTTAAAGATTTAATACATTTAATGTTAATTTATTTACTTGGATTCTAATAAACCTGGGAAGATAACACCAAGCTAAATAAAACTGATAGCAATATAGTTTATGCGGTCACCCCTCGGGCTGAAGTGTGGTTTGCTGGCCTGGCGGGGGAGCAGCCGCAGCAGGCCAAGCCACTGCCCGCATAATAGGGTGGCTGGTCGGACTGACTGCCACCCCTGAAGGGAGCTCGGCATGGGCGCAGAGTGCCCTCGGGTCTCCCCTTCTCGGCAGCCATGCTTCCGCGGCCGCCCCTCCTCCCGGATGGCGCCACACGATGCCTGTGGGGCGGCACCCTTCTTCTTCTTTCTCCCTGAGCAGGCGCAGGGCGAAAAATTCCAGTCTGCCCTTTTCCCCTCCCCCGACAGCAGCAACAGCCAGGCATGGGCGGGAAACTCAAGTCTGCCCTCCACCCCAGCAACAGCAGCCACCAATCACTAAACCCTGCCACTTCCCCCAGCAACAGCAACAGCCAATCCCTAACCACCACCCCTCCCCCGTCCAGTACCTCCCACTGACCTTTCGCCGGCAACCAATCAGAACAGGGCATGGCTTCGACCAATCAGCCTTCCCCAGCCCCTATAAAACTGTTGCCTCTCCCTCAATAAAGTGGACTTGCGTGTTTACCTTGTCTCCACGGTAGTTCTTCTGCCGTGCGCCCTCCAGTCCTGAGAGCCCCCGACAAGGGCCTGGCCTCCCTTGTCCCCAGTTCGTAGCCTGCTTCTCCGGGCGACCCCTTCGTCGCTGGCTTCGCCGGGCGACCCCATCAGCCAAACCGCGCAACCCCTGTGAGACCGACCCCTCGTCTGCTGCCGGACCGACCGCTCGTCCCAAGTGGGACCGACCCCCTCATCCCAAATGAGACCAACCCCTCGTCCTAAGCTGGACTGACCCCTCGTCCGCAGCCAGACCCCACCTCTACCGACCGAGCAAGCCGCCGCAGCTGGCAAGCAACGTGGGGCAAGGCAACCCCACCACAGCCTCACTCCATAACCTGGCGCCCCCCCCCCCCTTCTCACCGTGGAACTTCTCTCGTGCAACATTGCTGCTACCTGAGCCTTGGCTACCTCATATGATCCACGGCGGTCTGGGAGAATCGCTGGATGGCTTTCTCCTTCCATGTCGGGGGCTTATACCGACCGCTTTGATTAAGAGGAGCCTTGGATTTCTCGGGAGCGCGCGCTTGCACGTCTGAAGTAACCCTACCACAGCCCTACGCCCTCCTCTCTTCTCACCCCTATCTTTTCGCTCTGCATTGCTGCTCCTGAACCTTCGTGACCTCATACAATCCACGGCGGTCTGGGAGAATCGCTGGATGGCTTTCTCCTTCCATGTCGGGGGCTTATACCGACCCACTATGATTAAGAGGCACCAATAAAACTCTCAGGAGCGCATGCCTGAGCACCTCCACCCCTGCCTTCACCACTGCCTCCTCCCCTCCGCGCTTGCTCCCCTTTGCCTTGCTCCACTGCTCATCATTCCGCCCTCCCCTTGTCAGGGCCTTCTTTTGGCCCGCGACCACCGTCGGAGCCCCACCGGCTCCGACCCTTCGTCTCACCGCGCACTTCGGCTCCCATCGCCGCGCTCTCAAGGTAAGGGCCCCTTTTCTTATCGGCTCCAAAAGGCCATTAGCAATGGGTAACATCCTATCTGCTAAGCAAGCCCCGCAAGTTCGGGCCCTCGCCGGTCTCCTAGACACTCACCAGTGTAAGATCTCTCTGAAACAGCCCCAAGTCTTCTGTAACCGCGGCCCCCCATGCCGCCATCGCTCTCAAGCAGCTCCAGCCCCGCGAAACGGCCCGCAACCCGCTTTCCCCGGCCCGCGGCCTGCTTTCTAGCATCTAATAACGTTTCTGCTTTTAACAGCTCCCCATACTTCTGCGGGGCTTCCTCCTGTCTCGACCTCACTCCTCTTCTCAGCCATCCAAAGCGTCCTTTCTCGTCCCCCGCACCCCTCCTTTTTTTGCTTGAACCCCCATTGCGTTGCAGAATGGGCCGCCCCATGTCGGCCCGCCCCGTTAACATTGGCCTCTCTCGCGCCCGTGGAGACTTTGGCCTTCCTGTTGTCCTCGCCTACATCTCCACCACTCCCGACGCTGCTGCCACCACCGTTGCTGGTGCCCTGACGCGACTTGTCCTCACTGCTGCAATCCTCCAGACCATCACACAGTCTGCCTCTACCGCTCTTCGCCGCCAAGAAGAGATCAACTACCTGTAACGCGCTGTCATTCGGGACTTTTAACAGCAGATGGACCTTATAGCCACCGAGATAAATGAGAATTGGACATTGGCCACCCTTGCTTGCAACGGCAAGATACCGCCCCCCAAATTGTACATTTATATCCCCGTCATACTCACCTCCCTCTTCAGCCCCGCTTCCCTCATTGCTTACTGCCTCTTGGGCCTCGGCTACTTGTTGCTGCTGCCATCCTGGCCCTTATTTGAAAAGAAGGGGGAAATGTGGTCACCCCTCGGGCTGAAGTGTGGTTTGCTGGCCTGGCGGGGGAGCAGCCGCGGCAGGCCAAGCCGCTGCCCCCATAATAGGGTGGCTGGTCGGACTCACCGCCACCCCTGAAGGAAGCTCGGCATGGGCGCAGAGTGCCCTCGGGTCTCCCCTTCTCGGCAGCCATGCTTCCGCGGCCACCCCTCCTCCCGGATGGCGCCACATGATGCCTGTGGAGCGGCACCCTTCTTCTTCTTTCTCCCTGCGCAGGCGCAGGGAGGAAAATTCCAGTCTGCCCTTTTCCCCTCCCCCGACAGCAGCAACAGCCAGGCATGGGCAGGAAACTCAAGTCTGCCCTCCACCCCAGCAACAGGAGCCACCAATCACTAAACCCTGCCACTTCCCCCAGCAACAGCAACAGCCAATCCCTAACCACCACCCCTCCCCCGTCCAGTACCTCCCACTGACCTTTCGCCGGCAACCAATCAGAACAGGGTGTGGCTTCGACCAATCAGCCTTCCCCAGCCCCTATAAAACTGTTGCCTCTCCCTCAATAAAGTGGACTTGCGTGTTTACCTTGTCTCCGCGGTAGTTCTTCTGCCGTGCGCCCTCCAGTCCTGAGAGCCCCCGACAAGGGCCTGGCCTCCCTTGTCCCCAGTTCGTCGCCTGCTTCTCCGGGTGACCCCTTCGTCGCCGGCTTCGCCGGGCGACCCCATCAGCCGAACTGCGCAACCCCTGTGAGACCGACCCCTCGTCTGCTGCCGGACCGACCGCTCGTCCCAAGTGGGACCGACCCCTCGTCCTAAGCTGGACCGACCCCTCGTCCGCAGCCAGACCCCACCTCTACCGACCGAGCAAGCCGCCGCAAGTTTATGCAAGGAATGTTCTTTTCTTTCCTTCACAGGAGGCTAAAACTTCTTTTTTTTTAAATAAAATTCTAAAATTGTGAATAATCTTAAAAGCATACAGGTGCTAGGTTCTGGAATAATTATAATTGTTTAATTTGTTTTAATCATAGTTTAGAAAAGATCTTTCCGTACCTTTCAAGGACTTTCCTTTACTTATTGAAATTTGATAATAGGATTATTAATTGTTCTCATTTTAAGGCTGTTAAAAAGTTAAAATAGGGGAATTACAGGACAAACTATCATTCTTCATTCCCCAGCCTAGTAGATAAAAGTTTTAAGCTTTGATTAGAGCTCTTTTAAGAATTTTCATTTGTTATTTTAACACTACCATCCTGATGTATGAAGATATGTACACTGAGAAAATAGGCAGACACAAATAGAACGTTAGACACAAAAACACAGCTCACTAAAGTTAATATTTTCATTCTCTTACAAATAAGTTTAACTGTCTAAGGCATGAGTAGACTAACAAAGTAAAATGCAGATTTAAACACAAAGAACACAGATTTCAAGAGTTAAACACAAAATTAAGCACAGAATAGAACAGAGGAAAGAATTTTACACACTTAGCATAGGGAAAGACCTGGTGGAGGCCATTTCCCAAGAACTTATTTATCTTCATTGATGGCACATGAAGAGGCTTCTTATGCTACAATGGAGAGATTTAGGAAACAGCTTAGATTTTGATTCCCCATTTGCTCCCCTTTCTAGACAACAGAGGCTAGAGAATTCTGGAATGCAGGCCAGGACTGAGAATTTGGCTTCCATGTTTTAAAAGGTGAACTTGCCCTAGACCCTGGGTTGCCGCTCTTTACCTCCTCAATCTTGGCAGTGTGTTCTTGATTGTTGAAAAGAAGGCTATTTCTAAAATGGAATTCATGGAATTTTGGGGACCCAGGGAAAGTTTCTGCAGCTTTCCATGGATTTCCAAGATGGACTGACTGGATCTCAAAGTTCTGCCTCTGAGTAATTTCCCTGAGTTTATAATTGACCAGGTTGCTAATACATTTCATCTCTTTAGGAGACATGACCACAAAGTCTCTGTCCCTCAAATCTCTTCTCTCTTTCTCTCTTACACAGGTTTAACTGGAATTCAGGGTCCCATGCAGAGACCACATGTATTGTGCCATGTGGTGTGACAGAAAAAGATTAGCCTCTTCCTTTTTAGACCATCCCAATTCCTGAGAAGACACCTCAATGGGGAGTCTGCTGAAATGCTAGAGAAGCCACTCCCTTTGTTCTAGGGAGAAATGGAAAAAAGTCTGTCAACTGATTCGGCATCCCAGATCTAGGCCTGGCTGAACTTTTGCCCTCCAAACCAAAATGCCCAAGCTGCTTAAGTCCCGGGGGACATTTGGGGTTGCTTCTCTGGTTCCAGGCATCCTAGAAATCATAGAGATGATGCACCCACGTATCCCCAGAATGAACTAGGTCTTGGGAGAGGCCCAGGCCTTGGTTCCAGAAGAAAGCTACTAAGCCGCATGATTCTTCCTTGAAAAGGGACTGGCTTGAAACCTCTCTTTTGGCCTACTCTTGCAGAGGTCTTAGAAGCTTGGCCATGAGTGAGACCACTGCTATGGACTGAGTTTACAGTTAAACTGGATATTAAGAGGAACTTTAAAAACGGAAGGCTGATTGTTCTGTGCCCTGGAGACAAACAGACCTGGGAGCTTGAGGTAATGGAATAAGAGGAACTTCAGGGCCTCCTGGGGACTGAGTAAGGAGCAAACCTCCAGGCAAAGTCTAGGGTAAGATTCTCCAGCACACAGAGGCTTTAATTAAAAAACTTACTAGTGTTTGGCGAGTATAGGGGAACATCACTTGCCTCTTTGTCTCCAGGCTGGCTCTGGGTTCTGGGCTTCTAGATTCTTGCCTTATGTCATGTAAAAGAATTTAAGGCCATGCAGAGGGTAGGCAAAGGAGTATAGAGTTTATTAAGAAGCAAGAAAAGAGTACACAGTCCTAGACATGGACTGTGGGTGTGCTGCAGAAGGAGACACGCAAGTGGGGTGCAGGTCAGGCCTTTTGAAACCTTTCTCCTCCTGCTTCATAATGTTGGAGAGGGGCCCCAGCTGGGTGCTGTTCTGATTGGTTGCCTTATGATCCCCACCTGTTAGCTCTTAGGGGCCCAATGAGGAGGCCTGTGTGGGATTATCTGGGGCTTCTCTTTGACCCCAGAAAGAGTTCCAAATGGGATCTTATGGCCAGGGTCTCCTGGGATCTTTCTGTCAATCTTCTCCCCAGAAGGTTTCCAGGCAGGATCTCACTGCCATTTGGTCTGCCGGCCATGTCATCTGATGGCCCTGAGCCACCCTCCCTCTTTCACTACACTAACCTGCCTCATAATGAGCATCATCGTCCCAGTTTGGCAATGGATAATAACTGAATAATTGAGAAAAGCTTCAAATACACTTCCATTAAACAAATATAACCTAGTCCAATAAAATAGTAGTCTCTACTCATACAGGATCATTTTTTTCAAGTGACCTGGATGATGTGAGGTGATATAATATTAAAGAACATGCCATAACCATGCTGTAACCCATATCCTTAAATTCTCAACCTTTTTCCCTAAAAGTATATTTCTGAGTTTTTTAAATTTCAGTAGAATCTTGAAGACTGAAAATCATTAGGATTTGCAAGATTCAAAAGAAATCAAAACAGGTCAGCCATAACTATAATACAATTATTACTATAGCATACATTGTCTAAAAAGCATCTTTAGCTTCTGTTCCACTCATTTCATTCCTCTTAATCAGAGTGCAACTGTCTGGTTAGAGATATTACTGGTTTTTATTATGCTTTCTTCTATAAAAATAACACAAAACTCCTGACTGTTTCAGTAAACAATTCCTAGGTGACACATTAAAATTCTATTAAAATTTCCATTTCATTGACATTAGTGCCAACATGTATTATCTGTTACCAATAAAAGCAGTCTTATTATTAATCAAAATTTGAGGTCACACCTCTGAGGCTTTGGGTATGCATCAGAGTGTCCTGGTAACATGAGTCCTTTCTCTGATGGAGTATTCATGCTTTTCAGATAATTTTCACTTGATGAAAAGTATAAACAGTCACAAAAGCAATGATTGGGTCCATTGTGTTGTTGAACCACAGCAATTTAAATCCAGCCCCATCTTGCTTTCTGGGAACACCAGGGTCACGACTGAGGCTTGCCTGTCCTTCGTAATCTAAAGTAAAAATAGTTTTAGTTGCTAAGTTGAAAAACAAAGTGTCTACCTTGTCTTGAAGCTAAAATGAAGCCTGAAACTGTGACTGAGAGTTAAGAATTAACAAATGATTGTGATTACTAAAACACACATAAATGCTTTTTCTCACTTTTTCAGTATGTTAAAAATAGCCAAAAGTAAATACCTGAAATTACTGAAATGCACTCTACTGACCTTACCCTTGTTTACTCTTATTTCAAAACTAGGCTTTCCCTTGTGTATTCTTGCTATTGTGATGGTAATTCTAGACTGACTTTACTCTCCTTTACTCATTTAACATTGTGATAGTAACCACTCCACCCTTCCCCACTTGAATCCATAAAAAACCTGTTTCCCATTGTTTGCAGATTTGAGACACCCCTACTGCCAGTCCTTTCACTGGCATTAATAAACCTACTTCCTCTCAGTACCATACCGGTGTGGACTCCAGTTCATCTGCTCTGGGAAAGAACCCTGTGGGGTTTCCTTCATTGAGAGACTATTCTCATGGTTTCTCTCTTACCTGCTTGTCTCAAGCCTTCTGAGTTTTAATATTTGAATATGAACATGCCTTGAAAGCTAGAAATCCTGAATCCCTCTGGAGATAACTCAGGCTGATAAACATAGAGTCGCCTTCTCCTTCTCTCCTGGAGGAGACTGGATTACGTTTCAAGATAATGCATAATCTTTCTGTCCAGAAGGGAAGCCAGTAAGAAGTGTGAATAGTCTGATAAAAAGAGTCTCTTATTTCGGGGGACTCCTCCCCAGTGGTGCAATGTTCTGCATTTGCAGGTAAATATAGAGGCTTCATGGCATCGCCCTGTGGGTATTGGGGCATAAGAAACCAGTGCAAGGTGTAGTTCTGACTGCTGCTTTGCGCTGTGAGTACTAAATGGTCTCTTTCTCTGACCCAGGGTCTTGTGTTCTTCTGTTAATAGATGCATAAGAAACTCTGGCAAGGTAACTTGATAGCTTGCAAGAAAGCTAAAATCTTAGACTCTTTCCAGTTTCTGATGTGAATAAGTAAAATACCAATGCATTTACAGCAAACTTTAAACATAGAATATCTAGATCAAAAAATAGTAAAGAAATAACTTAAAGGATTTGGTTCTCTTTTTATGATTACAAGCATAACATATATTCTGAGTATAACCAGAGGAATTTATTCGAAGATTCTATACATTTTCAATGCTAATATTATTCATGACATTGTCAGCTAAGTAAATTGTCAAGCAAAACAAGAAATTAGGAAAAAAGGTCAGGCTGCTTGGAGTAGGAATTATTAAGGCCAAGAATTGGAAAAAGGAAGTATATCAAATAAACAAATAAAGAACCAGTGATATCAGAATTAGTATGTCCCAAAAAAATCAGGATCAGAAGAGGTCAGAATCCTAAAATGCTTTAATTCAGATATTTAAGCTGCCATATGATAAAGCTGGCAAAACTGATATTATCTTTCTCATGACAATGACAGAGAGGAATAGCTAGGACTTAAATGTCTAGATTTAGCCAGAAAAAAATCCTGTCTCCTCCACACTCCATTTTCCTCAGTTGCTCCAAAAAACCAATAGTAAAGTAAAAACTAATTCTTCACACTCCTCTACTAACTAAAGATGTTGGGAATTTAGTGATAGATACAGATTAACTCTGAGTTCTGTCTTTATAATTTTGAGAAGAATTTTAGCTCAGGATTTCAAATTCAACTAAAATCTTATCTGGGTAAAAATGTTATTCTAGTATAAATTACTGTTATATGATATCAACTCAAAATCCAATAAAGAATTCTAAAGTAGCTTGAAAAAAAAATGGAAACTCTCATGTAGTATCCTCTTTGATTGTGAGCTAATTTCCTCTTGTAAATACAATTGTGTGTTTTATTTTACAAGAACTTTGCTTTCGTTTAGATGTTACTTTATGAAATTTACCTATGAGATTAACTGGAACCTGAAACATTTATTTTTCTCAATCCCCAATGTTAAAAAAAAAGTACTGTATAAGGAAATGAGTTTATTTTTAATCATGAAAGAAGAAGTTCAAACTCAGTGAATGTAATGGAAAAATACCTCAGAATTTACTGTTGGACTTTTACTCTAGATTTTAATATCAATATATTTATCCTTAATTTACCTTTAATACTGAAACTTTTTAACTCTCTAGTTCTTCTACATGAATAGCTTTATTTTCTAGAAGAAATATGGTTTTGAAGTCTTTTCATATTAATTGGCAAATGATTTCTATATCTTTTATTGTTTTTCAAATTTCAAGTAAGCTTCTTGGAAGAAATATTCCCTCATGATTATTTGTTTACTTTGTGCCAGACACTCTTCTAAGTGCCTTGTATTCACTGAATCATTTATTCTTCTCAACAACTCTTTGAGATAAATATCCCCTTTTAATTAACGAATAATTTGAAGGAAGCGAGGTTAAACTACTTGCCTAAGTTCACAGTAATATTTGTTATAAAAATGAGATTTTCAACCAAATAAGTCAAATTATATATCTTGGATCTCTAATCACTGTAGTGTGCTGCTTTATAAGTTGTAGTTTGAGAAAACACTCTTCATTGACTACCGATTCCCCAGTAGCACATTAATACTTGATTTATTAAAAAAACAAAAGCCAAAATAAAACAAAAAATAACATTTTTTAAAATAATTTCAATCTACACTAAGATAATTAACACAATCTGGCAAGAGACTCCATGGACTACTACTTGAGTAAGGAAAAATTTTTAAAGAGACATCCAAAGTAGTCAAATAACATCTGAACACATCAGATGTCAGTTGAGACTATCTTTTGCTTCTGTGATTATCAGGGAGAAAAAGTTTACCCCATAAGAAAATAGCTGGGACATTGTGAAATCAGTATTCAGAGATAAATCCGTAACTTTAAAACACATCCTTTTTGCCTTCCCCCATCTCCATCAACATCCAATATTTTACATCTCAGTGAAAGGAATCCATAACCACATAATTATAGCCTCTTTCATATTCTTATTTCCAGCTTACCACATAGACCTGTCATTTTTGCCTCCCACATGTCTTTCAAATTGGTTCTTTTTCCCTGTACTGACTATGCTACTGAAGTTGCTATCATCTCTGTCCTGGCCAACTGCAACTGTCTCCTAAATGTTCAGATCTCATCCATTAACCATTCTTCTGCCAGATCAACCCATGCCCTGTACTGCAACCAGATGGATGTTTCCAAACACAAATCTGTTCATGTCCCCCATGATTAAAACAATGCAATGGCTTTTTGTTGACTTTAAAAGAAGAACACAGTTCCTTAACATGGCCTCCACTCCCTGCAGTGTCCACCCCTTCCTCCCACCCAAGTTCCCTCACACTCATACTCGGCCTGGTCGTCTGTGCTCCAGCCCCACAAACCTTTCAGTCCATACCTCCCCACGCTTCCTCCCTTCCTCCTAAGGGCCTTTCCACATGCTCTTCACTCTGACTAAAAGTCTCTTTTCTTGCTTCTTCCCTCATTTAATTCTACATAATCGTGAGGTCTTAATATCAGTGCAGTGGAGAAAATTGTAACAAAAAGAAAATTTTAATTTAATTAACCAGTTTGGAAGATAGAAAATGAAAGCATTAACAAAGACCTTAATATCTCAATGCTCTGGTTCCATCTTCTTAAATGAAGAATAATTGAGCAGGCAAAAACTTGTTCTCTGCCCACTGTCAAAATAGGTTGAAATCGGTTGAACATAGAATGGAAACTGCTTTATAAAGCAAACATGGTTGTGATTTCAGAATCTGATAAAAGAAATCAAATGGAAACACAGGATCATTTAAGATTTTAAAATGTCACAAGATATAAATAGAATGACCCATCAAAGATATAACATGTTTATTCCACAAAAGGAAAGGTGTTTCCTAGTAAATCCAAGAATAGGATCCGTCTTACCCTTAGGTTAATTTTGCAATGTCTTACAAACATCCAAAAGGAGATGCCAAAACTAATGTTAACAATTCAGTTTGTTTGAGTGAAATACAAAACTAAATGGAAAGAACATTACATAGGCAGGCAATAGTTGAGAAATATTTAGATAAGGAATTGTCGTTATTGCTACCAAAGGGTGGAAAAAGACAGGGAGGATTCTTGTACTATCAAAAGAACTTGCACTTTGCCTTGAGACCAGCTATAAACAAACCATATCATTAAAATTAAATAGAAAACGGGGCAAGATCAATACCATATCACAAAAATCATAATGTGACAATATTATTTAATACTTCATTGACAAACTGTGCCTACTTTTAAACAGCTTTTTCTTTTGTCCAACTTGCAATGATTCTAAGAATACTTTAGACAATAAATTGTATAGAAAATACTACACCTTCACTTTCCCCTGCCATTACTTTTGCTACATGATTCAGATATTGCTACAAACTATTTAATAGCTTGTAATTATAAACCTTTTGTGATTATTTTAGAATTCTGCTCCTACTTTGCATGTGCCAAGTTTTATTTTACAGCATTAATGGTCTTCATTTTCCTTTTCATGAAGATTACTTACAAAAGTAAGTAAATTGAAGAGGTGGGTAGCATCTGTATTTTCATTATATTGAGCTATAAATATTACATGGCTTCTTCTTTTTAACAAAGTGAGGATGTTGGGTGAATATCATAGCGTTTTATCTGAAATGGAATATTAGAGATGACCCTAAATATATTTTCATAGCAGCCTGAAAATGTTTTACAAAATCAATAGGAAAGGGATTAATAAAAGATATTTGAAAGGGCACTTTTTCTCTTTCTTTAAAATACAAGAACTTTGATATTTTTATCATCACTTTTAAATATGGTTTCTAGGTCCCCAGAAGAATCTGCATGCAATACATTGAGAAGTACTGATGTCACTGAGAGGAGAATTATTTCTCCTGAGAAGTTGGAATGCATTTTAGACAAGGAGTTTATTAGGTACCTCCACTGCACTGAGAAGATGAGAAAAATGGGCAAACGATGGGTGCTGAGCTTTACTTTCTTATTTCCTTAGAAAGAATTCTTGATGTTATGCTTCTTATATACCTGCCTTTCAAAACTTATCTGCATTTTTTTCTTCATGGCATTCAGTAGAGGCTCCAAGGAGATTTACCAACAGGCAATCTTTTTTCCTATGTAACTTTTCTTGGCCTTGCATTGGATGATGAGTGAAATTTGCATTTTGGTCATTCATTAAACTGAAGTTTATATATGCTCTATATAGAAAAACTAAAAATATACATTAAGTCATTTAGCCACAGGCTGAGGAAGAACTATTGAATAGACAACAATTTGAATTCAGACTGATTTTTAGAGTTTCAATGATAAATATATATAAATATATATGCAACTAATTTGCATAATGAAAGGAAAGGATCATACATAGGAAACTTGTATTGGAGAGACCAATATTCCCACATATTTCTTCCTACAATATACAATATTTGAAATATGGTGTCTATTTTCTATTTTTGGTATAGAGTGTAGTATGAAGGTCTTAAAAGCTATTTTGCCTGAGACATTGCTTTATTACATTTTATGGAATTTCTGGATTTTGCATTTATTGCTTTTATATGTGTTGTTTCATATATATGTTCTGTAGTCCTCACTTGCAAGAAGTTTATTTATAAATAAAACTCTATAAAATACGTAAAATTCTTTGAACAGTGCCAGACACATTATAGTTATGCAGAAATATTAGCTTACTTCCCAATTTCCCCATAGCCTTATTTATAATCAATGAGAATTTTGTTCTATTTGATTCCCTGAAATTAACGGCTGCCATGAAAAAGTACGATGAAATTAAAGCCATTTTTTTTTACTAAAGTAGACAACTATTTATTGTAGAGTTTCTTAAGTATAACTACTCTATTCCTAACAAAAGGACAGAGAGTTCTGGATTATAATAGAGTATGAGAGTCTAAACTAGAGAGATTGAGAGAATATATTCAGGCAGGAAAATTCCTGGTCTACTTAAGGATTAAGAAGCAATTCTAAATGTATTCTAAGTATTTGGGGTATTTGATAAAGGTGATTATCATCAAATTTCACCGAAGACCAAGCAGTAATGACTGAAGAGTTCCTGAAAACTTGTATTAAGAGTGTATTTTAGTTTGCAAATATCTGCTGTGAAAATATCCAAAGCAAGGCTTCACCAGGTGATGCTTTGTTTCTGAAGACCAGCTGCTAGTGACCCTGTACTCCACTCTCATATGGCAAAGCAGATAATGGCATCTGCTAGGGCTCTCCCTACTTCTCTGGCTTCCTTGCCTTCAGTTTCCTGCTCTGTGCCTTTCTCTCTGCCTCAGTGTTCCATTGGTTTCAGCTTCTGGCTTCCAGGACTTTCTCTCTCAGCTTCTGGGGATTTCTCTCTGTGTAATCCCATTTATAAAGGAGTCCAGTAAGAAGATTAAGAACCACCTTGGATTACACTTCACAGAAGTAATCTAATCAAAAGTTCCAACTTATACTAGATTCACACCCAAGGAATGAATTCGTTCTAAGGATATAATTTTTTTTCTGGGGTCCACAAATGCCTCAAACTACCACAAAATACAACACCTGCAATTTTGTTTTTCTAAATTAAAGTTGCATTTCCATGCTTTGGTACTAAAAAGGGTTTATTGAAATCAGAGTTCTCAAAATATCATAATATTTAGTCAATTATAATAATAATGATGGCAATTTTTCTCTATTCTTGTAAATGCTTTACATAATTTAATTATCACAAACCTTCTATATATATGTTATTGTGGTCTCAATTTTACATATAAAGAATTTTAAGTTGCAGAGATGTTACTCAAGATCATGAATAACTCAAACTGACTTTAACTGAGTAGGGGGAGGGATATTTTTGAAAATATATCAGGAGGTTCACAGATTAGATGGAGACCTGAGGAACAAAATATAAAGGGTAAAAATAAGAGCATACCAGAGACTAGTCTTCAAGGAATACAACAATGAACTTGAGGCATAAACAGTCTTGTCACCATTATGATGACCATCCTTCTGATTTTCTGTCACTAGCTCATGCTTACAAACTCCCTCCCCCTAAAATGCATCTGATTGGCTACATTTCATCATACATCTGCTCTCCGCCTGTAAGGAAAGAGGAGACAGAGAATCGATTTCCTTTACCTTCTTAAGTTAAAGATGTTTACCAGAAATTATACAACAAATATGTTCATATCCTTTTTCCCAAATAAAAAGTGGGGTGCTAGTAGAAAAAAGGAATGAATGTTGGGGACAAAATAACAAATGCCCTGCACAAATAGCTACCATCAGTTAATTCTGAAGCATGTTTATTACAGGTATTATCTATAATTCTCATAACTACCTTGCATGGCACATATTATCATACTTATTTTACAAATAAGGAAATTTTGTCTTAGGGATATGGGTAAATTTGTTCAAATTGATACCTCATTAACAGCTGAATTAAGATTCAACAATGGGACTGCCTGAATCTTAACCAATGCTTTTTCAATTCAGTGATAAATTTTTCCTTCTCCTCCTTTGATAATTTAAATCAAAGTTATCTACCTCCAAAAATGAAAATATAAATATAGCATTGGTCCACATTTAACATTATCCCAGAGGTTTATACCTTCAAGGCTACGCAATGTAGGCTTGTAGCTCTTTGTAGATAAAGAGTCTAGAATTAATATATTTTTCAAAGAGTTTTCTTCTGTCCCTTAGGTAGTAGCTTGTAGCTAAAGATCCCAGACAAACAAGTTATTAATCTTTACCCATCCATTCCTGTGGGTATGAGCCCATTGTAAATAGGAGTTCTTGAAGTTAAGGAGTTCTTTTTAGTTGAGGTGTGGCCAACTGAATCAGGATGGATCTTAATGTTTTTGCTGGAGGTCTTATAGAGGAGGCCAGAGGGAAAGAAGCTGGAAGTCAACAGAACCTGGAAGAAAAAGGAGAAGGTGCTACCATATGCATTGCCGTATGAGGGAAAGAGCAAGAATCCAAGGATCAACAGGAGTCAGTCCCAGAATGCCACAGTCTTTAGCAAGAAAGTAGCACCTTGATGATTCCTGGATTTAGGGCTTCTGTTAGCCTCCGAAACTCTGAACCAATAAATTCCTTTTAAGACAACCCACTGTTGGTATTTATTTTAGCAGCTAGGAAACTAAAGCAACTTGCCATACTGTTCTGTCTGCACCCCTAGGCATTTTCTTTGAATTCTCAGGAGCACAAATTTCTAAGTCACTCAAGCTGACATCCTTCCTGACCTGCTAAAGGTAAAAATAAACACAATTTTAGTGTTGAGAAGTTCTGATAATGTGCTTTTTTGAGGAAAACCAAAGCTTTTATGTTATAAAAGTAAATGCAAGTCACTTCTTATAGGAAAAAACTTCCTGAGAAAAAATAGTAATAATACAAGGTTCACTACTCCATTTTGTAGGTTTCAAATTTGACTCATTTAGCCATTGTTTAGAGTAAGAGCCTTAATAAAGAAATGTGTTTAACAGTCAAGCATAGTATCAAATATTTAATTACAGTTTGGGCTATTACTGAAAATAATGGCAACTACAACTTGGATAACGTTAAGCACATCTTTTCAGGAAATCAGAATTTAATTATTTAATGCAAAAGAAAATGTTGATATATTTTTATATGTAAGTTTAATAAATAAATTCTATAACAACAATTCACCAATTTAAGAAAATACAAGTTGAAAGAATACAGTTTTTATATTCTGTTTCCTATGTGGTATGAGATAAAAGATAAAAATGCCTAATTTAGAATTATAAAATTATTATTAAAAGCAGAGATGAGGGTTTGCTCCCTTTTATTTTTAAATATACTTTATATTTCAAAGCAGTTTTGGATTTACACAAAAATTGACAAGATAGTATGGAGGTTTTCCATATACCTGACACCCAGTTTCCCCTATATTAACATCTTACATTGGAATTATACAATTGTTACAATTAATGAATGAATATTTATACATTATTATAGACAAAACTCTATATTTCTTTAGTTTTTACCAAATATCCTATTTTATTCTAGGATCTCATCCAGGATAACCTATACATTAAGTCAGCATGTCTCCCACAACTTTCTGAACTTTGATGGTATCTCAGACTTTTTCTTGTTTTTCTTTTCTTGACAGCTTTTAGCAGTAATGGCCTGGTATTCCGCAGGATGTTCCTCTAATGGAAGTTGTCTGATGTTTCTCTCATGATTATAAAATTGTTCGGGAAGAAGTCCACAGAGATGGCATGTCATTTTCTTCAAATTATATCAAGGGTACCTAAAATCAATGTGGTTTATCACTGTTGATGTTGACATAGAACGCCTAGCTGATAAAGTTTGTCAGTGCTCTTCACTGTTAAGTTGCTCTTGTGTCCCACTTGCCCACATTACCATACTCTTTGGTTAAAAATCACTATGTGCAACCCACACTTAAGGGAAGGGTACTTACGCTTTCTCTTGTTAAAGGAAGTATCTAGATAAATTATGTCAATTTCTTCTGCATGGGTGTGGCATGAGTTGCTATGATGGCATGTCATGGGAACACAAGTTCTGCAAGCAATCCATTACTATACAGAATAGAGCCCAGAAAGGGCAAAACTCCTGGTCACCTATGTAGCATAAAGAACACAAAAGAGCAGAGGAAGAAGTCCCTTCATGGCCAGGTCCCACAGTCTGGTCAAAATTGCTCTGGGTAGAGGTCAATAGTTTGCAACTCCATATGCCCCACTTTGCATCAGAGAAGAGAGAAATATCTGTTTTGTTTGAGTGTGGCTTTTATCTCCCTGGAGGTGGGGGTGGGGGTTGTCACTGAGAATTCATGTTCTCATAAGCATCTGGGACTGCATGTTCTCAGTTTCAGCTCTTAGGTCTGGGCAAGCCTTTTCACTAGACTTAACATCTCCCTCAGGTTGTGAAATAGCACACAGCATAAAAGGAGGTGGGGGTAGCAGAAGGCCTGAGGATGACTGAAGGTGAATAGATGCTTAGCATGTGTGTTTGTGACATCCCCAGAGAAGGAGGTGTGGGTAGGGAAGGAGGTCTGGGTAATGGATGTTAACAGGCGTCTGTGATTTTCCTGATAATGGGATCTTTGTCTCTGACTTTTCTTCTCCATTTCTTTATGTATTCAATTACTTATTTATAAGAGCATGAACACATAAGAGTTACTTTATACTTTGGGTTATAAACCAACATTATGCTATTTATTTTGTTGTTCAAATTGTTCCATCTTGGGCCATTGGGAGTTCTTTAAGTTTATTCCTTGTCCTTTCCACAAACTCCTATCATGTTTTGAAATTTTCCTTACTTTCTGACACTGTAAGAAATTCTAGGCTCCATTTGTTTATTATCTGTCTCAGACTTAGATTTATTTCTCTACCATTCCTCAACTGGTACCTCTTACTGCAGAAAGATATATTAAACAAAGATCTGGGGGCTAGGTGTTCTTGTTTCCATGAGGTATCACTGCTTCTAGGGCTCTCAGTTCATAAAGCAAGGGAACATATGTGTATACTAATTATATTATATACAATACTGTTTTAGATTGCTAATGGCTCCCTAGGAACTATACAAGAAGTGGGTTGGCTTTTAAAATGGAGATTTATTAAATGATAAGCTTACAGTTCTGAGGCTGTGAAAGTGCCCAAATCAAGGCATCATCAGGAGATGCTTACTCCTGAAACTGTAGCTGTGGGTGATCAGACACAACACAGTGTCTGCCTTCTCTTCCTTTTCCTCTGGGCTTCATTGCTTTCAAATTCTGGCTTATTCTTTCCATTGCCACAATTTCTGTGAGGTTCCTCTCTGTCTCTGTGGTTTTCTTTCTCTGCATATTTATCCTGTTTCTAAAGGACTCCAGTAAGAGGATTAAGAACCATCCCGGGACATGTCCTACTGAAGTGATCAAATCAAAAGGAGGTTCCCGCCTACAATGGGTTTATACCCACAGGAATCGATTAGCTTAATATAATTTTCTGGGATCTACAAAAACTCAAACTACCACAAATGCACATATTTATAAAGATTTTTATATGTAGCCATACACAACTATATTAATCTTAATATGAGTTCATATCTTGATCTGCATGGTGGTTACATGTGTGTGTACACACATAAAAATTCATTTAGTTGTACTCTTAAGATTTGTGTCCTTTACTAAATATATCTTACAATTCATTTTAATAATGAATGAACAACTAACTAAAATTAAAAATGTACTTAATTTATAATACACTTTCTTTATTTGTCAGTGGTGTTTTCTTAAACAATTTGGTTGTCATTAGCCAGGCAACATTTAAACTAGAAAGAACAGAAAATAGGACAACTCATGGGAAGGTATATTTTTGATGGCTTGAGAAAAAATTATTTTAAACGGCAAATTAATTACCAGAGTTCTTACAAATGAGTAATTCTCAAAATGTAAAAATACAATTACAAATCCTGATAGAAACATGGTAGTTTATTTCCAGATCATCATAATTTTAATCCTAGAAACTATACATATCAACAAGGAGAACAACAATATCTTATGTACTCTTTTGGGAAAAAGATTTGAAAATTAGACCCATGAAGGAGTAAAATGTATAAGCACACCAATTGCAATAGAAGAAACCAAAATGTTTGCCAAAGACAACTGTCCCCCTTCCCCAAATGCACTACATTCGGGTTTTCTCATAAAGGAGTGCTATAAAACTTTTAAAGAACAGAATCTAAATAGTTACGAAGATGGAAAAATTTACAATTATTTTCATGAAGTTTGTGATTTAATTATAAAAAAAATTGCGGCAAATGCAGCATAATAGAATGAAATTATACCAATGCCCAAAATGCATGTCAGGGATAAAATCCTATATATACTATTAGCAAACAAAATCCATCAATATAGTAAAAGAATAGTGCATTACGACAAAGTGAGACAGAGTCCAATAATAAAAAATAATTTGATATTAATATGATTCTTCCAATTAATGGAACTAAGGGAAAAATATATGATGCTTTACAAGGACTTGAGAAAATTTAGTGGCTATTCTTAATTAAAGAAAACACTTAAAAGAGGATCTTGTGGATGCAATATGAATGGACTTAAATATATTTGTTTTACCACAGATAATATTATCATGGTTCATGTGTTAAAGCTGGAAACATTTCTGCTAATGTCAAGAACAAGCCATGCATTTCTACTATTACTATTGTTATTTAATGAAACAAGAAAAGGTAGAAAAAGAAAAAAACCATATAGAAATTCCTATTTAGTGGAATTTATCTTGCAGAAAATTTTGCACACATCCTAAATGATGTATGCTCAAGATTATGTATTGTTACATTGTATTAACTACCAAGATTACAAACCATGATAGCCAAATGTCCATTAGGAGGTATAACAGTTTGATATTATTGATGAATTCCAAAAAGAAATTTCAATTATGTTTGTAAACTCGTCTTTCCTCTGGGTATATTAGAATATATTGGATTCAGAGGTTTTACTTTTACTTGATTAAATAATGATTAAGGCTTTTTTTTTAAATAGTCTTTTTGTTTTTAAAGATACATAGATCCCACAAAATGTTACATCCTGAATGATATTGCAGGGACAGAGGCAGGACATTATATATCCTACCATAATCCACTGAACAGACTGGGAGAGGGTGTAAATTACAACATAAACTATAATCCACACTGTGTAGCACTGCTGCAAAATATACTCATCAAATGCAATGAATATACTACACTAATGAAAGAAGTTGTTGATGTGGGAGGAGTGGGGGGGTTGGAGAGTAGAGTATATGGGAACCTCATACTTTCATTGTAACATTTTGTGTGACTATGTATCTTCTAAAAAAAGGATAATTTTTTTTAATATAGAAGGAAGTTGAAAGTGAATAGCTGGAAAACAATCTTACAAGCAAACAATAACCATAAAAGAGCAGGAGTAGATATATTGATTAAGGTTTTGATTGGGCCACATCAGAAGGATGTTGAGTCCCCACCCACCAACTCACAGAGAAACCGCAACACAGAGAAGGGAGGTTAGAGTTTTGATGCAGGGATTTTGAGCTGAAGTCCAGGAAGTAAACACAAAATGGAGCAGAGCAGCTGAATCCAGAGAGAAACAAGCCCCAGGAAGAGAGGAACCCAGGAAGCCTGAACTCTTGTAGAGTCAGCAGCCATTTTGCTCCAATACATGACAATAGACTTTGGTGAGGGAGGTAGCTTGTGATTTATGGGCTGGTAACTGTAAGCTTCTACCCCAAATAAGTACCCTTTATAAAAACCAACTATTTCTAGTATTTTGTATCAGGCTAACTAAAACACCATTCAATTGCTTATTTTTAAAAATGCATTTAATCCACAATATTATTGATTATCTTTTGCAATAAAGCATCACAACCCTTTACCCAGTTTCCATCATTTGAAAATAAATCCAGTTCCCCTCAAGGAAGTATTCAATTAAAAAAAAAAGTCCAGAGAAATACTCCCTTAAAAGGATTATAGCTTTATAGCTATTTACTGAGTAACTGTTAACTGCAAAAAAGTACAATCCCATTTCTTTTGAAAACTGCTAGATACAGGTTCTAAGGTGCTATTGTTATGGGGATTCAGACATCATTATGGCTTCCATTAGAAAGTGTGGTCCAGGCTCGAGTCATCTCACATTTTTGCAACGGATCAGTGATATGGTTTATGGTCATTACCTTAGGGTAATCCTCTAGTGGATATTCAAGATGAATACCTTAGAATACCAATCAGCTACCTGAAAGCAAGTTAATTATATTGGATGCCTTCCCAATAAAGTGGGCAACAATTTATCCTTCTTGGGGTTGACATGCGTTCTGGTTATGTATTTGCCTTTATTTCTTTCTTTACCTGCCTTACCATAATTATGTGAGAGTTCACAGTGTGCTTGATTTACTTGTGGGGGATTCTGTTTAACCTCATTTACACTAAGAGACCTGCTTTATTGAAATGAAGGTGCAAATATATTCACCTGATTTGAGTTCCACTAGACTCTTCATGTATTGTAACATGTGAGTTATAACGGTAAGCCATTAAGAATGATGAAATAGCAACTTCAGTGTTCAAAGGAGACTCTTTGGGGATGACATGAAGGCTGGGGCACTTTTCTTCAAGATACAGTATGTATTTCGAATCAATGCTGTGGCCTTGATAGTTAGAATACATGGTTCCAGGAAGGAAGGAGTAGAAGTAAGAATTAACTGTCTTTATAAGCACCAGTGATCAACTGGAGAATTTGTGCTTCCTCTTCCTGCAACATTAAACTTGATTGATTAGGTGTTCTGCTTCCTGGGAGGAAAAAGGGGTTCTTCTTTCACATGGCACAGTCCATGTTCCACTGAACCTAAAGCTCTTGCTGCCAATTAAATATTTGAGGATTCTCATACTGGTAGACAGATATCCAAGAAAGGAGTTACTATCTTGAATTTGGTCAGTGAATGTGGGGAAAGTGGTATTCTGTCAGTTTCTAAGCCTAAGTTTTAAGAAACTTGAAGGATATACTTCCTGTCTCTTTGAACACTTTCTTTAAGAGCCCTGAGCTTCCTTGAAGAAATCTGAATACTCACAGATCTCTCTATATTGGAGGGTTCACAAATAAGCAATCCAGTCGGCTCTCCCAGCTTACTGCAGACTTTTAGTCATAATGTCAAGTTAGATCATTTTGGAATCTCCAGAAAGTCCATCTTCCAACTGAATGGCATCAAATGATCACAATCTATGCCATGTGGTATTGAATCTTCCAGCTTAGCCCTCCCCAAATCACAACACAAAATCATGAGATAGTATAAAATGGTTATTTCAAGACACTAGATTGGAAATAGTATTTTTTTTAATGCAACAGTATGTAACTGCAATGATACTTAAAAATCATTGTAAATCATGAAAGTAAAATAAAAACCACACCACCAAAATGGCTAAAATTAAAAAGACTGAAAAGTTCAAGTGTTGGTGAGAATGTGGAACAACAGTGAATCCTCACACATTGCTGATGAGAGTTTATATAAGTACAGCCACTTTGGAAAATTGCTTGGCAGTATTTACTGAAGCTTAACATGGACACAGGCTATAGTCCATTCAAAATATTTACCTACCTGAAGAAACTTCCTCTTAATTTGGATATGCGTTGGCTTTACAATTTAGCACATAGCATTGCAATTATTCACAATGAAATTGAACTTCAAGAAATAAAAGGAGTCATATGGAACCATATCAGGAGGTCCATTAGTTGGCTAAAATAACTCTTAAAAGAAGAGTTAAGTTTTGCACTGTGATATGTTTATTCTGAATGCTCTGTAGCTAAATTTATTAAATCATGTTTGGACTCAATTATTAAAAGAAATACTGACATTTGAAGTAAATCCTGATACATCTTCAGCAGATTTGTTTTTTCCAGTTTCATGTGATAAGTGATATTGCTATTGTACACAATGGTGGGTGGTAATTATCAAGAAATATTTTGCACAAGGTACATATTTATCCTTTTTCTCCTTTTTTAGAGGAAAGAAAATTTAGTGCTTAAATTTCACTCAACATGTGCTTTCATTTTCAGCTCATTTTTGTCCAAAGGTCTTATTAAATAAATCTTTGTGTATTTGTACCATGTAATCATTGACAAAGCTACTCTATCAAGAATGTCAAACTATTTGATATTCACTTCATGGCAAGATTAGCTAAATTTCCACTCCCCCACTTGTTTTAAACACAGTTAACTCATAATTTCCTTGTTTGCTATGATTTGTTGAAGCATTTCATAGGCCAGCATGAACAGTAGCAGCTCAAATGCTTCTCCTACTACTACTGGAGACTTGAGAAATTTTGTCATGCTTCCCCATTATTGTTTGAGCTCTTTTTGATTGACAAGTGATCTGTGTGCTCTTTTCTGAAAGTGTTGAGTTAGTTACATTGTGATATGAGAGGTTCCTTAGAAAAGGGAAAGGAGGGCCTATGGCTCTAACCAAGTATTGAAGTGAGAGATCTCTGTTCATAGCAGAAAATAGAACTAAAAATGGAACCCTTCCCCCATTTCAAATGAAAGTTTAAGAATACTTTGTTAATTAAAAAAAAAAAAAAAACACAACAGAATAGATTCCAAACCTGAAAAGATGTCCAGACAATGCGCAGAAATGAGAATGTGGCATTATCCTAGTATAAACAAATTATTTAGAATTAGAGAGATAGGCAACCAAAGATATACAAAGAAACTGCAAAATGGAGGCCCTCTGTAGAAAAAGATAGTAAAAAATAGTGTATGCATTTTTTGAAATCTTTAAATATTTTAATAGTTCCATACATATAGAGAACACATATACATATACATATATGAGCACTCACACACACACATGCACACACCATTAGACGGTAGTAATAAGATCATAATTAATTATAGTTTTGTATGCTATCTAGGATCTAGGTACCAGATTATTACTTTAACTTCAAATTAGCAAAATCCACCAGAAGACTTTCTGAAGAGAGACTTACTTTACCGTACTTATGACACCATATAGTGCTAAATAAAAATATCCATATACTGTTTCATGGAAATAAATCATATGCCTCAGGGAAAAAGAGTATTTGCTTCCTTCTTAAATTTGCCATGTCTAATGAATTTCTTGTTTCACAATAAACCATTAATAAGTACTTGTCCAAAATGAACTGAACTTCAACTTCTGTATGATGGTGGTCAAGTGTTAGCTCTTGTTCTTAATAGAAAACTAGTAAGATGTCAGAACTATACCTACACATATAAACAAATTGTTGTCCTTAAGAAGTAAGAGGTTAAAATACATTTAATTAGTTGCTTTGCTAAATTTCAAAATCTTGTTTAATGCTCTCTCTTTCTTGTGAGAAAAGGAAAATAAGCATATTACTAGAAATCATATTATTTCTGTACCTCATATTTGAAATGCTGAACTGATCATCAGTTAATAATGACCATAAATGACAAGGGAATTCAATTGAATTTAGAATTTTTGAGGTCAAAGCTTATCCTCAAAGGTCTCAGAAACCATACATAAAATATGAGTAAGAAAAAAAAACACCTTTATTCACAAAGTTAAAATAATAGATATTATTATTATAAGGAAACTATTTACTAATGATATTAACATGTCTATCAAAATTTAATGCCTAAAAATAGCTTAAGGCAGTATTCAAATATTGATTTCCAGGGATGTTTTAGATTCTTCTTTATTAAGTTTTGTAATGATGATTAAAATTCTCATTTACTTTAAGAAAACTTCAAAGTTAATAAAACCAAGACCCTGGAATCTGTAGTTTTTAGATAAATCGAAATGTAAATGAATATTTATTATATATGTATGTATTTAATCTATAGTTCCGTCTTTCCACAGAACTTGATCATATTGGGTTTTTTTAAGATTCATTTATTTACTTTATTTTTCTTTATCATCCCCCTCTCCTAGATGGTTTTCTTATCTATCTGCTCATTGTTTTGCTCACCTTTTCCAGGAGGCACCAGGAACTGAACCTGGGACCTCCCACATCAGAGGCAAGTGCCCCTGGTCTGAGCTACATCTGCTCCCCATGGGCTCAAGTGTCTGCTGGCTTACAGCATTTGCTCCAGCAGGGGCAGTATCTAGATCATTTTGTGACAGCGGCAGCATCTAGCTCAATTTGCAATGGGGACAGCATCTGCTCATCTACTTTTAGGAGGCACTGGGACCCGAACCTGGAATCACCCATGTGGTAGGCAGGTGCCCAACTAGTCGAGCCACATCCTTTTCCAATCACAGTGGGTTTTTAAAATTTTTTTTAATTTTTTTAAATTTATATCTCTCCCCTCCCCCCTCCAGTTGTCTCTTCTCTGTGTTCATTTGCTGCGTGTTCTTATTTGTCTGCTTCTGTTGTTGTCAGCGGCACAGGAATCTGTGTCTCTTTGTTGTTGCATCATATTGCTGCGTCAGCTCTCTCCTTGTGTGCGGTGCCATTCCTGGGCAGGTTGAACTTTCTTTCACGCTGGGCGGCTCTCCTTATGGGGCGTGCTCCTTGCACGTGGGGCTCCCCTACACGGGGGACACCCCTGCGTGACACAGCACTCCCTGAGCACATCCGCACTGCATGTGGGCCAGCTCCACACAGGTCAAGGAGACCCGGAGTTTGAACAGTGGACCTCCCATGTGGTAGACAGATGCCCTAACCACTGGGCCAAGTCCACTTCCCCCAATCATAGTGTTTTAATACTCTAAAGTTAACTTCTTAACAATGTACAAAACCAACCAAATTTATGGTAATAATGATCTGTTACTTAGTAGTAGTAGTAACAAATTATCCAGGAAACTAACTGATGGAAACAAAGACTTATTGCCTAAAGGAACTGCATAAAAGAGAAATATGAGAAGAACCTTATTTCAGAATGGAGTTTATCCTCAGTAAAATCAAACAAAACCAAAATGAATCCTCAATATTAATCCAAGTAAATTTGATTTGACTAGTAACTGTACAATTTGATTTACGGGATTTTGGGCAATTACTTACTGGATACATGTGCAAAATAAATGGTCAAATATGTATTGTACTTCCAATATTTTCTCATTGAAAAGCCATCAAATAAGATTGTAATTTTTAGCCATAAGCAGAAAGAAGACTGTTTTCATATTTTTTACTCACTTTGGTGGCTATTTACAGAAAATATTCACAGTATATCCTGTTGCCATTTGATGCCATTTTCAAAATAAAGGCAGATGCTTGTTTATCTTCTGTATAATAAAATTACATAAAATTATGTGTGACAAAACAAAACAGAATAAAAACAAAAGTAAAAAGTAGCCAAGCAAACTAGAGAAATCTCCAAAGCAAAAACAAATAAACAAGAAAACAAACTAAATCAAACCAAACCAAACACAATAAAACAACAATTTAAAAAAATACACACACACAAACAAGTAGTAGATGCATATAGGGTAAGACTTAAATTGCAAAGTCACCAGGGATATGGATAAAGAGATGTATAACTATATTGAACACAGAACTAGAAGGGAACTTTGTTTTCTTGTAGGGAATCAATTAGACCAACTGCAAGAGATTTCAGTCAGGAGTTCCCAAATTCTATCATTTGCCTAATGACACCTGGCTCTGGATTCACAGCTACAGTCAATGCTCAAGACACTAAAACAGAAGCAATTTCTGAAAGGAAAAAGTGAGCATCTGAATGACGGTGAAATTGGGTGTTTTAAAAGATTTTACTTCTTCAGCTCTTAACATAATTGTAGCATTACCATTCATGTCTCTATAGTTCAGGAGATGTCACATTTATAGTGGACTCAGTTTTAAAACCCAATAGGGTGCTTTATCTTCTCTAATGTAGCACTGCTATAATGCCTATTCTTTATTCCTATTAATACACGTGGAAGATCTATATTGTACCAGATCTGAAGGTGTTATTACAGAGTGAATTGCATTAATAATCCCATGTTAAAATTTTCCCAAATTCCAGGATATTGTATATTTTATAAATGATACTTCCTAAGATTAAGTCACAGACCACATGGATCCATCCAAATGTTATTTGATAGATAATGTATCCAGAAGAACACTCCAACATTTTACTTTGTAGTTTGTTCAGCTATGGAGTGAAAGACTAAATTTGATGAATTTGCATAAATTGCATTAGAATACTAAATGAACTTTTAATAATGGAATAATTTCTCTCAAATTATTGCAAATGTACCTTTTTCTTCTGATTCCGCCAGTCTGCTATTAATGATAGCTTTTAAGTTACATTATGTATAAGAATTCCAGGAATCCTATTGAACCACTGAACAAAGAGGGTATAAAAACAATATGGTACGATTCAGATACTGTGGAATGAATACTTGAATTTAAAATCTAAAACATTTTCCCTGACTCAATATTGTGTTTCCTTATTTTTATTTTTGTATTTATTTTGCTCACATAAATTCTCTTTCTCTAGAAAATCAGGTGAATGATAATCTCTTACTATCTCAAAAAACAAATGGGGCAGAAGGTGGAGATAATGAAACTATATTCAGTTTTGAAATAAGAAATCATGTCCAGTCTTAAATTGCCTCTGGGAATGTAGAGTAATAACACCACAAATGTTCTTGCATTTTACAAAATAAGTTATCAAAAATCCAGACTGTAGAATAGAGCTACTTTGTGATACCACTACATACTGCTCTCATTATACCTGTCTGTTTGCACATGTTGTCACTTTCAGGATGGAAAAAATTTTTTCAGGTACATTAATATCATGTATTTGCATGCTCAATAGCATTCCTGTTGTAGTTTTGTCATTCCTTTCTATATTTTTCATTTTGATTTATTTCTGAGTTGGTTGGATTTTGTCACTGAGTTGTAGTTTCAAGATGTACTCACCAAGGCCATTTTGCCTATGATTTTTTTTTTAAGCTTGAGTGTATCTGTCTGCTTTGCTGAGATTTTGTGCCTGAAATAAAAACTTAACTCGATAAAACATTCTTGGTATACTCACCCTTTTTCCCTCAGAACTTTATGGATGATAGTCCATTATATTTTGGCATGGAATATTTCTGTAAAATGTCTGACCCTAAATTGACTATTTTACCACTCAGCAACACACTGTAGGTTTGGGCAGAATGTGCACTGCCCAAAGTTTCCAGGACTGAGAGGGCAAGAAAAGACTTCTTATGATAAATCAGAGGAAGGAGATTTAAAAAACTTTGTTCACCTCAAGGAAAGATACATTCTTGCAGCAGGCCCACCCACTCCCCAACTCTACCAGCAGAACTAGAGACTTCCGTTTTTATTTTGAAGTTTTTGCCTTTGTTATTTTATGTATTGAGTCTGAAATGACATTCTTTTGATCCTGAATTTGAATATTTAGGTTGCTTTATCTCATTTTTTAGCCCTTCTTTACTTATTTTCTTGTTATGATTTTGTTTTATCATGAAATGTCTTTGATGAATTGCATCCAGATTCTTGCTTTATTCCTATAATACGCTATCCTTTTTTTGCATGCTTTCATATATTTCTTTGATTTGTTTTTCGTTTGTTTTTGGTGGGTTTTTTTTTTTTACATTTGATTCTTTTTCTCTAGTATACTTACATAATTTTCATACCATAGATTTCAATGTCCAAGCTTTGGCAGCTCTGTGCAGACCGTCTGCCTGTTTCGTTACAATAGTGATTCCCTACACGCAGTTCATTTTTACCATTTCAGCGTGTGTGAGAATATGTTGTAGGCTGAAGGGAAGTGAACTCTGGAAAAATGCCCAAGGGGCGTCCGTGGGTTTTCCATGACTTGGAACCATTCTTAGAATTCAGTATGTACTCATAAGGACTTAAATTCAGCCAGAGAGATTTACTGAGATTTACCCTTGTGTTTCCTAACCATCTTTAATTTATCTATCTATTGTCTATCTATCTATCTATCTATCTATCTATCTATCTATCTATCTATCTATCTATCTATCTTTATCTTAAGGGAAGCTATTCAGATGTTCTCTTTAGATCTGGTTACAGCTTTGTAAATACTCATTTTTTTTTTCTTTTTTAATTTTGCACTTTAAATGACTTTTAATGGGTGAGAATGTGGTTAGAAACTTTTCTCCATAATCTTCTATTAATTTTCTAGGCCATGGGTTTTTCCAGTGCAAAGCATTACATGTGCTTTTTTCCTTCTGTTTTGTTTTGTGTGGTTTTCACTATTTTAAATTTCATTAGTGATTTATGGAGGACAAAGCAATTATATCCCTTTATTTCAACATTCTTTCTGGGAAAGGAATAGCTTACTATATGCTAGCCATATACATCATTTATTCCTCACAATGGTCCTACTATATCAGCATTATTATTATTATTATTAATCAAACAAAAATGAGGTTTAAGGATTTTAAATTTAAGTTAAAAGAGATAAAGGGAAAAAATAAAAATTGAGTTTTATTTTGTTCTAAATTTGAGATTGTAATGGCTAAAATAGGAAAATATCCTTGGGAAAAAATTAATTTGGATGTGCAGTGTTTTATATTGCACACATAAAAAATGTCTAGAAGATATGATAAAGTTGTTTTGTCCCTCAAGTATTATATGTAATATTAATTAAAATACTACTCCTTGTAGTAGTAGTAATATACTACATATTTTGGAAATATGATTCTTTGTGGCAGAATTTGAACTTTTTATATGAATTGTTTTTGTTTTGAGTAAGATCTATAACCAAAATAATGGTCCTTACCATTGTTTTATGAAGTCAATTTAATGCATATTATAGACTATGTAATTTTAGCATGGGCAAACAAATTAAATCTGAGATACAAAATTCCATAATAGAGTAAAATATTTATTACATTTTCCTAAATTTCTGTAAAGGTAGTTTGAAATAATTATTTTCAGCAATAGCAAAAGCAAAATCTTCATATTCCATACTAGCTTATTCATTCTCTATAGCATGCCCAAATTAAAATTTTTGTATAAACGCATTATATATTTTATTTATCTTGGCTCTTGTTTGCTGAGAAAAGAATAAATAGATAGGTTTGCAACAAATACTTATTGGTTAAATAACTATACTGTGTAATCATTTTTAGTCATTGTGACTTTGCTTTCCCAACATTTAAGCCTAATCATTTTATAAAAATTCCAAATCTTCAAATGGGATAAAAAAAAGTCTACCTTTCCCTGCAAATCATGTGAAACTTTATAAATTAGTAAAAGTTCACAATCTTTTGTGAAATTAATAATAGACATTAAAAATACACTGAGGAACTAATCCTGAAAATTGTGTTGTTAATTATATAACAAAGTATCCAGATGCACAGAATTAATGATTAGGATGCTTGTGTTGTTAGTGGTTATAGTTTTCTTAGTTTTACTTTCTGAAAAGACGCCATCCTAAATTAATGTTTGGTATAATATAACAGTTTATCTAAAAATTAAAATCATAGGTATTTATGTGATTCTTATGGAAATAATATCATTATTCAGTTAGAATAAAAAATATGAAGGATTAAATATGCTAATGGGTAGAAAAATTCAATCTATAATTGTAGACACACAGTATAAGACACAGTTCTTAATTAAAGTATTTCAGTTCTGACCCAAGCATTTCATTTAGTTAAAGCTAAAAATGCCTTAATGTGGAGATTTCTCAAGAGCGCATGTTAAAATATGTAGAGTGAAGACCAACATAATATACAGTGTATTATAAGATAGCTTTTTTTCACCCAGATATAAACTATACCATAGTTTACAAAACCACTTGTAAGTCCCTATAATAATTTCAATAAGCTTGTGTTTCAACACCTGTGCGTGTGTGTGTGTGTGTGTGTGTGTGTGTGTGTGTGTGTGTTCTAGGTGTGAGAAATGTGCCTCAATTAAGTTTTGGTTTTCTCCCCGGGACCACTCCATAGTCCATTGTTCTTCCTAGTTTTTAGGCTCACTCTTTGAGATGTCCTTTCTTTCCCATCTTCTTCAATGTTAGCAGTTGAGTAAATTTCTCAGTCTGTGCTTTGTCCAAGGAAATCTGGGAGCCCAAAACTCCTTTTACATTTTGAGTAATTTCAAGACTTTTCAAATCTATCTTGGTCACACTTTCACCTGCCAACTTCCATAAAAAAACAAACAAATTAAAAAAACTCTGCTAATTTCTTTGTATCTGATTCAAGTGCAATCCATTTAGAAAAAAGAAAAAGAAAAAATTATTTTCCAACCTTCTCTCTCTAGTCTTGATATTTGCTCTTTTGGGCATGTCAAACCATCAGAGGGCATCCCTTTCAAGTCTTTTGTTTTCTGAAAGTGTCTCGTAGGTACAGCCTAAAATCTGTCTGAGATCTTAGCCAAAGTTCTTATTGCTATGCCATTGATTGGTTCTGAGCCCACACTATACATAATTTGGTAGTCTGCCGACTGGAGAGAGATAGAAGGTCAGAAGCAAGAGCAGCAAGATCAAGACTCTCTATATCCCCTGTTAATTTTCATTACAATCTGGCAAGTTTTTTATTTAGTTAGCTTTTACTTTTCTAAACATTGTCATATACAGCTGGGATCAAATAGATGACACTCAATATTTTATATGGAGATATTGTTAGCCAATCTTAAAGTTCATGAGGTATAGTTTCCACTATCCAAGTTACTGAAGATGACAAAATTGCAATTATTTCACCAGCACTTAGCATGGCTCACCATGTTTTAGCCTCCAATCATAATTTATTTAACATTTTTCCTTAATATTACTCAATTATTCACTCAGAGTTTTTCCTGTATTCCAAACTCCTGTCACCCAGCCTACATGGTAGTGCTACATATTTTAGGTTTTTGCTATGTCAGCACCTCAATCCTCAGAATAATTTATCTAACAGTTAGATAACAGCCATGATACTCCCACATAACAAGCAACCGCTGGACACTCTGTTGTTTAGTATATAACATCAAACATTCATGTTTTTTCTCAAGACTGCAAGTTGGATTAATGGTTCTTCCAATCTGCACCTGGAACAACTGATCTCGAGGATCAATTTTAAATTATGAGAAATAAAATTTGATTTCCAATAATAAATCAACAGGAAGTTTCTTGATTTTCCAGGATAAGTTGAGCCTCATTCTTCTCACTTCCACTATTACAAGTAAGCAGAACTTACTTTGTTATGTATGAAAGAAGTGTGAATCACTGTCTGCATTCTATTTCTGTTATCACACAAATATACAGTAACTATTCATTAAATACAATAATTTTGTATATGGAATGTTAGTAGAAAGGATTGGGTACATGTTAAAAATGAATGGGTAGTTAGGAATTAGCAGTAGTTAAGTTTTGGTAAATGAACTGATTCTAGGAAATCTCATGATATACTTAGGAAGAAAAAACTGGATATATAAGATTTACATACTATACTAAAATAAATTTTTTTAAATCTGATTGTAATGCTGGCTTCACAGATGTGTACATATGTCAAAACCGATCAAATTATTCAATTTAAATGTTCAATTCAGTGTACTTCTATTACTCAAAAAATTGTAAAAATACAGATCAAATAAACTTTTTTTTTATAATATGAAATTCTGTGCTTGGTACATGAAATAAAAGACAATTATATATTTATTTGACAAGCTTTATAACATTACATTATTTTCAAAATTTTCATTTGTAATTTTTGATGTGTTGTTTCATACATGGAAGTTTTTATAATTTGTTTTTACCATTTCCTTCATGTTTCTATTATTCTTTTCCTTGCTTTTGCTGAAGTTCCAAAATATTATTATAAATGTATTTTTCTATTTCTATTTTACTATCTTTATGAGTAAAACATAATTGTACATGAACATAAATATTAAAATCAGGAAATATATAATAGCTAGGACCAACACACTACCATATCTTCAGACATATGGAGAAATTTTACTCTATCACTTTCCTATGCCCAGTTACCCTATTTTTTTAACTTTTTCAGACTTTTCAGGCAATTGTTAACTTTAATATAATATATATTATGCAAATTCAAGAAAATGTTAATAATTTTCATTATTCTTAAAATTACTTCTTTCAATTTTTCTAAATTTAACGTTATAATGTCCTTGTTTCATTGATCATCAATGTATTGACACTGTCATGTCAATTTATCTTAGCTTTTTTCATGAATTAATTTTAATTTGGCACAAGTATCTACTGTTTTATAGGAAGTATGAATATCTGTTCAATGTTTGTCTGAAAATGTCTTCTTTTCAAATCCAGGATACGAAAGACACTATCAGTTCTATAAAATTTGAAGATCATGATTCTGTAATCTCTTAGTAGAATAAATTATTTTACACTGTAGCAATTACTTTTTGTTAAAAACAATAACTATGAAAACAAGAGCAAAACTTATATAGGACTTTGTGTTTGCCAGTCAATGAGCTAAGATCTTTACACAAACTCAATCTTCACAACACCCTATGAGGTAAGCACTACTGTTACCAGAATTTATATGCCTGATGTTAATTTGATCTTCCCTGTATATAATTTAGTTTCTTTATTTGAGAAGGTTTTTGATTCTCTCTTCATTCTTAAAATTAAGAATGTTACTTGTATTTGTGTGAGTATCTTTCACACTCGAGACCCATTTCAATTTGGAAAATTAAAGTATATTTATAGCTCAGGAAAAAATATTTCGTTATGTCTTTGATTATTGCTTCCTTTATTGCTTCTCTTTTATTGGCTTCTCATCTGAGATTCTTGTGGAGATATTACATGTCCTGGCTCTATTCTACATGGCTCTTAAAAGTTTTTCTTTCATTATGTATTTATATTATACATTTTAAGACTTAAGATTTTATAACTTTATGTTATAAAATAATTTCCAAGTATGCCCTCCTAATAATATAATCCCAAAGTGAAGCAAGATGGCAAAATAAGAAACTACTGGTGAACATGCTGCCTCCTCACCCACACACACAGAAACATTGAAAAACAAGCAAAAACAGAACTAACTTTCACAGAACTCTTGGAAACAGTCAAGAGTAGATAATCATGTGTTTACTAAATTAGTGATAAGAAAACATTAAAGTGGTCAGAATACTGTGGCAGCTTTCAAATGCCCTGACTCCTCCTACACACTGACTTGGCAAAATCTGTGGGGTTAATGGGCCTGGCAGCCAGCATTCTTAGTGTGGCAATTAACATCCTTTGTTTGGGCAATTAACATCCTTAGTCTGGACACCTAGTATCTGGTTATTAACACACCTATGGCAGAAAATTAGTGTGTTTGTTAAGCTCTTCTTCAATCCAGTCATTGAAAGATGCCTTAAGGCAATCACTTTTTTTCCAAACCTGGAATTTACTGGAGGCAGTAGTGCAGAGAAATGACAGAATCAAATAAACTGTAGCACCTGGCATGAGACTTAAGAAATAAAACATAGTGCCTGGGGCCCAAGAGGAGAAGCAGAGACAAGAGTTTATTTTTTGGAGGGAAACTAGGGCTCTCAGAAACATTCACATATACTGGAGAACTTTTTTTAAAGTTACTAGATATGCCCAGGGCATGCTCAGAAAGAATTGAGAAGAACCTAACTGTTCACTTTAGGGTGATCCACATGTTCAGTGTAAAGTGGGATAGGGTTTGAAGTACAATGCCAACAAAGAGCCAATCAATGTTATCGCCTTCAACAATTACAAGCAAAACAAACCCAAACAGATACAGAAAACTCTCTGAAGGGAGAGAATCTGAATTTCAGAGTTAACACAACAAAATATTTAATGTTTTCTACACTAGCTGTAAACAATCCTAATTGGAAATTATTAAAATTCTTTCACTGACAATACTTCTAAAAGAATCAAATACCTAGGAACAAATTTAACAGTGTACAAAAGACTTGTACACTGAATCTATAAAACACTGTTTAAAAATAAAAAAGTAACAAAGACCAAATAAGTGGGACTACATCCCATTTTCATGGATTGGAACACTTAATACGACATGTCAATTCTACCAAAACAATCTATCCATTTCACATAACCCAATAAAAATTCCAGCAACCTTTTTTGCAGAAATGAAAAAGCCAATTCTCAAATTCATATGGAATTGCATAAGACTCAAAATACCCAGAAAAAAACTGACAAAGAAGAAATCTAGAGGCCCCACACTGTTTTACAACAAAGCCAAAGTAATCAAAACAGTGTGGTAGTGGCTTGAAGATAGACATATTGACTAAGGGAATAGAATTGACAGCTGGGAAATAACCCCACACATCTTTATCTGAGTGATTTTCTACAAGGTATCACTACATTAAACAAAAAAAGAATAGTCTTTTCTTCAAATGGTGCTGAGAAAACTGGATATCCACACACAAAAGAATTAATTGGAATACCTATATCACACCATATAAAATTAACTCAAAATATTTCAAGGACCTAAACATAAGAGTTAAAATCACAAAACTCTTAAATGAGAATATACAGGAAAACTTCATGACCTTAGATTTGGTCATTATTTCTTAGGTATGATGGCAAAAGCAACAAAAGAAAAAATAAATTAAATGGACTTGACAATATTAAAAATTTTGTGCATTAAAGGACATTATCAAGAAAGTGAAACAAGACCTGCAGAATGGGAGAAAATAGCTGCAAACAGTATCTTATGAAAACATAATATCTATATTATGTTTTATATCAATATATATAATATCAATAGCAAAAAGAAACCTATTTAAAAATACCCAAAGGACTTGAATAGACATTCTCCCAAGAAGATATACAAGTGGGCAATAAGCACGTGAAAATTGCTCGGTATCATTGGTTATCAAAAAAACTAATATAAAGGACCCCAAGGAAGACGGCATCAGAATAGTTAGGCAGGACTCAACTGTCTAAGAAAAACTATGGACAAAGGGCAAAAAGCTGTATGTGGGGCCTGTTTTGGTGATCTGCAGACCAGGAGATTGCTTTGCACCCTCCAGGACAGCAGGAATAGAGAGTCAAACAACCTGAAATGAAAACCATGAGTAACTAATCCCCATGACTGGGAAGGGTTCCCACTCCCCATCCTCAGGGTGGACAGCCTGGCTAAAACATGTGTTTCACTGTAGACAACTGAAAGAGAACAGGCATCTTCCTCCTTGGAAGAAGAAGAGTGTACAGAGGGAAGGGAGTGTCTTCTCTTCAGTGAATTGGCTAGAAGAGCCCACTTTGAATGTTGACTCTGCCCAGACTGAAATATCAGGCAAGTGAAGATTGAAAGATTTGCCAATGAATGCCATCTGCAGGCCAGCTGGGAAACTACAAGAGAAAAAAAAAACACATTTAGATGTTTCTTGCCCCAAGCCCCTAGAAGCTTATCTGTACCCTATTAGTGAGTCCCTTCCCTATTTTGAAAAATTAACTTGGGAAATTTTAAAGGCTTAGAATAAGTTAAAACAAAAATAAAAAAAAAAGCAATGAAAAAAAGTCACTAGGCAAGAGAGGAAATTGGCCATCAGAGTAAATTCGCAAATGTATCCAGATGCCTAGACATCAGCAAAAATTACAAGCCATAGTAAGAAACTGAAAGAGATGGCTCAGCCAAAGGAACAATCTAAAAATCCTGATGAGACAAAGGATTTAAGACAACTAATCAATGATAATCACACAAATCTCCTAAATCAATTCAAGGAGTTGAAGGATAATATGACTAAATAGATAAAAGATATTAAGAAAACACTGAGTGAGCATAAAAAACAATTTGAAAGCCTGCAAAGAAAAGCAACAAAACTTATGGGAATGAAAGACACAATGGGTGAGATGAATAATACATTAATAGCACATAAAAATGGTTTTGAATGGATGGAAGATAGAATTAATGAAATTGTGCACAGAACATCTTAAATGTGAAAAGACAGAACAGAAACAGAAAAGAATAGAAAAATTGAACAGCAGCACAGGGAATTGAATGACAATGTGAAAGGCTTGAACATACAATCTTCCAGAAGTGGAAGAGAATGGAAAAGTGGCAGAAAGAATATTTGAGGAAATAATCATGAAAAATTTCTCAACCCTTTTGAAAGATATAAATATCAATATCTGAGGACAATGCACCCCAAACAGAATAAATCTGAATAGACCTACTCTAAGTCACCCACTATTTAAAGTGAAAAATACCAGAGATAAAGAGAGAATTTTGAAAGTAGCAAGAGAAAACTAATGTATCATATACAAGGGAACCTCAGTAAGACTAAGGGCAGATCTCTTATCAGAAATCCTGGAGGAGAGAAGAAATTGGTATGATGTATTTAAGGTAGCAAAAGAGAAAAAGTGAAAGCCAAAAATTCTTTTTACAGCAAAACTATCTTTCAAAAATGAGCTGAGTTTAAAGTATTTACTGACAAGGAAAAACTGAGAATATCGGTTACCCAAAGACTTGAACTACAAGAGATACTAAAGTGAGTGTACAGCCTGAAAGGAAAAAACAAGGACAAGAGACTTGGGAAAGAGTTTAAAAATAAAGATTATAAGTAAGGATAATTTAAAGGGTAAGAAGATAAACAATGATAAGATATGACAATGGAAAGCTGAAGGATAAAATGGATGAAGTAAATAACACCTTTCAGTAGAAACACTGAATGATAATGGATTGAATTCCCCAGTCAAGAGACATAGACTGACAGAATGGATAAAAAATATGAGCCATCTATATTCTGTCTGCAAAAGACTTCTGAGATATAAGGACCAAAAATTGTTGAAATTGAAAAGTTGGAAAAAGATGTTTCATGCAAATAATGATCAGAAAAGATCTGGAGTAGTGATACTAATGTCAGACCAAATAGATTTTAAATGCTAAACTGTTATAAGGGATGAAGAAAATCATTATACATTAATAAAAGGGGTAATTCACCAAGAAGAAATAACTGTAATAAATATTTATGCAACTAACCTGGGTGCCCAAAGATATGTAAGGCACACACTGGCAAAACTGAAGGAAAAACAGACTTATCTAAAATAATAGTTGGAGAATTCAATACACTACTCTCAGCATTGGATGGAACATCTGGACGGAGTATAAATAAAGTAACGGAACTAGAATAATATGACAAATGAACTAGACTTAACATATAGAGAGAGCATTACATCTCCAAATAGCAGATATACATTATTTTCAAGCACTCATGGATCCTTTTCCAAGATGGAAAATATCTTGAGTCACAAGACAGGTCTCAATAAATTTTTAAAAGATTGAAATTTTACAAAATTCTTTCTCTGCTCATAGTGGAATGAAGCTGGAATTCAAAAGTGGATGAAAAACAGAAAATTTGCAAATATATGGAGATTAAAAAACACACTCTTAAGTAACAAGTGGGTCAAAAAAGAAATTGCAGAAGAAATCAGTAAATATCTTGATGAGTAAAAACAAGAACAAAATGTATCAAAACCTACGAGATATAGCAAAGGCAGTGCTGAGAGGGGAAATTTATAGCCATCAATACTTACATTGAAAAAGAACAAAAAACTAAAAGACCTAACTGCACACCTGGAGGAACTAGAAAGAGAAAAGAAAACTAATCCCAAACCTTAAAGGAAAGAAATAATAAAGATCAAAGCAGAAATAAATGAAATTAGAACAACAAAAAAATAGAATCAAGAAAACCAAAAGTTTGTTCTTCAAGAAGATCAAAGAAATTGCCAAACCATTAGCTAGACTGACAAAAAGAAAGATACATATAAATAAAATAACAAATGAGAGAGTGGCATTACAACTGATCCTGTAGAAATAAGAGTTTTCATAAGAGTATACTCTGAACAACTTTATGCCAACAAACTAGAAAATGTAGATGAAATGGATAAATTCCTCAAAACATATGAGCAAGCTACACCACCCCTAGAAGAAACAAAAGACCTCAATAAGCCATTCACAAGTAAATAGATTGAAAGAGTTATCAAAAACCTCCTGAAGATAAAAACCCAGGACCAGGTAGCTTCACAAGTGAATTCAAAGATAAGTTAATACCAATCTTACTAAAGCTCTTCCCTAAAATTGAATAGGAAGGACCATTACCAAACTCACTCTATAAAGCCAACATCACTCTAATACCAAAATGAGATAAAGATAATACAAAATCAAAAAAATTACAGACCAGTATATCTAATGAATATAGATGCAAAAAAATCATCAGCAAAATACTTGCATAATGAATCCAAAAGCACCTTAAAGAATTATACACCACAATCAAATAGTTATTTCCCAGGTATGCAAGGGTGGTTCAACACAAGAAAACCAATTCATGCAATAAAACACATGCATCAATTGAAGAAGAAAAACCACATGATTCTCTTGATTGACTGATTGACATAGAAAAAACATTTGACAAAATACAGCATTCTTTCTTGATAAAAGCACTCCAAGAAATAGGAATTGAAAGACAATTTTTCAACATGGTAAAGTGCATATACGAAAAACTCTGAAATAGCATTGTACTCAATCATGAGAGACTGAAAGCTGCCCCACTGAGATAGGGAACAAGACAAGGAGGTCCATTGCTACCACTGTTTTTCAATATTGTGCTAAAAGTTCTAGCTAGATTGAAATTAGGCAAGATAAAGAAATAAAAGTTGCCCAAAAAGGAAAGAAAGAAGTAAAACTCTCACTAGTCACTGATGATATGATCCAATATCCAGAAAATTTTGAAAAATCTACAATAAAGCTCCTAGAACTAATGGACAAGCTCAGCACAGAAGCAGGATACATGATTAATATGCAAAAATCAGTAGCATTTCTATACACTAATGATGACCAATCTGAGTAGGAAGTCAGAAAAAATTCCATTTATAATGGTAACTAAAAGGATCAAATATTTAGAAATAAACTTCACTAAGGACATAATGGACCTATATTCAGAAAATTGCAAAGCATTGCTAAAAGAAACCAAAGAAAATGTAAACAATGGTAGAACATTTTGTATTTCATGTATTGGAAGACTAAATATCATTAAGGTGTCAATGTCAATTGACATCTGATTTATAGATTCAACATAATCCCAACAAAATCTCATCAGTTGTTTCTGCAGAAATGCAAAAGTCAATTATTACATTTATTTGGAAGGGTAGGGGACACTGAATAGCCAAAAATGACTTTAAAAAGAAGAATGAATTTGGAGGACTTTCACTCCTGACTTTAAAGCATATTACTTAGCTACAGTGGTAAAAACAGTGTTTTATCAGCATAAACTTAGACATACTGACCAAAGGAACTGAATCGAGAACTCAGAAATAGAACCTTACATCTATGGTGAAGTGATTCTTTACAAGGCTGTCAAGCCAACCCAGGTAGGCCAGAACAAATCTATTTAAGAAATGGTGCTGGGAGAACTGGATATCAACATCCAAAAGAAAGAAGGAGGATCCCTATTGCACAACTTACACAAAAATTAACTCAAAATGGATCAAGCACCTAAATATTAAAGCTACAACCTTAAAAACCCTAGAAGTAAATGTAGGGAAACATCTTCATGATCATGTAGTAGGCAGTAGTTTCTTAAACCTTATACCCAAAGCATAAGCAACAAAAGAAAAATAAATAAATATATGTGTTCAAAATTAAACACTGTTGCTCTTCAAAAAATTTTGTCAAGAATGTAAAAAGACAGCCGACTCAATGGGAGAAAATATTTGGAAACCATATATCCAATAAGTGTTTGATATCAATGTTATATAAAGAGGTCATATAACTCAACAATAAAAAGATAAGCAACCCAACAACTAAAAAGTGGACAAAAGACTTCAATAGACATTCCTCCATAAAGAAAATATAAATGGCCAAAATGCACACAAAAAAACTTTATCCACCACTAGCTATTAGGGAAATGCAGATCAAAATTATAATGAGATACCATTTCACAACATATAGAATGGGCATTATATATATATATATATTTTTTTTTTTCAAAGACCCAGGAATCTCCAAGTGATGTCACTTTCTTGACAAACTCCTTTGAGGTGCAAAAGTTTTTAATTTTGTGGATGTCCCATTTATCTATTTTTTCTTTCACTGTTTGTACTTTGAGTGTGAAGTTCATTAAGCCATTTCCTATTGCTAGGTCCTATAGATGCTTCCCTATATTGTCTTCCAAGGTTTTTATGGTCTTGGCCCTTATATTTAGATCTTTGATCCATCTTGAATTGATTTCTGCATAAGGTGATATTCCCTTCCTCATTTCTTATTTTGTGTATTTACATCTTCTCTCTTTTCTTCCATGTTCGTCTAGCTAAGGGTTTGTCAATTTTATTGATCTTTTTGATGAACCAGCTTTTGGTTTTGTTTATTTTTTCTAGTACTTTCTTATTTTCTATTTAATTTAATTCTGCTCTAATCATTATTATTTCCTCCTTTCTAGTTCCTTTGGGGTTATTTTTATGTTCTTTTATAATTCCCCCAGGTGTGAAGTTAGGTCTTCAACCTCAGCTCTTTCTTCTCTTTTGATATAAATGCATTTATGGCTATGAATTTCCCTCTCAGTATGGCTTTTGGTGCACTCCATAGATTTTGATATGTTGTGTTGTCGTTTTCATTCATTTCCAGGTAGTTCCTGATTTCTTTTGAAATTTCCTCCTTGACCCACTGTTTGTCTAAGAATGTGTTGTTTAACTTCCATATCTTTGTGCCTAATTTGGTTCTCTGGCTCTTACTGATTTCCAGCTTTATTCCATTGAGGTCAGAGAAATTATTTGGTATAATTTCTATCTTTCTGAGTTCATTGAGAACTTATTCTGTGGCCTAGCATGTCATCTATCTTGGAAAATGATCCGTGTGCACTTGAGTAGAATGTATATCCCACTGTATTTGGGTGTAGTGTTCTGTATATTTCTATTATGTTCAGATCCTCTAATGTATTATTTAAAGTCTTTGTGTGTTTTTCCCACAAAATCTTTGTGGATTCTCTGTTGAGATGTTCTGTCTAATGGTGATAATGGTGTGTTAAAGTCCCCCACTATAATTGTAGAGGCATCTATTTCTCCACTTAGTTTTCCAGTGTTTACCTCATGTATTTTGAGGTGCTCTGGTTAGATACATAAATGTTTATGATTGTTTTTTCTTCTTGAAAAATTACCTCTTCTACTAATATATAGGGTCTGTCCTTGTCTTTTACAATAGTTTTTCATTTAAAATCTATTTTGTTTGATATTAATATAGCTACTTCTGCCATTTTTTGGGTTTGTCTGCCTGTAAGATTGTTTTCCAGCCATTCACTTTCAGCCTCCTTGAATCCCTGGGTCCAAGGTGGGTTTCCTGTAGACAGCATATAGATGGGTCATATTTCCTTATCCATTCAGTCCATCTTTGTCTCTTGATTTAATCCCTTGACACTCAGTAATATTGCTCTCAAGTAATTACTTACATTAGCCATATTTTCTTTGGGTTTGTATCTGTGAATATTTTGTACTCTCCATCATTTTTGAATGCCAGCTTTGCTGGATAGAGAATTCTTGACTGTAATTTAGTTTTGTTTTAGTGTTTAGTCATACCACTGCTCTCTTTCCTCCATAGTATCTGATAAGAAATCAGCGTAAAGTCTTACTGAACTTCCCTTGTATGTAGTGGTTCTCTTTTCTCTTGCTGCCTTCAGTATTATCTCTTTGTCTTGAACATTTGACAGTTTGACAAGTATATGTCTTAGAAGGCCTGTTGGAATTTATACTGTTTGGGATGTGTTGCACTTCCTAAACATGTACATCCATCTCCCTCAATAGGGTTGGGAAGTTTTCAGCCATCATTTCCTCTAATAACTCTGTCCCCTTTACCTTCTCTTCTCCCTCTGGAATGCCTATAATATGTATATTTGTGTGTTTTGTGTTGTCTTTCAAATCCCTAAATCCCTGCTGGATTTTTTGTATGTTTTTATCTATCTGTTCTACTATCTGTTTTATATCAGGTGTACTGTCTTCCACATTGCTAATTCTTTCCTCTGCCTGTTCAAATCTGCTGTTATGTGCTTCCAGCATATTTTTGATTTCTTGGATTCTGCCATTCATCACCATCATATCCATTATCTTTTTACATGTTTATAATATCTTCAGTATGTTCTCCCAGTGTGTTCCTAATATCCTTAATCTCTTCCTTCACTTCATTATGTTGGTTCATGATATTTGTTTGGACAGCTTTGATTAGTTGTTTGATGTTCTGCAACTCTTCCTGGTTTTTAGTTTGTTTGTTGTACTGAGCCATGTCTTCCTGTTTCTTCATATGGTCTTTAATTTTTTGTTGCTATCTGGCCATTTTTTAATCTTGATGGGTTTATTGCTGTCTGGCCATTTTTTAATCTTGATGGGTTTATTCAGTTGATTAGCTTCTCTCTCTAGGGTTTTATTTACTGTTGTTTTAGTGTCTGTATGAAGTTTTCTCTTTGACACTTTGTTCCTCTCATTCTTTTTCCTTGCTGTTGTCTATGTTCCCTTGAAGTAAAAAGAGTAGGGCCAGAGAAAGCAAAAGATGTAAAAAAAATAAAAAGGATAATAGTAGTAATAATAGTAAAAGTTAAAAGAGGAACCATATAAGATCTATGAAAATGAATGTTTAACTCATGTGTGCAGTGAAGAGAATAGGAGTAAAAAAGTGGAATATGTACAATGAAATGGGTATCCAAATAGAGAAAAATATATAAAATGAATTAAAACATCAGAATTATGAGGAGAGAGGGAAAGAGAAAAGAAAGGACCAAAATTAAAAAGTTAATAAAAGAAAGAAAGCAGAATAGATTAGATAGAAATAAAAACCAAAAAAATTGAGGACTAAACAAAGAGAGATGGAATGTAAGAATAACAACAGAAAGTGGAAGCTAGATGACAGAAGGAAAAGTGATAGTGTTGGTAGACAAAATTGGTATACACATAAAAGGGGAAATCAAGGAAGAGGAAACACACAAACAAGAAACAAGGCAGCAGCACCTAATTTTTTAAAAAGGGTAGGGAGAAAGAGGAAAGAAAAACAAGAAAGAAAGAAAAAAAAAATACACAGGAAGCTGTCAAACAAAAACTAAGGAAAATCACCCTTCCCTTTTAGGCCCCTGAAGAGCTTCTCAGGCTGCCCATGTTCATCAGTCAATTACCCTGTAGCCTGCCCTCTGTAGGTTTTGAAGCAGGTTTTTACAAGTAACTGAAGTTAAATTTTTTAAAAAGTAACCTTTTTTTTAGGAAAAATAAGAAACCCAAAAGGAGGTAATGCAAAAATAATGTCTATATTTTCCCTGTCCTAAACTATCATCTGGATGTTTGATATCCCAGTGGATCATTACTCTAAGAGGAGCCAGGAATTGAACTGGAGACCTCATGAATTCAAGGTGGAAACTCCTTCACTGAGCTAAACTTTCTCATAGCTTCAGAAAGCTATGCCTGAGGCACCAGAGTGGAGGCACTCTGGTGCACTCTGGTGCCTCAGGCAGATTCAACTCTTTGCTGTTGGGTAGATTCCTATTGATTAGGAATCTGTCTCTGCCCACTTTCTCCTCTTACTGCTTTTTCTCCCAGGGCAGCAGAATGCAATAGCTTGTGTAGGTGGATCCCCCCTCATTTCATCTGGTCAGATTGAGTTCCCTTTTGAAATTCAAATGGGACTCTGGAGACTGAACTCACCATAGTGAAATGACTATCAACCCTCTTCCAGACCACCTCCTCCTCCCAGAGGACACTAAATAGGCTCCTCGAAGCTTATTAAGCACTTTCTACAGTCTGCCTCCCTTAGTCAATTGCCTGACTCCACCCTCTTCCAGGCTAAGTTTCTCTATCTCAGGATGATTAGGTAAATCAGGCTGCCTTAACAGATTCACCTCTTCCCTCATCCTGGTGCCATCTTGAGCCAGCTGGTATGCTCTCCAAAGCTCAAAGCGGGTTCAGGCAACAAAAGCCAGAGAAAGGAGATCCCTCTCTACCTTTGCCAGAACCTTCCCAGTCTTGAAGAATGCTCCCTCCTGCTGGGTGGCCAGTGGGAGGGAGTCAGGTCTTTCAGTGGTTTTTGCCTTGAAGGTGGGGTTTAGCTATCTGCAGTTTCCACCCACAGGGGAAAGAAACTCATGGTTTTACCTTGAACAATTTATCTTTTTGTCCAGCTCCCTCCAGATCAACACCCTGAAGCCTCTTGCTCTGTGGGTTCCCAGAACAGCTCACTTGAGCAAGATCCTGCCCCCATCCAGCCAATTTTTGCAAGAGAGATGGTGAATGCTCACTTAATCAGATGCCATCTTGCCACCTCTCCAGTTAGTTGTAATATTTTTACAATGTTCTTTCATACTGTGCAACACATGTTTCACAGACGTGCAACGTGTTGGTGGTGAGGTGATGCATATGAGCCCTATATGACGACATGCATGTTTGTTTTGTCAATTCATCACTTTTACTATATACTTATCTTTATGTATGTTCATGCATGAATGTTATAATTTAATAAAATTTTATTTAAAAATTAAAAATAAACCTCAATGGGATATAAATTCATACCCAATAAGATAAGTAGTATTATAAATAAAATAAAATGGAGACTAAAAAGTGATAGTAAGGATTCAGTAAAATAGGATCACTTACAAATTGTTGGTGGGAATGTAAAATGGTGCAGCAACTATGGAAAATTGTTTGTTGGTAGGCCAAAAGCTAAACATAGAATTAACATATTATCTAGCAATTCTACTTTGACATATCCCCCAAAAGAATGGAAAACAGGAGTTTAAACATGTATTTGTACATCAGTGTTTATAGTAGCATTACACACAACAGCCAAAAGGTGGAAGACACCCAAGAGTCCATCAAGATATGAATGAATAATGAAAATATGATACATTCATACAATGGAATATTTTCAGCTATAAAAAGGAGTGAAGTTCTGATACATGTTATAACATTGGTGATCCTTGAAGATAACATGTTGAATGTGTCAAGAGGACAAGTATTGCATGATTCCACTTTCAAGAAATACCTAGAAGTCATAGAGACAGATATTATATTGTAGGATAAGAAGCCTGGGAATGGGATAATGAGGAGTTATTGTCTAATAACTACAGAATTCTTATTTAGAGTGATGAAAATGGGCTGGTAGTGGATATAGTAATTGTAGCTCACCACTGTGAAAGTAATTACTACTGAATTGTATGCTCAAAAGTGGATAAAATGGGAAATTTTGAGTTATATATATATATATATATATATATATATATACCACAATTAAAAAACAAAAATTAAAAACTTTAAAAATTATGACCAGTGCCCTTACATTTGTCACCATCTGCATTATTCAACCAAAGGGGTACTGATGCAAAATATCAGAAATTGGTTGGTTTTTATAAAGGGTATTTATTTGGAATAGGAGCTTACAGATATCAGGCCATAAAGTATAAATTACTTTCTTCACCAAAGTCTATTTCCATGTGTTGGAGCAAGATGGCTGCAGACATCTGCAAAGTTTCAGACTTCCTGGGTTCCTCTGGGCTTAGCGCCTCTGTTTTCTCCACAAGGTCAGCTGTAGACTATCGCACAAACAGCTCTGTCTCTTTCCCTGGGGCTCCAGCTTCAGCATCAAACTCCAACATTAAAAGCTCTCCAACTCTGTCCTTTGCCATGTCTTTTATCCGTGAGTCCCCACCCACTAAGGGGTAGAGACTGAATGCTCTACTGGCACAAGAGGTTTACCTGATTACTTCATCAAGTAAACCTCTGAATCCAATATAATCTAATATGTCCAGAGGAAAAGATCAGTTTTCAAACATAAACCAATATTTCTTTTCGGAATTCATCAATAATATCAAACTGCTATACCATCTTTGTTCAATTTTTAAACTAAAATAATTTTAATTTCTAATTATTTATGTTTTAGAGTTCACTTTTCACAATATCACAATACTGTCTTACAGTTTTAGCTACAAAAATCCTTTGTATCTTCTTTTTACTTTGTTTTGAGTTGATTTTCTGCCACTTCTCTTTATGTGCTTTCTTTGCACTTCAGCTACTGCCTAAAAAGTCACTTCATAACAAAAAATGTGTACCAATTTCAAAAAAGTTTACTTCCCTTTGTCGTTGATTGAAACAAATATGTATAATTTTGGCTTGCAAGATTTTAGCACTAACTATTGTGCTTTTACCGAGTTTATTTCTTCAAGAATTTAAACAGATATTAAACGTAGCAACTGATTTTACATATATGTATGAACATCTTCATATAAAATTTGCCAGTTTCATGGTATAGTTGCCACTTAACTGCTTAAGCATAAAAACTACAATTCCCAATGCTAACTTTACAATGAATAGATCACCCAAAACGGTGAGATTGGTTCAAAGGATATGTTTTAGTCCTTTAAGTGGGATTCTCTACATTTTAATCTAATCAAACTTAATTATTTCTCTCCAGAATTTAATATTGAGTGACTTTTGGATATATCGAAGCATAGGGAAAATGTGCTTTAAAAATAGACTAACATGATTGATCCAAAAATGAAGAGTTTGTGGTCTGTTCTATGTTGAAAGCTGGAAATACTGAAGCTGGCAGAAATAGCATGATTTCAAAATGTATGCAAAATACTGATTGTGTCATGGATATTTTCTCTCTTCCTGTTTCCCCTCCCTTTAACTTTTTTTCACAGCATGCTCAAGCAGAAGATAATAATTAAGCATTGCCTTTTACTGTCTTTGAAAATTTATGAAATGGGAAGAACAGGACTCCAAAAAGTTATTTTCAAAATGTGATATATTATGTCCTGTGAATTCAAATAAAACTGCTGAAACTCCTTTCCAATGCAGAGTTTTTAATCTGCAATATCAAATTCAGGTTGTGATCTCCTAAGGCAAGCCAGGTCAAATTGGGTAGGTGCTTATGCTTAGATTATAAGAATTTAACTGACCAGACATATAATGTGCACTTTTATACTTATATAGAAGTATCGGATTTCTATCTCAGGGTATTGATAGATATTCCTTATAAATAGAAGGTTAGGAACTGTGGTAACTTTTGAATTGCTGTAGTATGAGTCAAAGTAGTATGAAACATTCCAACTTGAATAATGTTAACTCCCTAAAAGTTAAGTCACCTATTCTCAATCTATGTTTGTTTGGCTCAGATTGATGGAAACCTATGCATTAGAGGATGAACTAAGACCTTTGCCCCTTGTACTCACTCACTTTTCATTGTCCCTGGCTAGAAAATATACCCCAGCCTCAGAGAGAGGGCTTTTGGAATACATGCCTTTGATCATAGTAGCCATTGTTTAAGATTTATGGGTTAGGTATTGATTAGAAAAACCTGCTTCTAGAGAAAATCCATTGCTATTGAAGCACAGTTATACACACTTCAATTGATTGATTTTCTTTCTGTAGAACCATTCAAACTCCTCATATATGTTAATGAAAACCTATTAATTATACAAGATCTTAAGTTCTAATTTATCAATGCAACAAAAGGAAGATGTCTTAGGTAATTGGCATTAAACTAGAATCAGTTCAGTTTCAAACTGAAAAACTCTTTACAATTAAAAAATATAAACTAAGATTCAGTTTCAGTGCTTAGAAAGACTCAAACTTGATAATTGTGAACTAGCATCATCTAAAATATTATATGGGATTTTTAATTTTATAAATGCAAATTCCAAAAATATTTAGATACCTGTATTTCCTTTACTTAGAATTTGCAAGGTAACCACTTGTTTCCAGTTTCTAAAGGAATTTAATATTACAGGTAAAACTTAAATCTATTTTTTAATGACTACACTAGTCCCAATCATTTCTCATACTACCTAAACTCCCAAGAGGTAACAAATACGATGATTCTGGTGTGTATTATTTTGACCCATTATAATAATTTTCTATACACATACTACACTCCCACACAAATATTTAAGTACAAATATGCAGCCAAATATATATTTTTACAAATATATAGACTTATCTATACACACACATATATATAAAATGTCTGTGTATATCCACATATGTGTATATTTGCATGTATGTACATTTACATATCTAAACCATATTTGCTATTGAAAGATATTGCTTAGATCATGTTTTAAATATATGCATAAAAGTTCTTATGATATATAATTATTTGGCAGCCTAATATTTCATGCAAAAATATATTTCTGAGATCTATATTGATATGTTGGAACATATATTAATGCTATCACCTGATCTATAGTATTTTGATATCTTAAGTAGATGAAAATACACATATCCTTTGTCTCCTTAATAGATAAATATTCAGATTATTTCCATTGTTTCCTTCTTATTAAACAAGAGTGTAATGAACATGTTTGTTCACTTCTTTACAGACACATATATGAAAATTTATCTGGGAAATAAATATCTAGAAATGTGTATGTTTATATATGTGTAATTAAAATATGCACATAGGTACTTACATGTGTGCACATGTACACACCTGCATACATATAGATAGAGTGAGCTGGTAGGTCATATGGTGTGCACACTTTTCTAATCTCTAGGTACTACTAAATTTGTTTTCTAGTCGTAGTATACAATCTATTGATAACACCAATGTATGGGAGATTTTATTTTCCCACAATCTTACTAGTATTTCATATTATTAGACTTTAAATAACATGGAAATGATAGTATTGTTCTTTTAATTTTCTTTTCCACTGTTGTTTAGTCAGCCAAAAGGGTGCTGATGCAAAATATCAGAAATCGGTTGTTTTTATAAAGGGTATTTATTTGGGGTAGAAGATTACAGTTACCAGTCCATAAAGTACAAGTTACTTCCCTCACCAAAGTCTTTGCCACATGTTGGAGCAAGATGGCTGCTGACATCTGCCAGAGTCCAGGCTTCCTGGGTTCCTCTCTTCCTGGGGCTTGCTTCTCTTTCCTCACATCCAAGCTTCTCTGAGTTCTTACTTCCTGGGACTCCAGCTCAAGAATCCAACATCAAAAACTCTAACAGCAAAGCTCCAACTCTGTCCTTTGCCATGTCTTTTATCTGTGGGTCCCCACCCACCAAGGGGCAGAGACTCAACACCCTACTGATATGGACCAATCAAAGTCCTAATCATATTTTAATCACGCTCAGGTACAGAGCAATTTACAAACATAATCTATTATCTATTTTTGGAATTCATAACTATATCAAACTGCTACACATGGTTATTAGTGAGTGTAAGCCAATTCCATTTTGTTTACTGGTTTCAACACCCTCTACTGTATACTTTTTGCCACATGCTTCATCTCATTTTTCTATATATTTCAATATTTAAGTTTCCTGTTTAAATTTGATTTTGTGAATATTCTTTATATATTCCGGGTACTTTTCCTGTTTGTAATTTTTATGTTCCACCTATCTCCTCCTAGTCTACTGGTATTTTAACAATGTAATGTATTATTTCATTCTTTTTATTTATGGCTTATAAAATTTATCCTACTTAATAATGCCTGATCTAACCTGGGTAATAAAAAGAAGTTGTATATGTCCTTCCAATGGTTTTATTTTTCATGTTTCTGACTTTAATTCATATGAAATTTATGTCTATTTATATACAGACAAATATAAAAAGCAGAGATTGAAGTACATTTTATATAAAAATGTTTATATAAAATTTCAGAACATATCAAATTTAATCTTTCGTAATTAATTTTTTATTTCATTGCTATATTTTACCCCTTTGCCATAGTGCATAATGTGTGCTTAAATTCCAATTCCCTTACATTGGTGTATTATCTTTTTCCACATGAAATTTTCACAGCTTTAATTAGTAACTTTTTAGTTTGCTAAAGGCTGGTGAAAGCAATATACCAGAAATAGTTTGGATTTTACAATGCGGATTTATTGCAAGCTTACAGTTCTGAAGCCATGAAAGTGTACAAATCAAAGTATCATCAGGTGATGCTTTCTCCATGAAGATCGGCAAATGGCGTTTGCTGATCTCTCCTTTGTCTTCTGGGTTTAATTGCTTCTGCTTTATTTAGCTCTATTTATTTTATTTTAGCACCCTGAAATTAAAGTACGTTTTAATCCATGACTTGCTTTTCATATATTTAGTAAATTCTTGGCCACTAATATTTTTATGTTTATATTAATATTATTTCATATTATTATATTTTACTGTTATAAATACTATCATTTTATACAGGTATATTAATTCAGGAAATTAGTGATTATTTTTATTATGTTTTAGCATGTAGAGTAATGCAATATAATATATTGTTATAGCATGTACTGTTACTATTTAAGAACATTTTCTTTGTTTTATTCAGCCAATATTCATATATGTTTTACACATGCATATATCCTTCCATAGCTTATTATACATTCTTGCATCCCCTAGCTAATTTTTCAGCAACGTGAAGAATGGATTATATTTCCTTTTATTAATATATTCTGGTGACAATTTCTCTTTTTTTTCTGAAGATGTCTTTGTTTTGCATTCATGATTTTTAAAGACTTATTTTACTTATTTATTTCTCCCCACCCCCTCATTGTTTGCATTTGCTGTGTTTGTTTGTTGCTGCATTCATTTTTGAAGGACATTTCACTGAATATAGAAGTCTATGTTGTCTATTATTTTCTCTTAGCACTTCAGGAATAATACGCTCCTATGTTCTGATTTCCATTGTTTTTACTGAAATGTCAACTGTCAGTATTTTTCTTGTCCCTTTGAAGATATCTTTACTTCTGGCTACCTTTACAATTTCTCTTGTATTCTTTATGTGCTAGTTATTAAGTTATTGTCTTTCTGCTCCAAACATTCCCTTCTGTATTCTGCTTTGTAATGCAGGAGCTGAGACTCTGCAAATTGTATTTCTCTTTTCTGACTGGATCCCTGGTAGGTTCAGACAATAATAAGTATGTAGAGAAGACTGGAAGGCAGAAGGAATGAAAAGGGATTGGCTCTTGGTCGATTGCTCCTGTCAGCATCAGCTCAGCACCCCTTCTCTACCCTGACAACCGCCGTTGGTCCTGTTTCTGTTTCCTCTGTGCTCTCAGACCAGCTTTAATGAACTCCCTTACAGAACCAGCTACCTGGTGGCTCCTCCTCCTAGGTCTGAGACATGTCTTTGTAGAAGCCCTCGTCTGATTTCCTGAAATACCCACAAAGCTGGGCAGTGGATTCTTCTCAGATATTTGGATCCCAATTCTGTAGGAACGCTGCTCCAACTTTCTACATTCTAATATTCCAGTCTCTTCCCTTTTTTCCTCCATGTCTCCGGGAGGCTTCCTGAAATCACTATTTCTATGTTCCTCATGCTCGAGTTTTGCCTTTACAGTTCTCCAATAGCTATTTAACTAATTACCCACACTATTAGTAAATTTCCTCAAATTGTGCCCTGACTGATATATATTGTCAGCCATATAATGAAGTTGTTTCATTTTCTTTGTATTATTCTTTCCTAGGATTTGAGGTAATGCTTGTACTTGTAATTTATGTCTTTCATCAATTTTGTAAAATTTTTAACCAATAGTACTTCATATAGTGCTTTTGTCCTGTTCACTCTCTTCTCTACATGTTAGATATTTACCATGTCACCAAGCTCTCTTTCAGTCTATTATGTATTTTTTATTCTTTTGTTTCTACATGTCTCATTCTTGAAATTTCCTTGTGACCTATTTGCAGTTTACTAATTCTCTTTTGACCTATATTGAATCTACTACTAAACTCATTTACTGAGTTCTTGTGTCACTTACTACAATATTAGATATATAATTTTATTTAATTTTTATACTTTTAAATTCAATGGCTCTTTTGAATTTCAGTTTTGGAAGAAAGTAAAAGCCAATGTTCACTCACACTGAGTAACTCTAATGCATACTTTGTGCTTCTAAAGGGATATTTAAATTCTTTTGCTTAGTGCCACACTTGGATGGAAAAGTCTTATATTTGTTTCAATTGAAAAGTACTCTATCTCTTACACTGGTGATGCATTGCTGATAAATCAGTGGGAAGAATGACTTAAGACTGCATTGATGTATTTGTCCTGCAAAATAAAAACTTTGTTTTCACATATTTAGCTTTAGGTAAGATTGGGTATGATAGACCAGTTTCTTAATGTTTTTCCTCTTTTTCAAAAATTATTTTTATGACAAATTTTAGAATCAACATAATACATGTTTAAATGATATTTCTAACAGAATTTGAACTAAGATGAAAAAAGTGCTTAGTTTCCTAACATTTGAATGGCTTCCCTTTATTTATTTAGATATTATAAATAGAAAATAAATGTTTCATATAATGATAAGATCAAGATCACCTTCCTTATCTAATATGCATGCATATTACTTTTTATTTAAATTTTAAGCTAGGACTTTCTACTCAAAGTATTTTAAAAACTGATATCCTTATATTAATGAACTATCTCAATTATGTAATAATTATATTATCTTGGTTTCTGATATATGTAAGCAAGTTAAGGTAGCTTTTCTCTTTTCTTAGCTTACTAGAAATATAATTCATTTAATTATTTATTCTTTGAGCGTTTACCCATTTTTTACTTCCTGGCGAAAGTATACTTTTTTGTTATTCAGTGGGTTAATAATTTGTTTTGGACACTCTACACTTTATATTAAATGTGAAATTAACCTACTCTGTGTATGCATTGTGTGTGTTTTTGCTTACTATAGAATGGAATTTTTTTTCCCTGATTTTGATGGTAATGTCTCTAGCACAGCATTTTAAAAAAGTGTTTTTATCAAAACTTTTGTTCTTAGAGGTGTTCCTCAAGAAGGTATTTAGTGATAAACACCTCTGAATGTTTTCGTATCATCTTGTTTATTCTTTCTTTAACGTTTCCTTTAATTGTATATTTTAATTTCCCTAGGGATTAGGTAAATCTGCATCCAGTTTTCCACATATCAAATCCCATATCTCAGATCTTGACTCCTTTAGCATTTGCAGAAATGATTCACTCATCACCCTGAACTTCCAATTTCTTGATCAATTCATATTTTTTTGATAATTACCTTTATATGTTTGATCTTAAATTTGAGAGTTAACTGTTATTAATTTATGAAAACAGGTCAAACAGCCAAAGGACAGCCAAAAGCTCTTTCATTAACTCCGCCTCCACCTTTCTGTTTTTATTAAAAGAGCACAAGAGCCTGTGGCTTTGTTCTTATGTCCTGTAGATTAGCCTGGTTTTCCCACCTGCTTTCTTACTTGGTGCAGCTATATCAAGTATCTGATTAGCCTTTGCCACTGATACCACTTTCTGCATAATTTATTTGGCCGCCTCACAATTGCTGGGTTACCGATGTAAATACTACTGATTTACAATGGTAACTCAGTCAAGATTATTCCTTAGGTTTGTGGATTAGCACAAGATGGAAGGAACAGGAAACCTAGTCCTGTGATATCTATTTGTAACAAGTTTTGTGTTTTTTTTTATCTTTTATTTTAGAAACTCATATAAAGTTCAAAAATTCTAATTTAAACTACATTTAAGTATACAATTCAGTAGCATTAATTATAATCACAATATTGTGCTATCACCAACATCCATTCACCCACCATTTTCATCACCTCAAACTGTTTTTATAAACACTTTTTTAATATGTTAGATTTATTTATCTAAAATATCACAGAAATGCATATAATATTTTCCCTCCTCTTTTAGAAAGTTTTAATTGGAAAGTCATATACTTTTATTAACTGATATTCACCAGCATTACAGTAAAACAGTTCCATTCTTGAATATGATAATGAGTATAAGGAATTAGGTTTAAAGCACTAATTATATCACCTAATAATAAAAGATTCCTAGATACATTATACTGAGTGAAGTGGACTAGTATTTTTTCCACCAATGGTGACAAATAGCTACCACCTCTTTGTGGTGGCTTGAAGCTATATGTACCCCAGAAAAACATGACCTTAAATCTCATCCATTCCTGTGGGTGTGAACCTATTGGAAGTAGGAACTTTTGATAAGGTCGCTTCAGTTATGCTCCCACCTCATTCAGGATGAGTCTTAATCGTATTACTTGAGTCCTTTATTAGGGGGTGGAATTCAGACAAAGGGAGAGAAAACCAAGGCAGCAAGAAGCTGAAACTGGAAGAGAAGGAAGAGACCAGGAGATGTTGCCATGGCCTTGCCGTGTTACAGAGGGGCTCAGGACCCTGGCAGTCAGTCTTCAGAAAGTATCACTTTAAAGATGCCTTGATGATACCTTAATCTGGGCATTTTCCAGGTCTCAAAACTGTAAGCAAATAAATTCGCACTGTTTAAGCTAATCTATTTTATTGTATTTTTTGAAGCAGCCTAGAAACTAAAACATCATCTTTCACTAAATTCCTTTAATCATCCAGGACCAATAGGCTTTAACCCAGGAGAAAAAATAAAAGGTAAAATAAAAGATCGGATATCAATCATTAAATTCAACCGTGATGTGCTGAATGTGTTATTTACAAAATGGAATTTTAAAATGTTAGGTAGCTGCTTTCTGAGATCTTCTAATATAAGTTTCTCAGTTTCAAGTTGCGATCCCACACTTACATTTTTGTAATTTTTTCCTGAGATTTATTTTTTGGTTTGTATAAATATATTATTGGTTTATTTTTAGATTAAACATATTAACAATGTGAATAAATAAATTTTATTTCAATAAGGAACATCTACTGTATGGAAGATAATTACCAGTTTCAATCTCATGATCTACTAACAATCTTAGAACTTTCTGCATCCCTATCCCCTAGGTATATCCTTTGTTGTTATTTTCCCTCTTGTCCCATATATATAAAATAAGATTCCGGAATGTTTATGCGTTCTTAAAATGTGGTCTTCTGGTCACCAATATTAGGTTATTTGGGTTGTTTTTTTAAAACTAGAGATTTATTACCCACACCATTCTTCCCCCAAATACAGACTTCTCAGGACAAGGACTAAAATCTATATATTTGGGTATTAACTACTCCACAAGTTATAATAATGCTGATTAAATATTATATATTATGTATTTTGTTAAATGAGAATGCCCTGAGTTAAATTAAACGTTTAAGACTTAACAAAAATCTTTTGAATTTTACAGTTTAAAAAGCATTTCCACTTACACAAACTAGTTTATGCAGTTTTCAATATAGCTCTTTGAGTTATATATGCTATCAGTAGTCTAATTCAGACTAGAAAAAAGAGGGGCATATGCATTAGTAAACCCATGAAATCCTCTCAGTTATAAAGCTGTGAAATACAGGTTCAGATATTTTTCAAACAAAAAGTGTTTCCTCTTTCCATTGTGCAATAGCAAAGGGAATTAATGATGAAATAAGAATGAGTGAAAAAAATACATCAAGCTATCCTTTCCTCCAAGAAAATCATCAACCTGAACAGAAGCAACACTGTTAACATGAATTATGTACTTACTATGTGCCAAGCACTGTGCTAAGGTTTTATATGAGTTCTTCCTATGTGATAGATATTAGATTACCCCATTTTAAGATAAAGAGAGTGACGATTGAAGAAGAAGAAGATGTCTTAGAAAACACATCGAGTAAGTGGCAGAGCTGGGATTTGGACTCAGATGTTTGCGTTCACAACTCATACTTAAACTTCATGTTTAAACTATTCAGAGTGCTAAATAAATAAAAACTGAAAAACTAAAATAACAGTCTAACAATTCCATAACCACACCTGATGATAAGCTCAAATCAATACATGATCCATTCAGAGACAGAGAAATTTAAGCCAAAGCATGTGGTGTATGGGTTATATGTGAGATAAACCTGATTACCAAAATAAATAAATATATTTAAGGCATGAGATGATTATTTAAAAACATCTTCACAAATGCAAAGCCACCTATTTTTAAAAATTTTTCACATTTGTATGAATGTGTATAGTTGGTGAATGTGAGTTTGTATTTTCTAATTTTACAAGTGTAAAATTATCAAACACTTTTCATAGCATTCCTACTGGGTGGATATTTTATGCATATCATATATAAGAATACCAAAAGAGACCAAATAAATTGCCACATAACTCATTCCACAATAAATTAAATATAGACAATAAATTAAAACATAGGAAAACAATATCAAACTAGAATTAGTTGCACATGTTCCTGAAGACATGGAAAATGTGAAATATGGATACTTTTGTTTTCTGACATTCTGAAATAGCCAGTCATAATCCAACATCCTGCTTGGGTTTTCTCGTAACAGAATCTAGGACAAAAGAAAGAGGACAAAAAGAATATCCCATAGTGATTTGTTTTTAGACAGTTTCCTTCTGAAAAGATTCTAAACACTTCCAAAGTTGGACTCTATTTATTGAAATTTGTCTGTATCCATAGAAATGGAGCTTTCTAAACTATTTTTACTGTCTTTAAAGAAAGAATTAAAGTCCCTCTATATTTCTTCATCAAGTTAATTACATGAGCACATGTTTTGACTCTAAATGACCGTAATTGTTCTAGGTTGCTCAATTTTCTAATATGAATCAGTTATTGTAATGTAGCAAACTTTCAATTTCCAAAAGAGATAGAATAGAATTGTTTATTTCTTGTAAGTGTGTATGTATAAGGATGATTTTAGAAAAAGTCATGGAATTAGCTTTTTGATACATGTTCAAAATTATTTATGGGTCTTCCACTATTCGTTTATGATGTGTATATATTAAGGATACATACACACATATGTGTACATATACATATACATACATGTGACATAATATGTATATTCTATCAAATGCTTTAATGAAAAAAAAGTTATATATGGTTATATAATTTAAATGTTCCATTTTTTGGCACACAAAAAAGAGCTTGGGAGAATCTCCTGCAGCTAAATATTGGACAGAAGGCTTCTGAAAAATCCAGGGATTGATGTTGGAAAGCAATTAAGCTGAAGAAATTACATTAGTGAGAGCAGATGCCATATTCAAGTCAACCCCTATTTTTCATGCAGTTGGGACTGACTGGTCTTTTATTTTCTAATAAAGAAAAGATTGATAAACACTGGTCTCTTCATAGTCAGGTAAAGTAGATACAACATCATGAACGATTTAGCTCTGCTCTTCATATTTTTAATTCATTTCTAATTAAGGCAAAAAGAAAACAAAGCAAATTATTTATCTCTAAACTTACCGATTTAACTTTACTGACATTTTCACGCAACTTTTAGGTGCTCTTTTTTATTCCAAAATCAGTCCAGAGTGGTACATGCTTTGGCAGCTAACATTGTTTAATAATTGCAACTAAATTTTCTAATCTGTTTGCACTATCCTGTCAAGGAAGAAAGCTGTTTTTTTTTTCCTTCCTCTTGGAAGAAATCATAACATGAGCAAAACACTAAGCATAATTAGACGTAATTAGAACTATGTCTTAAATTCTCGCAGAAATCATATTTTTCCAAAACAAACATGTTCGGCAGGAGAAAATTATTTTCCTGTGCAATAATTCCATGAAGGCCAAAAGTTAAGTCGATTTTAAATTTCAAATTTTATCATCAGCAGGATCCTGATTTTTTTTAACAAGCTGCATTTGTACTTTTGAGCTTTTTTATTCTTGCACTTTCTCTACAGAAATGTGTAGATGACTTTATCTTCTGTTTGACACTCTAAAAAGGCTTTTCTATTTTTCAATTTAAGGATTCATTTCACCATATGGTCTGTTTAGCCTGATAAACCACTCTGCACATTATGAAATAATTGTAGCTGTGAAACACCATTCATAACATGATAGTTAGGGTTATGCCAGTATTTTAGGAAAGCTGACCCCTTCTCGAATCCAAGAATTCATTACTAAACAGTCAAGTTATTTTAAACTTGCAACCTGGAATATATGCACTGCCATTACGTACGTGGCCCAAGTGACCACTTTAATTCACAAACGTGATTGTTTTATTCAAATTGATTTAGAAAGTTGAAATGAGGCAAACCTCTATGTTACTTATTGATGGTGTAACAAAGGAAGGCAATAAATTTGCTCAAATTAAACAGAATAAGCATAAAATATTTTTCAAGAGTCCTGTGAGTTATGTCTATATTTAACACAGCAATGCAGATGGCAGATTTCAATGTCAATGGGTCAGTAGTAACATGGCAGCATAAAAAGATAAAAATATTTTATTTTTGTGTATATTTAATTTCTAGAGGAATTATTCTGGCCACTGCGTTGCTAGATTTGCCATTCTTGTTGGATTTTGTTTTTATTCATGCTCATGTGATTTAGGTCATAAATACATAGCATTTAAAAATGTTGTAAAATGTTATACATAGTAAGAAAAAAAATCAGTAAAATGCTGTAGAAAATTACCTATTCAGCCAACTGCCTCCCTCTAATTACCCAGGTTTCCCATCATATTTCTTCTGTTATCTCTCACATAAACACATGATCTACTACCCCTGCCACTTGGAATATTTATTCTTCTTCTAGGAATAGCTAGAATCTTGTTTCCCAATCTTATCTGTTCTTTAGGGCCCAGCATTTTTATGAAAACGGATAGATCTAATAATTGCAATTAATAATTTGTTCACTTGTTAATTAAAATATATATTATATCAACTATATGACAGACCCTTTTCTGCTATCTGGGTCCCAAGGATCATGTTTGCATATTGGCAAAAAGAGAAAAAAAGTAAACAAATGCTCAAATAAGGTTTTATAAAAATATTTTCTATTTTTACTTTATTAATCATGGGACAGATTAAAACACAGTATGTCTCAACTGAAATAAAAAATTGAACCACATTTAATATGATTTTCTGTTCTAATTGGAGAAGTAGCATTAGTCTATGCATGCTCTTACTACTCTCAGTTTTACTATAATCTCCAATTGTTTGATTTCTTTTTCTTCATGGTGTTTTCTGCATTTGATGCAAATAAGTTAACAGTTTGGCTGTTCTGAAATTTAATCTAGAACCTAATAATATGCATTTAAGGAAACAAGCCATATTCTGCAAAATATTTTGAATATGCACTACTGTATTTTAATAGCAAAGTAAGCAAGTATTTGGAATACAAAAAATAATATCCTCAGTTAAGTCTACTTTTGGAAAACTTAGGTGATTTTTTTTCAAAATTTTATTTTCATATATTAACTGATTTTCCTTTTTAGGACACTTAAAATATTTTAACAAAAATATTAATAAAGTAATTGTAAAAATAAGATAAAGGTAAAATGCAGAAAACTTAAATTTATGCTTTGAAAATAGAACTTTTGGTGTAGTATTTAACTATTTTTTTTGCAAAAAATAGAAAACAAAACAAATACAGGGAAAAATTAAGGGAAAAGACAAGAAGCATAATGAGACATATCATAGTAGCTCATAGTGATGGATTAATTTGAAATGTTTAAAATTGAAAGTTTGAAAATATTGGTAAAATCATGATGTTTTGATTAAGATTTTTTTGTTTTAAATTTTTTAAATCAATGTTACATATTACTCAGTTAACATAAAACAACTACAATAACAGATTCGCTTTAGTTAGCAGTTATATGCCCCCTCTTATTTTTGTTCATTTCTCAATCTTGAGGGATTGAGGATGATGTCACTCTGACTAGTTCAGGCTGAAGGAGGAGGCCATGGAAAAGAAGAAGAGAATTGTTTTGCTTGTAGTTGAAGATAGGTTTGCCATGGTTTTGTTAGCTGTCTAGGGGAGGCCTGAAGAACTGGAGAATAGGAGGTGGCCACATATCTGCTGGATATCAGGGATCCACCAACATAGGAACAATCTGAAGGATTGAAGTCTCTGAGAAATAGATTTAACAGGTACATTGAAAATTGTAGCAGTTTGACATGGATATGAATTCCAAAAATAGATATTGGATTAAGTTTATAAATTCGTCTGAACCTGGGCATAATTAAGTTATGGTTAGGGCTTTGATTGGGCCACGTATTTAGGACATTGATGCCCCACCCCTTGGTGGGTGGGGACTCACAGATAAAAGACATGGCAAAGGACAGAGTTGAGAGGTTTTGATATTAGAGTTTTGATGTTGTTGTTTGATGCTGAAGCCTTCAGCTGGAGTCCTGGGAAGTAAGCTCACAGAGGAAAGAGAAGCCAGCCCCAGGAAGAGAGGAGAACCCTGAACCCAGGAAGAAGCAAGCCCTGGGAAGAAAGGAACCTTGAACCTAAAGAGAAGTAAGACCCTGGAAAGGAGGAACCCAGGAAGCCTGAACCCTCACAGCCATTGGCAGTCATCTTGTTCCAACGCATGAAAATAGACTTTGGTGAGGGATGTAACTTATGCTTTATGGTCTGGTATCTGTAAGCTCCTACCCCAAATAAATACCCTTTACAAAAACCAACCAGTTTCTGATATTTTGCATCAGTACCCCTTTGGCTGACTAATACAAAAATTATAGATTCAAATAGAAGATGTAAAAGAATCATGATTAGGGGATTTATACCTAATGATAACTTTGTTATAATGGGAAAATAGCTTTTCATATATTCCTAGATAGAGCCTGCCAAAGGGGTGTTGATTTCATGTGGCCATGTGGCTTGTCTATGATATCTGGGTGTCTCTAGGGCCCTCAGGACCACTTTTGGTTATGGCTTTATTTACTGTGACATTTTATGGTGTCTGGCTGAGACCTGTGTAAGTATAAACTTTGAAATGACCTCCAAAATCACTTTAAAATTTCTTAGGCATAAAAACTCTATTTTATTTAATATTTTCCCCTTTTGGTCAAGGTATTTTCCCAAATACATGGCTGATTATCACTGGGTAGTAATCCTTCTGTGCCAGGGAGGCTTATCTCTGGGAGCCATTACCCACATCAGGGGGCTGGTAGTGAGTTTATATACAGTGTTTGGCTTAAAGAGAGGCTGCATTTGAGTAACAAGCAGGTTTTCAGGAGACAGCCCTTAGGCATTAATTATAATTAGACTTAGTTTCATTATTCCAGGAATAAGGTTCATAAGTGCAAATCATTAAGATTGAGGTCTTTGCTAACTAACCTATTTTCCTTCATTAGGCGAGGCTTATATATTCCAGAGCTTCAGGCAATCTTATTTGAGAAAATAGTAGGACATCCCCAAGAGAGAAGTTTATTATTTTGTTAACCACTGTGCAGGACTCAGTATCCAGAAAACATACCTATGGTTATAAGGCTACTTTTATATCCCATACAAGGTGTTTAAAAGGTCCTGTCTGTCCAGGCACTTAACCACATAAAACAGTATCACTTACAGGAAAATTTGGTTGTTTCTGTGGCATATAACTTTTTTCTAATAATAAAATATGCAACATTTCCAACCCTTCCCCCATTGTTGCCACTTAACGTTGGTGTGGCACCTGTGTTATGTTTAATGTAAGAATGTTAAAATATTACCATTAACCATAATCCATATTTTACTTTCAGTGCATTTTTCCCCATATAGCACCATATTATTATTAACAGCCTGTATTAATGACTTACTTTTGTTTTAGATCCTGTAAAACATTCTGACATTTATATTATTAACCCCAATCCTCACCCATACAAGGTTCAATGTGTTATACAATCCCATGTTTTATCCTCTAGCTTTCCTTCTAGTAACATTTATGACCCCAAACCTCTCCCTTTGACCATGCTTACATGAATATGCCAATATGCTCATTTCACACTACCATTACCTCTGCCTACCTCCAGACCACTACAAGCATTAATTATAAATTCTGCACAGATTAAATATCAGCTCCGCATTCTCTACAAATATTCTATCTCCTGGTAACCAATCTTCTAGATTCTACCTCTATGAGTGCCCTGGTTTGTCTTTTGTAGACTTCAGAAAATTATATTCTTACTCTAGCCCGTACCTGTGCCTTTAAACTCAGTGTAGATGAAGGTTTTTGATTATATTCAATTAAAGGAATTTTTATTAGATCACTTGAATAGGTCACTTCAGAATCTTTGGACTATGTCAGTGAGACCTGACCAAGGGTGGGTCTCTCCCCTCTAGCTGGGTCTTATATATAAACTGAGAACTGAAAGCAGAAACACACAAATTAGAATAAAAGAGACACAGAGAAAGACAGTTGCCATTTTTAACCCACCATGTGAAAGAAAGGACTTCAGGAACAACAGAGATCAACCACCATCTTTTCTTGCCATGTGGCAGGACTCCAGGATCTGCCAGCAGAAAACCTTTGGTAAGAAAGTAGGTCTGATGTCCATTGATTTGGACATTTCACAGCCTCAGAAATGTAAGGTTTTACCCCAAATAAATTCCTTTTGTAAAAGCCAACATATTTCTGGTATATTGTGTTGGCAGCCTTTGGCAGGCTAAGACTATAGGTTTGCTTATTATAATTAGTGCATATTAGTGGGATCCTATAATATTTGTCCTTCTGTGCCTGGCCTATCTCCCTCAACATAAGATCCTCGAGGCTCATTCATGTTGTTGTATGAATCAGTATTTCATTCCTTTTTACAACTGGATAAGATTCCATCGTATCTATATATATATACCACATTTTGTTTATTCACTCATCCATTGATTGACTTTTAGGTTGTTTCCATCTTTTCGCAATTGCAAATAATGCTGCTATGAACATTTGTGTGCATATATCTGTTCATGACCCTGCTTTCAGTTCTTTAGGTATATACCTAGCAGCAGGGCTGCTGGCTTAAATGGCAAGTCTGTATTTATCTTCATGAGGAACTGCCTGCCACACTATCTTTCACAGCAACTGTACCATTCTACATTCCCAAAAGCAGAGGATGAGTGTCCCTATTTCTCCATGGGCTCTGCAACACTTATAGTTTTCTGTTTTTGTTTTTTCTTAAATGGCCTGTCTAGTAGGTGTGAAATGATATCTCATTGTGGATTTTTTTAATTCAACCTTAATTTTAAACACAAAAATTAAATAACAGACAAAAGGTAGCTCAACAAGTTCTGGGAGCACTACTCACAAATGTGCAGGCAAGTTTTCTTCAGACACTTTAATCTAATTCCAACAACTTATTCAATTGTTCTTCTAATATTCAGAAAGTTACACAGATGAATACAGATTAATTAAATGACATATTCAGGATCTTATTAATTAAAAAAAAGAAGAGAAAAAATGCATAATTATATTCATATCTTGCAAAAACAAATCCCATATTCTTTTTTGACCTTTAGCATTCATATAAAACCATCTTTGCTTTTGCTACAAAATCATTGCAATGCTGTGATTAACTATAGTCTATAAATTACATTAGTTATATTTTCCCAATCCATAATCACATTCTTAACACCTCTTGTAGATCATTCCTGTATTTATGTTATTAATGAGAATCCTCATCTACTGCCAAAATCATTGCTATACTTTACTATAATATCCTCCAGTTGTCCTCCAACTTACATTAACCTCCCTAGACTACTCTTTTCAGTCACAATCATATCCATAAATCAACAGTGTTAGTTACACTAATTATAATGTATTACTATCCAGTCCATCCATTACCACAGATTTACATTTTTTTTTAAGGAGGTACCAAGGATTCAACTCGGAATAGTGTACCTGTGAAGCAGGCACTCATTCACTGAGCTACACCCACTCCCTGACATATTTACAATTGGCCTTATTTAATATTCTCACACACCCAGCATCATCTTGCCCTTCTCAACTCATATACCATCTTCCACCAATCTACACTTCATGGTTAAACTCTGTAAATCACTCTTTGTATTTAGATCATATCAGTACACCACACAATATTTGTCCTTTCATTTCTGGCTTATTTTACTCAACATAATGTCCTCAAGGTTCCTCCATGTTGTAATGTGGTTCTCCAATTCATTACTTCTTATAGCTGAATAGTATTCTGTCACATGTATAAACCACATCTTGTTTATCTATTCATAGTTTGACAAACATTTAGGTTGTTTCTATCTTTTAGCAATTGTGAATAATGCTGCTATGAACATCAGTGTGCAAATATCTGTTCATAGTCTTGCTTTCAGTTCTTCTGAATATGTTCCTAGTAGCAGGATTGCCAGAACATAAGACAGCACTATATTTAGTTTCCTGAGGAAAAAACAAATCTTCATCAACAGAGGTTGCACTATTTTACACTCCCACCAATGGTAAGGAGTGTTCCTGTTTCTCCACATCCTCTCTAGCACTTGAAGCTTTCTGCTTTTTTAGTAATGGCCCTTCTGTATGGTGTGAGGTGATATCTTGTTGTAGTTTTGATCTAGAGTTCCCTAATAGCTAGTGATATAGAGCATCTTTCCATGTGTCTTCTGGCCATTTGTATTTCCACTTCACAAAAATATCTATTTCATACTTTTGCCCATTTTTTATTGGGTTGGTTGACATTTTGTCATTAAGTTGTGTGATCTCTTTATGTAACATGGAAGTCTATCCCTTGACAGATATGTGATTTCCAAAGATAGTTTCCCCTTGAGTTGGGTGCCTTTTCATCTTCTTAATAAAATTGTTTGAGATACAAAAGTGTTTAATTTTGAGGCATCCTATTTATCTACTTTTTCTTTTTTTGCTCATGCTTTGAGTGTATCAAGAAACCACCAACAACAACCACAAGATCTTGAAGATGTTTCCCTGGAGTTTCTTCTTCTAAGAATTTCATGGATCTAGTTTTTATATTTAGGTCCTTGATCCATTTTGAAATGACTTTTGTGTAAGGTGTGAGATAAGGGTCCTCTTTCTTTCTTTTAGATTTGAATATCCAGGTTTCCAAGCACCAATTGTTGAATAGGCTGTTTTTTTCATCATGCTAAGTAGGTTTGATAACCTTGCCAAAATTCACTTGACCATAGATGTGAGAGTCTACTTCCAAATTCTCAATTCAGTTTCATTGGTCTGTCTATCTTTATGCCAGTCTATCTTTATGCCAGTACCATACATTATCATTGTAGCTAGATACTATGGGAAATAAGAGTCCTCCAACCTCATTTTTCTTTGTTAAAATACTTTTGGCTATTTGGGGACCCTTACCCTTCCTCATAAATTTGGTAATCAGCTTTTCTAATTCTACAAAGAAGAGTATTGGGATTTTTATCATGATTGCCTTAAATCTGTAGATCAGTTTGAGTAGAACTGATATCTTAATGATATTTAGTCTTCTAACCTGTGAACATATAATACCCTTCTATTTATTTAGATCATCTTTGGTTTCTTTTAGCAATGTTTTATACTTTTCTGAATACAGGCCTTTTATGTCCTTGGTTAAGTTTACTCATAAATATTTTTTTCTTTTAGTCACCATTGTAAAAGGATTTATTTTTTCTGACTTCCTCCTGAGATCACACATTCTAAGTATAGGATGTGAATCGCAAAAGTTCTACTTCTTCCTTTCCTATTTATTTCTTTTTCTTGCCTAATTGCTCTAGCTATAAATACTAGCACAATAATGAATAATAGTGGAGAAAGGAGCATCCTTGTCTTGTTTGCAATCTCAGAAGGAAATATTTCAGTCTTTCACAGCTAAATATAATGTTAGCTGTGGATTTTTCATACATGTACTTTGACATATTGAGCAAGTTTCCTCCTGATTCTATTCCTCTAATGTATTTTTAATTTCATCCAGTGTGTCTTTCATTCCCATAAGCTCTGTTACTTTTGGCAGGTTTTCAAATTTGTTAACAGCTGTTCTTTGATTTTTTTCATCTTTTCTTACTGTTTTTGCATTTTTAAAAACTTTTATTGTATTTTTTTGAAGATACATAGATCACAAAAAAAAGGTTACATTAAAAAATATAACAGGTTCCCATATACATACCCCACTCCCCACCCCTCACTCCTCCCACATCAACAACTTCTTTAATCATTGTGGTACATTCATTGCATTTGGTGAATACATTTTGGAGTACTGCTGCACTGCGTGGATTATAGCTTACATTGTAGTTTACACTTTCCCCCAGTACTTTCAGTGGGTTATGGCAGGATATTTAATATCCAGCATCTGTCCCTGCAGTATCATCTAGGACAACTCCAAGTCCCAAAAATTCCCCCACATCATATCACTTCCTCCTTCTCCCCACCTTCACCTCCACCACTTTCTCCATATTAATGCTACAGTTTCTTCCATTAATAGTCACAATGGTTCTATAGTAGAATAAAAGTAAGTGCACTCTAATCCATATTTTATTCCTCCATTCTGTGGGCCCTGGGATGGTGATGTCCAATCTACCTCTATATCAAGAGGGGGCTTAGATTTCACATCGTTGATGGATGCGATTCCCCTGCTTGGAATTATAGGCATTCTCAGTTCCCTGGTGTGGTGGTTGACCATCTTCACCTCCCTGTTAGGTGACCTGGGTTTAGTTTAATTTTTTCTAAAACTTTAAGATTGCCCTGTTTAAGCAGTCAAAATAGAGGCAGGAAGCCAAAGAAACTGGAGAGACAAGCCTATCTTCCTTCACTTTCCTGACTGGCCTGCAGATGGCACTCTTCAGACAACCTTTTCACAGAGATGAATCCTTCAATTTCCACTGGCTTTTCTGAACCGGGGGTTATGGTAGTTACATTCACCAAAGAGAAGCCACAGGCAGCCCTCCACCTCACCATCCCTCTTCCCATGGAGGAATATGTCTTTTTTTTTTTTTTTTAAAGATAATTAGATCACATAAATGTTATGTAAGAAATGTAGGGGATTCCCATATGTCCCACTCCCACACACTTTCCCATATTAACAGTCTCCTTCATTAGTATGGTACATTTGGTGCAATTAGTGAACTCATATTGGATCATTGTCAATAAGTGTCGATTATAGCTTACATTACAGTTTAAACATCCACCCGCACAATTTTGTAAGTTATCACAAGATATTTAATGGCCTATATCTGTCTCAACAACTTCATTCAGGACAATTCCATTATGCCAAAAATGTCCCCATATTACACCTATTTTTCCCCTCTTATTCCCTTCAGAACTTCCAGTGGTGACTGCTTAAAAATCAATAAGAATACAACCAGCAAGATGGTGGCAGAGTAAGGAGCTTCTAGACTCAACTCCTGCTCAGAGCACTTAGTAAACACCCAGAGCTATCTGGAGCTATGTGAAGCAGCTGTCTGGGGGCTCCAGGAGACCAGAAGAACATCCAGCAACATTCGTGAAGGAATGGAAGGAGGACACTGCCCATCTGCAGAGAAGATTTGTAAGCAGAGCATTCCATGCCACCACGGCCAGTGCCCACACCTCACTGGAGGCACAAGCCACTTCGGGAGCTGTTCTGCTGCTGGAATTGATAGATCCACTTCCCAAAAATGGGGAAGGAAGAGATGGTTGGGTACCAACTTCAGCTACTGATGAGTGAATTCAACTGACTAAAGTATAATCCTGAGAACAGCTAAAATTTGAACCTGTCCAAGTCAGAAAGAGGCTGGTGGCCACCACCTTAACTCCATACCTGGCATGAGGAGAAGTGGGGCAGACTGAAAATCCCAGTGCTAGTGGGTACCAGCTTCTTTCCATTCAGATCAGATTGCAGATCTAGCCTAGGTCCCAGCCCCACCTCCAGGGGGAAGGAAGCTTAGGGGACCTGCATCAGCCTTTCCGGGAAATTCTCTGTCAAGCTCAGAGGCCATGATTGTCCTACTTTGGCAGCACAAGCCACCTCAGGAGCTGTTCTGAGGCTGGAATTGTAAGCTCCATTTCCTAGGAACAGGGGAGAAGGAGACAGTTGGCCACTGATTTCAGCTACTGATTGGTGGATTCAGCAAGCTAGAATACAGCCCTAAGAACAGCTAAAGTTTGAAATTGTCCTGGTCAGAAAGAGGCCGGTGGCTGCCATTTTGACTCCACCCCCACCATAAGGGGAAGAAGGACTGAAAATCATAGAGATGGTAGGAAATGGTTTCTTTTGCCCAAATTGGCATGCAACCCTAGCCTAGGCTTCAACCCCACCCCTGGCAGGGAGGAGGCTGGTAGGCCCTGCTCCAGTCTATCCAGGTAACTGCAGGTACATTGGACTGGCAAGGACTGAATAATCTGAAGTCTGTTTGGGGCAACCACGGTCATCTTGGACCTGCTCTGCATAGATTGCTGCTCACACCTACAGTTCCATCCCTGCCCCAAGCAGGGGAGAAAGGGACATAAAGATTCATCAGTCTCTTTGAGCAGCTAGTCTAGGCCTACATGACTTGGATTATTCCACACAGTTGTGAATCTGTCCCTACCTCTGGCAAAGGTGAAAATTGGAAGAAGCTTCATCAGTACCTGGGGTAATGATGGCAGCTTGAGCCTCCACCACTTATAGCACCAACTACATCCTTGATTCCTATTGCACAACCATAAGGAAGAAATGGCAGGAAACCCTAAACTAAAGAGAAAAACTTCACCCAAAATAAATACAATAGTAAGCCAGATGCTATGACACCAACAAAAAATTACAATCCACACCAAGAAACAGGAAGATATGGCCCAGTTAAAGAAACAAGTTAAGCCTCCAGATGACATAAAGAAGTTGAGACAACTAATCACAGGTGTTCAAACAAACCTCCTTAATAAATTTAAAGAGATGACTAATGAGATTAAGGATATTAAAAAGACATTGAATGAGCACAGAGAAGAATGTGAAAGCATACATAGAAAAATATCAGATCTTATGGGAATGAAAGGTGCTATAAATGAAATTTTTAAAACACTGCAATCATATAATAGCAGATTTCAAGAGGCAGAGGAAAGAATTGGTGAGCTTGAAGAAATGGCCTCTGAAAGTGAGCATACAGAAAAACAGATGAAGGAAAGAATGGAAAATTTGAACGAAGTTTCAGGGAACTAAATGACAGCAAAACATATGTGTCATGGGTGTCCCAGAGAAGAGAAGGTGTACTGTGTTGATAATGGGGCAGTATGGAAAATGTGTGCCAAAATGTACACTATGAATGTGGTGGCAATCAGATGATATTATATTATTTGTAACAAAATTTCCACTACAGTGTTGTGTGTTGATGGAGGGGTGTTTTGGGGGAATTCTGCACGTGTGCATGATTGTTTTCTAAGTTTACAACTTCTACCATAAAAAATATATTTAAAAAATAATAATAGGGTGGGTTATGAGAAAATACACCAAATATAAGATAAGAACTATAATTAATAGTAAGATTTTGGCAATATTCTTTCATAATTTGTAACAAACATCTTACAACAATGCCAGGTGATGGTGGAGGGTTGATATATGGGACCCCTGTATGATGTTATGCATGTTTGCTTTGTAAGTTCACAACTTCTGTTATACACTTATTGTTTATATATGCTCATATATAAATGCTATAAGATAATAATAAAATTGGGGGGGTTGGGTAAAATACTTTGGTTATTAGTAATATTTTGACAATGCTCTTTAATCATTAGTGAAAAAGGTTTTATCATTAGTGAACAAGGTATAGGTGGTAGGGTGAGGTGCAAGAGTCTTGTATGATGTTACATATGTTTGTTTTGTAAGTTCACAACTATTATTGTACACACATTGTTTATTTATGCTTATGTATGAGTGATATACTTCAATAAATTTTTTCAAAAATCATTGATAAAAGTTTCCATGGCTAGAATAACCATCAGCCTATAGTAGAATAACTGTAAGTCTATGCTAGTTCATCAGTCATCCCCAATCCTGAGAATTCTGGAAGGGTGATGCTCACTCTGCCTCTTATTGAGAGGGGGCTTAGATCCCATGGGTCAGATGGATAGGACTTTCCTTTATTTTCCCTTCCCCTTCCCTCACCCTACTATTTATGCTCTCTGTGTCCATTTGTTATGTAATCTTCTGTTATCTATTTCTTATTTGTCTTCTTTTCTCATTTTTTTTTTCTCCTCTAAGATTCACTGGGATTTGGTTCTGGGGAACTCTGATGAAGAGAGAGGCTTCCTGTCACTTGCACCACCTCAGTTCCTGGTTTCTGTTGCACCTTGCCTTGACTCTCCTGTTCGTCACTCTTTAGTTGTGCATCATTTTGCTGCATGACTCATTTGTGTAGGCACTGGCTTGCCACACAGGCCCTTGTGCAGGCACTCGGCTCATGGTATAGGAATTGGCTCACCCTGCAGGCATAATTTTTACCAGGAGGCCCCAGGGATCGAACCTGGTTCCTCCCATATGGTAGGTGGAAGCCCAATCACTTGAGTCACATCCACTTCCCTGGGTGGACTATCTTGCTTGCTGTTTATAGGCTCTCTCTGTTCCTTAGGATGGGCATTTTTCATCATCATTTCCTTGTTTGTTGTCCTAGGTGAGTCCAGGAACTGGAGGGTAGGTGTTTCAACTCTGTTGAAATTCAGGACCTGACTGGCACATGCATAACTCAGAGATTTTTCTCTTGGCCATAAACCTATCAACTCTAGTACTAGCTACAAGTTCAAAGAGAAGGGGCAGAAGAGCCATGTGTATGGAAACCATAACTGAGTCCAATTATCACACTGGGGAGCATAAATTCCCAAGTAGAGCCCACTGGCAGGGCCCCAAACTCCTGAGCTCTCAATCCTGCCTACAGTATCTGGATGTCTCCAGAGCCCTCAGAAGCCCTATTATTTGAGGCGATATTTACTGTGGCAGTCAATGAGATTCTGCTGAGACATACATAAGCATAACCTCTGGAATGACCTCCTGAAACCCTTTGAAGTCTTTTACCATATAAACTCATTTGTCTTTACCATTTTCCCCTTTGGGGCAAGGTTTTTTCCCAGTTGCATTGCTAGTTGGTGCTTGGTAGTAATATCTCAGTGCCAGAGAGGTTTATCCCTGGGAATCATGCCCCATTTTGGGGGAAAGGTAATGCATTTATATGCTGAGTTTGGCTTAGACAGAGGCCACATTTGAGCAACAAGGAGGCTCTCAGGAGGTAACTCTTAGGCACCCTATAATACTAGACTAAGTTTCAATTTCAAAAGTAAAGGTTCATAAGTACAGTCATCAATATCAAGAACCCATCAATGGTCCATCCTCTTTCATTAGTCACTGACCTTGTACTCTGGAGATTCTTGCTATCCCATTAGAGAATGTAGTAGAGCTCTCCAGGATGGGAATTGTATATTCTTTTGGTTATTGTGTGGATTCCACCCACTGTGTCAATGCCTCATGAACACTTGAACTCTTTCATATGCCTTATATGTATGCCCAGTTGAACCTGCTCTCATGTATCCCCCAACCCTGACACCCCACACCAATGATCCTTCCTTGCCACAGCTGTAACCCTACTGTGATCCAAAACTTCTTCAAAAGTGAAGCCACCAAAATAATCCAATAAAATTATTAAGAAAATGGAATAATGATAATTTAGAAAATGACAAATAAAACACACAAAAATAAAAATAACCACCCAACTGCAAGTTTTACCAAGGCTGTTCACCTCAGGGGTGGGGGGCAGACAGCATTCCCAGCCACAGTCTTCAACTCATGGTTTTCCCTTTGGCTTCTCATCTCTCTGTCCCCAGTCCCTCTCAGACAATGTATGCAGGACTCTCCTGCAAGACTCTACTAATCTGAAAGTTCCCAAAGCAGCTCCCTCAAACAACCCCTATGTCTTCTCCCCTATTGTGCAGTATATTTTGCAATATCTGAGCTACTCTGATGCTATCTTGTTTCTGGATGCTATTTATTTCTCTCATTGTGGCTTTTTGATTTTCATTTACTTAATAGTTAGTGCTGGTGAGCATCTTTCCATGTGGTTTCTAATAACTTGTATTTCCTTTATGGAAAAATTTCGATTTAAGTCTTTTTCCCATCTTTAAGTTAGCTTGCCTTTTTATTGTTGAGTTGTAAAATCTCTTTATATATGCTACATATTAGACCCTTTTCATGTATGTGGTTTCCAAATATTATCTCTTATTGTATAGACTTCCTTATCGCTTTTTTAACAAACTTCTTTAAAGAATAAAAATTTTTAATTTTGAGGAGTTTCCATGTATCTAATTTTTCTTTTATTGTTTGTGTTTTGGGTGTAAAGTTTATGATGCTATTGCCTACAACAAGATCTCAAAGATGGTCCCCCACATTTTTTTCTAGTTTTATGGTCCTGGTTCTTAGATTTAGGTATTTGATCCATCTTGGGTTGATTTTCATATAGAATGAAAGATAAGTATCTTATTTCATGACTTTGGATATGGATATCCAGTTCTCCTGGCATCATATATTGAATAACTATTCTGTCTTGGTTGAGCAGACTTGGCAGACTTGTCAAATATCAGTTGACTGTAGATGTATAGGTCTATTCTGTACTCTCAATTTGATTCCATTGGTCTATATGTCTATCTTGGTGCCAGTACCATGTTTTTGTTTTTGTTTTTTAGTACCATGATTTTTTTGACCACTGTAGCTTTGTCATATGATTTAAATTCAGGTGTTGTGAGTTCTCAAACGTTATTATTTTCTTTTTAAGATTTTTTTGACTATTCAAGACCCCTTGCCTTCCAAATAAAAATAATTGGCTATTCCATTTTGGCAAAAAAAAAAAAAGGCTGGTGGAATTTTTATTGGGATTGCATTGAATCTGTTTAAATCAATTTGGTTATAATTAACATCTTAACAGTGTTTTGTCTTCCACTCTATGAGCAAGGAATGTCCTTCCATTTATTTAAGTCTGCTTTGAATTCTTTTAGCAATACTGTTCAGTTTTCTGTGTATAAGTCCTTTACATCCTTAGTTAAATTTCTTCCCAGATATTTGATTCTTTTAGTTGCTATTGTAAATGAATTTTTAAGACTTTCCCCTTCAGCTTGCTTATTGCTAGCATATAGAAATACTGCTGATTTTTGCATTTGATTTTATATTCCACTAATTTGCTGAACTCATTTATTGACTATAGTACCTTTGGTTTATATAGATTTATATAGATTTATATAGATGGTTTATATAGATTTTTCAGCACTTTCTCTATATAGGATCGTGCCATTCACAAATTTTGAATGTTTCACTTCTTCCTTCCCAATTTGATAATTGACTTTTCCAGTTTAGTTGAATATGATGTTGGGACTTTTACTGGGATTGCATTGAATCTGTAAATCAATTTTGGCAGGATAGATATCTAAATGATGTTTAGTCTTAGAATCCATGAACATGGAATATTCTTCCATTTATTTAGGTCTTCTTTGATTTCCTTTAGCAATGTGTTTTAGTTTTCTGTGTACAAGTCCTTTACATCCTTAGTTAAGTTTATTTCTAGATACTTGATTCTTTTAGTTACTATTGTAAATGGAATTTTTTTCTTGATTTCCTCCTCAGAGTACTCATGAGTACTCATTTATCTTCTCTATAAGCTTTGTTGTAAATTTTTTTGGAACTTTCTACATATAGATCTTATCATCTGCAAACGGTGAAAGTTTTACTTCTTCCTTTCCAATTTGGTTGCCTTCTATTACTTTTCCTTGCCTAACTGCTCTAGCAAGAACTTCTAACACAACACTGAATAAGGGTGCTGACATTGGGCATCCTTGACTTGTTCCTGACCTTAGAGGGAAAGCTTTCAACCATTCTCTATTGAGTATGACGTTAGCTGTGGGTTTTTCATATAAGCCCTTTATCATGTTGAAGAAGTTTCCTTCTATTGTTATAGAAGTTTCCTTCCATACCTATCCTTTGAAGTCTTTCTATCAAGAAAGGATGCTAGATTTTATTGAATGCCTTTTCTTCATTGAATTGGATGATCATGTAATTTTTCTCCTTTACTTTTTCAATGTAGTGTACTGCATTAATTGGTTTTCTTGTGTTGACTCACCTTGCATTTGTGGAATAAACCCACTTGTTCATGGTGTATAATTTGTTTAATATTTGGTTGTTTCTATTTGAAAATATTTTGCTGAGGATTTTTGCATCTACATTCACTTGAGAGATTTATCTGCAATTTCCTTTTCTTATAGTATCTTTAACTGGTTTTGGTATTAGGATACTGTTGTCTTTATATTTCTTTGGAGTTAGTGTGGGTTGTTCATGTGTTTTCTAGCAATTAACCCACTTCATCTAAATTGTCTAATTTTTGGCATACAATTGTTGATATTATCCTTTTATGATCCTTTTTTTTCTGTGGTATCAGTGTTGATGTCCCCTCATTTTCTGATTTATTTGTGTTTTCATTTTTTTTCTTTCTTAGTCTAGTTAATGTTTTGTCAGTTTGATTAATTTTCTCAAAAAAAAAAGCTTTTGGTTTTATTAATTCTCTATTTTTTTAACTATCAATTTGCTGGGTTTTTTTTTCTAGTTCCTCCAGGTATGCAGTTAGGTCTTTGATTTTAGCTTATCCATATTTATAAAATGTAAGCATTTAGGGCTATTAATTTCCCTCCAAGCCCTGCCTTTGTGGCATCCCATTAGTTTTGATATGTTTTGTTCTCATTTCCATTCAACTTGAGATATTTACTGATTTCTCTTGCAATTTTTTCTTTACCCACTGATTATTTAGGTGTCTGTTGTTTAATGTCCATATATTTGTGAATTCTCTAGTTCTCTGCCGTTTATTGATTTCCTTCCATTTTAATCTAGAATATGCTTTGTATAAACTTAATCTTTCTAAATCATTTGAGACTTGTTCCATGACCTATATGTAGTCTATCCTGGAGAATGATCCATGAGCACTTTAAAAGAAAGTATATCCTGCTCTTTCAGAATGCAGTGTTTCATATGTTTGTTAGGTCTAGTTCCTCTATTGTATTATTCAAGATCTCTGTTTCTTTATTGGTCCTGTCTAGATTTCCTTTTTCTATCTATTTCTGAGAGTGGTGTATTGAAATCTCCCACTATTATTGTAGTGGCATCTATTTCTTCCCTCAGTTTTACCAGGGTTTGCCTCAGGTACTTTGGGGCACCTTGGGTAGGTGCATAAATATTTATTATTGTTTTTTCTTCTTGGTAGATTGTCCCTTTTATTGATATATAGTGTCCTTCTTTGTCTCTCATAAAAGTATTGCATTTAAAGTCTATTTTGTTAGCTATCCTAACTTAGCTCTTTTTTATTTACTGTTTGTGTGGAACATCATTCTCCAACCATTCACTTTCAGCCCATTTGTGTCCTTGGGTCTAAAGTGAGTCTCTTGTAGACAGTATATGGATAGATGACATGTTTTTTATTAATTCTACCAATATGTGTCTCTAAATTGGGGAGTTTATACATTAATATTCACAGTTCATTACTGTAAAGGCAGCATTTATTTTAACCATTTTATTCTTGGGCTTTTATATGTCATACCTTATTTTTGTCTCTCTTTTTACCCTTTTAGTTACCTTTACTAATAACTTTCATTTCTACACTCTCCTCCACAATTCTAGCACCTGTCTTTTCCTTTCATTATTGCTGAGTTCCCTTAAGTATTCCTTATCGGACAGACCTGTTGTTTATGAATTCTCTCAGTTTCTGCTTATCTATGCATTTTTTATCTATCCCTCATTTTCAAAGGACAATATGCTGGGTACAGAATTCTGGCAGGCAGGTTTTCTTTTTCAGTACCTTCCATATGTCATACAGCTACCCTCTCACCTCTATGTTTTCTGATGAGAAATAGCACTTAATCTTAACAAGCTTCCCTTGTATGTGATGGATCCTTTTTCTCTTGCTGTTTTTGGGGTTCTCTCTTTATCTGTGACACTTGACAATCTGATTATTTATCTTGGAGTATTTCTGTTAGGATTTATTCTGTTTGGAGTATGATATGCTTCCTGGACATGTACATCCCTGTCCCTTAAGAGTTGATAAATTTTGACCATTATTCCTCAAACAACACTTCTGTCCCTTTACCCTTCTCTTTTCCCTCTGGGACACTGTAACGCCTTTTTTTTTTTTTTGCACTATGTGCTGTCATTCAATTTCCTGAAGCCCCGTACAAATTTTTCCATTATTTTCTGTATCTTTTCTGTACAGTTTCAAATTCTCTGTCCCTTAATTCACTAATTCTTTCCTCTACGTGTTCAATCCTGTTGTTGTATGATTTTAGTGTATTTTAAATTTTTTCTATTGTGTCATTCATTACCATAAGATATATTATTTTTCTATGCATGGTTTGAATTTATTTTGCATGCTTACCCAGTGTTTTCTTAATATCCATTATCTCTTCCTTCATTTCCTTGAATTGATTTAGATTTTTATGGTGATCTTTGATTAGTTTTTCCAGATTCTGTATCTTCTCCCACTTATTAGTTTGTTCCTTTTATTGGGTCATATCTTCCAATTCCTTAGTATGGCTTGTAATTTTTGTGCTGGTATCTAGGCATCTGTTTGTCTTGATGAGTTTACTCCCAAGGTCAGTTTCTATCTCTTCTCTAGGGTTTTATTGATGTTTGGTTTTGTGATAAAGCTTTTCTTGACTCCTGTTTCATCTTATTCTGATTCTTTAGACTTGACTATCTTTCATCAAAACAAGGCCAGAGACTCATGAAGGGGTACAGACGAGTTCCAAAGAACCAGTTACTATGAGCTAGTTCCTCTGTCACAGCCTCTCTCAATCTCCCTGTCCAGTTCCATCCTGTTTTGTACCATAGTACCTGGACCTCTGGAGTACAAGCACTGCCATATGGCTTCCCCTTGCACCCACTAACACCCACCTACATCCCATGACACCTACCTAATGACCATCACATTACTCCCTCACTGCTCTCTCCACATCCAGCAAGGCTGCCCTCATGGGTTGCTTATGCTGCTCTCCCTTCCACATACCCATGCCCTGCAAAGTCCCTCTCACAGTCCCCTGCTTCAACTCCCCCACACTCCTCAAGATCACCTTCACCATTCTTTCCTATCAGCAACTCCCCCAGTGCCTGGCAAAATCTGACTTGCCACTCCCCTCCCTGCTCGACAAGGCCATCCTCATGGGCTACCTGCGCTGTACCCACATGTGTGATGGTTAGGCTAATATGTCAACTTGGCCAGGTAATTGTGCCCAGTTGTTTGGTCAAGCAAGCACTGGGCTAATTTTAATACAAGGACATTTATGGACTTTAGTCCCAGTGGGTTTACTGCATAGATAGCTGAGTATATCTACATCAACCAGGGAGATTACCATCAGCAATGAGTGATGCTTTATCCAATCAATTGAATGCCTTAAAAGGGGAAGTGATTTCAGCATTCAGAGAGAATTTCCCAGCTCATCTTTGGCAACCAATGTCTCCCAGAAACTCATCAAGGACTTTCACTGGACTTTCATTGGAGCCCCTGGTTTGCAGCCTGCCTGCAGAACCTGGGCTTATGCATTCTCACAGTCACATGAGAGACTCTTAAAAAATCTCATACTATTGCCAAATATCTCCTGTTGATTCTGTTTCCCTAGAGAAGTAATACAACATGCCTCTCTCCCACCACTTCCCCTGTTCCTGGCAGATGCCCTCATGGATCTCAAAGCTTCTCCCCACTGCCCTTCCTCTACAATAATTGGGGCTGACCACTAGGGCTGACTGTGCCTCTTCCCTGACTATGCCCCTGAGACCAGCAGGCCCACCCACATGGCCCACCAGTGCTGCTCTTATGCTGCTCTACTACTGCTTCTTGAATAGGATTTTAATAACCAGAAATAATAAAATATGAATAGCTCCAATAATTTGATTTGGGAAGTTGAATTTATGTAATTTTAGCTATATTGGTGGGAATGTAAATTATATTATGGTATATTGACTCTTGTTGCCCTGTTTAACAGATAAGTATGTTTTTCTTCTGTCTGTATACAACTGGATATCATTTTAAGAAGTAACCATTCCAAAGTCTCTTGTCTTGCTTATTTTCCCCTATTGGATCATTTGTCTTTTTCTTAATGACTATAGGAGTTCTATATACATTCTGGATATGATCCCTTTTCTGATCTTTTATCTTCTACTCATTGAATTATCTTTTCATTCTCCTTTGGCTTCTAGTAAATAAAAAGAATTTTTAAATTGTAAGTTGGATTAAATTTAGTTGCTATATTTTGTAGAGCTGATGTTTTTCAGGACCTATGTAATAAATATTTTCGTAACCCAAGATCATGGACATTTTCCCTTACAAATTTTTTCTAGTGATTTTATTAATTTGCCTTTACCATTTTCTAAAAATCTACTTAGAATTGACTTCTGTACATGGTATAAGGTATTGGCCAAGCATTATTTTTTCTATTTGACCCAAAACATTTTATTGAAAAGATCTTCCTTTTCACCATGCCACCTTAGTATCCATATTTGTTTGGCTCTATTTCTAGATTCCCAATTCTTTTTCATGCATCAATAGCTTTAGCAGTCCCACAATGTCATAATTATTATAGAATTTAGTAAGTTGATAACAGAGTCCCTTTAACTTTATACTTCTCCAAAATACTCTTGGCTAGTCTAGGCCCCTGAGATTTCCAGTTATGTTTTAGAATTAACTTTCAATACACACACATGTTCACACATTTTTATAAGCATGCTGGGATTTTGACTTAGATTTCATTCAATCTATAGATAACTGTTGGGAAAACTGAAAAGCTGTACAATGTTGAGTCTTCTAATTTTTGAACATCATATATATATATCTCCATTTATTTGACATTCCTTTAGCTTTCTCTCAATAATGTTCCATAAACCCTATAGTAAGTTGAGTTATGTGCTACAGAAAAAGAATGTTTCTAATCCAAATTCATTTGTGTGTTAATCCATTGCAGGTAGGACCTCTGGGAGGTGTTACATTTAGTTAAAGTATGGTCCTCTATATCAGGATGAGTCTTATTCCAGTGACTGGAGGCCTTATAGAAGAGGCCACAGGAAGGTGAAGAAAGAGCTACAAGTCAATTGAACCTGGTAGAGAAAGGAAAGAATATCACATATAATGGAACAGCCAAGGAATTATGAAGATTTCTGGCCAGCCAGAAGATACTGATCCCAGGAAAAGGCAAGCCTTCTAGCCTCTAAATCTGTGAGCCAGTAAATTCCTGTAGTTAAACCAAACCATTGTATGGTAATTCTTTAAACAACGGAAACCAAGACAATCCCTTTCTGGATTAAACAAATCTTGCTGAATGTTTTCCTAGGAGTTGAGGCATTAGACTTGGCAAGTGGTTAAAATTTACTCTTTTTCTCCTGGGTACTTTTGTGTATCTGCTCTCTTTAGCAGTTCTCTTGACCCAGGCCAATGCATATCTACTCTATGAGATCACTTTCCATGCTTTGGTGTTTCAGTCATGGCCCACTCATTAAAACAGAAACCACTATATATATATATATATATATATATATATTTGTTTAAACAAATCAATTTTATTAATACTTTGTAGTAAAGCATGCACTTCATACAAAGTTTACAATCAATGGTATTTGGTATAACCCCTTGTTGTGCAGTTATCACTTCAATCATTGTTAGAACATTTTCATTATTTCATTAATAAAAAAAAACAAAAAACAGACAAACCAACCAATCTCTCTATGTTTCTCCTACTGCATTAGCTGCAATTTCTGGCTATTCTTACACAATTATTTATTTGTTTACTATGCAATTTTATTGTGATATAGTCACACACCATATAATCTTTCTAAATTGTATAATCAAAGGCTTTTCATTTAAACACAATGTTGTATATTCATCATCTCAAAAATTTTAGAATAATTTCATTACTCCAAAAAGAAAGACTCCCTACCATGTAGCATTCCTTTCCCAGTGCTTTATAACCACTAATCTAATTTCATCTTTATAAATTAATTTATATTTACATTTTATATAAATGGAATTATACAATATGTAGTACTCTGTGTCTGGTCTCCTTCACTTAGTATAATGCTTTTTATGTCTGATATTAACATTTTGTAGTATTAACCTACATTTGTTCAGCTTCAAAGAAAAACAGTCTTATATATGCAATTTTATCAATATTCATATTTCACATAATATATTTATATTTAACATAATATATTTACTTTATAATAGTACAAGGATACAGTATTTGTTCTTTTGTGTTTGGTTCTCTTCACTCAATATAATATCCTCCTGGTTCATCCATGTTGTCATGTTTCATGACTTCGTTTCTTCTTACCACTGCCTAATATTCCATAGTGTGTTTACTCTGTAATTTGTTTATCCATTCATCAGTTGGTGATCACCTAGGTTGTTTCCAACTTTTGGCTATTGTGAATAATGCTGTTATGAACATTGGTGTGTAGATGTCTATTAGTGACACAGCTCCCAGTTCTTCTGGGTATATATCTCCACACTAGGTATTTTAACAGAGATTTATTATAAAGAATTAGTCTATGGAGTACAAAAGGAAGCTGGAGTACAAAAGGAGCCACTCTTCCTGCGAAAGCGAATTCCTAAGGCAGGAGATGGGTAAGGTCCTTCCAGAAAAAGAAAAAAAGACAAGGGAAGGGATAAATTATAGTGATTTCTCCCCTCTTCCTGCCTTTGAATCTCTCTCTAGTGCCTCCTCTTGGCTGATTCTAACAGGAAATCTGATGGCTATGTAGTATGAGAAAGAAATTTTGCAGATTCCCACATTTTTATCTCAAAGAAGAGTCCATAAAATGATGGATTTGGAACTGAGAGGTAACAGCTTAATAATCAGGAGAATCTTCTTTTGCTACTCAGCTATCCAGATACTCATATATTTGAACTTTATGCAACAGCAAAAACTGCCTCATGCTTCTACCTAATAAGATGCAATTATCATGCTAATATAGATGTTCTTACCCTCTCTCTCAAAAGGAAAGATAAAAAGATCCACAGTATCCATTTCTAGGTGGTAGTCATGGTATCCTTCTGTAGCAGTTTGATATGGTTTTGAATTCCAAAAATAGATATTGGATTATTCTTGTAATCTGATCTGTACCTGGGCATGATTGAGTTATGATTAGGACATTGAGTCCCCACCCCTTTATGGGTGAGGACTCACAGATAAAAGGCATGGCAAAGAACAGATTTGAGGATTTCTGATGTTGGTTGGAGTTTTGATGTTGGAGTTTGAAATTGAACACTTAAGCTGGAGCCCTGGGAAGTCAGCACGCAGAGGAAAGAGAAGTCAGCCCAAGGAAGAAAGAAACCTTGAACCCAGAGAAAAGCAAGCCCCAGGAATGTAGGACCCCAGGAAGCCTGAACCCTCACAGACATCAGCAGTCATCTTGCTCCGATAGACTTTGGTGAGGGAAGTAACTTATGCTTTATGCCTGGTATCTGTAAGCTTCTACCCCAAATAAACACCCTTTATAAAAACCAACCAATTTCTGGTATTTTGCATCAGCATCCCATTGGCTGGCTAATACAGAATTTGGTACCGAGGAGTTGGGAAGTGTTTTTGCAATCACTGAAATGTTGGGACCGTTTTATAAATGGGTAAGGGGTATTTTTTGGAGGAATTGTGAGATGCTTGGCAGAAAAGGCCTAGAACACTTTGAAGAGACTGTTGATAGAAGTATGGTTGCTAAAGAGACTTTTTATTATGCCTTAGAGGTAAATGATGAAACTATTATTGGAAACTGGAGGAAAGGTGATCTGTGTTTTAAAGTTGCAGAGAATTTAGAAAGATTAACTCCTGATTTTTTATGGAAGCAGAATTTGAAGATGGCAAACCTGGGCATTTAGCTGAAGAAATTTCTGAAGTAAACCTGGAAAATGCAGCTTGGCTTCTGCTTGCAGCTTATAGCAAAATGCTAGACAAGCAAGATAAGCTTAGAACTAAATTGTTGGGCACAAAGAAAACAGAACCTGATTCTGAAAATTCCAAGCCTATGAAAATCAGGCTCCCAGATGAAAGTGCCTAATTGGAGGACTTAACTAAACTTGGTACTTGTAAATCAGGAGGGAAGATGCAGTTATGTTGGAAAGACATGTGGAAAGTCTTACTGTCTCATCGCTTGGACCCCTGCTTCCTGCATGTTAAACTAACTAGGTTTTTGAGAGAGCTGTACAAACAAAACCACCGTTAGCCTGGAATTAAAAGGACACAGAAAGGAGAAATTGAAGGAGAAAGAGCTTTAAAAGAAAAACCATGAAAGCTGAGATCTGGAATTCGGACATCACCTTGGCCAAGAGAGGAACCCCACCATGTGTACAGAGAGGGTGAGTTTGCCCCAGCTCAACTGCTCTTCAACTAGAGGGTGGATGTTCCTGTCCCATGTTCTGGGAGTGTTTTGCTGCCCCAGGGTACAGAGAAGGCGGAGCACATTCCCCAAGGATGAGGGTGTTTAAGGTCAGCACCCCACAGGTCTGAGAGGGGTGGGCCTGTCCCCCAAAGGTTAGGGAAGGCCAGATGGTCGACTCATTGCTCTGAGAGAATTGAGCCTGCATGCCAAAGGTTAGGGGGAAGGTTGTCTTCACATCACTGTGCTGGGGGGTTAAGACTCTAACTCAAATATTGGGTAAGGTGTGGTAATCACCCCAATACTCTAGGAGGGAGAGGTCTGGAGCTTGGTCTGCACCTAGATGTTTCATGAGGATGGAACCAAGAAAATGACTATTGGGCAAGCCAGTGGAAAGGGTGGGTCCCCATATGGCCCCAAGGAGAAGAAACAGTATTCTTATGACTCTCAGACTTTAAAATCAAATGGAGGATGCCCTGCAGTTTTACTGAACTGTAAAGGACTGGTGACTCATGTTTCCCTCCCAATTTCTCCTTATTTTGTAATGAAAATATTTATCTTATGTCTGTCCATTCGTGTATTGGAAACAGATAAATTGTTTTCTAAGTTTCAGCACCCCTTTGGCTGACTAATACACTATCTATGAGCATTCTTAAATCTTCCTGTTTTGTCCATAATCCCACCAGAATATTCTGTTATCTTTGTTCTTGCCTCTCCTTCTAAATCCTGCCTTGGAGCTTAATTTAGCCATGACAAATTTAGAAAAGACTTGATTGGCCAACACAATGGTGTCTCAGACCCATTGGCTCTGTTTGCTTGCTCCAGTTGCCTGGAGGCCCCAACCTACTTTTGGACTCAGCCCAAGTTGCTGAAGCAGAAGACTCCCCTTGACCAAACTTTGTCTATCCTAGCAGAATATCACAATCTGAAAGAGTAAGTCTCCCACTACTATGTCCTAAAGACTTTTCCTAGGCCTTTGCCTTCTAAGTGTTACCAGTTTCTTTTGAAGTTAGCAAATCAAGCAGATCGTATTTATTACTTGCCTGGGCCCTGATACCTTTTGAGAGACTTGGACTGAATGATTTAACTACTCTGGCCTTTATTTTACTCATTTTTATAAAATGAGGAATTGTGCTTAGGTTTCATGTTATGAAAATATGAATCAGTCATTTAAAATGTGAGTGGAGGTGATTTTAGGTAACAGGAACTCAGGATACCTCTGTTCTGACTTTTGAAAAGCCAGTTTGACCATATCAAGTTCAACCACTATCTTCTTCAATTGCATATAATCCAGCCACATAAACGCAATCCTCTAAGGTTCTCAAGACGTTCAAAAAAGTTGAATAAAGAACAGAAAGTGTTGCAGAATTTGAGAGAGCTTCAGTTATTTGTGTATAGAGAGGCCAGGACTCAAGAATGATTTTGAGAAGGAAAAATGGTTTATTAATGGCCGGCCAGACTGGGGAACTTTCTGTTTCAATCCCGAGCCCCGAACAAGATTTTCAAATTTCTTTTATACAGAAAGGAAAGGCCAAATGGTCCCTTTGTTTCAGTTCTCAATAGGTTTGAATTAGCATATACATCTTCCACATCTTAGGTAAGCTTTTAGCATGGACTTCAGACATTCTGGATAAGCTTTTAGCATATTTGGTTTGCATTTCCCCTAAATACTTAAAGTTTATAGACCTTGCATTGTTAAACTGTTTCCTGGGACTGGAGTCGTTGCCATTGTCACTAAGGGCAGGACTGCAGCCTCTTACCATTCCACACCACAAGTTAGACAGCTTAGGTGATCTCCAAAGAGACAAAGAGCCTCCCACCCACAGCCCACATCAAAAGGAGAAGGTTATGCTGGGCATGAACTTGATTATTTGCCATCACACGATATAATATTCACCAACAATGCTGACCTCTTCAGCATACCTTCCTATTCCTTCAACTCAAGTTTGTAATTTGGTGATTTCTAGGAAAACCAAGTTCATGAACCATTGTTCTGATTTGACCTCTTCCTACTGTCCTGGACATGATGGTGATTTTATTGGCTTCATAGAATCTTAAGATTGGCCTTTCTAATACATAACAGAGAACTGGCAAAAAGACTGATATTTACATAATTTTTTTTCTATGGTACAAAATGGGGCTTTTGTTAGTAATGAGAAAATCAAATAACAACACTGATGCTTAATTGACTAGTAAACAAGGGAAACATACACTTGTATGAGAGAATTCTATTTTAAGCATCATTTCAAATACTTTTTGAAGGATAAGTAAATAATACAAATAATTCTGGACTTATTAAGAATTTGATTTGTACTCACTTGCTATTCTAATGTTAAAACCCATCTATGGAAAGAAAAACTGTAATCATAGAGTTCACTATTATGCAATTAAAAGCACAGTGTAAATAATTTGAAATACTATTCTGTTCAGAGTCCTAGAAATGATTATAGGTTTCTCCCTCAAAACAGTGACCATCTCAACTGCACGGTACCAAATATTAGTCAAAGTGCATTTATTATAGCTTTTTACCAACCCATGCGACTCTGATTTAAAGTCATGCATTCTAATGTGTTTTGACAAGTAAATTGCTTGCCTTTTTTCCATGATATCCAACCATATAAATAATGCATGCAAAGTAATAGCTAGAGCAATAATGTAAAAGTCAAGTAGGAAGACACATACAGCATGTTAATGACTAAGATGCTTTAGCCTTTGAAGAGGCAAGTCACAGTCCAAAGAAAGTCCATGTACCTGAGGCCGCGTATTTTTTCCACAACATGATTATGCTCAGAACACCACTTCTTTCTTTCTTCCCCATATCTCCCAAATTTAGAACCAAAGACTTTTTCTAATGAACTTACAAAATTCAGGACATTATTCTTTCATAAAATATTTGAATTTGCCTGGAATTGTTTCCTGAATATAACAGTATGGAACAGTATTCTAAATATAATAATCAAGGTAATTGTACAGGAGATAATTTTATCCTAAACCATACTATTTCCCCAATGAGTCTACCACAGGGCCCAATCCTTCTAGAGAGCACATGAAGCAAAATGAAAAAACATCAATAACCACATCTCTCTAACTCCTGCTGGGTAATTTTTGGTGCTCATTTTCCCTTCCTCATAGTCTCTACTTTTACCTTTAATAAAGATAACTTAAATCAAAAGAACACATGGACCAACACCCACTTGATATCGCCATCATTGCCAGCACTGTTGTACTAAAGGCAAATCAAACTTCCACATCTTCCTTTGTTAATCCCTGAGTTTGTGTAATATCCCTAGCCCAAAGAAAACAAATCATGCTACATGTGTCTAACAAACTGTTGTCTCTTAGTATTTATTAGTAGTTGAGGAGTCATGGATGCCAGAAACATTTGGTTCACCAAATACCCATGTGTTTCCCCATATTTCCCTGTATCTAAGCAGCTAAGCCAGCCATATGTTTCAGCAGAGTTTTGAGCAGTAGAGATGTGGTTCATTTCCAGAACAAATGCAGTTAGAGGCAGTGTGAAACCCTCCAGCTCTCCTCCCACTGTTACAGTATTCCCTGAAGTTATTTATTGAGATCACAGAAGCACAGTATGGAAATGGTCTGAATTATGAGTCACAGTTTGGAAAGGAGTTGCCTGCAAGCACCACTGGACCTACAGTGGATTGTTCGCAAGTGAGTTTTAAATGTTGATGAATCAAGTTGCTGAGTTAAAAGAGTTTGAAAAAAAAAAAAAAAGAGTTTGTCTGCCAATATCTGTAATTCAGATAATTCAGGTTAAGTTCGTCTTAACTGGCCCTATGTCTTAGTACATGTTAGTCATGTATTTTATATTTTATTTTTAAAGCAGCTCTACAATACACAAATGTTGCATCAAAAATAAAGGGAATTCCCATACACCCTACCCCTTTCCCCCACACACACTTTCCCCTATTAAAAACAACTTTCATTAATGTGGTACATTTGTAGCCAAAGCCATCCAACCCTTGCTTTCACAAGAGACACCAATGTGATTACAAATGATGATTCATTTGGGAACTTCTAAGCAATTCCATTTAAAGTTTCTGATCCATATTTTTATCCCTGCTACTAAAACTATCACAGCCATGATTGTGGCTTACTATATATTCTACTCTATCTAAAAGAATTCCTCAAAACAAAACTAGTAAGAATTTATTTGAAATATGAGGAAACTGATGCAGAAATTTTTAATGACTTAGCAAAGATCTCACATAAAGTTACAAATGGAATCATGCCTCCTGAGTCCTATTCTCTGAGTCCTATGCTCTGTCCAAAACTCCATTTATGTTTTCTATGCTTCCCAAAAGATATGCAACATTTCTTTTGACATTTTAGAAATATAATTTTCAGTCTTAACAAGAAAACTAAAGCAGAAAATATCAATAAACCTAGATAATATTAGCAATGAACAAAGCACTTTACTTACTAATAATTAGAATAGATTGAGCTATTAGGAAAGCAATACATTTTGATAACTTCTATATTTCTCAGCAACTAGAATACTCTTCTGATAAGTATCTAACTTTGATTCTTTTTCCTTATTTTTTCTAACATGGGTTATGTCTTATGAGATCCAGCTTATGAGACTACAGTTTCTCTCATTTGCACAGCATGCTATGCTATATTATATTATGGCACTAGCATAAATCTATCTGCAATCTGTTATTTTAATAACAACAAAAACATTAAGCAAATGAACTGAAATGGAATTACTATTTAAAATACTCAATTCACATATTTTTTGTTCATATTTTTATTACAATATCAGCTTGCCAGTGCTGTTCTCTAATCAGCTTTTTTAGCTTGTAATTATCAGTGTTTCTTTTTTAACTTTTTGCTTCTTTCCTTGCGACTTTTTTCTTTTTAGAGAAGATGAGGGCTTACGAATAATCATGCATAAAATACAAGATTCCCATACACGAATCCACCACCAACACTTTGTGTTGGTGTAGAATATTTGATACAACTGATGATAGCACATTTTTTAATTAAAAAATATATACTAAAATTATTATTAACTAAAGTCCCTGGTTTATCTTAGGGTTCACTGTACAGTATAGCTCTATGGATATTTTAAATTCTGTTACCATATAAACAATCTAACATTTCCCCTTTTATCATACTCAGATTCATATTTTACTGCTGTTAATTGTGATTACAATGTTGTGATACCGGCACCACCATCCATTACCAAAACATTTCCATCTTTCCAAATAGGAACCCAGTACATATTAAGCCCCAACTTCCCATTCCCTCTTCTCTTATCTTCTAGATTCTGACTTTATGAGTTTGTTTATTCTAATTCTTTCAAATAAGTGAGACCAAACAATATTTGTCCTTTTGAGTCTGGCTTATATCACTCAACATGATGTCTTTAAGTTTCATCCATATTGTTGCGTTTCTCAGGGCTCCATTCCTTTTTAGAGCTGAATAATAATCCATTGTATGTATATTCAGCATTTTATTTATCCATTCATCAGTTGATAAACACTTGGGTTGTTTCTATCATTTTGCAATTGTGAATGATGCCACAATGAACATTGGTGTGCAAATATCCATTTGAGTCTCTGTTTTCAATTCTTTGAGGTATATGCCTAGCAGTGGGATTGCTGGGTCACAAGGTAGTTGTATACTTAGCTTTCTGAGGAACCACCAAACTGTTTTGCATAGCAGCAGCACCATTTTATATTGCCACCAGCAATGAATGAATGTTCCTATTTCTGTGCATCCTTTCCATCACTTTTAATTTTCTATTTTTTACATAGCAGCCATTCTAACATGAAATGGTGTCTCACTGTGGTATTGATTTGCATTTTCCTGATGGTTAATGCTGTTGAACATCATTTCATGTACTTTCTGGGTGCTTATGTAGTTTCTTTGGACAGATGTCTATAAAGAGTGACACCTATGCACACTGTATTTCAGGGCCAATCTGACATAGATAGGTGTGGTACCCTAAAAATCTGAAGCAGGAACATTTTCTCTGTCTCACTAGCCCTGTAAGCAGAAGCATTTTCCAGTTTTAAATTAAGTCAAAGCAGCCTGGAGCAAAGAATAAAGCTGTTCTATGTGATTAAATTGAGCACTCAGGAAGGTGAGAATGTCTACTTCATAAGGATTAGAGAAACTATTTGAATTCCTGTAAATGAGGGGATTTCTAAGGCCACAGAAAAGCACAAGGCCAGGACAAGAGGCAGGCATATAAATGCCAGTATTATTGTATTGCATGTTTCTTTTGCTCATTTTTTAATTGGGTTGTTTGTCTTTTTATTATTAAATTGAAGGATTTTTTTAATATATTCCAGATATTAAGACTTTATTGGATATGTGGTTTCCAAATACTTTCTTCCATTGTTTAGGCTGTCATTTTACTTTCATGATAAAGTCCTTTGAAGCACAAAAGTTTTAAATTTTGATGAGGTGCCATTTATCTATTTTTTTTATTTTGTTGTTTGTGTTTTGGGTGCAGAGTCTAAGAAACCATTGCCTAACACAAGGTCTTGAAAATGTTTTACTGTATTTTCTTCTAGAAGCTTGATAATTCTAAATCTTATATTTAGGTCTTTGATCCATATTGAATTGTTTTTTGATAAGGTGTAGTGGTTTTCCCACTTTTTTTTTTTTCCCAAAAAGGAGATTCAGTTTTCTGAGCACTATTTGTTGAAGAGACTATCAATTTTTTCCCAATTGAGTGGTCATTACCTCTTTGTCAAATATCAGTTGGTAATAAATGTGAAGGTTGATTTCTGAGCTCTTAATTCACTTCCATTGGTCTATATGTCTGTCCCTGTGCCAGTAACATGCTGTTTTGATTACTGTGGCTTTGTAATAAGTTTTAAAATCAGAAAATGTGAGTCCTCCAACTTCATACTTCTTCAAGTTGGCTTTAGCCATTGCATATAAATTTGATGATTGGCTTTTTCCTTTCTGCAAATAAGGCTGTTGGGATTTGTATTGGGATTGCATTGAATCTATAAATTGCTTTAGATAGGATTGACATCATAAAAATATTTATTCTTCCAATCTATGAACATGGAATGTTCTTCTATATATTTAGGACTTTGATTTCTTTTAGCAATGTTTTGTAGGTTTCTGTGTGCAAGTCTTTTACACACACTTCTGATTGTTCATTGCTTGTATATAGAAACACTAGTGATTTTGGTGTATAGTTCTTGTATCCTGGTACTTTGTTGAATTCATTTATTAGCTTTAGGAGCTTTGTTGTGTATTTTCTAGGATTTTCTGTCTATACCATCATGTTATATAGGGAAATAGGGAAAGTTTTACTTCTTCCTTTCCAATTTGGATGCCTTTTATATTTTTTCTTGTCTAATTGCTCTGGCAAGAACTTAAAGTACAATGTTGAATAACAGTGGTGACAGTGGGCATCCTTGTATTGTTCCTGATCTTAAAGAGAAAACTTTCCAACTTTCACCATTGTGTAGAATATTAGCTGTGGGTTTTTTACTATATGCCCTTTATCACGTTGAGGAATTTTCCTTCTGTTCCTACAGTTCTAAGTGTTTTTATCAAGAAAGGGTGCTTACATGGAGCTGCCCTGGATGGTGCTTCAGAGGTAATCACCGGACATTGTAAATCCTCACAGGGCCTACATGATGGAATAGAGGAGAGTATGGGCCATGATGTGAACCAATGTATATGAGGTGCAGAGGTGCCCAAAGATGTACTTACCAAATCCAATGGATGTGTCATGATGATGGGAACGAGTGTTGTTGGGGGGGGGGAGGGGGGGGGTGGGGGGGTGGGGTTGAATGGGACCTCACATATATATTTTTAATGTAATATTATTACAAATTCAATAAAAAATAAAAAAATTAAAAAAAAAAAAAAAAAAAAAAAAAGAAAGGGTGCTGGATTTTGTCAAATGTCTTTTCTGCATCAGTTGAGATGATCATGTGCTTTTCATTTTCCTTCATTTTGTTAATGTTGTTTATTACATTTACTGGCTTTCTTATGTTGAACCAACTTTGCATGCCAGGGATAAATCCTACTTAATCATGATGTATAATTCTTTTAACGTACTGTTGTATTCAGTTTGTTAGTGTTTTGCTGAGGATTTTTGCAACTATATTCATAAGAAAAATTGTTCCATAGTTTTCTTTTGTTATGATATGTCTTTATCTCATTTTTGTATGAGTTTTGATGTTGGCCTCATAGAATGAGTTATGGAGTGTTCCCTACTCTTCAGTTTTTGAAAGAGATTGAGTAGAATTGGAGTCCGGTATTCTTGCATTGTTTCTTACAATTCCCCTGTGAAGCCATCTGGCCATGGGTTTTTCTTTGATGGGAGGTTTTGATCACTGATTCAATCTCTTTACAATTGGTTTGTTGAAATCTTTTATTTCTTCTTGAGTCAATGTAGGTAGTTTGTGTGTTTCTAAGAATTTGTTCATTTTATCTAGGTTACCTAAGTTATTAATTTTATCTTTGTGCAATTTAAACATTCATAGCATCATGTTTCTTCATACATAGCAGCCTATTTTTCTACATTTGGCCCTTTGAAAAACATTCAATAAATAAACCAGTGCTACCTTTTCAACAGTTTCCTAAGTGAATGGTATTGTCTTTGGACTCTTGCAAAATAAGTGAAATGTAAATATATCATATATATTGTATTAGTCTGGGTTTCATAGGGAAACAGAAGTGACAGAAGATATCTGTAAATATTAAGAGATTTATAAGATTGTCGCATGTGACTGTGGTGGTGCACAAGTCCAAATTCTGTAGGGCAGACTGCAAACCAGGAACTCTGATGAAAGTCCTCAATTAATTCCTTAGGAGGAAATAAAGGTGCAAATTCTGTCTCTTCTGACCCCTGAGACTACCACTCTCCTTTTAAGGCCTTCAACTGATTAAGATGTCTCTTAAGACTGAAGGCAATTTCCTCAGTTGATTGTACATGTAAACACCCATAGATGCAACCAACTTACCGATGATTAAAGTCCACAAAATGTCCTCACGGTAACAATTAGGCCAGTGCTTGTTTAACTAAACTACCGGGCACCGTTACTTGACCAAGTGGACACATGAGCTTAACCATCAAAGTAATCTAGTTTATCTGACTTAAAAATGAATACTATAAATGCTTCACTCATATAGACACCAAGACATATGATTATGCATTTTGTCATTGACAAACAACCTGATTCCAAACAAAGATAATGCATTTTATAGCAACCACCAAATACAGAATATATACTTTCTAGCGGCTCATGTTCTGACTTTGAAGTGACCATCATAGAATTTCACTGCATAAGACATTATGTTGAATAGTGAAAATAGAACGCTAAATACTTTCAAACAGGTTTTTGAGCAAATACCAACACAGGTGAGATATTACTTTTAAAAAAATTAGTATTATAAGAGATTTATTATATCAGACAACATTGGGCATTATAATAAAACTTTATGTACTGAATATCTTTTTTTTTTTTCAAAGATTTATTTTTGTTTATTTAATTCCCCTCCCCTCCCCCGGTTGTCTGTTTTCTGTGTCTTTTTGCTGCATCTTGTTTCTTTGTCCGCTTCTGTTGTCATCAGCGGCACGGGAAGTGTGGGCGGCACCATTCCTTGGCAGGCTGCTCCCTCCTTCGCGCTGGGTGGCTCTCCTTACAGGGAGCACTTCTTGCGCTTGGGGCTCCCCTACGCGGGGGACACCCCTGTGTGGCACGGCACTCCTTGTGCGCATCAGCACTGTGCATGGGCCAGCTCCACATGGGTCAAGGAGGCCCAGGGTTTGAACTGCGGACCTCCCATGTGGTAGACGGACGCCCTAACCACTGGGCCAAAGTCCGTTTCCCTACTGAATATCTTAACCTTTAGTTCATTCTTAATTTTTTATTATTCTTTGAAAATGCCATTATATGAAACTAATACATAGTCATCAGGAAAAAATAAAATAGAAATAAATGTATTATCCCACCTCAGATAACATTCTGATGTATATCACTCTGTATTTATTAAAATACATGATAAAATTTTATATTTTATCAAAATAAAGCTACATTTTTTATCTTATAATTTGAAAATGCCAACATCTTTAGTTCTTGAACAAACAAAGAGCTTACAATTTTGCTTTTAGCAAATAATGAAAAGTTGATTCAGTCTTAAATAAATCTCTGTTTATCTGCCTGATTATATCCCTAGGATAAATTTCTAATGTAGATGCTAGTGATCCAACTGATCACACACAGCTTTAAGAATTTAATATATATTGTCAAGTCCTGTAGTGATTTTGTACTAAGTCAACTTGACTGAGCTGACATTTTTCCTGGAAGAACTTTCACTGTGTGATTCTGGTTTAGAATTAGCCAAAAAAGAAATCCACATGAGATTTGGAAGACTTAAATGAAGACATTTCACTCTGATGGAAAGCATGGTGAGCTGTAGTAAGATATGTAGTAAAAAGAAACCCACATGAGATTTGGAAGGCATAAATGAAGACATTTCATTCTGATGGAGAACATGGTGAGATATAGTAAGAGGCAGTTGTCACTGATCTACATCACTCCACATCATGCTCCTTTTCCTGACTGCCAAACCAGCTGACCAACAATTCTAGGTCCTTCCTCAGACTCAGAGGCAATAGCGTTCCTTACACTTCTCCTCCAGCTCACTTCATAATCCTGTGCTAGCTTCCCAGATATTTCTGGAAGATCTGGATAGTCCACCCACATCAGTGTTTCAGGAAGGCTGACTAGGGACTTTTCTGTGATCTTGTGATTCCCATTTCAAGATCTTACTTTTCTATGTCCTCCAAAAAGTAGAAATGATTTGTTATAATAAAAAAAACCTAAACCACTGGCTTTGGGACCAGGCACTGTAGGTCCTGAAGGGTGGTGATAAGACTACTGTAGATTCAGGAATGCCCTGGAGGAAAGTTATTGAAGACTGAAGAAAGGTAACCGCTTTGGCCACACTGTTCCTTGCAACCATGGGAAGGAGAAAAGTGAACCGAATGGTCCTGGGGATCTGATGCAGGAGGTTTCCAGGAAGAATGTTGAAAGTGCCAACTAACTTTTTAGCTGTCTATGATAAAGTACAGGCAGAGAAAATGAACCAAAGAAAGAATTATTTGGGTTTCAACCAGAATTAGAGGAAATGTTTCCAACTCAGGTGTTCTTGGTTTGAAAATAAATTTGTTTCTCATTCCCAGCTTCCCTAACTGGCTTGAGATTCTCAAAGTTAGAATTATCCTGAGGCAAAGATCAAATTTCAGGATCTGCCAGGAAAATACAGACTCATTATCAAGGAAAAAAATCAAAGATGCTGCAATAAGTCCTTTGTTAATGCCTCAGAAAAATTAGATGTGAGACCTCCTAGCCTCTCTCCTGGACAAAAATGGCTCCTAGGAGTCTTATAGCCCAAAGAAGAGCCCTATCTTAAAGAGATTGGGAGATGTGATTTAAAAGAAAAAGCGAGTTCAAAATGAAAATTGGAGTCTGGGCCCCCAACACTCTATAGGCAGGAAGCAGGCTGAGAAAGTTGCTCAACTGCCAAAAGGGGCCATTTCCTTCACAAAAAGGAAAAATTATTCCAGTGATGAAGCCAAGAACTCAGACAACAGCACCAAAAGCTGATAAATTAAACTCTTGGAAGTAGAACCAGATCCTTATCAAGGAAAATTCTTTCATCACTAGCAGGTGAATTGACAGCCTATTCGTGGCAGATTTCGAAATTGTGTGAATCAGGGACTGTTACAGAGCAGTGACTACTACATGATACCCATTTCCACCCTTTATGAACAGCAATGCCTATTGAAGTTAACCTGTTTTTGACCCTGGAATATGTGTAGGATGTGTGAGTCACAGATAACTTGTCATTTCAGTTCACAGGTCTCTGCAACCAAGGAACGGCCTCCAGAGGAAGTACACCAGAGAAGCTGCAACTGAGAGATGCACAGGAGGAACAAAATATTTCTCCACACTCAAACCTGATCAAATGATGGGGTCCCCAACCTCAAGTCTGGGCTTGGGCTATAATGGAACAAGATATTTGAATGTAAGAGGAGTCTTTTGGTAAGAAGGTAAATTGTGATGGATTAAAGATGGCCTCAAATTTTTGTCATTGTGCCATCAAGAGGTGGAAGCTAGTTTTCCTTACCTGGAATCTGATCTGGCACAAATTACACTGTGAAAACTTCAATGATTAGCAGTTTATGCTTTTGTAACCTTGGAATCTTTACTCTGAGAAAGGCAAGAGCCCATAGGTGATCTTCTTGGTGTAGTGGCTTCAAAATATGTTTGATCTATAGTTCTGAGGTATATTTTAAGTGGGTAATCAAATTTCTTTGTGACCTACCCTTGCCTTTAGGAAACTTCTAAAGATTTGTCAGTGCCCTCACCAGGTACCACCCCACATTTTAAGGAAGACAAATTAGTTACAAGTCAACATTCAGTGCCTTGCATTGGTTTCAACCCATTATAACTAAGGGAAATCTGTTAATGTTGATGGAAAGTTGCCTTTTTTCCAGTGTTGAAAAATCTTTTCCTATTTATGACGAATTTGCTAGAGTAATTATCTTCCTCCTGTCATCCAGTCCTGAGTTTTGTTTAATATATGCAAAAATTAAAATAAAGAAATAAAGGAGTCAAATATGATGCTGATAAATATCATTAGAAGTTATGATAAATTAACCAATCTATTTCCATTTTCTTTACAAATACAATGTTTTACGTACATATTTATGTAATTTGACTTCTATCTGTTTTCATCTTTTGACTGGTCTCACACTTCTGGTCATTCACCATTCAATCTATATTTTGAATTACAGCTCAAATCTCTAAATATATACAATGGTTTTGAAATTCTATAGAATAAATTTGCTCTGGTGATCAAATTCTTCTTTGGTGATCTCTTTCAATCTATTCTTCATCCAAATAGAAATACTAATTCATATTCTATGCATTAACACCTTGATGCTTTCTGCTATACTGTGCCTTCCAACTAAAAGTCCCTTCTCCCTACTCGCAAGTGTTCCAATCCTATACAACTCAAATGTTTATTTCTCACAAAAATTTTTTGAAGATTTGGATGCCTTTTTCCCTTCTTTCACTACCTTAAAGGTGTTCCCCTCTTGAAGAATGTCTCACTTTCAGCTACCTTTTAGCACACAGTCATGTTATAAAAACTATAGGTATTTGGCTACTCTGGGTCTCTTTCCCTTCCAAAAAAATTTTGTAGTTAATTTTTCCAGTTAAGTAAAAAATGCTGTGGTGATTTTTATTGGGATTACATTAAATCTATAGATAAGTTTTGATAGGATAGACATCTTAATGATATTTAGTCTTCCTATCCATAAACAGGGAATATTCTTCCATTTGTTTAAGTCTTCTTTGACTTCCTTTAACAGTGTTGTGTAGTTTTCTGTGTATAAGTCTTTTACATCTTTAATTAAATTTATTCCTAGGTTTTTAATTTTTTAATTTATTATTGTAAATGGTATTTTTTTCTTGATTCCCTCCTTGGATTGCTCATTATTGGTGTACAGAAATGCTACTGATTTTTGCACATTGATCTTAAAACCTGCAACTTTACTGAGCTCATTTACAAGTTCTGGAAGCTTTGTTGTAGATTTCTCAGGGCTTTCTATGTATATCATGTCATCTGCAAATAATGAAATTTTGAATTCTTTCTTTCCAATTTGGATGACTGTTGTATCTGTTTCCTGCCTCTGCTTGAGCAAGTACTTCTAATACAATGTTAAAGAGGAGTGGAGATAGTGGGTATCCTTGTCTCATTCCTGATTTTAGAGGGAAGGATTTTAGGATTTCACCATTGTAAATGATGTTAGCTGTGGGTTTTCCATATATACCCTTGATCATGTTCAGAAAGTTTCCATCTATACCTATCTTTTGCAGTGCTTTTATCAGGAAAGGGTGCTGTATTTTGTCAAATGCTTTTTCTGCGTCTATGATGATGTGATTTTTTTCTTTTGCTCTGTTCATGTGGTGTGTTACATTGATTGATTTTCTTGTGTTGGACCATCCTTGCATACCAGGGATGAAACCCACTTGGTCGTGGTGTATAATTTGTTTGATGCGTTGTTAAAGCCATGTTAAATTTCACCAAAAGTTTATAAAAGTGTATCGTCTAACACGTAAACCATAATGTGAATCATAATGTAACCAACATTTTAGAAAAGTGCAGTCTAAAATATAAACCATAATGTGAACCACAATGGAACCATGGTCAGTAGCTCTGTTTCAATATCTGTACATCAGTTGTAGCAAATATAACATCCACATGTAAAAAGACCATTGCTGGGGAAGGGGGAAAAGGGTTTGATGTTGGATATGTGGGAGTCCCCTATACTGTATATGTGACTTTACTGTGATCTAAAATTTTTATAAGACAAAATTAAAGATTAACAAAAGAAGGATGTAGACACTAATGAAGGAATGCAAGAGATTACCTTGCCACTGTACATACAGGGCAATGACAGGGGAGGAGCACTGTTATGGGGTGTCATTGATTGGGGATGCATGGGTGGGGGTTCTCCAGGGCTCATATATAGGGTATATAGATATGTTTAGATATTCGTTGGGTATTGTCAGAGTGGATAGAGTTACACATGACAACTGAGGAAGTGCTGAATTCCCATCTGGGGGAGCTCTGTCACATTCTCCAGTGGAAGAGCAACAATCCCAAGTGCAAGGGCAAAGACCAGGGAGTATCACTGACATGGAGATTGTGGCCAAGGGTGTTGCTGAGTTCAGGGAGAGGGAGGAAGAGGTGTGATATGGGGCATTTTCAGGACTTGGAGTTGTCCTGACTGATATTTCAGGGACAGTTGCAGGACATTGTATATCCTGCCATAACCCACTGGATGGTCTGGGGGAGAGTGTGAACTACAGTGTAAAGTATGGTCCATGCAGTGTGGCAGTGCTCCAGGGTGTATTCAACAAATGCAGAGAATGTGCCTTACTGATTAAAGGTAGTTGATGTGGGAGGAGTCGGGGTGGGGTGGGGAGTGAGCGATATGGAAACCTTTTATGGTTTTTATATTTTATTTTATTATTATTTTTTAAAAAATGCATGACAAAGAATCTTTACTTTTAAATGATTCCCAGTACATTAAGCAATAACATATAATAAGTCTTGAATTCTATCTAGTAATTTTTATTAAAAGAAACTAAAAGCAGCCCAGTTATTCTAGTACCCATTGTTCTAACTCTTAGCCAGAAAGGACTACTTTAGGGTTGGCTGTTGCTCCACACATGTTACAAATGACTATTTACTACTTTTTCATAGATAAAGCCCCGACCTTTAAGAAAGCCTTAAGGAAATAAAATATTTAATACCTTTCTTTCTTTAAATGTGGTTTTTGGTACTAGATCTAAGAAAGAAAAAGTCAGTATTGCCACATATGTAGCTTGAGCTAAATGGCAAAGGAAAACAGAAAACATATACCTATTAAATTTATAAGAAACAGGAGATAAAAATATGAAATTCTTTGGATAAGCTCTAAGTCTGTACAAAGAAGCTAGGTTTGTTACTCTCCAAAAAGTGAAAGGACCTACTACATAGTATACGGAAATAAGTTAATGCCTTTCCCCAAGAATATAACTCCAGCATTGCTAAAGCTTCATATTCCATGAAGGCATCTAAAATGCCCATCCGTGGAACAAGCACTCCTTTTCCCCTATCTATTTATGCGGTAGTTTTCATGGATTTCTGGTCGAATGTCACAAACAAAGGCCAAGAGGTTATCCAGAACTTCATCCCCGTTTTGCTGCAAACAGGTCTGGTGGATGATCATCTTCTCCTGGGTCTCCTTCTCCATTTCAGTGTGGCAGCTGTTGTGGGATCTTCCTTGGTCTTGAACTCCTTCTCCCTCTGCATGCAGTACTGTTCAATTTCAGCCTGAGCTTCTTCTTCGGCCTGCTTCAGACTCGGGTTCTTTCGCTTGTGAGCCTCGGACACCTCCGCAGTGCACTTCTCTGCTTGCAGGAGCTGCTGGATGCCCTGCAACAGAGAAGCCATGGCAGCAGGGACTCTCCAGGCCGAGGCCAACGGCCTTAAAGGGCTCGTGAGGCCCCTCGGGTCTGCTGACCCAGCCACTCAAAAGCCGAGTCTGCACTCTGAGCCTCATCTTATATTTTTTATTTTTTTGTCTTTATTCATTTTTTTAATATTACATTAAAAAAATATGAGGTCCCCATATGTCCCCCACCCCCCTCGCCCCACTCCTCCCCTTATAGCAACATTCTCCTCCATCATCATGACACATTCATTGCATTTGGTGAATACATCTCTGAGCATCGTTACACCTCATGGTCAATGGTCCACATCATAGCCCACACTCTCCCACTTTCCATCCAGTGGGCCATGGGAGGACATACACTGTCCAGTAATTGTCCCTGCAACACCACCCAGGACAACTCCAAGTCCCAAAAATGCCTCCACATCTCATCTCTTCCTCCCATTCCCCATACCCAGCAGCCACCATGGCCACTTTCTCCACACCAATGCCACATTTTCTTCTATTACTAATCACAATATTGCATGAAAATAATATCAGTAAGTCCACTCTAATCCATATTCTATTCTTCCACCCTGTGGACCTTGGATTGGTTGTGTCCACTCCACATCTATATCAAGAGGGGGCTGAGATTCCACATGGATAATGGATGCAGTCCTCCTGCTTTCAGTTGTAGGCACTTGGCTCCATGGTGTGGTGGTTGACCTTCTTAAACTCAATGTTAGCTGAGTGGGTAAGTCCAATAAACTGAAGTGTTGGAGCTGAAGTCTGTTGAGGCTCAGGGCCTGGCTATCATATGGTCAGTCTAGAGATTCAGATCCCCTGGGTATATATTAAACCCCGGCACCAAATACAATTCTGGTAAAGTAACGGGAAAGGCTTATGAAAAAAGATCACATCTGAGTCCAGCTCCATCACACAGAAACACAAACTCCAAGGAAGGGCGAACTGACATGGCACTGAACTCCCTCTGCCATGACCATAGAACCTGTGGGTCTCTGTAGCCCTCAGAAGAACCAATACCCAGGGTTGTATCTACTTTATCTGTCTCTGGGACTCTGCTGAGGTGTGCATAAGGGCGACCCCTCTGATAACCTCCTGGGTCTTTTTTGGAGACTCATAGCCATATAAACTCATTTGTCCTTTCCATTTCCCCCTTGATTCAGGTCAAAAAGCATTTTTAACTCCTGTTATTATATGTAGACTGAGATATTCTGCTGCTCTGAGCTGAACCTTTTATTCAGGGTTCTTTTCTAGTTACATCATCAACTGGTACTTGGTAGTAGTCCCTCAGTGCCAGGGAAGCTCATCCCCAAGAGTCATGTCCCATGCTGGGGGCAAGGCAACGCATTTACATGCTGAGTTTGGCTTCGAGACTGGCCACATTTGAGCAACACGGAGGCTCTCAAGAGGTAACTCTTAGGCACACTGCAGGTCTAGGCCTCATTCTTATATCAGGTGCACAGGCTCACAAGCATAGTCATTAGTGTCAAGGGCTCATTGTTGAACCTTCATTCTTTTTTGGTCTTTGCCATTGCACTTGGGGGATTGTTGCTGTTCCCTTAGGGACTGTGATAGAGCTCCCCTGGCTAGGAACTCAGCACTCCCTCAGTTGTTGTTTTTAATTGTTTCCACTATGAAAATATCCAAACATTTTTACGTACCCTGAATATATGCCCTGTAGAACTCCCTGCCAACCATGTGTCCCCTGTCAATAACATCCCACACCAGTATTCCTCCGCTGCCATTGTTGAACCTCTCTGTGATCCAAAACTTCCTGAAAAGTGAAGCCCAATATATTGCCAGGTTCCCTTAATAGTAAAATGGAATATAGCGATGAGTTTAAAGGTTAGAAATAGTTGTGTTTTTTAATGAAACATTTTATGTGATCTATTTATCTTAAAAAAAGACAATAATTTTTTTAAAAAAAACTATAGGTATTAATACTTTATTTACTTGACAGCTGAAGTTCTGATGATAATACTTTCCTCAACACCACTTACACACGTACACATACATATGTATATGTATGTGTGTGTATTCATTACTGAGAGAATCACTGAATATATGCATTGGTGATTGTGTATGTGGATGGATGATCATTACAGAAAATGTATTTATTATATATAGACATATATATATATAAATATATGACAATGACAAGATAGATTTATATGTGTCTACAATTTATTAGTTGTAGAACTATGATAATATTTTTAAAGATTTATTTTTATTTATTTCTCTCCTCTTCCCCCTCTCCCCCCCGCCACCAGTTGTCTGTTCTCTGTGTCCATGTCCATTCGCTGCATGTTCTTTATTATTTTTTTTTTTTTGTCCACTTCTGTTGTTGTCAGTGGCATGGGAATCTGTGTCTCTTTTAGTTGCATCATATTGCTGCATCAGTTCTCCGTGTGTGTGGCCCCATTCCTGGGCAGGCTGAAGTTTCTTTCGCGCTGGGCGGCTCTCCTTACAGGGTGTGCTCCTTGTGTGTGGGGCTCCCCTACGCGGGAGACACCCCTGCGTGGCAGGGCACTCCTTGCGCACATCAGCACTGCGCATGGGCCAGCGCCACACGGGTCAAGGAAGCCCAGGGTTTGAACCACAGACCTGCCATGTGGTAGGCGAATGCCCTAACCACTGGGCCAAGTCCATTTCCCTATGATAATTTTTAAAAGAAGTATAATACCACAATATTGCTATATTTAAACTGTATTATTTACAGAGTTAAGTATTATTCATGTAGCTAATAGGATCATCCGTGTTGGGTACTACCAATACACAAAATTGCATTATAAGGCAGACTATAAATTTTAGACATAAATTAAGATTTTCTGATAAAATATGAGATATGTAATTTTCTATGTATGATACATTTAATAATTTAGCAGATAATTCTTAATGAGAAGGATGAGGTTGAAGATCATTGAAAAGCTCATGATGACAAACAGTAAGGTTGAAAATCGGATTGGACTTAATTGTTTGTTAACAGAGTATTATCCTTTAACAATAATTTCATTTCCACCTTCTTTTTAGCTCTGAGGACATAAATTAATTCCATTGTACTTGGTTATTCATTTAATCAACAACCCTTTTTTTAGGAGTTACTGGGGAATGAACCTAGGACCTTGTACATGAAAAGCAGGTGCTCAACCACTGAGCTATATCTGCTCCTCAATGAGAGTTGTTTTATATTTATTTTTTCATTTGTTTTTTTCTTTTTAGGAAGTTTGTGGGATCAAACCCAGGACCTCATACATGGGAAGCAGGCCCTCAACCACTTGAACTACATCCACTCCACAACAGTCCATTTTTAAGCTCCTTCTACGCTTCAGGCTGTGTGCTAGACTCTAAGGATAAAAAGTTGAATGTATTTCCAAATATATTTTAGTTACATATAGGCACAAGTATAAATCTAGACTAAAAGACTTATAAAGTAGGGACACATAATGCTGAAGAATAAAATAATTTTCAAGTACCTATCAAAATTCAACATAAAAATTTTGTAACTCATTTTTAACAATACTCTATTTTTGAAATGTATATTCCAGTGCTTTGGAACAGTTATCACACCTCCTACACATCTGGCATGAACAAGTGGTTTGAAATGAGTGGCAGTGTACACTCATACAAATAGAGGCCCCCATGTTTTATTTTTAAAATTTGCAACTGTAATTTACAATGACACTATTTTAATTTTGACATCTTAATACTGTCTCCATAGGTTTGCTTTGACAATGTTTTGTTGTGTTTTGACATTGGTTGTAGTTTTATCACAAAAGCTCAGAATTTTAATTTTTTGTTTCACATCAGAAACACAATGGAACTCAATTTAGACTTTGTCTGCTTTTGGGATAGAAGTACTCTGACATTTGACTAATAAATTCTGCTTCATTGAGATAAATGGAAATCACATATTACCCTAATGTCTATTTCATTTTGCTTTGTTTTGTTTCATTGTAGATGTAACCAAAAATTAAGGATGAATAAAATGATATTGAAACATAAGATTTTACTTCGTGTTTTAGGTTTTACCCAGTGAGCTCTCAGAAGGTGAAACTAGGTGAATAATATCTTTATTTTTCCAAAGATGTGTGAATGAACCCTAAAATTGAACCAAAGGACATTGTTCTGTTTTCAAAATTATCCTGTGCATAAAATACAGTATTAGAAATTGACTTAGTCTTGGAGTCAGAGATGCTCAGGTATACTGTTCAGTCATCAGTCTTAAAATCAAGTCACATGAAGAAATTCCTTCACTATATATTTATGTGGCAGTTTGAGATTATTTATGAATTCCAAAAAGAGAAATTATGTTTGTAAACCGGTCTGTTCCTCTGGTCATGATACCCTTTGATTTTATTAGATTCATCTGAGATGTCTTTGATTAAATTATATTAAGATTAGAGATTTGATTCAACCATGTCAGTAGGATGTAACTTAGATTAGTCCCTGCCCCTTGGTGGGTTATATAAGTAAACACTCACTTAAGAAGATACACAGAAAAAGATACAGAAGAAGAGAGAATTTATTTAGTTTTGATCCTGGAGCCCCAGAGAGAGATGAGCCATATGACTGATAGTTTACAGCTAGAGTCTATGAAGAGAACAGAGCATGTGAGCAGCCCTGGGAGATGAGCCCTATGCTACCCTACAGCTGAGATTAAAAGAAGCTGGGCCCACTGGAGCCTTAAGAGGGGAAGGTAGGAGAGACCAGGTAGAGATGCCTGCCATCTTGCTTCAACATGTGGCAACTGACTTTGGTGAGAAATCAACCTTGAGTTGGACTCATTAGGGCCTTGTAACTGTGAACTTTTACCCCAAATAAATACCCTTTATAAAATTCAACAGATTTCTGGTACTCTGCATCAGCACCCATTTGGCTAATATGTATTTATTTTATTGACCGATTAGATTACAGTCTCTTAAGATTTAAAGAGTCCTTAAGAGTAAATGACTAACTCTTTGTTTAATAATGACTATCACAATGTTTAAATCCCTTCTATAAGAGCTTTTCATTTCTACTTAACTGTTCAAGGGCTCCCATCTTATCTTTAGATATGCTTATAGGTATTTAAAAAGTTTTCCTCATATGATTTTATACTTGTTGAACACAGATTATTGTACAGCATTGGAACCATGCAAATAATATGCACTGGTATCTTAAAAAACAATTTATATGAGACATCTGTCCTAGAATCCCATGCTTTCTATTATCCAGGCAAAATAATCCATATTTTTCAATTCTAAGTGGGATATGTGTATTCATGTATGTATACATTTGTGTGCATGTATGTGCTCATGCTTGTGTGAGAATTTGAAGATTTTTTTAGGAATCCCAGAAAAAATCATGGTCTTGCAGTTAATCCATTCCTATGGAAATGGAACATTTTGGTTGGACTGAATTCAGTTGGGAGCCCTTAATTGGAGTACTTCGGTGAGTTGTGACCCAGGGTTGGTGGCAGCCCTCTTGCTGGAGTCCTATGTAAATGGGAGAAACATGCAGAGGCATGCAGGAAAGAGAGCTGCCATTTTTACCCTGCCATGTGAGAGGACTCCAGGATCGCTTGCAGTCCAGAGGTTGAAAGAGAGAAAGAGTCCCAAAGACCAAGAGACAGGCCATATCCCTGATCACCCATAGCTGAGTTCATGGAGATAGTAAGCCTGGAGAAGAAGGCAGGGATCGGCTGCCATTTTTTCTTGTACCGTGGCAGGAGCATAGGATAGCCAGCAGCCGACCTTTGGTGAGATAGCATCTCTTGATAATTCCTTGATGGGGACATTTTCACAGCCTCAAAACTATAAGCTTCTACCTGATAAACTCTTTTTATGAAAGCCATCCATTTCTGTTGTTTTGAATTGGCAACCTTTAGCAAACTAAAACAGTGTACACGTGTACACATGGCATGGTTTCCTTGCTATACTTAAAGATCGTATATGTCTATCTTATTTATGTAGTCATATTTAATATTTTAAATATCTAATATTATAGTGGCTTTTATCTGTAAACATATTACTGTTGTATTCAGCTCACTGCATTAGATTGTCAAATTTTTTTGAATACTTAGTCTGCTACCCAGTATTATTCCTCTAAATATAATATTACCACTGTTAAAGGAAAAAGACTGTCTGTTCTTCAAGCAAATATTTGAAACATTCTTGAAGAGGGAAGGACCCAGAATGGTGACTTTGCAACATTACTCTATGTGTCTGGATCCAAACGAACATTAACCTTCACTTGCTGCATAATTTTTCAGTCTGTTGTTAAGTTACTTAATAAAATTTCATACAACCTGGGTTTCCTTACTTTAAATCTTCTCAAATCTTTTTTCCCCAATCTTCTGAATAATTAGCTTTTTTTACATCTTTGACTTATATTATTGAATGTCTTTACATGCACACACACACACAAAGTTAGAAACATCTTAAAAATTGTCATCCCTCTAAGCAGGAGATTGTGGGTGAGTTCTAGGGATCACGGACGAAACAAGCTCAATATGTTCAAGTAAGACACACTGATATTAAATTATCAGTTACTCTTCCTTCTGAACACATACATTACCACTGTACTTTTTAACATGGGATAAATGTTGTCCTAAAGATGCATTTAATTTTCTTTTCTTTTTAAAGTTTTAATAATGAAAGTAATACATATGTACATTCTCACTAGAAAAAAGCCAAACAAATGAAAATATAAAGGAGATAATGTGAAAATTTCCCTTCACCTCCAAATCTCACTCTTCATTCTCCGGAAGTGATCACTTCTAAATGATTTGTTTCCTTATCTTTTTTATGCCTTCACATCTTTATATGTATATACACAATCATCTAATATTATATATACATGGATTTTAAAGCATGCTTATGCCATTCTTTCTTGGTTATCAGTGTAGTTGTTATTTTATGACTTGAAAATAAGACTTTTGTTACTTCAAAGGATTTTTTGCCAGCCAGGAGGTGGAAGTGTGTTTGCAAAGTCAACCATTAAGGTAAAATCCACAATGCTATTTTTAAAATACACTTCAGTCTTCCCTGGGTAAGTATAGATTATCATGTATTTGTTTTATAAAGCAATATTCTCCACTGCATATCACTAATTTCTTAATGGCAAGAGTATATCTAGGAGTTTTCTTGAACTAGATTACTGTTTGTGTACATGTGTGTGGATGGACATTTTTTACCATCTGCTTAAATAATAATCATTGGTTTTCTGCTAATCAGTGATGGACCATTTACATGTTTTTTCAAAACATTTATTGAGCATCTACTCTGAAGCAGAGAGAGTACTAATCATGTGTTTTGAGGAAGCAATATTTCTCACACCAAAAAATATATATATTATGACCACTTCAATTGTTCCTAGTTGGAAAATACCAATATGTAAAGGCACCCTAAAAAGTATTGCTTCTCAATAAAGATTATACACACATATGTTGCTCAAGATGGGCAAATTTTAAAAATAAGCCTTTATAGAGCATTTAAACATATGTTTTTTTTCCCTCTGTTTCAAGAATAAATACTAATATTTAGGCTGCTAGCCAAATATATTTTTAAATAAAACAATTGACCTGCAAAATTGGCTCCAAACCATAAATCAGTCTGATAATTAAAGAAAATCCTAGAATAAGGCTTTCAAGATATTGATCTGTCTGTGGATTCAACTGGGAAGTTCAAACCTTCACTTTACCCATCACAAAAGAGGTCAGGTTAGACCATCACTTGGGACAGCCCAATAGAGTTATGAAAGGGCACGAAAAAAGACAGAAGTAACAAAATTCTAGGTGTTGATAAAGTGGTCATTTCACCAAGCAGGTGATTTTAAGAACTCCTCTGCACAATGTTCTTAGAAGAATGATATCAGTTTTCCACTTTTTTGAGCTGCCAGTTTGAAGCAAAGATATTTTATTACTGAGCTAAATGTTCTAGTAGTTTACTTGAGCTGCACATTTTTTCATTATCCATGTTTCTAATTCAGTTGTTTTATTTTTCAAACGGAATATCCTACATGCCTGTTCAGGTAACAGGATTTTGTATTTATAACTTTCTGAAATAAACAGAAAACAATATATTTGGCATGGTAATTTGGGACTACTTTATGTTCCCAAGATAACCACTGCAATATCGCTTACTCCACATTTTATTCTATAATGAGATGTTTGCTGCTTTCTCATCAAGAGGTGGGGAAAAATTACCTCCCCTCCTCTGGAGTATGGACAGAGTTTTTCATTCAGTAGAGTACAGCATAAGTAATGACATGCGACCTTTGAGGAGGAGTCACCAGAAGCAATGAGGCTTCTGCCTTAGCCATAGGAATACTTGTGTTAGGAGACCTGAGCCACCATGTAAGAAGTTTGAACACTTTGAGGCCACTACAATGCGAGCAAACCAAGTCACATAGAAGAGCCCCATGTAAACAGCCTGATTAATAGACACTGCCTTTGAATCATTCCAGCCCAGTTGCCAGATATGGAAGTGGAACAGAAAATTGAGATGAGTTCAGACCCCTTAAAACTAAAACAGATGACATTAGCTTTGAGAACAGGTGGCAGACAGAAGCTTGAAGACTTGTTAATGAAAGCTTAGAGGATCTCATGAAGAATATTAGTGAATGGAAACTTAAAATACTAAAAGGGTGTTGATCTTGTGCCCTGAAACTTTGCAGAATTCATTTATTAACTCTTAGGAGCTTTGTTGTGGATATTTCATGATTTTCTGTATATAAAATCATGTCATCTGCAAATAGGGAAATCTTTACTTCTTCCTTTCCAATTTGGATAATGTTGATTTCCTGTTCTTGCCTGATTTCTGTCAAGCCACATAACAGGAGAAAATATTTGAAAACCACACATCCAATTAAGGTTTAATGTCCAGAATATTAAAAGAAATACTTGAACTTAACAATAAGAAGACAAACAACATCAATTAAAAATTGGGCAAAAGACGTTAATAGACATAGATCCAAAGAAGATAAACAAAAGACCAGAAAGCACATGAAAAGTTGCTCAACATCATTAGCCATCAGGGAAATGCAAATCAAAACACAGTGAGATACTGCTTCACACCCATTAGAAATGTTGCTATTAAAATAAACAACAACAACCAGAAAATAATAAGTATTGGAGAGGATGAATAGAAATAGGAATCGTCATTCATTGTTGGTGGCAATGTAAAATGGTAGAGCCACTGTGGAAAACAGTTTGGCAGTTCCTCAGAAAACTAAGCATAGAATTACCACATGACCTAGAAATCCCACTACTAGATATATATCCAAAAGATTTGAAAGCAGAAGCAGGGACTCAAGCAGATATCTGCACATGGCATTATTCACAATTGCCAAAAGGTAGAAGCAACCCACATGTCCATTGACAAATGAATGGATGAATAAAATGTGGTATATACATACAGTGGAATATGATTCAACTATAAGAAGTCGATGAAGTCCAATATATGTAAAAAAATGATAGACATTGAAGATATTTTGTTGAGTTAAATAAACCATACACAAAAGGACAAGTATCATATGATCTCACTCATCTGAAATAATTAGAGTCAAAATCTAGACTATAAGTTGCCAGGAGACAGGCTGGACATAGGGAATGAAAAGTTACGGCATAAAATGTACAGGTTACTATTTGGAATGGTGGAAATATTTTGGTAATGAATGGTGTTATTGGTAGCACAACATTGTGAACATAACTAACAACACTGAAATATATAAATGTATACATATCTGAATGTGATTAAAAAGGGGAATGTTAGATTGTATATATAGTAACAAAATAAAAACTTTAAGAGAATCTATGGAAATGCACATTGAATCCTAATTTAAGTCATGGACTATAGTTAAAAATATAACTATAAATATATGCTATCATTAATTGCCACATATGCAAAGTATTAATAATAGGATGGTATATGGAAATCCTTTATTTTGTGCATGATTTTTCTGTAAACCCAAAACTTCCCTAACAAAGAAAAAAGTACTGCAAGGAAGATGTCAGTAAGAATTTAAAGGAAAGTGAGAATAATGTTATTGAAACTTGGAGAAAAAGTGACTCATGTTATATAGTGGTGAAAAATTGATAACAGTGTCATCTGTGTTCAAAAGGAAAAATAACACTCTGATCTAGCTAAGGAAAACCTGGGTAGAGTGTCGAAGGTTCTGCCTTCCTTATGTGTATGGCAAAATGCAAGAGAGATGAGCTAAAGATTAATCTAGTCAGTTTCCAGACAGAATTTTCTAGAAATATGAGCCAGGACAGTTTGAGATTATTTTATGAATCCTAAAAAGAGAAAGATTATGTTTTTAAGCTAATCTCTTCTTCTGGGTGTGGTACCCTTTGCATTAAATTCAACTGTGGTGTCTTTGATTAAATTATTTGTTAAAATTAGGACTTTTTTGATTCAGCCACTTCAGTAAGGCATAACTCAGGTTGAGTTCCTGCCCTCTTGATGGGTCTGATATAAATGGACACTCACACAGACAGACACAAGACATATGAGAGGAGAGAGCTTTGTCATTTTTGATCCTGTCATGAGACAGAAAGGAGAAGATTCAAATAGGTAAAACCCTGGAGAGAGATGAGCCATTTGCCTGATAGTTTGTAACTGGCCTTGGGAAGAGGACAGAACAGCTGAGACTGATACAGAAGGCCCAGAAAAAAACAGGCCCTATGCCAGTAGAGAGAACACTGGAATCCTGGAGGGAAGGAGAGACCAGGCAGAAATTAGCAACCATCTTGCTTCAGCATGAGGCAATGGATTTTGGTGAGAAAACAACCTTGAATTGAACTTTTTATAACTGTAAGCTTTCACCCCAAATAAATACCCTTTATAAAAGCCAAAAGATTTCTGGTTCTTTCCAACAGTACCACCTTGGTGGACTGATACACTAATCTATTCCTATGGGTGTAATACCTTTTGATTGCATGAAATTGGGTTGAGGGTCCTTTGATTTTAATAACATCTATTTAAGGCTTTTGATTGGCCTGTGTCAATGAGGCACGATTCCTGTTGAGTCTTTGCCCTCTTACATGTCTGATAAAGATGGTGACATACACAGAGAGACACACACAGACACTGGAAAAGGAAGCTGTTGTATTTGATCCTGCCATGTGAGAGAGGTTTTGCCCACAGCTGAGTCACAAAGAGAGAAGTCCCTGAGAAACTCAAAGCCTAAGGTCCAGAGAAAGAAAAGAGGCCCAGCAAGAGACAAGCTGTATGCCAGGTTTGCCCACAGCTGTGGAAAAGTAGAACCCTCAGCAGAGATCAGCTGTCATCTTGTTTTGCCATGAGATAGCTGGTTTGGGGGAGAAAGTACCTCTTATCATGCTCTAGTCTGGACTTCTCACAGAATTGGAACTGTAAGCCTTTACTCCAAATAAATCCTTTCATAAAAACCAAACCATTTCTGGTACTTTGCATCAGCAACCCTTTGGCAAACTAAATCACTCTGTCTCAAAATAAAATTATTTCTGCCCCCAGTCTCTCCCTCAAAAAGAGAAAAGCCTCACAACAAAGATCAAACCCATGTATCCTTAGGGAAATATGGCCTCCAAGTTAAGACAAAGTGAAGTGTTTGACTGTATATCCAATTAAGACCTAGGAAAGAGTTAAGTTGTTACCTCATAGACCTTTTCAAAAAAGACAAAAGACTTCCAAAGATATTGAGAGAATGGTTCTCAGATCCTCTCCGTTAAAACATAGGTCTTATAAGCATTTTGAGAGTATTTTCCCTTGGTATCATCATGGGTGCCCAGGGTAGAGAAGGACTGTGTTAGAGTTATGGTCCTGGCTTTTGTCTAAAGGAGTGAATCCTAATGCTATTCTAAGAGACACAAAGATTTAGAGAAATATGCCAGGAGAAGCAATGTAGCCTGGTGTATTGGTTTGCCAGACCTGCTACAGGTCTGAACACCACACAATGGTTTGGCTTTAAACTCTAAGAATTTATTAGCTCACAGTTTGGAAGCTAGATGTCCAAAACCAAGATGACATTCAGGCCATGCTTTCTCCAAGTGTAGAATGGTGTTAGCCCATGGCATGTGGCATGCTCTCTCTCTCCTCTCTGGCTTCTTTTGAGTTCTGGCTTCTACTGATTGACTGCATCCAAATTTCCTCTCTTTATAAGGTCTCCATCATAGAGATTAAGACACAGATCCCCATTCAGTTTGGCTACATCTTAACTGATAATAACATCTTCAAAAGATCCTATCTACTAACAGGTTCATACCCACAGGAACATGAGTTAAGATGTGAACATGTCTTCCATGGGGGACATGATGCCTACACCTGGATTAAAAGGAACAGAGAAAGTAAAAACTAAGAAATGAATGGCCCTGACCAGGACCCTAACCTTGTTATAGGCAGGAAGCAACTATGAAGGCTACTCATTACAAACAAGGGCCATTTCTTAGGAAAATGAAGGATAATTCAGAATTCAATCTGTGAACATATCATGGTAATTTGAACCACTAACTCTTGGGGTTATTTTTATACAATATCAACTAGAATGGCAATTTAAGCTTTTGATGATGACGTTTTAATAAATGGGTCTAAGTGGCTTCTCTCTCCAGCTCTACTTTTTAGGTTAAACACCCTTATACAAAGAAGACGATGCAAGACAGGTGTATACAACCTTCCTCTGATCCTGAAGGCTCCTAGATATGAAGAAGGAATATGTGTAGTAGTAATCTAGTCCACTTATAAATAGGTCTAATATTTATAAGTGTCATACATGTAGTACATTTAGGAAAGCTTCAGGAAGAAAATGTAAAAAAACACTAGGCTTTTTTTTTTTTAAGATTTATTTATTTATTTATTTCTCTCCCCTTCCCCACCCTCACCCCCTGCCCTGGTTGTCTATTCTCTGTGTCTATTTGCTGCGTCTTCTTCTTTGTCCTCTTCTGTTGTTGTCAGCAGCACGGGAATCTGTGTTTCTTTTTGTTGTGTCATCTTGTTGTGTCAGCTCTCCGTGTGGGCAGTGCCATTCCTAGGCAGGCTGCACTTTCTTTCACACTGGGTGGCTCTCCTTATGGAGTGTACTCCTTGCACATGGGGCTCCCTATGCGGGGGACACCCCTGCATGGCACGGCACTCCTTGCGCATATCAGCACTGCGCTTGGGCCAGCTCCACACAGGTCAAGGAGGCCCAGGGTTTATTTACATACATAGCACACTACTGACATTTCAAATATTTTTAATGAATAAATGAGGAAAGTTATTTTTTGAAAAGAATGATCATAATATTAGTCAAATCAAACTAAGGAAAGTCTCTTCAGGACCTGTAAAATGCAATTTGTATGGAAAAAAAGTAATTTTTAATGTAAACATGAACTTCAGTTTTCCTTAAATTTTATGTTTTAAAATATCTTTCATGTCTTGAAGTGTACTTTATTTTTATTATGAAGTTTTGGAAATAGATGTGTATGCCCTTCTTACCTTGACATTATGTAATATCTACATATCTATGGACATATATAATATCTTCCACACCTAAGGCAAAACTCAGATGTGAAAAAAACTCACTAAATGTTGATGGCAGCCAGCCTCAATCCAGGCTTTTGATGAGCTTATCTATTTTTATGTCCAGAAGAAATGTGCAAATAATAACTCAGTATTGTAATAGTTTAACATGACAATGCAATTATCCAGAGGTACAATTCAACACAAGTCTATATTGTTATCTATTTTTGTAAAATCACTCAGAAAACTTGACAGCTAGAATTATTGAGGGAAGTTGTGATAAGTAGAATAATAATTCTTCAACATTAGGCATTTTGGCATTGGTTTTGATATGTGCACCTGCCAACAATTACTTTTCAGCCCAGAGAAAATCCTGCCACTCTAATTATAAGATCTATGCTTAGAGAGGGCTGTTTGCCATCCCTTTGTAGCCTATCAGACCAAACTGTTCCCAACTCTACACACTAAAGTTCATGAAAGTATTTTAATTATAGGTTATACTAGAATCAATACTTTGCAAAGCATCACCCATAGTAGGTGCTCAAGAAAATGTTATTGACTTATTCAGCTGCATTTTTGTCTACTGTGCTCCTCTTCTGCTTAATTTGCTCAGTTTACTATAATGAGTAAATTAACAGTTGAATACAAAACAGTTCAGTTTTGTCATAAAATCCTTGCCTGGAGTTTCAGAATTTATTTCATTCTCAGTTTCAGCATCTCTCTTCACCCTCTACTGAGAGACTCACAACTGTCAACTGAGGAATAAATTCTTCTGTCATGGCACAAGTCTTTTCCCAGGTCAGTAGTGATATAAGTAGTCCTTTTTACATTAAACAGCTAATCTTAATGGAGTCATGATTTTAGATACTGTTTTAGTTTCCCAGGTGCTGAAACAGATACCAACAATGAATTGGCTAAACACAGAGGAATTTATCAGTTCATGGTTTCAAAAGCTATAAGGCTTGCTTTCTCTTGGATTCAATATCTTCTGATTGGCAAGCAGACTTAAGGATTACATAGATTTTGCATCACATGGTAGTGCAAATGGTGTCATCTTCTCCTTTCTTTTCCAGGTGTGTTGACTTCCAGCTTCTGGCTGCTCTGCATGGCTTTACTCTCTGTGGCTTTTTCAATAGCCTCCAGTAATAGGATTAAAACCCATCACTTCATTTGGGTCACACCTTAACTAAAGTAATCTCATCAAAAGTTCCTACTTAAAATGAGTTCGCACCCATAAAAATGGATTAAGATTAAGAATAGGTTTTTCTGGGGTGCATTGCTCCAAGTCTTCACAGATGTGAGGCAAGGTCTTCTTGCATGGTGGAATGGAGTAAGTTGCTACAACAGTACATCATGGGAACAGTTTAAGGGCACACCAGAAACTTTCAGCAAATGATATTTTGACTTGTGTAATATAAAGAGTGTGGAAATTTCAAATAATCTCCTTGACACTTACAGAGTACAAAGAGTCCAAAAGAGCAGGGGAAGAAGCTCTATCATGGCCCGACCCAATGTCGTCAGAAACGGCATGTCATTGGGGTCAGTGGATGGGAGAAGAGATACAATGCTATGCTGTCTGAGTGCAGTTTTTATCCACCTCAGGGGTAAGAGGTTCTGCCGCTGAGAATTCCTGTTATACATATCTGGGACTGCTTGTTCCTGGTTTCCACATTTAAGGTTTTTCCAAGCCTTTACTTTAAACTTATTAGCTCCCCAAGGCTGTGGAATGGCACAAAATAGAAAAGAGGGTGGAAGTAGCAGAAGGCCAGAAGCTGATCACTTAGTGTGTGCTTGTGATTCTGCTAGAGAAGGAATTTGGGGTAGGTGAGGGCTCAGCAGTGACCACTTACAGGTGTCTATGATTTCCCTAAGAGTTGGTGGTACATATTTTCTTTCTAGTAAATATGTCCTTCCTTCTTTTAATGGTCACATTGTTGATTTTCCAAACCCATCTTCCATAAAAGTCACAGAATTTATTTGTTAGAATTTACTGGAAAGGAAAATTTACTATTAACAGTAACAGACTAGTTTCTACCATTTATGCACACTAAATCTGAGACTATTACAGAGATGTAGAGAGGGACTAATAACCTTTAACAAAGGACATCATAGAAGTCTTCAAAACGCAGTATAGGGTTCAAGCAATTAAATTCTCAATATCTAACATACTTTATAAATTTTGATTTTAAATTATTTTTTATCAATATAGCAAATATTCAGTGAATTTCAATAATCCATAGGCACTATCTGAATCCATAAGTCAACTTTGCACCAAAATGGGCTTGAATTCAATTTTCTTTAATTCTTTATTCTTTGAAAAGAATGTCAGGTTCCCTAACAGCAGACATTTCTGCTAAAAGAGTACCTGACACATAGTAGAGGCTAAAGTGAGAGGCTTGGAGAACAGTGTAGAATTGAAGATTATTAGGAAGGGTAAATTAAAGGGTAAAAAGACTGACAAGAGTACAAAATGACAACAGAAAGCCAAAAGACAAAATGGATAAAGTAAGCAATGCCTTTTACAGTAATAACATTGGACATTAATGACTTGAACTTCCCAATCAAAAGACATAGACTGAGAGAATGGATTTAAAAAATATGAGTCATCTATATGTTGTCTATAAGAGACCCACCTCAGGCATAAGGACATAGCCAGGTTAAAAGTGAAAAGTTGGAGAAAGATATTCCATGCGAATAGTAACAAAAAAAAAGCTGGAGTAGCAATACTAATATCAAAAAAAAATAGATTTTAAATGCATGGTCCTCTTTATTGATGAAGAAAAGACATGATATAAGGAATGAAGAAGGTCATTATAATGAATAAAAAGGGGCAATTCACCAAGAAGAAATAACTATACTAAATATTTATACATCTAACCTGAGCCCCAATATACATGCCAAAGCTGAAGGGAGAAATAGATGTCTGTATTTTAATAATTGTAGATTTCAATACTCCACTCTCGGTATTGGATAGAACATCTGGACATAGGATAAATAAAGAAATGGAGACCTTGAATAATATGGTAAATGAATGAGTTCTGACAGACATCTATAGAGCACTGCACCCCAAAACAGCAGGATATAAATTCTGTTCAAGTGCTCATGGATCCCCCTCCAAGGTAGACCATGTGTTGGGTCATAAGACCAGTTTCAATAAATTTAAAAAGATTGGAATTATACAGAACACTTTCTCTGGTCATAATGGAATTAGGTAGGTTGGAAATTAAAAAAATGGATGGAAAGAGGGAAAAATCATGAATATATGGAGATTAAAACACACACTCAAAGAATCAATAGGCCAAGGAAGAAATTACAAGAGAATTCAGCAAATATCTTGAGATGAATGAAAATGAGAATACAACATATCAAAACCTGTGAGACACTGAAAGGGAAATGTATAGTCCTCAATGCTTACATTAAAAAAGAAACAGCTAAAATTGAAAATGTAGTTGCATACCTGGAGGAACAAGAAAAAGAAGAGAGACAATTATGCCCAAACCAAGCCTATAGAAAGTACTAGTAAAGAGCAGAGCAGAAATAAATGAAATCTAGATCACCAACAACAATTAAAAAAAAAAATACAGAGAATCAACAAAACCAATAGTTGGTTCTTTGAGAAGACCAACAAAATCAAGAAACCCTGAGCTAGACTGACAAATAAAAAAGAGAGAAAATGCAAATAAAATCAGAAATGAGAAAGAGGACATTACCACTGATCCTACAGAAATAAGAGAGATCATAAGAGGACTATGAACAACTGTATGCCATAAAGCTAGATGATGTAGATGAGATTGACAAATTCTTAGAAACACAAGAGCCGCATATCCTAAAGAGGACCTCAACAAATCAATCAAAAGTGAAGATATTAAATCAGTCATCAAAAACCTCCCAAAGACAAAACAGGTCCAGATGTCTGCATAGGAGAATTCTACCAATCATTCAAGAACAATCTAATTCCAATCTTGCCCAAACTCTTCTGAAGATTTGAACAGGAAAGAATGCTAGCAAACTCATTCTATTGAGGCCAGCAAACTCATTCTAATACCAAAATCAGATAGAAATACCATGAAAAAATAAAATTACAGACTAAGATTTCTAATGAATATATTTTCAAAGATCCTCAAAAAAAAAAAAAAAAACACTTGCAAACCATATCCAAAAATATATTAAAAGAATTACACATCAAGATCAATTGGGTGTTACCCCAAATATGCAAGGTTGGTTTAACACAAGAAAATTAGTTAGTGTAATAAACCACGTTGATAAATTGAAGAAGAAAAATCACATGATCCTCTCAATTGGTACAGAAAAGGCATTTAACAAAATACAGTACCCTTCTTGATAAAAACACTTCAAAAGATAGGAATAGAAGGATGCTTTCTCAATATGGTAAAGTGCATATATGAAAAAACTACAGTTAGTATTATACTCAATGGTGAAAGACTGAAAGCTTTGCCATTGAAATCAAGAACAAGACAAGGATACCCACTCTCATCATTATTATTCAATATTGTGCTAGAAGTTCTAACTAGATCAATTAGGCTAGATAAAGAAATAAAAGGCACCCACATAGGAGAGGAAGAAGTAAAACTTCCATTATTCACTGATGATATGATCCTATATCTAGAAAATCCTTAAACATCTACAACAAACCTCCTAGAATTAATAGATGAGTTCAGCACAGTGGCAGGATACAAGATTAATATACAAAAATCAGTAGTTTTTTTCTATACACTACTGATGTACAATCTGAGGAGGAAATCAGAAAAATTACATTTACAATAGTGACTAAAACAATCAAACATTTAGGAATAAATTTAACCAAGGGCAAAAAGGACCTATATTCAGAAAACTACAAAACATTGCTAAAAGAAACCAAGCAAGACTAAAATAAATGGAAGGACATTCTGTGTTCATGGATTGCAAGACTAAATATCATAACATGTCAATTCTACCCAAACTGATTTAAAGATACAATGCAATCTCAATAAAAATAATAGCAGCCTTTTTTGCAGAAATGGAAAAGCCAATAATAAATTTATTTGGAAGCCTAAGGATCCCTTAATAGCCAAAAATGCAGATCTTACAGTGATGAAAAGCAAAATGTCAAAAAATTTTTATTTCATATTTTTGTTATTTATTATTCCAAATTTTTAAATTTTTGTACTTTCTTAGCTATTTTTAGAACTATCATTATTATTTCATTTTCTTATTAATTGTAATTGATTATTTGGTTGGTTTCGCCTTTGAATAAGTTTTGGATCACAGAAGGGTTACACCTGTGGCAGGGGAGGATCATTGGTGCCGGCTATCAGTGATAAGGGATGCATGAGAGGAGGCTCATCTTGGGCATACCTATAAGGCATATAACTGTGTTCAGTTGTTCATGGAGCATTGTCATGGTGGGTGCAGGTTTATACAAGAACCTAAAGAATATCAAATTCCCATTCTGGGGAGTTCTGCCACATTTTCTAATAGGACAGCAAGAATCCCCCAAGTTCAGGCGCAGTGACTACTGAAGTAGGATGGACCATTGATGGACCCTTGGTAATGATGACTCTACTCATGAACCTTTACTTTTTTTTGTGGGGGGGGATATTTTTAAAAAATTTATTGAAATATATCACTCATATATAAACAATAAGTATAATAGTTGTGAACTTACAAAACAAACATATGTAACATCAAACAAACATATATAACATCTCACCCTACCACCAATAACTTGCATTGCTTTTAAACCTATTTAACTAGTGATTAAAGAGCATTGTCAAAATATTACTACTAAACAAAGTAGTTTTCCCTTAACCAATCCAATTGTTAACTTTATATCATTTATATATGAACATACATAAACAATTAAATGTATAGTAAAAGATGTGATCTTACAAAGCAAACTTGCATAACATCATACAGGGATCCCATAAATCAACCCTCCACTGACACCTTGCATTGTCATGAGATGTTTGTTACAAACTATGAAAGAACACTAAGAACACTGTCAAAATCTTACTACTAATCATAGTCCTTATATTTGGTGTGTTTTTCCCAAAACCCACCTTATTATTATTTTAAAAATATATTTTTATGATAGAAGTTGTAAACTTATAAAACAATCATGCACATGTGCAGAATTCCCACACAACACCTCTCCATTTGCCACAGATAAAATAATATCATCTGGTTGTTACGATGTCCATAGAGTACATTTAAATCACATTTTCCATACTGCCTCAGATCAGCACAGTACGTCTTTTGCATAGGTGCAAGTATATTACATTATTACTACTAACCACAGTCCATAGGTCACTCCAGCTGTATTTTTCCCATGCTTCTCCACATTCCCATCACCCTACAGTAGTGATATACATTTGTTCAAGCTAACAAAGGACACTCTTGCCTCTGTACCATCAACCACAATTCTCACACACCTCTTGGTTTACTGTGCTATCCAGTTCCTAGATTATTCTCAAGCATCTGTCAATTGGCATAACTAGACTACCATTTTCAGTCACATCCTCATTTATAAACTAGCTGTTACTCACTGTGTGTTATCATCCAGTGAATACATTTACACAATTTTACAGTAAAGCTAATTAAAACTTCTACATACATTAAACATCAGTAGTCCACTCAGTCCTTCTCTTATCTCCTTTAAGAATCTACCACCTACACTAGGTCTTGAAGATATTTTCCAATAGTTTCTTCTAGAAGTTTTATGTTTTTTCCTTTTATTTTTAGTTTTTTGACCCATTTTGAGTTAACTTTTGGATAAGGTATGAGATAGGGGTTCTCTTTCCTTCTTTCAGCTATGGATGTCCAATTTTTTCAGCATCATTTGTTGAATGGATTCTTTTGCCTGAGCTGTGTGAGTTTGACAGCCTAGTCAACAATCACTTGCCCATACATGTGAGGTCTGTTTCTGAACCATAAATTTGGTTCCATTGGTCTATTGTGTCTGCTTTCAGGCCAGTACCATGTTGTTTTTACCACTACAGGGAGGAATTATGATTTAAAGTCTGGAGATGAGGGTTCACTTTTCCTTTTATGATGTTTCTGGCTATTCAGGGCTCCTTGTCCTTCCAAATAAATTTAATTATTGTGTTTTCAATTTTTTCTTTAATGCTGATGGAATTTTTATTGGTATTTCATTAAATTTGTATATCAATTTGAGTAGAATTGATGTCTTAATAATACTTAGTCTTCCAATCCATTAGCATGGAATATTCTTCCAGTCATTAAGAGCTTTTTAAATTTGTTTTAACATTGAGCTGCAGTTTTCTGAATACAAGTGCTCTACATCATTGGTTAAGTTTATTCCTGGTTATTTGAGTTTTATCTGTCATATCTTATTTTCACCTCTTTTTTGACAATTTTAATTACTTTTATTGATATAATCTTCATTTCCAGACTCTCTTCCAGGCTCCTCTCTCCTGTCTTTTCCTTTCAGGCTTTAGCACACCCTTTAGTATTTCCTGAAAATCTGGTCTCCTGCTTAGAAATTCTCTCAGTTTCTGTTTATCAACGAATGTTATAATTTTGTCCTCATTTTTGAAAGACAGTTTTGCTGGATATAAGATTCTTGGCTGGAAGTTTTTCTCTTGTAGTATCTTAAATATATCAGACCACTGTCTTCTTGCCTCCATGGGTTCTGGTGAGAAATCAGGACTTATTCTTCTTGGATATCCCTTATATGTTATACATTGCTTTTCTCTTGCTGCTCTCAGAATTCTCTCTTTGTCTTTGGCCTTTGACATTCTGATGAGTATGTGTCTTGGAGTTGGTCTACTTGAATTTTTTTCAGATGGGAATACATTGGGCTTCTTGGACAGGGATATCTATGTCCTTCAATAGGGTTGGGAAATTTTCTACCATTATTTCTTTAAATATTCCTTCTGCCGCTTTTCCCTACTCTTCTCTTTCTGGGACACCCATGACATGCATGTTTGCATGCCTTTTGCTGTCATTTAGTTCCCTGAGATCTTGTTCAATTTTTTCCATTCTTTTCTTCATTTGTTATTTTGTATGTTCAATTTCAGAGGCCATTTCTTCAAGTTCACCAATCCTTTCTTCCGTCTCCTCAAATCTGCTATTATATGATGCCAATTTTTAAAAATTTCATTGATTGCACCTTTCATTTCCATAAGATCTGCTATTTTTCTATGTATGCTTTCAAATTCTTCTATGTGTTCATCCAATGTCTTTCTAATACCCTTAATCTCTTTAGCCATCTCATTGGATTTATTAAGGAGATTTGTTTGAACATCTGTAATTAGTTTTCTCAACTTTATGTCATCTGGAGGCTTATCCTGTTCCTTTAACAGGGCCATAGCTTCCTATTTCTTGGCATGGATTATAATTTTTTGTTGGTGCCTTCACATCTGACTTACTAGAGTATTTATTCTGGGCGCAGTTTTTCTCTTTAGTTTAGGGCTTCCTATCATTTCTCCCTTGCTTATTGTGCAGTAAGAGCCAAGCATGAAGTTAGTGCTGTAAGCTGTGGAGGCTCAAACTGCCTTCATTGCACCAGGGACCAATGAAACTTCTTCCAACTTTCTCCTTTGCCAGAGGTACACACAGTGTCACAGCTCTGTGGGAATAATCCACATGCAGGCCGAGACTGTAGTTGCTCAGAGATTGATGAAGCTTCACATCCCTTTCTCCCCTGCCTGGAGCAGGGATGAAGCTGCAGGTGTGGGCAGCAATCTGTGCAGTGCAGGTCCGAGAAGACTGCAGTTGCCCTGGTAGACTTCTGATTTTCAGTCTATGCCAGTCAAAGTTACCTGCAGTTACCTATATAGGCTGGTGCAGGGTTCCTCAGCCTCCTCCATGCAGAGGTGGGGCTGAAGCCTAGGTGGGCTGCAGGCTGAACTGCATGAAAGAAACTGGTTCCTGTGGACACTAAGAGTTTCAATCAGCCCTGCTTCCCGTCAGGCTGGGGGCAGAGTGAGAATGGTGGCTACTGGCCTCTTTCTGACTTGGGCTGGTTCTCACCCCAGCTGTTCCCAGGGTTATCTCTTAGCCAGCCAAGTCTACCAATCAGTAGCCAAAATCAGCAGCCAACTATCTTCTCCTCCCCTGTTTCTGGGAAATGGAGCTTCCAATTCCCATCATAGAGAAGCTACTCAGGCAGCTCATGCCACCAAAGTAGGATAATCACTGGCCTCCACGGCTTGGCTAGTAATTCCTGGAGAGACTGGCACAGGTCCCCACAGCTTCCTCCCTGCTAGTGGTGGCACTGGGGCCTAGGCTAAACCTGCAATATGATTCAGATGGGAAGAAGCCAGTCTCCACCAGCACTGGGATTTTCAGTCCACCCCATATCCCCTCATGCCAGGTGTGGAGTTAAGATGGCAGCTCCTGGCCTCTTTCTGACTTGGACAGGCTCAAGCTTTAGCTATTCTCAGAATTATACTGTAGCCTGATGAATTTCCTCATCAATAACTGAAATTGGTGCCCAACCGTCTCTTCCTCCCCTGTTTTGGGGAAGTGGAGCTTTCAATTCCAGCCACAGAACAGCTCCTGAGGTGGCTTGTGCCTCTAGTGGAGGACGGGCCCCAGCTTCCATGGCATGGAGCACTCTACTTATGAGTCTTCTCTGCAGATGGGCCGTCTCCTCCTTCCACTCTTTCAAAGATGTTGCAGGATGTCTTCTGGTCTCCTGGAGCCCCCAAACAGGTGCTTCAGCTAGCTCCAGAGAGCTCTGGGTGTTTGCTTACTGCCCTGTAGCAGGAGTTGACTCTAGAACCTCCTTACTCTGCCCCCATTTTGCTGGTAATCCTGAACCTTTACTTTGGAAATTGAATATTAACCTAGTATTATAGTGCCTAAGGGTTACCTCCTGAGAACACTCTTGTTGCTCATATGTGTTCTCTCTCTAAGCCAAACTCAGCATATAAATGCATTATATCCCCCTGGCATGGGAAATGACTCCCAGGGATGTGCCTCCCTGAGGGATTACTACCGCACTAGCTAGCAATGCAACTGGAAAAGACCTTAACCAAGTGGGGGAAAGGATAAAGGCAAATGAGTTTATATGACTAAGAGACTTCAAAGTGAGTCAGGATGTCATTCCAGAGGTTATGCTTATGTATGTCTCAGCAGAATCTCATTGACTGCCAAAGTAAATATTGCCTCAAATAGCAAGACTCCTGAGAGCTCTGGAGACATCTAGACACTATAGGCAGGGCAGACAGCTCAGAAATTTGATGCCCTGCCATTGGACCCTACTTGGGAATTTATGATCCCCACTGTGACAGTGTTGGACTCAGTTGTGGTTTCCCTACACATGGTTCTTTTGCCCCTTCTATTTGAACCAGTTGTTAGTACTAGATTCAAATGAAGTTATGAGATAGCCTGAAACAGAAAGAACCTTGAAAACATCTTGTTTAGTGAAATAAGCAAGATGCATAAGAACAAAAATTTTATATTACTTACAAGAGATGACTAGAAATAACAAATTTATGAAATAGAAAGCAGATTAAAAGTTATCTGGCGATACAGTGAATGTTCCTGGCAAGCACCTCTATTCTATGTAACACATACATCTTTTCCCACAACAATTATAGCCTCTCACCCCTACCAGCTTTGGTACCATCTTGATGAATCTCATTCTGCCTTTTCTCAACCTCCAAACCCCAGAATCTCAGTCTTTTTTCACCCTCTGCAGTCTAGACACTAATTCTATGTGGCTCCTTTCATTGCTTTCTCTGACTCCTTTTTTTTTCCTTGCCATCTCACTGTGCCCTTTGACATTGATCATCAGGAAATCCTCCATAAACTCAACCTCTTCAGTGTATACAATCTTTAAATTCACCTGAGGTCGTTGCTTCCCTGAACGTCTCAAGTGAGGGCCATTTTCTTTTCTACATCCTTTAAACATTGTGCATGGAGGGGAGATGGTGGGTGGTCTTTACTCCATGCGCCACCTTCAGACAATTTTCTCTCCTTCCCACCTCAATCTCTCTAGCTTTAAATCTCAGGTCATCAAATTATACCAGTAAATGTGTTTCCTATTGTAATCATCATCATACTTTGCTGTTGTGATCAGTGTATTATTTTGGATATCTCCAGAAGTATACCCTAAAATAAATATTTGAGTTTATTTGTGAAATGTAGTAACCAAGAGTGATGAGTAAGGAAGACAGTAAATAAAAGGTACGATATAAACTTTACCACTGTGCTAGATGGGAGCTTTTATCCAAGGGGAATCTTCTGGAAACCCTATGAAACTATATCACCTTGGTGGTTGTTATAAACTAACTCCAGTTAGTCATCTTAAGGGCTGCTGGGGGAGCAAAGGAGGGATGTGGTAAGGTGGATAAAGGTGAATGTATATGTGTGTAGGCAGGCAGGGATATGGTTTCCTGGCAATTCTCTGATGTTGGATCTGGGATGGCTTAGTCCTAAGCAATAAATCCTCAAAGATGTGCAAATACTTACTCTTCTCCAGTGGTTGCTTTGTTGTGACAGCAAAAAAATCCCTGTATTTTATGCTCACTTCCATTGTTCCAACCATCTGCTCTTTCTCCAGAACTCATTGTCCCCAATCTTATAATTTTTATTTTTCAAACCTCTAACCTACTTAGTCAAACCATGCACCATTCATTACTTATGAGTCCATGTATGTTCTTACTTCAGAATACTTTACCCACCACCTAAAATCAATGACCAAGAATGCTATTCAAAGCTCTACACATGTCAAGGATTTCCTCTCATTTTTGCCTTTCAGGGTCACCTCTGACCAAGACTATGTTTTAGCAGCAATTCATGTCTGGCTTCTATAAACATATGTCTGTGATGGATTGAACTGTGTCCACCAAAATGATATGTTCAAGTCCTTACCCCCAGACCCATATATGAGACCGTATTTGAAAATAGGGTATTCAAAGACATTTTTAGTAAAGATGAAGCCCAACTTTATTATGGTGGGTCTTAACCCAATATGACTAGTGTCCTTATAAGGAGAGGAAATTTGGACAAAGTCAGTAGAAGAGAGACACAGAAAGAGACACTGTGTATCAGAGACAGAAATTGAGTTATGCTGCCACATTCCAAGAAATGGATTCCTGGCTACCCCATGACACTGCAAGTTTCAGAGGAAACACAGCCCTGTTTCACCTTGAATTGTGAGATATGAATTTCAGTTGTTTAAACCAACTAGTCTGTGGACTATTTTACAGCAGCCCTGGGAAACTAAGAAAATGTTTGCACCATGATTTAAAAGAGAAAAAAATAATTTAGGAAGATAGTTTTGATAAGGCGACAAATTTGCAAATACAAAGATTAATTAAGGATCTTTCAAACAGCTAAAGAGAAAAATGATCCCCTGTAAGTCTTACTGATTTCTTTCATGAATTTCAAAGTAAAAAATTCATGTGCCGAATATTCTATAACTTCTTAATAAATGATATCATTATCTGTACTCATTTTTGGGGATAGCAAAATGATGAAGGGAGCTAAAATAAATGTTACCTTACTTCTAAAGCTAAGTACTCTTGATTATTTTAATAAATGCAAATTGCATCTTTAAAACTCAAAGTATATAATAACCTGAGCATACAAGTAAGAATTGGATTTATTAATTATATTAAAATTTATTCAATTAATTAAAGCCAACTATTCAAATTATAAAACTGAAAATAAAACTTCCATTAGAAAATTGAGGGTGGCATTGCCATAAAGGGATATTTAGTTACATTTAAGTTTATTTATTAAGACATTGGTGTGTACAGATTCTTTCATAAAATGTTTCCTGTGACTTTTTTTTATAAACTGATCCAAATCAGTTAATAATGGAATAACTCATAGGAATTTGTGTTGGTCTTCATTTTAAGTTTTTATATTGGTCAGAACTGAAATAGGAAGTGTCTTAGTTGCCATAGCTGCTGTGACAAATACCACACAATAGGTTGGCTTAAATAACATTTTTCATCTCACTGTTTTGAAGGCTAGAAGTGCAAAATCAAGATGTCAACAAAGCATGCTTTCTCTAGGAGTATGTAGTGTTCTGGCAATGGCAGTCCTCTGTCACATGGTGATTTCCCTCTTCTCTCTGGCTTCTTCTGACCTCTAGATTCTACTGTTTTCTGCTACCTAATGACTGAGTCCAAATTTCCTCCATAAGGTCCCTAGTAAAATGGATTAAGGCCCACTCTGATTCAATTCGGTGTCATTGAATGGGATTTTGAAGAATTTATTCTTGATTGAATAATAATAGGAAAGAAAACTCAACATAACTCAGTGGAGAATCTACGCTGGTGATTCAGACTCCAAGTAACATATAGTTCTTTCTCTGGAAGTTGTGCTTCTAGAATCATGCTGGAGCCCCTTTCTGAAGTGGAGTATTTTGGCAATTCTTGGACAAACTGGTTGCATGATTTGTGGAAATGTACATGTGACCTGGACAGAGCTGAATCAATAAGATCTGTAACTCCGTCAGTTTTGCTGAAAGCCGATTTGAAGTGACTCAGCACTATGCCTGAAAAAACAACTCAGCCTAACTGGTTTAGTGACATTACCCTATCCTCAGTAGATCCCACCAATAGAATATTCAGAGGAGGTTCCTGGATGGTGCAATATGTCATTAATTTGCCAGGGCTTCAGCCTGTAAGTCAGCAATAAGAGCATCAGATTCCATAGAAAACAGCCACTCCTGAAGGTTATTGTTTACAGAGTCATCCTTGAGTTCCTAAAAGTTAAGAGTCCCAATTTAGAGCCGTGTCCAATTTAAATTACTCTCTGCATTCAAATGGGACAGAAAGAACATGGAATTTCTTTCATTTTCAGGCCCTACTTAGACTTCAGTAAGATGTGGTGCTGGTTCATATAAAAATATGATGGTTGTACTTTCTCTAAATGGCATAGAGAGTAAATACATTTATAATTATAGAAACTATTAAGAGATTCAATCTACCAGGATTAATAGGCTAAGCCATATATATATTTCCATATATTAAATTTGAAAGTGAATTACTTTTTAAATAATGATACCTGCAGATATGTTTATCAGCCCCTTATATTTCTACCATTTCATTTAAAATAAGTGTGAAAAACTATTTATTAAGCAACATTGGAACTTGTAAGTTGGGATTTTGAAAATAAATAAAATTTGGAGTATATTAAGGTAAATTATTTAAAGAAAACTACCTCAAAATCTCAGAGTTAAACACAACAAAACGTTATTTCTCAGTCTTCTGGGAGTTGATGGGGAACCTGGGGGTGGTCTGCTCCAGAGAAACAATTCAGGGAGCCAGCCTGACAGAGACTCCCCAATATTCACTGCATGGCTTCCAATATTGCTTTGGAAGTATAAACTGCAGTTTAGAAGATTGAGTAGGAAATCACAACTGGGATTATTTATGCATCACTTCTCCCCATATTTCACTAGGGGAAAATTCTATTATATGACCCCATTTAAATGAAGGGGCACATTGAAAAGTAGTTTATCTCTGTGGTCAGTGCAAAATGAAATAAGTACTGTGTACATTTAACACTCTTTCCACTACATAGAGTGATATCTCGAAACTTATATCAAAGAACTTTAAATGGAAGAAAGTATTCCCAGAAAACTAATGCTGGGATTTTAAAAAGTATCCAAAGACAGAAAAGGATGCTTTAAGACTGACAAAATATCACAAGGCATGAAAGAATATTAATAAATCTAACTATATAATTTTTTTAAAAAATTCATATAGGAAAACAATACTTTATCAAGATCAAAAGACAAATCACAGCTTGGGAAAAATATTTGCAAGTCATTGATAAGAGCTAATTGCTAAGCTTGTGTCAAGTTCCTAAAAATCATTTAGGATAAAAACATCTATGTCTTAGTTTGTTAATGGTTAGGGGTGATGGCAGCACAAAATTGCAATTGTAATTAGTACCATTGAATAGTCTATGTGAAAGTGGCTAAAATGGGAAATATTGTGTTGTAAATATGTTACCACAATAAAAAATTTTAAAAAGAAAGGAAAAGGAAAGCACAGACCAGTCCAAGGACCAATGCCAACCTTCAATAATGTTTTCACACATCAGTGAAACACATTCAATAAAAAAATACAGTGATAAAATTGTGAAATAAAGAAAGAAAGGAAATGTACTAGCTCGTGGGTTTTAGATTAGGAGAAGTCCAAAATCAAGATATCAACAAAGCCTGCTTACTCCCTGAAGACTACAGCAGGCTGGAGCTGGCTGCTGGAAATCTTTGGGGTTCTCTGGTTGCATATCTGCACCCAACACATGGTGATGTTCTCTCCTTTCTGGCTGTACTCTTCTGGTTTCTGCTGATTTCTTTCTTCTCCCTCTGGCCTTCTCTTTATAAGCCTCCGGTAATCTGGATTAAGGTCCACCCTACTTCACTGTCCACACCTTATCTAAAAATAGTGCTTCAGAAGTCCTAATTACAATGGGTTCACACCCACAAGGACAAGGATTTAGATTAAAAGAACATGTGTTTTGGGGGGTACATAATTCAACCTACCACAATCTAACAACAATAAAAGAGGAAGAAAAGATAAACAAAATAAGTTCAAAAAAACAGAAATAGAAATGACCCTTACACTTATGACAAGATTCTGAGGGAACTGAAAATTATTGCATAATACCAAAATTCTAATTATTTGTCTACATGCTTGCTAATACTCATTCTTCAATTTATGCAATACATATTAACTTTTTAACTTTTACATCTACAATGTATATAGACTGGCATTCTATAAATATATATTATATTATCATAATATAACATTTACTTATATAATATGTAATATAATATATATATAAAATTATACATACTGTAAATATATATAAACAATATGTAATACAACATGGTCAAAAAGATAATTTCCAAGGTTGTGAAAGAGCAGCAGAAATAGAAGAAGAACCAAATAGAACACGAGATGGGCAAGTAGAACAAGTTCTCCACCACACCAGCTTGGTATTCTGGAGGCAGAGCCCATGATGGGGAATTTTGCTCAAGCTAGTGTTTGGGAGAATGCTCTCAGGATAAGGAAAGAGAAAGCAAATGAAAAGAACTGGGGATAAAAGCTAGTGATTAACATCAGTTCAACTGCTTGGGAAAATTCTAGATTATTGCATGAACCTCATCTGTTCTCACTTTCAGGCAATAGGGTTGGATTTTTCATGTATCTTTCATGTCAGTTAAGCATTGTTCATGTTGTGGCCTCAGAAGCAGACACAGCTACCAGGTGAAGTGAATGAGTTTCTTTGTCATCTCTCTAGGGAAGCAGTAAACTCTGAATCACCAGCCAATACTCACAGAAGCTGAAGGATGGAAACATTTACCTATAAAGGTGACCTGTGTAGGGCATCAATGGTTCCCACTACAGTTTGACATATACTTTTATTTGACTATTACATACACCTATTTCCTAAAAAGTGAACTCACTGCCACCTCCTAAAACCTCAGTGTGAAAATTCAGACACTTAAGCCATTCCCTAAGAACCAGGGAATGAGGAGCCCGATTTGTATTCCATGCTTTGTAGGGGCCATCTGTGGCTCTCTCCCAGCTGTATCCTTCCCATCAGGGTGAAAATTCTATGGACTAAGTGGGTGCACACACCTGGAGTCCTCTTCCACACAATTCCAAGCACTGGGGTATAATACAAATGGCCCCAACTTTTCTCCTAGAGAAGACATTGGTTGCTTCTCAGTACTATATCAACACCAGGGTGTATAACCATAGTCCCAAGGGATGGCCAGGGTGGCTCTTTAAAGTGGAAAGAGCAGAGCTTTAATGGCAGTAGAGGGTAGCAACATACATGTGTGTGCTGAAAAAATAATTAAGGGTAAGAAATTAAGGAGGTCCTCCAAGTGGGGGTCTAGGGCATGTAACTTCAAAGAGACGGAGAATCCTAAATTAGAACTAATTTAGACTGCCATTTAGTAAATGGGAGGATAGAACACATTTTATGTAATTGTTAGCTTGGTTAATGACTTAAATATTTACATACATACCATTTGGATTTTGAATACTTCAAACTTCACTACAATGGACATTTGTGAAGGTTCATGGGGGAAATGCCGAATTCAATTAAAATTTAAAAATATTTTCAGAAGAAAAAACTTTGATTATACTCAAGAGTATACTAAAATGTTACAGGAAGACAATAGAATTTTATCACATATAGAAATTCTATGAAGCTATTTTAATAAATAAGCTTCATTAATAAGTAGCTTAATGTCTTTGAATAAAATATTGCCCAAATGGCTTTCAAATATTTTGGCAGCAGAAGTTAAAATACTGTTAAATTGTTTTGAGGAATTATTTTTTAAATTGAAGTCTTAAATACTTTTTTGGAAGTAGCACGAAATAAAATGAGGTGACCATCCCCCCTTTCACTTGCACTTTATTGAAAACATTAGTGGCTATTCTTTCAAATTCCCAGGAAAAAAAACAGTGTCTCAGTACACAGCCTGGAAGCTATGCATGGAATTTGGATTCGAAAACATCTCATTAAAATATACCCATAACTTGACCTCTCATCTTGTTAGATTTATCTGTATGGAGCTGATGGGTCAATGTGTAATATTGATTTGGAACTAATCATGTAGTTATCAAAGTTTTGGAAGAAGTTCAAATTTACTTCCAAATTTACTTTTTTATGTCCTTAATTCCATCTAAATCTTGAAAAAATGAAGAATATTATGTTATCCTTAAGTTACCCACAACTAATAGTATTGGTTTAGATGATTCTGGGAACTAAGATGTAAAACAAATTTAAACCTTAATATTAAAACTCAAACTGCATATGTCTTTTCTTCCAGTAAATTTATGCCAAAATGGATAATACATCCCATCTATATAATTTCTACGATACACATGTTTTAGGCACAAAATACCCCCATCCAAATTGGGGGGAAAAAAAACTTCCAAAGCCAAAATATCTATAAATTTTAATGAATAGTTAAGATTTTATTTTATTATCAAGATTTTTATTTGCAGTTTTTATAATATGTAAGGGCCTAGAAATAAAAATATTTGTAAAACACATGCCTGTATATGCCATTTCATAATCATAATTAGAAACCAAATGAATGTCATATTTTTGATCAAGTGAAAAATAATGAATTAAAGAAAATAGATCACTGCTGATTCTCTGCAATCTTTATTATAAGCTTAAAGTTGTAAAGTCAAAGTCCTTAACCACCACACAATGATCTCTGAAATTTTCAAGAGCGTTATATAAAATAGACAACTTGTTATGACTTGTAACTATGGCAATGAACTGTTTAAATATCAACCACTATTTCTATGTTAATCTTTTTGTTTCTATTTTTATAAAGTACTCTGTCAAATGGATGCTTGGTCAACCAATTTATGAAAATTTCTTATACGAAATTCTCTTCTTAGGAAAGTGCAGTGCACTTAAGTTTCTGATATATCATGTATACAGAAACCTGTTTAAATGAACACAGAGTATTCCAAACTTATTTTAATACAGGGCTATTTTTAAAAAATAATCTATAGGCATACTCTCAGAGATGATGGCAAAGGAGTAAAACAATGATGCCAGTTTCTTATGTAATATGAAAATATTCCATAATTTGATCAAAAGAAACCATCCTTGATCTAGATCAGTAAAAATTTTCCTCTCTCTCTGGACCATCTGATTAACATCAGAGCTGTTGTTAACTGCTAAAATTAACAAAAAATTAGAAATGGTGAGTAAACTATTGATTCGCAGCTTCCAGAGAGAATGCTTAATGATGTTACATGAAGAATGCCAGAAAAAAAACATTTATGCCCATTTAAGGAGGACATTTAAAGTTTTAATTCAGTTGGGAATTATTGTAATAAAAATAAAGAACAAAACATAATCTTTCCCTATACCATAGAATATGCAGAAAGAAAAATAATTTTGAGAACTTTTGAATGAGGTGGGATAAAGAGAAATCAGTATTAACCTCAAGGCTGAGATTTTTTGCTTTGTCCTCTAATTGCTTCTGACATGGGCAACTCTATGTAAAAGCAGCCAATATGAAGACTGTAAGGTCTTATCTAATTATAAAGAGTAGCATAATAAAAATATTGTGTAAAGATTCTGTGTTGAATTTGAACATCATTAGAGCTGTGTATTAATAATTAAAATTATATTATAATTAAATTTAAAAACAATTTTAAATTGTTTCTACGAGGATATAATTAACCATAATAGATAATATTTCTAAATAGCACAGGTTATATTTGCAGCAAAAATTGTATATCCAATGCATTTGAAATAATCCCACACTCTCAAAATCAAGTTATTTGTAAAAGAATGCTTAAAAATAAATATCTTTTAATTTTTAGAATTATGCTCTGAGAGAACTTTTACTTATACAAATACCATTTGGACAAGAACTATATTTCCATTTTTTTTAGCAACTTCAAATATTTTTGTGTTAAAAGAAAAATGTATTTATATCTGTTAGCATACAGTCCAAATGAAATTGGACAGTTAAAATTCTGCTAATTACATCTCTTTAGTAACTAACTCAGTTATCTCTCTTAAATTCATAACAAGCTCATAATCAAATACAGTACTCAATTTTATAGAGCAACACCTTTTCTAACTCCTCTAATATTTTGAGATTTAATGAAATGTCTTTCAATATGCTATAATGAAATGTTTTGCAATTAGCATTGAAAGTAAAATCTGATATTCTTAAAGTGAACTTCTATTAGCAAAAGATTTGGATTGCTATCAGTAACAGTTTGAAGAATGAACTAAGGTTTTTTTGGCAGTGATTTGAGAGACCATTTTGGTAGAAGATTCCAGTGAAGAAAATACTACATATGACTTTTTTCTAATATGGTTTATAAAGATAATGCCTTCTACCTAGTGTGTCCATGATATAAATATCAGACACAAAGAATAAAAATAAATTTTCATATTTTAAAAACCGCCTTGAAAGGGCATCAAGAAACTGAACAGACAAAATATCACAAAAACATTGACATGTTCATTATCATTATTTGAGTCTTGAAATCATCAACACATATCTTCTATTTCCAAAATTTCAGCCTTTGTAAAGAAAAATCCTATGTGTGTGTTCATATGTTTCAATTTGCTAAAGTCTGCCAAAGCAGAAGTGGGTTGGCTTTTACAATGGGGATTTAGTAAGTTATAAGCTTGCAGTTCCCCCAAAGCTGAGAAAAATGCTCAGGTCAAGGCATCAGGCAAAGATCTCTCCCAAAAGACATGGCTGCCAGCTGTACTGGACTCCTATCACATGGCAGGGCACAGTGGTGGTGTCTGCCAGTCTCTGCCTTCTCATCCAAGCTCCATTGCTTTCAGATTCTGGTGGCTCCTTTGGCGGCTTTCTCTTTCAGCTTCTGTGGCTTTCAGATTCTTGCTGTCATGGCTTTCTCTCTCAACTTCTGTGGGTTCCTCTCTGAACTCCTGGGTCTTTTCTCTCTGCATGTCTGTCCATATTCGTTCCATTCATAAAGGTGACAAGTTATTGAAGAAATCTAATCTTAGGCCCTTAAATGAAGTAATTGAATCAAAAGATCCCACCTATATTAGGTTCAAACCCACAGGAATGGATTAGCTCTAAGGACATGATCTTTCCTGGAGTACATACAGTTTTAAACTACCTCAATATGTATCTGATCATGTAGTGCATGTAGTCGCAGTCATTATGTACATATGTATCATCTCCAGAACAGCATGACAACCTATTGTTATTTTTCCTCAGGTCTTTAAGTACTTAGCAGAATTCTGCAATGCACTGACTAGACTTGCCATGCTCACACCCTCCCAACCTTTTGAAAATTGATGGAGCATGGCTGCACACTGGTTACCATGCCTAACAGGTCCAAAATGTGCATGGAAAGCCCACAGTCATGACTATATAACAAGGGCAATTCAGGAAGATAGCATTGGTATGAAAGTGTACTCCCACCAAAACGATAAAGTCAGGCAAATTGAATTGCGACCAGGTACTGGCAATGTGCTAAGTTGGGTACAGGAGACTTAGCCTTCCTAAGACATGGCCAGACCATTTCCCCTTACCTTAACACAGCTTTTGTGGAACCTGAGGAGGTTTAAGAGGGTTCAGCATGCAACCCCCAGCCTTGTATCTCCTGGTGTCCTCTCTGAAAATATACCTTTTGTGTGGATTGCAATAAACATTTCTTTGGTAGGATTTATATATAAGTCCTTAATTCAGTCTGCTAAGAAAGGTCTTCTAAATAGCCTCTCATTTAGTAAATATTTGTTGAATAAAAGAATCATAAAAAATTATCTTGAACCCTCTTCTAAACTCAAAGTTGAGATAAGATATGACAGATTGTATAGCTTACAATGTGATACCCTCAAGGAGTTAACAATGTATTTAGGAAGATGATTATAATACATGGCACAATGTGAATATAAGACAGCACGTAATTGAGTGCTAAATTGTGTGGAACAGAGTCGATGCACTGTCAAAGTTAGAAGGAGACAAATTACTGGGACCTGAAAGTTAGGAAAGACAGTGTATAGAGGGACTTGGGCTATGCCTTTAAAAAGTAAGGTTAGGATGGTTCCTATCAAAGGTTGGTATTCCTAGCATAGGAATGAAGAGAGAGGCAAGAGAAATTCATTCATCTTAAGAACTGTTGAAGGGACTATACTATATTAAATGCTGATGCAGCCTCCAAGGGGAATTGAAAGATAAATTGCAGGTACTGAAAATAACTATCATGCATTAGCTGATAAGTTGGTGCCAGACATATTCTTAAGTGGTTCACATATGTAATCTCATTTAGTTCTCACAAAACCATTTGACAAAGGTACTCATACTATCCCATTTTAGAGACAGGCACTGGGGCATAGGGAGATCAAATAAATTATTTAAGATTATTAGGTAGTACACTATAGTGATGGGATTTGAACCCGTAAAAAATAACACAGTACATAAGGGAAAGGGGGACTGGGGTCAAATAAGAGATACAGAATAAAAGGCTCGGAATAATGAGGAAGAAAAGTTTTATCTAATGTGTATTTGAAAGGTTCCATGGAACAGCCAGATTTAAGCAGGAGCTTATAAGAAAATATGAAATTTAATGCATAAACATGAGGATATCTAAAAGATAGTGGTATTAGTTGAAGCAAATATGCATACAAAGGTAAGTACAGATTAAGATAATATATAAGTGTATTTTAATGATGATCTCTTGGCATTAAATACTCTTTGAATGTCAACATTTGTGTGCATTTATTTTACATATTGGGTGGAATGCTTGAAAATTCAAAAACCATTCACAAGGATTCTAACATGCAAAGGCTACAGTAGGGAATATAATAAAGCCTCCTTGAGTCATCTGATGGGCAAGTGTTAATAGGTCTACTAAGCGTTGATTGCTACCAGCTCTCAACTACACCCTCCTGGAAATTATCCTACCAGCTCTCAACTACACCCTCCTGGAAATTATCCTTATCTGAAGGGGCAAGTTTTATCGGGAATGCCTAGGAAGTTACACTTTCCCCTTGGGTTGACCAGCTTTTGGTGACTGACCAATATCGGTGTACACACACTCAGGCCCCTTGCTTCTAGAGGGAACAGTTCTGCACTGCTTTTCATGTTCTAGCACATCTTATGGGTTGAATGAGGCAAGACTTCTACTGAGTCCTCATCTTTGCTGAGCCTCTCCTCCTGGTTCAGCCTCTTTTACTTAATCCTATGCAAGTTTTATCAGCAAGCACTCTCCCAACAAATTACCTGCATGAAAATTCCCCTCTCAGGTTCTGCTTCTAAGTAATCCAACTTAAGACAATAGGAGACATAAGGTAATAAGATAAATGAATAGCAAATGCATATGTCACATACAGAATAAGTATTACAAACCAGAAATACTATGGAATTTAGGAAAAGAAAATAATTCATTAATGATTTTATTTGATCCTAAAAAATAACCAAAACCGAGCTTTGAAATGTCTGGGGAAAAGGTAGAAAGCCATTCCAGACACTTGGGTAAAATGCAAACACTTTAACATTTTAATGTTAAAGTAGACTCTTGGTGACCAACCCCCAGCTTCTCTCTCCCTCATCATTGCTATACTCCCTGGCTCACCCCTCTTCCATCCGGTGGACCCCATTTCAAGCTTTGAAACAAATAAGATTTTATCCTCAGTACATTGGACACATTCTTCCCTCTACCTATAACTCTACCACAACACAACCCAATTTGAAAATATTTATTTGTCTCTGTGTGTGTTTAATGTTTGTTTCCTAAGTTCCAAAAAGGCAATGGGTCATCCTCTAAACAGTGCCTGATGCTTTTTGGAAAGAAGGATTGGAAGAAAGGAAGGAAGGGAAGATAGGAAGACAAGAAGGCAGGAAGGTGGGAAGATGGGAAGGTAGGAAGGCAGGAGGCAGGAAGGCAGGAAGGAAGGAGGGATGGAAAGACAGAAGGAAGTAAATAATCCAATTTATTTGGAAGGATAGTTAGAAAGCAATAGGAGAGATTGAATCAGATGTGCCAGTTGTGCAAGGGATTTAAGGAAAGAAGACTAGTAAGGTGTTCACTCTTAGAATTCAGGAGTGAAATGATGATGGTCTAGAAGGGCTGCAATTAGAATGTAGATGGATGGACACTCTGGGGAGGATTAGGATATCTATGTGGATCACATCAGTTGGTTGATTTGCATTTATAGAACCACAAATATGACCGAGTACATTGACAAAAATGTACAGGCCATTAAATGTTGTGGGCTTGAGGAAAGAAAAATGAGATAACATTTTAGTTTTGCTTTTGTTTTGCTCTGAGGACATACAGGCAAAGGAAGAATTTGCTTGGAGAAATTGTGTTGGTTCTCAATCTAAGGATCCTTGGAAATGTATAAGATCGCCTATTGGGTGTGTTTTGCTTTTTTTGTAATTGCTGTTATTTTTGTTGTGATTATTAAGAGATGCTAAAAATCAGGGATCTAAATGCTCTGCAATATGTCTGATAGACCCTCCCAATGAAGAATTGTTAAACCAAAATATCACTGGTCTTTTTGCCCAAACCCACACCCCAAGAAACATTAGAGCTGTATAAGGTATGAGGGCAATTCTGCAGAAGAAAAGAGCATTGCTGCAACACAACAATTCATTACAGAATGAAAAATAAGATGGACACTTCCTTGAAAATAATTAAAATATAAATAATATTTTTGTCTTTGATCATTCTTACAGTATATTTTGTAAAGATTGTGGAAAGACTAAAGGTTTTAGTCCTCTCTGTCAGAGACAGGATGATAATTACTCTATTAGCTATTTGCTGTCCCCTATAGCTTACTGAGGATATAAACTTGTATTTAAATTTGAAGCTCATACATCTTATGCAAGAGACAGATGAAGAAATGATCATTTAAGAAAACTTAAATATACCCCTTTAGGTTTTTGTTCAGCTATTCATGACAACCATTAAAGATAATGAGAGCTACACAAGCAATTCTGAAATGGGATAATGATAAGTTTCATTTGTTTATATAAACAGTCTAGCTATTTTTTAACTTTGTCCAATGCTATGGCTAATCATGTTCCAACACTGACAAGTCATTTTTCAAGTTTTGAATTCTGTGGGTTTTTTTTATTCTGAAAACTATTATTGATGAATTATGATACTTCACACAACTGTTATGCATTTTGGGGGGAAGGCAAGATGCTACATATTGATTTATCCTGGATTAGTCTGTAAGAATTATTTAGTGCATATGAATTGAGTACCCTGTTTTCCTTCACCTTACTATACTTTCATATTAAAGACTCACTCATTCACAATGAAACATATTTGGAAACAACATTAATATAAAAACTAGTTTTGAATATTTCCATTCAGGCTATTTTAACCTTTGAGCTAGTTTGGTTGATTGCAAGAAGATACAGTCTTAATAGAAGTAATACCTCATTATACATCCTCTCAAGTCAACATTTCTTTCAGACATATATATATATTTATATGTCTCTGTCTTGCTGAAGTAATAGTAGCACTTAAAATATAACCTGAGCTAAATCTCTACAAATAAAATGAAAGATTGAGGCAAAGTCCCATAAGACTTAGATCTTCAAATTTCTGCTTTATTTGGAATATGGAATTTCAGCTTACAAAAGTACTGAGTGACACTGAAGTTACAAATAGGTCTCTTTACACCTCCTCCATGCAATAATCTGGTATCAGTTGTTTTGTCTAGAGAAGTATGACTAAAGAAAGCTATTGAGAAAAAGCTTAAAGTATGTACTGATAGCATCCCAAATTTCATTGTGTTATTTTTAAATAGTTTTTTCTAGTGTTATCAATGGTGATCACATTTAGGTATCTTTATGACTTCCTACTTTACATTACTACTTTATATTCCTAACCAAAGTTAAATTCTATAAAACTAAATATCTTTGGGTGTATTTATCTATTATGGATTTTGCTCTAGAGTATTCTTAAGTTCTCATTTTATGACAATCTAAACTAATTTAGGTTAGGTAATAGACATTCTTTAAAATATAATGTATTTTAAGGAGAATAATTATGATTTTATAATTTTCAACAGGATGGCTTGTTCCTCTGAGTAAGATGAAAGAGTGGAGCCAATAAGAATTCTCTAAGTCTCTGAGCACATCTTAGAAATAAACATGCAATAAGAAGTGGGCCCCGTTTCTGATGTAATAAGTTTGAAGGAAATGAAGAAGCCAGAAGCTACAATTTTATTGGATTAAAGGGGTGCGCTTTCACATGGTCATGAAGTAGGGAAACTGCAGTTGACATGTTCTTTTGTTGAGATGAACTGATACCTACCTGGGCACTCAAACTTTCCCTCTTGAATTGCTTTATCAGGGATCCCAGAGCAACAAAATTAAGACCACGAAGAATCAGCAGACACATTCCACAAGGAAGAATGTACAGAAAGAAAATATTGATCCCTAGGATTCCTAGTATTAGGAAAAGAAAATATTAAACATTAGGAACCACTTCCTTCTTCACCCACTGCACCCCCAAAATAGTTGCCTTTACTTTTTTAATCACCATATGTTGAGAGAGCTGAATTCAGTCAATGTGTATACATTATTTATGATGAAAATATATATTAATTATCAATGATATGTGCATTTCTCCATTACTACTTTTTCAGCCCCTATTATCAATAATATTTCCTCTGATTTATTTTCTGCTTATAAGTAATAAGCATGTAAATGATCTTGTTCTATTTTTAACATTGGCCACCTAGACAAATAGAGTAACATTTTTTACTCAAATTTAGTATATGTAGACCAAGCATCATGCAAATAAATAAATAGCATTTATTTACTATTAAAATAAAAAATAAGATCTTCCAGACACTCAGTTATGGGATAGACTTCCTGAGAAAATGATATAATCCTCTATCTTGAAATATGCCCTTTAAAAGTTTTCACATATTAGATTGAAAACTGAAAAGATGACAATAATTTGTAGGCTTTCATAGTATGACAACAAATTCACCTTTATATTCTCATTTTCCCCACAGTGTAGAGAATGAGTGAATTCTTTAAAATTATGTCCCCACTTAGCTTTGTATTCCATTCTTTCTTTTTTCCCATGAAAATTCTCTCAGTTGTTAGATATGCTGCTAGAAAGCAAGTATTGATCAATTCCCAGAAGACTCCACTGAGGTTTATTTATTTCTATTCAACTTCTGAATTTCACAGTGCTTGGCTGCTCTTTCTTGAGAGTCTACCCTTGTCTTCCTTAGCAATGTACACTCCTGGTAAACCCTCTCCTGACCTTCCAGTCTGATTGTTCTTCCTCTTTCTTTTTTAGGTTCAGGTCGGCATAACACTTAAAATATAAATTTTGAAACCAGACAAGGTGGAATTTGAATTCCAGTTCCGCCTCTTGCCTATTAAGGATCCTAGAGCAACTTACTTAACTTCCTTAAAATGTAGCATCCTCAAGTGGTGAAATAAGATTTTTAATAGTGACATATATTTTTATATTTCTCAGACTCAAAAAATGTTATTTGTTTATTGCTAGGTTCATTTTTTCCTATCTTTTCTTAAAAATGAATGTTCCTTAAACTTCTAGCTTTGAGCTCAATCATTCCCAAATCTGGTTACTTCTCAACATCTCCTGGAGAGCTTTGTAAAGATAAAGACCTTAGGATTTTCAGCCTAGACTTACTGAATTTAGCCTTTCCAGATGGGTTCCAGATCCAGGTTTGAAATCTACTGCTTCATCTTATGTGAGTCTACACTGTTACTCTCAGAGAGTTCCTCCACAATTATGGCTTCAACTACCATCTCCATGGTAGAATTTTGCACACCGTTTCCCTATCTCCTTAACCAAATGCACCTCTTCCTTATGCAAAACTTAGCTGTCCTTGGAATATTAGACACATGTTTTCTTTTTCTTGTTGTATTTTACATTAATCCAGTTAACATTATAGAATTTCATGTAATGCAATCTTTTCATAAACATCTTGAAATAGGATGATGCTTTTCATTTATGTTCTATTTGTGGTAATGAAATTAATAGCAAAAACGTGTCAATAGCAGACGGCATTTTTTAAATAGCAGAATCCATTATTTTATAAATGAAACTTGGAATGAAGATGAGGACCAAAGTGTGCAGGGTAGGGAAAATAAACTGAGCTGGATTGGGAAGTTGAAAGTAAAGAAAAATTTTAAAAAGGAGAACAAATGCCATGCACTTCTTCCCTCTTTGCCTCCTGTCCCCTTCCCCCCCTCCCCACTACACCTTAATAACCATGTCATTTATATTAATTCTGACAAGAAACTTTAATGGAGTGAGGTGCATATATCCAACACTTTTCTAGGATAACATAGTTTAGATCAGATATCTAATTCCGGCCAGTAGAAGTAGGGAGACATTGTTAAGGAAAGGATTGCATGAATTTATGAGAGATAAAGTAAAGATTTAGAAAAAAAGTGGTAAAAGTGATAATGTTGGGAAGAGTCAGGTTCATACCACTTGAATGTAGAGTCATTGTGATTTCTTGACATCCTGAGAATACTATTTGCATTAGCATAAAAATGTAGATATATGCTGAAAAAGTCACTTACAGAAGTGACTATGCAGGAAAAAATAGAAATTCAGTAGAGAACAGTGTTGCTAGACTTTGGAGAGTACTAATTGCAACAAAATGTTATTCCCAAATGACTCATTTCTCAGATTTAAAAGAACAAGTTATTCAGTATTTGAATGTTTTCCCAGGGATATTGGCAGTAACAGCTTTTTCCTATTCACACATACCCACATAACACAAAATTTAACAGATTGCACAGAGCAGTAAGTTCAGCTGGCATTACTGTTATTGCATTGGCTGTTTAAGTTAAGCATATTTTTGCAAAATAATGCTCTTGGCACACCAGGTAAGTGTAGTCTGTCAGGTTCATTATTTAGAGTTGTTAGCTTTACTAAAAAAGCAAAATTCATGAAATTCTGTTTCTGAAGACATTGAGGATATTATATGCTTTAAAAATGATTGCTGTTATGTGTGTATGGTCTCATTTGATATTATATTTCAAAGTTTTTGCTAATATGATTCTCAATATTAATGTGATAAAACAAGGAAGAATAATATAATTCCAAGTTCTTTCTTTAACTTCTTTTTCATCCTGTAGTTAAAAATTGATTTTTCGGTGGGATGCACATAGCAGTTGTTTTTGCTAGATTTTTAAAAATGTATTTATCACTAATTCATTCCCAGACTCTCCATTAAAAGTATGTAAATCAACTTTGTGATATGTCCAAACACTTGAGATAATATACATGCTAATTTTTTTCTTGAAAACATCTCTCCCAGAGGAAGATACCACATTTGATATCCTAGCTCCTATCTTGGCCTATTTCAAAGTTATCATTCTAGAATCTTCTCTTACTGTCATGGCAATGTCCTTTGTCTCTCTCTTGGGTTGGATCTACTGTTTCCTTGATCTCAAATATTTCTGTCTTTATTTAATCCCTTGTTCAGTGAAATGTCCTGAGAAATGATATATGGAAATTATTTTTTATTGGCCTAGAATATCTGAAAATATCTTTATTTAATTTCCCATTTTGTGGTAGCTTGGCTGGATATAGAATTTTTGTTGAAGATCATTTTCCCTCAGAAATTTGAAGGTATGAGAGCTTCTATCTTCCAATGTTGCTGTAAAGAAGTCTGATTCTACTGTGATCTATGCTCTTTGCATGCAAAGTTAAAATTACTGTGTATAACTTATGACCCCCAAATTAATAAAACAATAACATCACCCGAAATGTAGTAAGACATAAATATTTTATTATGTTCAGAGAACGTAATATGGTCAGGAATTTGGGAAAGCACAGTAGAGAGCACTTCTCTGTCTCACAATAACTGGGGCTTTGGTTGGAAAGACTTGAAAGGCTGGAGCCACGGCTAGGGGCTGCTGTCACCTGGTGGTTTCATCACCCTCAAGCCTGGGTCCTGTTCAGGGACCGTTGAAGGAGCATACACACATGGCCTCTCCACATGACCTGAGTGTCTTCATGTTGTAGCAACCTCACAATAGTTATACCTCTTATATAGTGCTTCAGACACCCAAGCAAGCGTGAGTGTTACAACACAAAAAGCAGAACCTGCAGCATTGTTCCTCTGCCTTCTATTGGTGATGAGTGAGTCACTAAGAGCAATCTTGATTCAAGGGAAGGGGACTCTAGCCCACCTCTTGAGGAATGGAGTGGCAAAAAATTTGAAGATGTACTTTCACATTGTCACCCCTGCTTTGTGGCCATATGTTGTTTACATTCTTCCCACGTGCAAAATGCCCTCCTCTCGCCTAAGACTCAACAAAGGCTCATCAATATTGATAAATAATAGCTCCAAGTCTAGACTCTCATTATCCAAATTAGATCCACGTGCAGATGGGGATTCTCAAGTTTGATTTCTCTTGATATGAAGACCTGAGACCTGAAGTGAGAAGTTATGTTCCCTTCACTTATCCAATATATGATGAAGGGCAGGTATATTCCAACTGATGTAGACACTTCTTTTCAAAATAGAAGAGCATGGGAGGCAGAGGTCAGTTACTGATCCCATAGCAATTCTTAAATCCACCTAGGCCATGTCATCAATTCCTTCATTAGGACCCATTCTGCCTACCCCATAGCTGTTTTCTATATTGCTTGATTCCACCTTCCAAGTTCCTAATTTCATATTCTAAGTCAGCCTTCCTTGTATATACAAAGAACTCATGTTTGTAAGTGAGCAGCCTTCTCAACCTACTCCCTGCCTTAAAAGATTAAGGTCCAAACTCCTCATGTCATTTTTTATTTACCATCCCTCCCTTTCAGTCCAAGCTGATTCAGTTCCTGTGAAAACTTATGGACTTCCTGCGAACCAGTTTATAATCTACTCCATTACAACAAAGTCACACACACAAATTTCCTCAAGATTAGACATTCTCTACCTCTTCCTTAAGGTTATATGGAACAACACATTAAATTTTGTTAGAAAGTCTAATATTTAACAAAGAGTATCTATAAGTCATGTCTTAAAATCCTCAGAAAGCCTCATGTCTGTTTGAAATGAACTATGAGTGCCTCCTTAAGTTATTCTAAGTTCTCAACAGGGATCTTATAGAACTTTTAGGGGTCTCATGATTCAAAACGTAGACTTTCATTCAATCCTATTTCAGCTGTGCTGAGTCACCAGAGCAACACAAATTGGCTTGCTGAAGTTTTAGCTTTCTCCTGCACGGTAAATCAGCTACTAGTCTTGTAACTGCTTTCTAACTTCCAGAATATCGACACTTCCTGGCTCCTCTCCAGTTCCATTTATCCTTGTGAATGTATGTATATTTTAAACATTTTTGTTTCATTTTAGTCATTTTAGGAGGAAACAGAAGAAATGTGATAATTTGCTATTCTTCTATCTTCCATCTTTCTTTTTTGTGGAATTTATGAGGCACATTTAATCAAACTTTTTCATTATATAAATCATAATATTATTATTATATGATAACATAACTATACAATATTTCATGCTTATCTCAGTATCACAAAAGCAAATTTTCTAAGTTTTCAGAAATCTTCTAATGATTCTCCTATATTTTTAATGTAAATTATTGTTACAGGTTTGGTGTAGTCATTTGTTTGTTTTCCCCTCAAGGTATTAGAATCCTTATTCTTTAGAGATGATAGTGATAATCGGGAATGAATTTTATATAAGGAAATAATACATTTTGGATTTCATGTCAGTGTTCCTTGTTCTCCGTTTCATTTTCTTACATATCCATGAACTCTGTATAAGCATGATTTGAGCATGCTACACATAGGTACCTTGTGTTGTCCAAGTTTCCTTTTCTGAAAAGTGTAAATAACACCTTTACTATTTCTCACAGTATTAGAAATATTGTTATCTAGTCTTTCCTGGAACACATTACTTCCTTATCTTTTCAAAATCTAGTTGACTCAAAATATCTTTAAGTTTTCCTCATTGCTTTCAGATTGTCAAGCCAAAAATGTAAAGCATAAAGATAATTTTCTCTCGTTTTTGCATTATGATTTCGAGTTTTGTGTTTTTCTCTTTCCAAGCATGATATTATATTTAATTGGCAGATGCACCGCAACTGTAAAATTGTAAGGAAAACCATAAGAAATCAGCTTTCACCTAAGCAACATATATGAAATAAATTGTTTTTAAAGGCACTAGGGAAATATAATTATATTATTTTATCATTTTTCCTAGCTTATATATGTTAAACAACTGCTTCCACATTACATCGTTTCTACATGAACGTAGCAAAGGCTCTCTAACATACATGCTCTCTCAAAAGACTTCTTCATCCTTATTTACTACAACAATAATATTATTTGAAACAATTTTATTTATTTACCATTTTAATATTCATTTTTCACAACAATTTTATGAAATAGTCACTTCATTTTATAGTTGAGGAAACTGAGACACAGATTTTGAACAATTTCCTCAGCTTATACACCTAGTAAGTGATTAAACAGAGCCTTGAGCCCAACTGTGGTGGTAGGAATTCCAGTGTTCATTTTTGTATGTGTTCACATATCTGTATGGCAAATATGAGATCATATATCCAAACAACATTTCATAGAATTTTTAAATGATTTTTATTATTGTTTTATTGTGGTTTTATATATATATATATAGCACAAATTTCCCCTTTTAACCATATTTAAGTGTGCACCTCAGTGGTATTAATTACATTCACAATGTTGAGCTACCATCAACACCATCCAACACCAAGATTATTTTATAAATTTTTTGTTGAAAAGAAAACTTGTTGTAAATTTAGAATTATTCCTAAAAACAGGGTACATTTGTAAAATTCTTTTTTTGTTGTTGCTACATTATAAATATTGTCAGTCAGAGTAATTATTAATGAATTCATTCATTGCTAATAATTTTAATTTTGATTTTGGCCAGTACTTTTACAAATACACTTCATTCTCATTGGAGCACAGATTCTTGAGACTGTTGCCTGATTTTAAAAAATAATACTTTTAATCTTCAAGTGAAAAATAAAATAGTATACCAAAAAATCAACATAATATTTCACAACCTAAAGATTTCCTGAAATCATTTTTCTATAGCGATTTGATGGATATCAATTCTCTGCAATCACTTATCATTTCAGAGTAAGAAAATACATGATTTAAAGAATAAAATAAGTATTTCCTCTGGAAGGGTCACTGATTACAGCAGTAATCCTGTTTGGCATTTAGATAATACTTGAACAGGTAAAATCAGGAGCTGTGAAACTGGACATTTAGTTAGTACCAAAAGGGACAGCACCAGCAGTGGGTATTTCCTGGTAAAATCCAAAGCTGTCCTCACACATATACACACCATATAGCAAGAGGTACAATATCACCCAAAGCAACTCCCTTCTTGAGCTTAGTCAAGAATCCTGTAGCTAGGCAGACATGCTGCTTTGAGACAAGATAAGAGGTTGGTGGACTGTATTCTCTTTTGTTCCAGCATCTTTACAGAGCCCCCTTCCTGTTCATTAGTTTTTAATATCCATATGAGAGATTTTTCCCAAATATTGATGCATAATCATTATCATAGGTGTAAATCATGTTAATATTTTACTGTACCAGACATGGTTCTATGCATTTTTTCATGCATTAACTCATTTATCCTCACAGTAATACTCTAAGGTAAATATTAACCTTTATAATGGAGAGAGAAAACAGTAAGTCCAAGACTGAACAGCTACTAAGTGGTGAAGCGTAAGTTTCAAACCCAAGTAGTTTGGCTTCAGAACCTGTGTTTCATGGCTGTCTGCCTTATAAATGAAGAATAAATTAAAACTCAGAGTTTGAAATGATCTTTAGGTATAGAGACTGCATTGCATACCTATAGCTGTATGACAAATTACCACAAACACATGTCTTAAAAAAACACACATTTGTTATCTCGCAGTTTCTGTGGGTTAGAAATCCAGGCACAGCTGAGCTGGGTGCTCTGCTTTAGGATCTCTCACCAGCTATAAAACAAAGGTAGATTAGGGCTGTGGCCTCCTCTAAGAATTCAGCTGGGGAAGGATCTGTTTACAAGCTTATATGGTTGATGATAAGATTCAGTTCCTTGCAAGCTGTTAGACTGAGAGCCCCAGTTTCTGAATGACTGTTGGCCAAAAACTGCTCTTAATTCCTTGCCACATGGATGCCCTTAACAGGACTGCTTGCTTTATCAAAACCTGGAAGTTTAGAAGACAATAGAGAGGGTTTGCTAGTAATAAGGAAGCTGCAATTGTACGTAAGCTAATAATGGAACTGATGTTTCATCAACTTTGCTGTGCTGGTCAGAAGCAAGTCGTGCTAATGGGCGGTGATTATACAAGGACATGAATATCAGGAGGAGGAGATAATGGAGATGATCTTAGAGTCAGTCTGCCCCAGCAAACAAATGTATCATTTTGAGGATGAGTATACTGAGGACTAATCATTTAAGTGTATGGGCAGTGAGACATTTACACAAATATTAGAATCAGAATCCATTTTATTCATTGTACTGTGGACTTTTTTGACAATAGCTTAATGGGTTACTATTACTGGGTTTTCCAACCTTGAAAACACTTCTTGTTGATCAAGTTTTTATATCCAATGATTAAAACTAACTTGTAGGAAGATGTGTTTACAAAATGGGCTGTCAAGGAATTTTTAAAACTTTGAAGGATTTCTCACATTCTTGCATTTAGACAACACAGGTATTTGATGCTGCCATCATATAACGGGTATGTTTTTGCCATTTGTAGCCACTTTTTCACAGATTATCAAGAGTATCAATTTATCTGCATTGAAAAGTCATTTCAATTAGGCCGAGATACATTTTACAATTTCCTTACCAAAAACAGATGGTCAGTTGATTTTATAAAGCTCCAATCTAAATATGAACAAATATATATTCTCTTGTTATGGTAGCATTGCACTCCACTTTTAGTACAGAAAAAATAAAATCAATTAGTGCTCTGTAAGTTGGTTTCTCATGATATAATGTTTTTAGCTCATAATTGCTGACTCAGTTATTCAAATGGAACATTTATGCAAAAAACTAGTTTTGTTTCAACATTAAATCAATATTACAACCAATTTATTATTACAACCAATTTATTAAAGATGTGTCAATTTAACTGAGCTCTAAAATATTTGACCTGAGGAAGAAGTGTTTGAATTATCAGTGAAGACAGAAAACAGCTAACAGAAGAGAGTGTCTCAAAACCTTAATATGTCAGTACTCGTCCAGAACAGAAGGATCATGTTTATTTTTATTAATGACCTTGCTATTTGAAAGGGAAAAAAATCACAATTACATAGACTTTCTAGGATTAAAATAGGGCTTTAGTGAGGGGAATATTTATGGATTAATGTGTCCTGGCTTATCAGAGCACACTACCAATCCAGTTAAAAGGAAGGATGAGAACATGGTTCTCTACTGGTGATAAACAAATCCGCTTTTTAAATATAATCCATTGGGGCTTGGATTAAAACAAATATGACCCAATAGGCTTGTTTCAATTTATTTTCAGATCATAAGAACAGCTCCATCCAGTATATATCTGCTCAAAAAGTCCCACTGATATATATTAAGCATAATCTTTCCAAAACAGACATCATAAAACATATGAGTTAATGATGGAAGCCTTTTCAAGAAAAGATAATGTTTATAAGCAGAGTGAATTAGGCAGAAAAGGATAGTGGCCACTTCAAAATTTTCTAATATTTAAAATAATTTTTCAGTGATGAGTAAGTGGCTGAATATTGAATTGCTTTCTAGAGAGAAAATTCCATTTTAATTTTACTTCTTTTTTATATTTACATGAGGAGTGAGAGCACTTGGGAGTATTGGAACATAACTGAAAAGTTGAACTTGATTCTTCCCCATATCATGGTTCAATGAAGTAATAAAATTATTATGAATTCAGTTTCCATGTGTAAAAAGAAACTGGAAGAACTGAGCATACCAGGTAAACTTGCTTGATTTTAGTATAACACATACTTAGAATTCAGAATAATGGTATGTAAAACTGCATCATTATCAAATTACTCAATATTTGTCTCCTGGAATTTCATATCTAATATAGACATGGGGGCTCTTGGACCACAAAATTGCATTACTACATATAATATATATTAATGCATATAATGAGTTACTTTAATACATACAATAAATGAAATACAATTGCTTTTAAAAAATGTAGGATATCTTATGGGAGATAATATCTTTTGATAAAGGTTCCCAAATACCAAATGTCTTTGGACAAAAAATACCACATGGTTCTGATTTGAATAATAAATTGTGTTTAATTTTAATATAGTCGTTATTGGCTTTGCCCACCTAATCACATTATTTAAACTTTTAATGAACACCTGTTTTTTGCCAATCATTGGTTTGGTGATTGGATTAAAAGCAAGAGCAATCTACTCTGATTTCTCTGATTTAAATATTATAGTTAAATAGAGATGCTGGAAACATAAATAAGAAAAACTATCACAAAGATAAGATATCTATCTAGCTATCTATTTTTAAGTGCAATGATTGTTATATAAATGAGTGTGTACACACAGATACACTTAAGTATGCACACACATAAATATATAGAGAGAGTGATCTTACTTATCTATCAAAATTAACTTACTAGAATTATAGTATTTCTTTCTCACAATGTGTTTCATTCATCTCTCTTAGGACCACCCTCAGAACTTAACCTCACTCTTCTACACATCTTTCTTCTTTCTTACAGCCATCAGAGTACCTTTGTTTTTGCTTCCCACTCCTCTTCACAACTGTTACCCCTTACTTAATCTTTTGGTGTTCATCTCCTGAGGGCTTCCCTCGCAGTAGGTGGCTAATTCCCTACTTCTTTCTCTCCAAAAAATAAGCACTTAACAAAAAGGGGTTATGACAACAGTGATAACAATAACAATGAATATGGCCATTTCTATGTCTTTAAATGCTCCATACTTCCTATACTCAAACTATCTTAATTTGACTTTTTGTCCCTGAGCCTATCTGGTTCACATTTAAATATCAGTCCAGTCAATCAGACAGGGTCCTCACAGAGTTGTGCTTCTAGGGGTTTAATACAGAACTATAATTAAAGATATGTGGAACAATTATTAAATGTGTGTGAATCTTTCAAGCCAAATTCTCAAATGTGAAAAGCCTTTATATTAACTCTTATTTCTTCAATCTTGTAGAATTCAATTGTAATTATTTTGGAAATGTCTAAGTCAAATAGTGGTTTTCTCTAGTTTGGAATTGCCCTCCCACCTTACTTTTCTTCAGCAGTACTAGGTTTCCAGTTGAAATGTCCTCCTTTCTCTAAATAGCTCCTAATTGCCTTATTTAATCCTAAAGTAGTAAATGTGTTTAGCCGTGTTAGAGATTTGGTCCAAATTGGTTTGTTTGTTTATGACAAAAACTTTGAAAATTAAAATCAGGGTTTTGAGGTTTTGTGGTTCAACTTCCTTTCTTTCAGTCAATTAGTGCTCTGGGAAATCTCAAAATTCTACTCTGAATCTCAAAATGAAAATTAATCCTTCTCTCCCCTGTTCTGCTGTGGATTCCCTTCCTACACATGCAGCCTGAATTAAGGTCAAGGTAATGCAGGGACACAAATTAAAATGATTAATTAAAACACATTGGTTAATAAAAAAATATTACCTTCTCACAAATTTTATTTGGACCAACAACCTATAAATCCCAAAGAAGGAGAATAGGTGAGTGAATTATAGCACAAACAGGAAAGGGACTCTATCTCTGTCTCTATAAAATTGTTGTGGAAGACTATTTAGTGAGTTCAGAAATGCTCATCATATATCAAGTGAAAAAAATACAATTATAAAACTGTAGGATCCAATATATTATAAGAATTGAAGTAGGAACACCACCATTGACTGTGGTTTTATCTGGATTTTGTTATGCTGATTATTTGAAATTTCTTCTTCGAGTATTTCTGTATTTTCTGCATTTTGTTATAATACTTAGTCATTAAATGAGTTTCCCAGTCTGTTGTGACTTCATGGACTGAGTTGGCTTCAACAATAGGAATGTATAGTTGACAGGCCGTGGTTTCTCCAGACTCTATGAGTTCTGGTGCTGGCTTGCCTGAATTAGTCCTTGGGATTTCTTGGTTTTCATCTCTGTCTCCATTACGTGGCAATCTGCCTCTTTCTCTGGATTCTACTGATTCCTGGATTCTACTTCCCCTGTTCATCCATTTCTGTCTATGTCTAGATTTCCTCTCTTTATAAGAACTTGAGTCATCTTGGGGTAAGGCCCACACTTATTCAATTTGGCTTCATCTAAATAGGATTGTCAAAGATTCTGTTCACAAAGGAGCCCACACCTTAACTATTAAAAACATCTTCAAAGATTCTATTTTCAAATGGGTTCATACTCACAGGACAGGGAACTTGTCATTTGTGAAGGACATGATTCAATCCCCCACATATGCCAAACATTATTTCTGCTTCATCATCCTAACCTGCACATACTGAATAGTACCTAAGATCCTATTGCATTTTGACACATTTTAGTCATATTTTGATGTTTATCAGTTCTATATTTAGTTTAACCATGTAATTATAAAATATTTCAGTACAGAAAAGCATTCACTCTGATTTGTTATGCTTTGTAATGTGGTGCATTTCAATTTTTTTTCTTTGCTTTACCTAGAGCTAGGCTTATGATTAGTAGAATAGAATAGTAGAATAGTATATCTTTCCACAGCATTAGTTACTTTGAATAAGGTTACTAATGGTTCTATACTCAATTTTAATTGATCTCTAAGGTAAATGAAGCGATAAATAATACAGAAGATCAAGCCAGACCAATGACATATCTGTCTAAACCATCAATCGCTTTCTACATGCTTTCTCAGACTTGATGGCACTTCTTTTTTAGTTATTCAGCAGTGGATAGGGAACATGAGAAGTCAAATTTTTTAAAAAATTGGGTCCAACTGACTGAATCACCAATATTACTTGATAATGTGAGCCAAATATTATTTAAAAATTAAATATGGAAAATATATAAAAGTCTAGTCTTGTGTCTACATTGCATGTTCTGTGCATGTGTGAAATTTCCTTTTTACTTGATTCCTTCATACCATATATGCTGTTATGAGCTTTGGTCTTATTCTAGATCAGCACATTTGTCTTGTTCCTTTTGGTCCATTATGTGAATGGACCTCTATTTGTGTAATGAGTTCCCTTTGGAAGGACATTTAGTTTTCTTTTCAATTCTGCAATTACTAGGTCTGTTTCTGTTCTTTGAGTGAAGAAGTTCATTCTGTCTTAGGTCCTTCATATTAACTGTCCTTTCCCTACCCCCAGAATCCCTTCCCCAGATCTCACATATGACTGGCTCTTACCAATCATCATCTTGGTCTGACCTCAAGATTTGCAACCTCAACCTAAGTTAATCAATTTCAGTTCTCAGTTTGATTTTCTTCATAGACTTTCATTATCAGAAATTACAGTATTCATGTGCTTCCTCTGTTTCACCAACTGGAATGTAAGCATTATGGTTCCCTTACTTATTGTCCAGTAAACATTTTCTAAATTCATTGAAAACTTATTGGGAGGGGGCGTTCAGAGGCAAAAGGCAAGTGGCAGTGGCCTGGAAATATAGCACTTAAGGGATGAAGGTATCAAGCACAAACCAGTTGTAGCTTTCTTCTCAGCTTCCAAAGCAATCACAATAGTATATAGTATAATATATACTATGCATTTATTTTCAACCTCAGTTCCACAAGAAGGATAAGATTTTGCAGTAAAAATTAAAAATAACAATAGCTAAATATTGAGTATTCACTAAACCCAAGTATTTTTCATTCTTTATTTTCTTTTAAATGTTACATTCAAAAAATATGAGGTCCCCATATAACCCTCACCCCACCCACCCCACCCCTCCCACATCAACAACCTCTTCCATCATTGTGACATATCCACTGCACCCGATGAATACATTCTGGAGCATCACTGCACCACATGGACAGTGGTCCACATTGTAGTCCACACTCTCCACCTGTCCACCCAGTGGGCCATGACAGGACACACAACATCCAGCACCCATCCCTGCAGCACCACCTAGGTCAACTCCAAATCCTGAAAATGCCCCCACACCATAAGCCCAAGTATTGATACAGAATCCTCAGAGCAACCCTTTGGAAAGTACCAACTATTATTTTCCTCATGACAGACTGTATTTTACAAATGCAATGCAAAACATTTCCCAGTCCAGACACTCTTACTAATGTGAAATCTCCTTACTCCCAATAAGAGGCATAGTTTGTTTCCTCATTTCCTTAAATTTGTGTGAGTGCTAAATTTGTTTGATGATTAGTTCATGGTGGAAGTAACTCTGTGCCCTTAACTTGTCTGGAAATGTCTGCTTCCTGCCTCTTGAAAGCTTGGTCTCAGGATCAACCTTCTTAGAAATTAGATGCCACGATGTGAGAAGGGCAAGTTATATAGAGAGGCTGGGCTCCTAGCTGGTAGCTGGGATCATTTGTCATATGTGTGAGTAAACAAACCACTTTGAATGTATGACCTTAGTCTTTAGATTACATTAGCCTCTACTATTATCTGGCTTCAACCACAGGAGAAATCCCAAATCAAAACAGCCCAGGTGTGCTGTCAGCCCAAAGAAACATATGTGACAATGAGAAACTGGTGTTTAATCCCACAAGTTTTGGAGTGGTTTTTTTTTATGTAGCAATAGATAAATGGAAAAGAATTTGGTGTTTTGAGGTGGAGTACTGAGCAAATAAATATCCAAGACATATAGAATTAGCTTAGGGATCAGGAAGCAGGGGAAGGGTCTTAAGCAGACCATTAGTGAAGGCTTGGAAAATAATATACAAATTACTAGAAGAGAATGGATGAAAAAGGACTCAAGTTTTGTACTGGAAGAACAATTAGCATGGTTATAATATGCAATATAAATATGGTATCTAATGAACATTTGAATCTGACCAAGGAGATTTCCAGGCAGAAAAGGCCAACCAAATTCTTTTAGCATCCTAACGTAAAAATGATAAATAGAATGACAGATTACACATCAATAAATAAGCAGTACATGCCCATTTACAGATTTATTGTTTGGCATATTAATCATGTTAAATATTAGGTTTTAGGCCACATGTTTTGTTTACAATATCCCCTTACCAGCCTTGAAATGTATATAACATAGTCCCCATTTTAAAGACAAAAAAAAAACAAAAACTGAGACTCAGAGGCATTACAAAATGTGTCCAGAATGAAAATGAGAATACAACATATCAGAATATATGGCATGCAGTGAGGCAGTGCAGAGGGGGGAAATTCATAGCCCTCAATGCTTACATTAAAAAAAAGAAAAAAGAAATAAAATCAATGACCTAACTACACAGTTGGAGGACCTAGCAATTCCCAAAGCAAGCAGAAAGATAGAAATAACAAAGATCAGAACAGAAATAAGTGAAATTGAGAACAATAACAACAACAAAGCAACAGCATGAGAATTAACAAAACCAAAAGTTGATTCTTCAAGAAGATTAACCAAAAAATGATTAGCTAGACTGATGAAGACAAAGAGAGAATGTAAGCAATTAAAATAAAAAATGATAATGGGGACATTACAACTGGCCTCACAGAAAAATTGCTAAGAATGTACAAAAAACCTACACTGACCATAGAAGAAATAGAAGACTTCAACAAACCAATCACAAGTAAGAATGAAGCAGTCATCAAACAACTCCTCAAATTGAAAAGCCCAGGACCAGATGGTTTTCAAAGATGAGTGTTACCATGCACTCAAAGGTTTAATACCAATTTTACTCAAACTCTTCCAAAAAGTTGAACAAGAAAGAATGCTACCAAATTCATTCTATGAAGCAAATATCACCCTTTTACCAAAATCAGATAAAGATATTATGAAAAAAGAAAATTACAACCCATTTCCCTAATAAATATGGATCAAAAATCCTCAACAAAATACTTGCTAATCGAATGCAAAAACCCATTAAAAGAAGTTTTATTGATCAAGTGGGTTTTATACCAGGCATACAAGGGTGGTTCAACTCAAGAAAATCAATCAGTGTAATACACAGCATGAATAAATCAAAGAAGAAAAATCACATGATCCTATCAATTGATGCAGAAAAGTCATTTGACAATTATAGCATCCTTTCTTGATTAAAATACTACAAAAGATAGGAATTGAAGGAAACTTTTTCAACATGGTAAAGGTCATATATGAAAATCTCCCAACTAACAATTGTACTCAATGATGAAAGACTGAAAGCATTCCCATGAAAATCGGGAACAAGACATGATGCCAATCTGTCACCAATCTTGACTGTCACCAATCTTGTTCAACATAATGCAATTAAAGAAATAAAAGGCATCCAAATCAGAAAGAAAGAAGTAAATCATGATCCTACACCAAGAAAGTTCCAAAAAATCTACAACGAAGTTGCGAGTGTGAATAAATGATTTCAGCAGAGTGGCAGGATACAAGATTAATACTCAAAAATCAGTAGTGTTTCTACACACTAGTAATGTACAATCTGAAGAGGAAATCAGGAAAAACTTCTATTTACAATAAATGCTAAAAGAATCAAGTATTTAGGAAAAAAACTAACCAAGGACATAAAGTACTTACATTCAGAAAACTACAAAGCATTGCTAAAAGAAATTTTAAAAAACCTAAATAAATGGAAGAACATTCCATGCTCATGGATTGGAAGATTAAATATCATTAAGACATCAATTCTACCCAAATTGATATACAGATTCAATGAAATCCCAATAAAAATCCCACCAGCATTTTTTAAAGAAATGAAGAACGCAATTGTTAAATTTATTTGGAAGTATTAGGAGTCTGAAATAGCCAGAAACATCTTAAAAAGGTAAAAGAAAATTGAGGACAATTTCTCCCAGACTTTAAATTACGTTACCTAGCTACAGAAGTAAAAACAGCATGGTATTGGCATAAAAGTAGAAACATAGACCAATGGCCAAATTGATGGTTCAGGAAAAGACCCTCACTTCTGTGATCAAGTGATTTTTGACAAGACTGTCAAACGCACTCAGCAGGGGCAGGACAGTATATTCAAAAAATGGTTCTGAGAGAACTGGATACACATATCCAAAAGAAAGAAAGAGGGCCCCTTTCTCACACATTACACGAAAATTAACTCAAAATGGATCAAATACTTAAATATGAAAGTGAGAACCATAAAGGTCCTACAAGAAAAAGTAAGGAAACATCTTCTAGACATGGTGATAGGTAATGGATTCTTCAACCTTACACCAAAAGCAGGAACAATCATGGAACTTCCTCAAACACTTTTCTGAGTCAAAGGACTTCATCAAGAAGGTGAAAAGGAGCCCACTCAATGGGAGGAATATTTGGAAATCACACATCCAATAAGGGTTTGATTTCCATTCTATTACATATAAAGAGATCATGCAAAATAGCAATAAAAGAGCAAGGAATCCAAGTTAAAAATGGGCAAAAGAATTAAGTAGATATTTCTACAGAAAGGAAATAAAAATGGCCAAAAGCACATGAAAAAAGTTCAATATTACTAGTTATTAGGGAAATGCAAATCAAAACAACAATGAGATATCATCTCACACTGTATAGAGTATCCATTATTAAAAAAACAGAAAACAACAAATGGTGGAGAGGATGTGGAAAAATAAGAACACTGCTTTACCGTTGGTGGGAATGTAAAATGGTGCATCCTCTGTAAAGGAAAGTTTGGCAGTTCCTCAGGAAGCTAAGTATAGATGTAGCAATTCCTCTACTAGGACTATATCCAGAAGAACCAAAAACTGTCACAACCAGACATTTGCCAAATAGATGGAACCAACACAAATGTCCATTAACTGAAGAATGGATAAACAAAATGTGGTATATACATATGATGGAATATTATGCTTCTGTAATAAGAAATGAAATTGGGATGCATATATTAACGTGGATGAACCTTGAAGATTTTAAATAAGCAGACACAAAAGGACAAATACAGCATGGTCTCATTAATATGAACTAAATATGAAGAGTAAATGCATAGAGTTAAAACCTAAAGTAAAAGTTATTAGATAAGAGGAGGGGTACTGATGCTTAATGTATGTAGAAGTTTTAATTAACTTTACTGTGAAAGTGTGGAAATGTATAGAGTTGATAGTATCATATTATAGTGAGTAGAACTAATGCAGCTGGTTTATAAAGGGATTGTGGCTGAAAAGGGTAGTCAAAGGATATAAATATCAATTGAATGAAAACTAGAGAATAATCTAGGGACTGAATAACATAGTGAAATCAGAAGTGGATGAGAATTGTGGATAATAGTACATATACAAGAATGTCCTTCTGTGAACTAGACCAAATATATATCATTATTGTTATGGTGTTAAGAATGTGGAGAAGCATGGGAAAAATTAATATAACCTATGGACTATAGTCAACAGCAATACTGTAATATTCTTGCATCAATGTGAAAGATGTACTATGTTAACAGTGAGGTGTATTAGTCTGCCAAAGGGCTACTGATGCAAACTATCAGAAATCTCATGGCTTTTATAAAAGGATATTTATTTGTGGTAAAACCTTACAAGGCTGTAAAGAGTACAACTCAAGTTTGCCTTCTCAACAAAGTCAGTTGCCACATGTTGAAGCAAGATAATTGCTGATCTCTGCCTGGTCTCGCCTTTCCCTCTGGGTTTCCAGTCTTCTTAAGTTTCCAGGCCCAGCTTCTTCCAGGCAGAAGGCTTATCTTCTCAGGGCTTCCTATATCTATCAGGTGAATGGCTCATCTCTCCCCAGAGACCCAAGATCAAAAACGACAGTGCTCTTTCTCTTCCAGAGTGTACTCTTGAGTAAGAGTCTGTTTTTATAGATCTACCAAAGAGGTGGGACTCAACCTGAGTCATGCCATATTGATGTGGTCGATTCAATGCCCTACTCTTAACAGGTAATTTAATCAAGGGCCCCTTAACTGAATCCAATATAATAAAACAGTATCACACCCGGAATAGATTAGTTTAAAACATAATCTGAGGGGTAGTTTGCTCAAGTGGTTGAATGCCTGCCTCCCATGCATGAAGTCCAGGGTTTGATCCCTGGCACCTCCTAAAAACAAAACAAACAAATGGGAAAAAAACAACTTTCATTGGGGAGCAGGTGTAATTCAAGTGGTTGAGCGCCTGCTTCCCATGTATGAGGTCCTGGGTTCAATCCCCTGTACCTCCTAAAAAAAAAAACAAAATTTTTTGTTTTTGAGAATTCATAAATAATCTCAAATTGCCACAGGGAGTATAAAAAAAATATACTAAATGTATGCTAGTGACTATAGTTGCTGGTAATAATCTGATATAGTCTGATGATATTATCTCATAATCTATAACAAATGTTCCACAACAATGTAATGTATCAGTGGAGAGGTATTGTATGGGAAATCAACACATATGCATGACTGTTTTGTAAATTCACAAATTCTCTAAAAATATATATATATTTTTAAAAATGAAAGTGTCCATGACCATGTATTTGAGATTGTGATGAGATATACACACTGGGAAGCCATGGCACTTATGGAATTAGCCATTGGTGGAAATTAAAGAAACAAAATATTTTGTTACTTCTTTCTGTTCATTTATTAATTCAAAAATATTTATTGCTGTTCAACAAATAATTATGGAGTGTATACTAATTGCCATATTTTTTAAATGCTGAAATCAGCAATTTTGGGGTTGTTGGTGGCATTGACAACAGATATTTCAATAGAAAAGAGCAGAAATCCAGAATTCAATGGTTCAAAAAAGGATGGAAGGAGAGGAAGTGGAGACAGGAAGATTAGACAAACTTCCAAAGGAAATTTTCTGGAAAAAGAGACATAAGAGTATGGTAATTTTTTGGAAGGGAATGTGAGGACAAACTAAGTTTCTTTTTAAATAAATAATATTATGCCATGTGTTTGTAGAGTGGAATGATCCAGTTGACAGATAAAAAATTGATGACTGGGGAGAGGGGAGTGAATTCTTGGAGTAATTTCCTTCAGCACATGAGGCAATATGGGGTCTAGAGCACCAAGAGAGTGACTGGGCACTGTTAGACACAGATTGTCCAAGGTCACATATGGAAGGCAGAATGTTGGGTACAGATAGAGTTGGATGTGTAAATACAGTGAGCATGGTATTTGGAAGTCATCTTCTAATTTATTCTAGTTCCTCAGTGAAATGGGAAATAAGATTATCAGCTGAAAGTAAAAAGAGTAAGGGGATATTGGAGGTTTGAAGTATGAGGTGTCTAAATCCTTTTCTAGGAAACAAGGTAAACAGATTGGGGAGAGTGGCAGTTCTGATGCACAGCACAAAGGACCCACTTGAGCAGAGGAGGAGATAGGGGAAGAGGCACACTCATACACTATTTTAATATAAATTAGAGCAAAGTTTTGGGGTGTATGTGACAATATCCTTTGTACTTGAAATTGCACATACTGGCTGATCCACCAATTCCACATAAATATTCTCATGTGTACACAAAAAATATAGATAATGACACATGCTATGGTACTGTCTGGGATAAATATAGTTTGGAGACAATACTTATACTCATTAATGTGTTACTGGTTAGATAAATTATGGTATATCTATGAAATCTTATCATGTGCAGCCTTTTAAAAAAGTATGACAGCTTTCAACACCATAATAAGAAATGATGTCTAAAGTATATTACTAATTAAAACAAAGCAACAAAAATAATAATAAAATAAAAACAAGCTGCAGAACAGTCTTGGATCTTACCAATTATATATGCAAAAATTAAAACAAGTACTCATGCATGCATGCGTACACAGGGATATACATAAAACGTCCTCAGAATGGCATATGAAAACTTAAAAATTGTAGCCTCTGAGGATGGAAACTGAGGGACTGGAGGCAAGGGTGGGAAGATGACCTACTTTTCACTGTATATATTTTAAAAGACAAAAATTGGCATATCAATAAGTAAGTTAATCACAAGTATTCAAAGAATTTTTCAGTGGTGAGCTGCCAAGTTTGGGATATAGTTCCAAAGGATGTGAGTTTATAATCTCCAAGTTTACCAAAACAATGGAGAGTGCTGTCAATCAATGGATGACTCCTGTCAGTAATGGTTTCAATACTGGTGCCTCAATTTCTTTCCTATAAGCTACATTAAAAATTTTTTTTGCTCTTATGTAGGAAATTAAATACAAATACAATTGCATACAAGTATGCAATTATAAAAAACCAAATGAGGAAGAAAAGAATAATTATTTTTAAGTAACCTCATATAGCACATATTATCTATAACATATTGGTAAAATACACTATTAACTGAGTTCATGGTACCATTAGACTAGTATTCAAATATCAAATATATTCCCCAGAGGATTATAAACCTCTTGAGAGCAAATATAATGCCTGTAAGATCCTCTCCAGGGAGTCATATCCTTAATCTATCTCTAAATAACTATGTAACTTTGGTCAAATACAGATTATACAGAGACTAATGCCTAGGAGAATTAAATTCTGATTCCATTATTGTCTTTCACCCTTTATGCATCAGGATCATCAATGTGTCTTTAACAGTAAGAGTGAAAAATGTGCATCAATAGATCAATTTATGTAACTTTCCATAGGCATTTTGTGTATCTAATAAACAACTACCATTTCCAGTAGAAATGCTCACACCAATTTCAACTGAATTTCAGGAAATTGGCAGAAATGTAAAAGTGATGGAGAATCATTAGGCTTATTTCATCAGTCAGCTTGCAATAAATGAGACATGGTATACGTGTGACTAGGAAAGTATATTGTTTCTGCAATAACTGAATCTCTCTGTGTTGTACTAGAGACTGCGTGCAGAGTGAATGCTAAATGGAAAAATCTTTCTGGATCAAGTTTTTATTCTATCAACTGCATTGAAGTGTAATAACCATTTAGGTATTGAATTATGGTTTTGTAATTCTGTGTTTCTAAATACAAGGTTTAGGGAAACGGACTTGGCCCAGTGTTTAGGACGTCCGTCTACCACACGGGAGGTCCGCGGTTCAAACCCCGGGCCTCCTTGACCCGTGTGGAGCTGGCCCATGCGCAGTGCTCATGCGTGCAAGGAGTGCCGTGCCACGCAGGGGTGTCCCCCGCGTAGGGGAGCCCCACGCGCAAGGAGTGCGCCCCTAAGGAGAGCCGCCCAGCGCGAAAGAAAGTGCAGCCTGCCCAGGAATGGCGCCACCCACACTTCCCGTGCTGCTGACGACAACAGAAGCGGACAAAGAAACAAGACGCAGCAAATAGACACAGAGAACAGACAACGGGGGGGGGGGGGGGGGGGAGTTAAAATAAATCTTTAAAAAGAAAGAAATACAAGGTTTACCTGCAAAGTTTGTTGCAGCAGTAGCAATGGACAAGTGGAGATGAGCCAGATTGTGAATAAAAACTGCTCTGCGTCAATCTCACCTTGAATTACTGCCACATACAAACACAGAGGCTAGAAAGGAACATGAACACAAAATTTGATAAGGAATACTCTTACTTGTTTAAGAAATGCATTTTAATAATTTTCTGTATTATAACAAATTATAAATTCTGAAAATCGCTGTTTATTTTGCACAATGCTAAGATAAACTGTTTTCTTATATTAAGAACAAACCACATAAGTCATGAACAAGTGCTGGTCACCATAATAAAACAAAGTATCCAACGTAAGAGTAATAAACAGAGACTAAAATTTACTTTACCTCTCTACCTTACAGGCCTCCAGGCACAACTAGTCTCTGAATTTGCCCAGCAAACCTGAAATATTCTGCATATCTCCATTCAGCCATGTAATGGAATATAAATATCAGAATAAAATATTTTCTTCTGAAATTATTATGATTGTTGGTTTTAGTCTATGACAGCCTGATTTACTGCCTGTTCATGGAACAATTTACATTAGAAAGAGAAATAGCTTTAGATTGAGAAGATTTAGTTTTGAGTTTCAACACTGTGCCTTATTAAAATTGTGGTCTTGAACAGGTCACTGTCTTGAAATCAGCAGCATTACTCATGAAATGGGAAATTTAGAATAGATGACTCCAATGACAATTACAGCTCAAGAAGTTGTGTCAATCTTAAGTACCACACTTTGATCATTTGTTTGCTTTTTCCAGAGGACCTTCATTTAAATAGAAAGCATTAATTTCAGCTATTCCCTCAAGAGGTAAATTTAAGGAATCATTGCTTTCTTTATGGTCCTGATGAGGGAAATTGTAATAGTAAGATTTATCTATGTCTTCAGCCAGATTCTCCAGAACAGAAACTCAAGTAAAAGTGATTAAGGAAGTGCTCCCAGGAGAAACCGGGAAAGAAGAGAGGCAAGTAGGATAGCAAAGGGTTAGCACCCGAGTGTGGGCATGAGCTTAGACAAAATCCTGCACAGGGTACGAGCCTGATCTTGGACTGGTACTTTGTGCAAAATTATGCCTCATGGTTTGTCTCAACACTCCTCCAGTAGCCATCGGCTAAGGACTGCCCCAGGAGGAGGTGAAGGAGAGTATAACCTTCTTGGTGCTTCCATTTTCTGTGAACAAAGCTGCTCCAAGGTGTGTAGGTGCAGTCTATTAGAAGCCAAAGCACACAGAGACTGAAGAGATGCACAAAAATATTAAAACAGAGCCTAGAGGAGTGAGTGGAGCACCCACAGTGTTCACTCTGCACTCTTTGACCAATGACCCAGTATAAAGCAATATTAGAAGAGGAATAGTAGAGAAAAACCAGGCTCCATAGCTTTCTCAGTCAGGTTTGGGTCAGCACAATTTTTTCACAGTGAGTGGTAAATCTGAGTTCTACTAGGAAAAATTAAGAAAGGTGTGTCCACACTTTTTAAATAGGATCTCTTAATTGAGTGTCCCAGGCCAATGTGATATGCAAATCCAGGGGCACAATTTACATTGCATTTTCTGTGCTTTATTTTCTTTCCTTTTTTTTTTCTTTTTTCTCATTGTAATCACATTAAACCCTCTGTTATGTATTACCACTTCAAAATGATCTGAATTCTGAAGAGGTACAAGTTTAGAAGATTAGAAACAAAAGGCAGAAGTCTTAACCAAGATTTTATGATCTGCATAATTCCTTTAAAATATGGAGGTATTCAGGAACAGAAGTTAACTTGGAGAAAATTCATAGCTTGTATTGCTTAGAAAATTATGCTTCCCATATAAGAACAGAAAGAACTAATACATCACTGATTAATCCCTTTTTTGGTTGCAGAAATTAAGATATCTCAAACACAAGGAGAATGACACCTATTAAGTTTTATTTTACTTGATCATCACCTCAAACGCAAATGGATATTTGCTTGGTAGGATTCATAAAACAATAGAAATGGCTCACCTGTTATCTTCCTTAACAAATTTGACCTGCTGCAGCTTACACAGTATAATAAGAATGTGTGACACTGAACCAGTTTGTGTGGTTTTCTCCAATGTGTGATTAAAGAAGTGATTGCATGTCGAATGGGATGGCTTCTTACTGAGCCAGCTAATGCTGGGAGATGTGTTAAATTATTATTATCTGTGACTGTCGATGGCTCTCAGGAAATAGAAAGGACTTTAGGGATTATTCATGGTACTGTTTTAATAACTCTCCTATAGCTCAGCTGATGTATGGTCATTAAAATTTTTATAGGGAGTGATTAAAGTGAAAGTGGATTTTTTGAATAGATATGGGACTTATAAAACGCTGTCTTTTCTTAAATGATACTTTGAAAATCTTTTCAAAATAATAATTTGATCCACAGGGCATAGAAAATCTGCCAATCCTCCATCTATAAAGCCAACAAAAGGGATGGCATAGTAAGATAGTAAAAGTGCAGGGGATTCAAGTGAATCAAGTCTAGATTTCTTTTCTCTGTGGCTGCAATATCCTTGGGGTAAGACAAAGTCATATGAGAAGATAGAAGTCTCAAAAGAAATTAATTTAAGTAGGGAAATTATATACACCAGGTCTAATCAATATGTAAATAAACACTGTATTCTAGATTTGAGAACTGTTCAACTACTGCTTAATAGGTGCATCTTTAGAATTTGGGGTAAAAATTTAATTATTTGAGCTTTAGGTACTATCAAAATAGGTCTGAGGCACAGACAGAAACATTGCTAGGCATTACTTTGTTTTACAAAAGCTATTTGATCTTGGACAAGTCATTCTATATTTCTGGATCCAGACTGAAAAGGTGAGAGACAGTATATTGCAATTGTCATGAGCTCTAGCTTTTTTGTATTCTGGCTCATTCCTCCAGTCCTCTAAGGTTGGCAATTTACTTAACTTCTCGGTGCCCCATTTTCCTCATTTATAAAATGAAAATATAGCAATCCCTACCTCATAGGGTTGTTTTAAGGAGTGAATGAGTTAAAAATATTTAATGTTAGGAAATGTAGTGCAAAATAATAAGTGCTCCACAGACATTGCTATTAATATTGCTATGAATTGTTATAAACACAGTTACTTGTCTATAAAAGGGAAGGGTAACTGAATGGTTTCTGAAGCCTAATACACTACAGATATCCTATAATACTGAGTCATTAATAGATGTAAAGAAGCAGATTTTCTGGAAGTGCCAATTTATGAGAGAAATGGTATATACTGCTCTGCATGGTAACTAGTCATTAAATGCCAAGCATCACTCTCAATATAAACTGTTGCTCTATTCCAAGATGGACTCTCAAGATCTTTTCCAAAATTCATATAGCATCCCTTGGTGTTCATTAAGGAATCCATCTTTCATCAAGACATCACTGGAAGTGGGAAGTGATTGTTGGATTTTCAACAGCATATTTATGTAGTCCTATGAGTGCATATATGCCTTGCCTAGATTTTGACTATGCCGTAACATTCATTCTAGAGTGGTTTATCAGAAAATTTGCAAAAAAAAATGTATTCCTATAGATTAAATAATTAAATCATTGTCAAAATATTTTGAGTATTTTGTATTGTTTATTTGGCATATAAATAAAATCTACAGTGGAATATAAATAAAATAAATTATTCTGGTATAACCCTCTTACCTTAAGTAAATGATTTAAAGGATATCGGGGGTCTCCTTTTCTAATGGCTAGTGGTACAGAAGAAATATTTCATGTTTTCTATAACTCCACAACTAAAATTAATTACACACAGAAATAGTCACTGAAGTCATATCCTCAGTATAGCTGCACATAGTTAGAAAGTCTACCCTCACATCTCCCCCCAAAATACTTATCTATTTTAATATTACAGACATGGATATCTTTTTTTATGGAGTTTCCATTAATAAGATATTAATTACAAACTCATAAAAATGAATATTGCAAAATGCAGCTAAATGGCCAACTAAATATTTAAAGCAGTTGAAGTACATTAACATATTAGGTGGAAAGCATAGTTTTATGTGCTCCACCATTCCATTTCAGGGGGATTGTGTGCATTAGCCATGTAAAAAGCACTTTCTGCATATCCCAAAGATGGAACTGAGAACAATGATTTAAAGATCAGGGCACGATGAGATTTTAGATGAAATAAGCTTATAGAGTAAAAGACTGGCTTCTTACTGATCTCCTTAGGATATATTTAATCTGAAAGGAAAAGTAACCAACTAGTGCCAGAAAACTATTTGGTATAAGAAAGTTTGAAAAACAGAAACATGAGGTCATAAAGGATAATCAGAATTATGGGTTGTCTCATTTATAAAATATTGGATTTTCTTAGTTCATATCATACTTAAATGATTAAATATAATGTTGAAATATCATGTAGCCAACCCTTCTTTCTTAAATTAGTAGAAATTTTCATCACTCCCAGGTGGAAGATCACCAAATGCATCTTTATCTAAAAATGAAAACAAACTGTTTAAAATTAAAACTTGCTCAGACAAATTATATGTGCTTTTTTCCTGAATTCCCTCAACAGCAGAAGAATCTACATAGCTTTTCTTTCAAATATATCTTTCCTGTGTGAGCTTCTTTCATTTCAAACCCGCTTCAACTTAGAAACATTTTTCCATTCATCTCTATTCTTATTTTCCTCTTCTTTCATTTGAATAATTTTCCATTTTGTCAAAAGATCCCCATTTCTCTGCGTTTTAGGAATTGTGATATCTGATACACACATGGAGTTGCACCGCATTGATGTTTATGTCCCCCTACATCTTCATGCCTCCACAGTAGTTGCAGCAGACTCTAAACGATGAAATAAAGTTTAATGGTGCTGGCTCTTCAAAGCTACTTTTAACTGTTCTACCCTTTTCTGATCCATTTGTTAATTTGTAATAATTAACTGACCATCCTATTACACTCTTATATCGGAGCCTAGAAGACGAAATTTTAAAAAATGAAAACTGTAAAAAAAGAAAATCCTTACAGTCCTTTTTTATTTATCAAAGCTTGTTTTACCCTAGAGCCCAATCCCTCAGGTTTCTGATTCTCACTATACAGCAACAGGATGAAACAGAAAAAGTTTTATGCTTTTTCTAAATAAAATGCAAGAGAGGGAGGAAACAGTTTTAACTCTGTTTTATACTTTAAGCCCTGGTTTGGACTTTATGCAAGCCTATTCCAAGTCATCTATGTGGACTTAAAAGTAATTTCTCTATGCTCTCACGGTATTTCAGATATCCACCCCCGAACACTCCCACCTGCTGTGCAATTCTATGAGGCCTGGCTGGGAATACATTGAGTTTCTATCTGACCTCTCCTACCTCCCTCCAGACACTCCTAGCCTAGTTTGCTGAGGTCTTATTAAACTCAGCCATCACAGCAATAAGAGACTTAAGCAATTGAATTTCTTCCCAAACACCAGCATCCCCAATTCACCTAGCCATACAAACTCCATCCAAACTTTTTGAGATTTTTCCTTGAAACAGTCAGATTGGGTCCAGTCTGTTTTACAGTGCCCAAATTCAACAAGACTAAGATCTATCTTGAAACTTTAGATCAGAGAATTACTCCAAGCTCCAAATCCATGCCATATTCACTAACCACACATACATACACTTAAAAATTAGTAGGCACTGGTAATATTAAATCTTGATACATTCCTTTCTGGCCTGCTTTGTGTTTCTGTTCTCTATTCTTCCAGCTTTGGTAAGCCTAACAATACCTTTAACTACAGTTTTTAACCTTTTTTTTTTTTGTCTTTTTTTGTTCTTTAATATTTTCCCCCAGAAGACACATCTTCCCCAGCCCACTTCAGTTGTTCATGTTTATCCTCTCAACCCTCTATGTCAGACCTTAGGGGTGGGAAGAGTGTATGCTTACCTCCCCAGCGTGACTTCCAAACCCTTCACAAATCTCCCACTGAGATTTGTGCTTTCTGGCCTTCACCTCCCCTACCCTCCTCCTCATCTCACATAAAGTGCACTGAAGATCTGAGCACCTGACATTCATTTCTTCACTTTCGTGGGTGCCCTGCTCATCCTTAAAGGCCCTTGGATTTCTCTCCATTTCAGATATCTGGATTTATGACCACATGCTGGATTTTGTTATCACCTAGAGCTCCTCTCCAACAGAAATATCAAATTCCATTAGTTTCGTTTTGACAACAATATCCCCATTACCTACATTTTTCTATAGTTGGTTCTGTTCACTTTAATGTTATTCTTTTTCAGTCGTTTCATAAAATGTCTCCATAGTGATAGACTCAAAATATATATCTGGCATTGTCTCTCCCATGTAACTACTTTTCCGTGGCTTCCAAGTCTCATACTGAGTTAAATCTAATCTCTTTAGCATGTCCTGAATCTTTTTTAATCCACTGCTCTTTTTTGGACTCATTCCCTCTCTAGTTTGTACATTATTGATACTGAACCACTTGCATTTTCAAATCTTAAATAACTCTTACCTGTGCCAATTATTCTGCCAACCTATATTTTAGTGCATTTGTTAAGTGAATAAATGATTGAATGAAAGGAAAGGAAGTATTCTTAAGCCATTCCAAAAACACTGAAGGAATACAGGAATACTTTAAAATAAAAAAAAAGAATAATATTCATGCATCTGTAAAAATGATATTAAGTAAAACTGGTTGCACATGAAACAAATTTTTTATAAAGGGAGATAATGTAATCATTTATTAAAATATTGGGCAATTGGTTAGGTAAAAATATGTAATCTTACTGTGTCAGTTTACCATTTTTGATTGTACATATTTTCATGTGTAAAAATCATTTTACTTTTTCCTTGTGAATTATCTTTTATGCATTATTCCTAATTCCATGAAATTTATTAGGAACTTTTATGTAAGCTTCTGCCCCAAAATTGAAATAGCAAGGAAATTATCTGTTCCTGGTCATATTATAATAGTTATTCTATGTACCTGAGTATTAGAATTCTGAGTGAAGTAATTCTTGATTTGTTCATTTCTTCAACAATTATTTATATTTCAGCTGCTCTTCAAAGTTCCAATGTTAGAGAACTTAAAAACAAAACAAAAGAAACAAACAACAACAGAAAAATAAGACAAGTCATTTTTCTCTTGGAGCCTACATTTTACTAGTGGAGAGTACAGATAACATTTACTATGTTACATGGTAAATAGTACTATGAGGAAAATTGAAGCAGCATAAGGCTCATAAAAAACCAAGTTGTAGATATTGATATTTTATAGAGTCATGGAAGTCGTATTTTATAGGTGATGTTGGAGTAGAGACCTAAAATGAGGAAGTAGGTCATGTTGATACGGTGGAGTGAGGGGAAGACTTGCAAGCAGATGAACCAATAAATGCAAATCCTTCTAAAGTAGCTTGCTTGAAGTCATTTTGGCTTAAGTGAAGTAGATAAAGAGGAGAATAGGAAGAAATATTGTCAGAGAGATGAGTAATAAGAGACACATCATGTTGGACTTTGTGAAATAATTTATTTCTATTATCTCCATTGATCACTTCAGTGATATTCTGTCATACGTTGTTAGCATTGGTAGTTTATATTTTATTAAATAATAAACAGTTGCCATTTTTTTCCAAATTCATTAATAAGGATGGTACATAGTGCTTTATACTGATAAAATTTAATCATACAGTCCAAAATGAAAACAAACAAGGTTTCCAAAGGTGATTGGATAAACAAACTTGTAGACTCATACAATAGACAACTCAACAATAAAAATGAATATACTATAGATTTTTACAACATCATAGATAAAACAAATACATTTTATAAGTGAAAAAAGTCAAACACAAAGACAGCATATTGTGTGATTCCAATTATGAAATCCAGAAAAGGCAAAACTACCAGGACACAAAATAAAATCTTGGTTCCCAGGATTTGGAATTGGAGAGGGAGTTTATTAAAATTGGTTAGCATGATCAAATTTGTGAGTGAGGGATTGTTTCTGTGTCTTGATTGTAGTGAAAGATATACAACTATATGTAATTTTCAAAGCTCATAGGGCTGGAAACCAGCAAGATGGCAGCTGAGTAAGGAACTCCTAGAGTCAGCTCCTGCTACAGTGCAGTTAACAAACACCCCAGAGCTCTCTGGAGCTAGTCGAATCACCTGTCTAGGGGCTCTGGGATGCCAGAAGAGCATCCTGCAACATACTTGAAGGAGTGGAAGGAGGAGATGCCCATCTGCAGAGAAGACTCGTGAGTAGAGGCTCCACGCCACAGAGGCCGGTGCCCATCCTCCACTGGAGGCACAAGCCGCCTCGGGAGCTGTTCCACAGCTGGAATCGAAAGCTCCACTTCCCCAAAACAGGGGAGGAAGAGACGGTTGGACACCAATTTCAGCTATGATGAGGAAATTCAGTGGGCTACAGTACAATCCTGAGAACAGCTGAGGTTTGAGCCTGTCCAAGTCAGAAAGAGGCCGGGAGCTGCCACCTTAACTCCACACCTGGCACAAGGGGAAGCAGGGTGGACTGAAAATCCCAGTGCTTGTGGGGACTGGCTTCTTCCCATCCAGATCATACTGCAGGTCCACCTCCAGGAGGGAGGAAGCTGCAGGGACCTGAGCCAGCCTCTCCAGGAAATTACCAGCCAAGCCGCGGAGGCTGGTGATTATCCTGCTTTGGCTGCACGAGGAGCTGCTCTATGATGGGAATTGGAAGATCCATTTCCCAGAAACAGGAGAGGAGGAGACGGTGGGCTGCCAATGCAACTACAGATTGGGAGATTTGCTGGCTAAGAGAAAACCCTGAGAACTTCTGGGGTGAGAACCAGCCCAAATCAGAAAGAGGCCAGTAGCCGCCATTCTCACTCCACCCCCAGCCTGAGGCGAAGCAAGGCTGACTGAAACTCTCAGTGTCGGCAGGAACCAGTTTCTTTCATGAAGATCAGCCTGCAATCCTAGCCTAGGTTTCAGCCCCGCCTCTGGTGGGAGGAGGCTGAGGAGCACTACACCATCCTATACAGATAACTGCAGAGAACTTTGGCTGGCATTGACCGAAAATCAGAATTCTACCAGGGCAACTGTGGTCATTTTGGACCCACAACTGCATAGACTGCTGCCCACACCTGCAGTGCCATCCCCGCCCCAGGCAGGGAAGAAAGGGATGTGAAACTTCATCAGTCTCTCTGGGCAACTACAGTCTAGGCCTGCACATGGATTATTCCACATAGCTGTGACTCTGTCCCTACCCCTAGAAAGGAGAAAGTTGGAAGAAGCTTCATTGTTCCCTGGTGCAATGAAGGCAGCTTGAGCCTCTGCAGCTTACAGCACCAACTACATGCTTGGCTCCTACTGTACAACCAGAAAGAGAGAAACAACAGGAAGCCCTAAACTAAAGGGAAAAACTACACCCAGAATAAATATTCTAGTAAGCAAGATGCGAAGACACCAACAAAAAATTACAACCCACACCAAGAAACAGGAAGCTATAGCCCAGTTAAAGGGAGAAGATAAGCCTCCAGATGACATAAAAGAGTTGAGACAACTAATTATAGATGTTCAAACAAACCTCCTTAATAAATTCAATGAGATGGCTAAGGATATTAAGGATGTTAAGAAGACATTGGATGAGCACAAAGAATTTGAAAGCATACATAGGAAAATAGCAGATCTTATAGGAATGAAAGTTGCAATCAATGAAATTAAAAAAACATTGGAATCATAGTTGATTTGAGGAGGCAGAAGAAAGGATTGGTGAGCTTGAAGAAATGGCCTCTGAAAATGAACGTACAAAAGAACAGATGAAGAAAAGAACGGGAAAAAAATGAACAAGGTTCTCAGGGAACTAAATGACAGCAAAAGGTGTGCAAACATATGTATCATGGGTGTCCCAGAAGGAGAAGAGAAGGGAAAAGGGGCAAAAGGAATATTTAAAGAAATAATGGTAGAAAATTTCCCAACCCTATTGAAGGACATAGATATCTCTGTTCAAGAAGCAAAATGTACTCCCATCCAAAAAAATCCAAATAGACCAACTCCAAGACACATAATCATTAGAATGTCAAAGGCCAAAAATGAAGAGAGAATTCTGAGAATGGCAAGAGAAAAGCAATACATAACATACAAGTGATATCCAAAAGGATTAAGTGCTGATTTCTCAGCAGAAACCATGGAGGCAAGAAGACAGTGGTCTGATATATTTAAGATACTACAAGAGAAAAACTTCCAGGCAAGAATCTAATATCCAACAAGACTGTCTTTCAAAAATGAGGGTGTAATTAGAATATTCACAGATAAAAAGAAACTCAGAGTATTTCTAAGCAAGAGACCAGATTTTCAGGAAATACTAAAGGGTGTGCTAGAGCCTGAAAAGAAAAGACAGGAGAGAGGGGCCTGGAAGAGAGTCTAGAAATGAAGATTATATCAATAAAAGTAACTAAAAGTGTCAAAAGAGAAGTGAAAATAAAATATGACAGATAAAACTCAAATAGGAATAAACTTAACTGATGATGTAAAGCTCCTGTATTCAGAAAACTGCAACCCAATGTTAAAAGAAATCAAAAAAGCCCTAAATAACTGGAAGAACATTCCATGCTTATGGATTGGAAGACTAAATATCATTAAGATATCAGTTCTACTCAAATTGATATACAGATTTAATGCAATCCAGCATTAAAGAAATAATTGGAAACATCATCATTAAATTTATTTGGAAGGATAAGGAGCCCTGAATAGCCAGAAACACCATAAACAGGAAAAGTAAACCCTCATCTCCAAACTTTAAATCATAATACCTCCCTATAGTGGTAAAAACAACATGGTACTGGCCTAAAGGCAGACACAAAAGACCAGTGGAACCAAATTTGTGGTTCAGAAACAGACCCTCACAGATATGGTCAAATGCTTTTTGACTAGCTTATCAAACTCACACAGCTCGGGCAGAACAATCCATTCAACAAATGGTGCTGAAAGAATTGGACATCCATAGCTGAAAGAAGGAAAGAGAACCCCTATCTCACACCTTATCCAAAAATTAACTCAAAATGGATAAAAAAACTAAAAATAAAAGCAAGAACTATAAAACTTCTAGAAGAAATTGGAAGATATCTTCAAGACCTGGTGGTAGGTGGTAGATTCTTAAAGGAGATAAGAGAAGGACTGAGTGGACTACTGATGTTTAATGTATGTAGACGTTTTAACTAGCTTTACTGTAAAATTGTGGAAATGTATAGACTGGATGGTAACAGACAGTGAGTAGCAGCTAGTTTATAAATATGGATGTGACTAAAAATGGTAGTCTAGTTATGTAAATGCCAATTGAAAGAATGGTTAAGAATAATCTGGGAACTGGATAGCACAGTAAACCAAGAGGTGGATGAGAATTGTGGTTGATGGTACAGATGCAAGAGTGTCCTTTGTTAGCTTGAAAATGTTTATCACTACTGCAGGGTGATGGGAGTGTGGAGAAGCATGGGAAAAATACAGCTGGAGTGACCTATGGACTGTGATTAGTAGTAATAACATAATATTCTTGCATCTATGCAAAAGACGTACTGTGCTGATACTGAGGCAGTATGGAAAATGTGAGCCAAATGTATTCTGTGGACATGGCCATAATTAGCTGATACTATTTTATCTGTAGCAAGTGACACACCACATTGTGGTGTGTTGATGGAGGGGTGTTGTTCGGGAATTCTGTACATGTGCATAACTGTTTTATAAGTTTACAACTTTTGTCATAAAAAAAATATATTTAAAAAATAATAATAGGGTGGGTTGGGAGAAAAACACACCAAATGTATATAAGAACTATGATTAGTAGTAAGATTTTGACAGTGTTCTTTCATAGTTTTTAACAAAGGTCTCATGACAATGCAAGGTGTTGGTGGAGGGTTGATATATGGTACCCCTGTATGACGTTATGCATGTTTGCTTTGTAAGTTCACAACTTTTACAATATACTTAATTGTTTATGTATGTTTATATATAAATGATGTAAAGATAATAATAATTGGATTGGTTAGGAGGAAATACTTTGTTTAGTAGTAATATTTTGACAGTGTTCTTTAATTACTAGTTAAAAAGGTTTAAAAACAATGCAAGCTATTGGTGGTAGGGTGAGATGTTATGCATGCTTGTATGATGTTATATGTTTGGTTTTTGGTTTCACAACTGTTATGCATTTATTGTTTATGTATGAATGATATATTTCAATAAAAATAAGGAAAAAAAAGAAAAAAAACTCATAAGGCTGTACACCAAAATGAGTAAATTTTACAAGTAAATGTTTTAAAAGTAAATCAGAGTGAGAGTTAAGCCAAAATTGGATACAAACAACTTTAAAAAATGAATTATATGTGAAAAAAAATACCACACTCTAGAGGGAGGAAAGAGACTTAAGTAACCTTGGAAAGTAGTAGTTTGACTAAATAGTTTAGGCCTAAATCAAAAAGAAGTACACACAAATACTATGCCCTAATTAGTAAAATTGTTTCTCAGAGAGGTATGGATTAGCAATTTGGAAAATAGTTTATGTTTATATTTGTTTTGATATAATAAGTAGATATGTTGTAGATAATGAAAGTCAAGTTTAATAATATAGAGAAATATGCACATTTAAGGAAAGGTGGGAGGGTAAATGGATCCATTTGTTTTCTATCAGAATAGAAGATAATCAACTTGAACTTACAATTAAAAATGACATTTATATACAGAAATAATTATGCACTTGTTTGCATACATGAGTTAGCATACAGCTCTGTTCTAGCTCTGTTTACTGAGCAGGCCTAGAATCAATGACAAACCTGAAGCAATGAAGAAATCTATTACTCATAAATTGGTTGCTACATATCACTCTCAGAAAAAAAAAGGAAAGGGAACTCCTTGGAAAAGTAGAAAAGTGGTGGATTCTATGGCTGGAGTAGAGGAAATAAAAAGTAATTCTTGGGCATGTCTGTGATGCTTAAGTTCATGTGTCAGCTTGGATAGGTTATGGTACTCAGTTGATTAGTGAAGTAAGCACTGCCTTGATTGTTACTATGAAGGTATTTCATAGATTGATTTCAATTAGAAACCAGTTGACTCCATCTACAGCTAATTGTATAGACAACCAACATAGGAGATTTCCCTCAGCAAGGTGGAAAGTCTCCTCTTGCCATCAGTTGTGTAGAGAACCCTCACAAGTTCCCTGGGTTCTTTTGCTTGGCACAAAAAATTGAAGTTCACACCAAAATTGGTCAAGTAAGGGAAAGAGCTATATTAAGCCTGCAGAGGTCAGGGGAGTAAATCTCAAACAATCCTCCCTGAACAGTAAAATTAACCGCAATGTATTGGTTTGTGTTTGGGAGGAGTTTGTGGTTGGGGAAGAGAAGATTGCCAGGTGAGATGGGTTTACAGGTGGGTTCATAACTGCACATGCTCTATGCTTCTACATGCTTTAGCATAATTGGTCGTACATTGTATATTAAAAAAAATAGCACCTAAATCCTGCCCAGAGGTGGCGAATTTATTGTTATAATGAGCTAAAGTTCAGCCAAGTTCACTCTACGATTAAACTGAGCCTGAGCCAAGAATGAGGAAGCCCCATTCTGCGTTTAACTAGATTCTCTGGTTAACTACTGACCACAGCGACAAGCCATACTCTACCTTGATTGCCTGTTTCCTAAGCCTGTTTCAAATTGATGGAAGGATACAGATGGAAGGTTAAGATTTTGCACAGCTTCCTTTGCAGGAACTTTCTTTGCAGAAGCTTTCCTCCCAGCTGGAGGTCTTAAAAGACAGAAATGAGAATTTCACAGAGCAAAAAGAACTGCTGCATCAACTTCTGTCAGTCAGCTTCCGCAAAAGAGCTTAAACTTGCTAGACTTCAGAATCACCTTTATCCGAGTTTCAAGCATGTGGTCTGTGCTATAGAATTGACTTGCCAGCCCCAGGTCACAGTTAGTTCTGTTTCTCTGAAAAGTGCTGAAAACACAATTCTACACCCAGAAATGGAAATCTCACTTAATTAAGTTTGAAAACCAATATAGTAGCTTTGTCACCTTCATTTTCATTTTCATCATTGCATCACTCTGCATCAGACAATAAATATCATCTTGTTCTTATTCTTCAGTAAGATTCAAATTTGAAACTGGTGGTTAAAATTTGCATATATTTGACTAGAGCTAGGAATATAATTTTCAGACATTATCTCTCATCAGTATAGTAATGATACTATACTCCTCCACATTCAAGCTGTACCAACACTTCTTGGTTGATTCTTTCTTTGTCTAGGATAATTTTCCTTCAGTAATTCATATTCCATCAACTCAATCCCCTTGCTACGTTACTCATCATTGTTAGTCCAAACCTTATGTTTTAATACCTGATAGAGTACAAAGTTCATTGTCCAAAAGTGTGACTGCCAGGTACTGTTTCTTTCAGAAGAACAAATGATAAAATTCAATAAATATGTATTAAATATCTGTTTTGTATTCCAATGTTCGGTTAATTGCATTGAATGCAGCAAAATAATTTCAAGCCTAGTTTTGCCTTTGAAGAGCTAACAGATTTCATGGAATACTTCAGTGCATCATTTGTTTTCATTCCTTAATAGTCCAAAACAAAGCATAATTGAAATCTATAATTTTCAAAGATGGCTTTCTAGATGAGTGAGATGACATATGTATGTATACGTATCATATTTAAAGTAAAATTCCTTATACTCAACAATTTTATGCTATTTTACCTTAAGAATTCGTCCTTTTGTTATTGTTGTTCTGTCCTGAGTATATCCTAATGTTTAAGAAAGATTATTTGAAACCAATTTATAGAATTTCCATAAATAGCATTCTGTATTAAATAATATTAAAGCTTTTGTTGTTGGTGCCAAATTAACAATTAATACATTAGGCAAATTATGATTTATAATGCTCTTTAGTCTCTACCAAAAAGCAGAGAGACAGAAACAGTCCATAACTTCTAAATACAAACAAAATGCATTACCAATTGCTAGCTTGAGCCCTTGTATTCCTGTGTTAGGGTAAGTTGGAGTAATCAAGACCAACAAGACTGCCTCTTCTAGCAAACCTGGAAATCCTGACAAATGCTTCCAAGTGCAAAGTATCTCTGACTAGAGAATAATTATTATATGGCCACAAAATATTATCCTCACAAGATTGTATAGCATTATTTCTTTACTGTAAAATCAATACTCCTCATAGAGAGCCACTTCCTCTTCAGTCCAGACAAAAAGCATTCTTGCAGGGGAATGCCGTTTCAGTTTCCTAGGCTGCTGAAGGAATGCTCCATAAAATGGGTTGACTTTTAACAATGGGAATTTATTAGCTTACAGTTGATGCTGTGAGAATGTCTAAATCAAGGCATCATCAATGAAATGCATTCTTTCTGAAGAACTGTGCTGGCAATCCTGGACTCTAAATTCAAATCACATGACACTTCTGCTGGTCTTTCCCTTTGCTTCTGGGTTTCCATGTGTGGCAGTTTGAAATTACTTTATGAATCCCAAAAAGAGAATGATTATGATTTTAAACTAATCTATTCCTCTGGGTGTGGTGCCCTTTATTTACATTAAATTCTGCTGATTAGATTACTTGATAAGATCACTTTTGGACATTTGATTGGACTACACTGTGGGGAATGACTCATGTTGAGTCTCCAGCCTCTTGTTGGATCTGATAAAAATGGAGACAAAGAGACAGACAGACAGACACAGGAAAAGGAAGCCACCATTATTGATCCAACCATGTGAGAGAGGACTAGAGGATCGCTTAAGCACAAAATCTCCAAGAGTATGGGCTCACAGAGCAGCTCAAGAAGAGTCAGTGACCCTGGCGGGGGAGACTGAGACCTTGGTAAAAATCGGCAGCATTCTTGCTTTGCCACATGCCAGGACAACAGAGTCAACAGTAGTTGACTTTAGTGAGAAAACACCTCTTAGGGTGGGTGCCTTGATTTGGATATTTCACGACTGTGGCAGTTTGATGTTATTTATGAATTCCCAAGAAAGAGGTATTGATTATGTTTGTAAATTGGTCTGTTCTTCTGGGCATAATACCCTTTGACTGATTTAAATCTAAAGGCTTTATGTTTACTTGATTAAATCAAGATTAGGGCTTTGATTTGCCCATGGCATTAATGTAACTCAGTTTGAATCCCCGCCCTCTTTGTAGGCTATATAAACAGATACTTAATCAAGAAGACAGGAAAAGACATACACAGAAGTAGATACACAGAGAAAATACAGAGATGAAGGACATTACATAGACATAGAAGAAAATCCTGCTGCCCCTGGAAGAGATTAGCCATTAGCCTGAGAGTTTATAGACGCCCTTATGAAGAGACCAGAGCTGCTGAACCCTGGAAGAAACAAGCCCTGCAGCCAGCCACTGAGATGGGAAGGAGCTGAGACCATGAGGCCTGAAAAGGAAAGAGGAAGGCTGAACCTTTACAGATATTGCCCGCCATCTTGTTTCAACGGAATCTGGTGAGGAAGTAATCTTGAGTTGGACTCTTCAGGGCCTTGTAACTGTAAGCTGTTTTTGCAAATAAATACCCTTTGTAAAATCCAACAGATTTCTGGTATTTTGCATCAGCACCCCTCTGGCTGACTAATACAATGGCTTTGGAACAGTAAGCTTCTCCTTTATGAAAGCCAATGCATTTATAGTACTTTGCCTCTACAGCCCTTTGGCAAACTAAAACACCTTGCGTTCAGTGTCTTGCTTCTGTGGCTTTCTCTCCTTTTCCTCTGTATTCAACCCTTTTTATTATTTTAAAAACTAAGTAGGACCATCCATCTTTGTTGGTCTTTGCCATTGCAATAGGGGATTGTTGCTGTTTCACTGGGGAATGTGATAGAGCTCCCCTGGCCAGGAACTCAGGACTCTCTCATCTGTCTTTTCCAACTGAAACCACTATGAAAATATCCAAACCTTTCTAAGTACCCTGTATACATGCCCTGGAGAACTCACTTCCAACTATGTGCCCCCCAGCAATAACACCCCACACAAGTGCTCCTCCCCCACCATAATTTAACCTCTCTGTAGTCCGAAACTTCTTCAAAAAGAAAGCCCAATATATTGCCAGGTTCTATTAATAATAAAATGGAATATAGTAATGTGTTTAAAGGTTAGATAGAGAATACATAGTAATTTAGAAAAATTAAATAAGGGAAAAATAAATTGGGGTATCAAAAAAATGAAAAAATGTAAAAGCTTTGTTTTTGACATTTTGTCTTTCATCACTGCTATAGGAGTTGCCCTGTATGTACAGTTGCAAGGCAATTTCTTCCATTTCTTCCTCAGTGTCTACCTCCTTTCTTTTTTTTTTTTTTCTAATTATTAAGTTTGTCTTCACATAAATTTTAGATCACAGTAATTCGGTGGGGGTATATGGAAATCTCATATTTTTTAAATGTAACATTTAAAAGAAAATAAGAAAAAAAAACTAAGTAGGGAAGCAGACTTGGCTCAATGGATAGAGCATCTGCCTACCACATAGAAGGTCCATGATTCAAACCCAGGGCCTCCTTGACACATGTGGAGCTGGCCCATGCAGAGTGCTGATGAATGCAAGGAATGCCATGCCGTGCAGGGTGTCCCCCGTGTAGGAGAGCCCCATGCACAAAGAATGCACCCAGTAAGGAGAGTTGCCCAGCATGAAAGAAAGTTCAGCCTGCCCAGGAGTGGCAGCCGCACACATGGAGAGCTGACGCAACAAGATGACGCAAAAAAAAAAAAAAAAGAGACACAGATTCCCAGTGCTGTTAACAAGAGTAGAAGCAGACACAGAAGAACACACAGTGAATGGACACAGAGAACAGACAACTGGGGCAGGGGAAGGGGAAGGGGAAGAAATAAATAAAAATAAATCTTTTTTAAAAACTAAGTATATCATTCATACATGAACATGCATAAAAACTAAGTGTCTCACAAAGTTGTAAACTTACAAAACTAATATGCATAACATCATTAAGGGCTCTCATACATCACTTCATCACAAATGCCTTGCATTTTTGTGAAACATTTGTAAGAAATTATGAAAGAACTTCGTCAATTGTTAGTAGTAACTATAGTCCATATCTTACATTTGGTGCATTTTTCTCCCAACCCACCCTATTATATTTTTGTTTTTAAACCATAGAATTTATCTAAAATGTATAATCAATGACACTGGTATCATCATAGAGTTGTGCATTCATCACTTCAATAAGTATTAGAACATTTTCATTAATCAAAAAAATCCAATAAACCACTATCATACCCACATGTTAGTGCCACTAATTGCAAATCCTATGAAGTGCTTTCACCATATCTATTCAGTTTCAAACACTTATAATTTTTACCAATTCTGCACAGATTAAACCCAGCTTTCCATTCTCTAACCACATTCCTTTCTATGTTGACTTATATTCTAGCTATTAATTCCATGAATTTGCTCATTATATTTACTCTGTAATAGCAAACTCATACAATACTTGTCCTTTTGTGTCTGGCTCCCTGGACTGAACATAATGTCTTCCAGGTTCATCCATGTTGTCACATGCTTCATGACTTCATTTCTTCTTACAGCTGCATAATATTCCATCATACGTATATACCAGTTTGTTTATCCATTTGTCAGTTGATGGACACTTGGGTTGTTGACATCTTTAGGCAATTGTGAATAATGTTGCTATGAATAGCAGTGTGGAGATGGCTGTGTGACTCATCTCAGTTCTTCTGGATAAATATCTAATAGTGGTATTATCAGATCATACAGTAGATCTATATCTAACCTACTTAGGAATCATCAAACAGACTCCTACAGTGACTGTACCATTCTGCATTCCCAACAACAGTGAATAAGTGTTCCTATCTCTCCATATATTCTTTAACACTCTTAGTTTTCTGTCATTTTTAAAAATAATAGCCATTCTAGTAGGTGGGAAATGATACATCATTGTAGCTTTCATTTGCATTTCCCTAATAGCCACTGATATTGAACATTTTTTCATGTGTTTATTTTTGCCACTTGTGTTTCTTCTTTATAAAAATGTCTAGTCAGGTATTTTGCCTATTTTTTAATCAGGTCATTTGTCTTTTTCTTTTTGAGTTACAGGATCTCTTTATGTATTGTGAGTATTAGATCCTTGTCAGATATGTGATTTCCAAATATTTTCTCCCATTGAGGAGGCTGCCTTTTTACCCTCTTTGCAAAATCCTTTGAGGTGCAGAAGTGTTTAATTTTGAGGAGGTCCCATTTACCTAATTTTCTTTTGTTGCTTATGCTTTGGGTAGACTTACACCTACTACAAGTTCTTGTAGCTGTTTCCCTATATTAACTCTTAGGAGTTTCATGGTCCTGGTTTTTATATTTAGGTCTTTGATCCATTTTGAGTTGCTTCTTTTATAGGAAGTTAGATTGAGGTTCTCCTTCACTCTTTTGCTTATGGAAAAGAATGCTTACTTCTCCCAGCACCATTTGTTGAAGAGACTTCTGTCCCAGAAAAGCGGATTTGGTAGGCTTATCAAAAATCACTTGACCAAAGAAGTGGGGGTCTACTTCTGAAGTCTCAATTTGATTCAATTATCAATGTGTCTATCTTTATGACAATATCATGCTGTCTTGACCACGGTAGCTTTAAATTACACTTCAAGGTCAGGAAATGTGACTGACTTTGCACTTCTTCTTTAGGATGCTTTTGGTTATTCGGGACCACTTTCCCTTCCAAATAAATTTGGCAATTGACTTTTCTATTTTTGTTTAAATAGACTTTTGGAATTTTCATTTTGTTTATTCTACCAATCCATGATCATGGAATGTCTTTCCATTTGTTTAGGTCTTCTTTGATTTCTTTTAGCAGGGTTTTGCAGTTTTCTAAATACAGGTCCTTTACATTACTAGTTAAATTAATTCCTATACATTTGAGTCTTTTTGTTGCTATTTTTTTTTAAATTTTTTTATTTTTTATTGACTTTGTAATAATATTACATTAAAAATATATATGTGAGGTCCCATTCAACCCCATCCCCCCACCCCCCCTCTCCCCCCCCCAACAACACTCGTTCCCATCATCATGACACATCCATTGGATTTGGTAAGTACATCTTTGGGCACCTCTGCACCTCATATACATTGGTTCACATCATAGCCCATACTCTCCTCCATTCCATCCAGTGGGCCCTGTGAGGATTTACAATGTCCGGTGATTGCCTCTGAAGTACCATCCAGGGCAGCTCCATGTCCCAAAGACGCCTCCACCATTCATCTCTTCCTGCCTTTCCCCATACCCTTCGTCCACTATGTCCACTTTTCCCATTCCAATGCCACCTCTTCTATGGGGACATTGGATTGGTTGTGTCCATTGCACCTCTATGTCAAGAGGAGGGTCAGATTCCACCTGGATGCTGGATGCAATCCTCCCATTTTCAGTTGTAATCACTCTAGGCTCCATGGTGTGGTGGTTGTCCTTCTTCAACTCCATCTTAGCTGAGTGTGGTAAGTCCAATAAATCAGATTGTAGGTGCTGGAGTCTGTTGAGGCTCAGGATCTGGCTATCACATTGTCAGTCCAGAGATTCAAATCCCCTAAATATATCTTAAACCCCAACATTAACTGCACCTCCAGCACATTGGCATGAAAGTCTTATGAAGGGAGATCCCATCTGAGTCCAGATTCATCACACATAAACACCATTTCCAAAGAGGGGCCATCTGACCTGGTAGTTAACCCCATCGGCCATGACCATAACTCCCGTGGGTCTCTTTAGCCCTCAAAGGAACCAATATCTGGGGGTTGTATCTGCTTTATCTGTCTCTCTGACTCTGCTCAGTTGTGCATGAGGGCAAACCTTCTGCCAGCCTCCAGACTCTTTTTTAGAAACTCGTAGCCATATAAACTCATTTCTCCTTTCCATTTCCCCCTTACTTTAGGTCAAACAGCATTTTAACGTCATGGTATTTTATGTAGACATGGATATTCTGCTGATCCGCATTGAACCTTCCGTATAAGGTCATTTTCCAGTTGCATCATCAGTTGGTAGTTGATAGTGGTCCCTCGTTGCCAGGGAGGCTCATCCCCGGGTGTCATGTCCCACGCTGGGGGGAAGGTATTGCATTTACATGCTGAGTTTGGCTTCGAGACTGGCCACATTTGAGTAACATGAAGGCTGACAGGAGGAAATTCCCAGGCACAAAGTTGTTCTAGGCCTTGTTCTTATTTTGGGTTTATCAGCTCACAAGCATAGTCATTAGCATCAGGGGCTCACTGTTGAACCCTCACTCCCTCCCGGTCCCCGCCACTGTACCTGGGAGACTGTCGCTGCTCCCCTAGGGACCACGACAGAGCACCACTGGCCAGGAACCCATTACCCCCCCTACTGTGGTTTTTAATTGTTGCCACTATGAGTATATCCAAACATTACCATGCACCCTGGACATATGTTCTGTACAGCTCCCTGTCAGCCATATATCACCTGTCATTGGTACCCCATACCAGTATCCCTCCATTGCCATTGTTGAAACACTCTGTGATCCAGAACTCCCCGAAATTTGAAGCCCAATATAATTTCATTGTCCCTTACTAGGGAATGGCATATAGCGATGAGCTTAAAGGATAGATAAAGAACTTGGATAAAGTTAGATAAAGAACTTAGATAAAGAATGTTGACTTGAAAAAATTCCACATCCTATCTTTTTCTTTCCCCCCCCCCCAATTATTCAGCTTTTCTTCACAGGAGTCCTAGACCACAGCAATGTATATATATAATATACAGGACTCCCACACATCCACCAGAAAACCTTTTCCCTTCCACAGTGATACTCTTACGCCCTATTCATATCATATTTACTTAAAGTGATGTACAGAGTCTGAGACATTAGCTTTCTAACAAGGTGACATCTGTGCTTACATTGTGGTGCATACTTTAGGATACACAGTTCTTTACATTTTTAGTTATCCTATGTTTTACATTATGGTTTACATTATCAGTCTGTCATCTCCTATATGTTATAGTGTAATATTACATGTTTTATATCCATCCTTGTGTACTCTCAAGAAACTCCTCTCTTACCCCCCATTTACTTTGGTTCCACACATTTAACGTCCATTTTCCCTTCCACCTTGGTGTCCTCAGTGATAGCCAACCTCCTTTTCCTGAGGAGCCACTTCTAGAGATAGATGGAATAGTGTTCAGATCCTAACTTACTCAACTGCCCCAATGCCCTGGGAGCCACCCTTTCTCTTGAGGGATACAGTTCCCTCTATTTGATGGCATTAGTCCTCCCCAGGATGTGGGTCCACCCCCACTCTCACTACTTGGGTTTCTACCCCATGGTGTCACCCACTCTGGCAGAATGAGCATTTAGACATTCCCCAGGAGCCCGTCCTGCATCAGACCCTCCCCTCCGAGCATTCTAAACAGGTAACCCTCTTTATTATATTTTGATATGATTTTCTCGGCATTTTACTCTCCACCAACACCTGACCCTCTCCTGGTTCGTATGCTACCCCTCCCTCCCCCCACTTTTGGGCAACGTTACCCATCCGTCCCTCCCCAGCCACCCTCAAACCCGCAAAGCCCCAAGCAAAGGCAACCCCTTGCCCCCCTTTTATCTCTTCTTTGTGTTCATACTTACCACCATCTCGTCTTAAATTCGACCCCTGCAGACATCGGCTCATATCCTTCCTCCACCCTCCGATTTCCTATAAGCCTATCGTTCAGTCTCTTGCTATCTAGGGCAGCTTGTTTATTTCATATCATTGAGGTCATGTAGTATTTGTCCTTCAATGTCTGGGTTGCTTCACTCAACATAAGGTTCTCATGATTCATCCATGTTATCACATGTGTTTGTAGTGTGTTTGTTCTTACAGCCGAGTAGTATTCCATTGTGTGTATATACCACATTTTATTGATCCACTCATCTGTTGATGGGCATTTGGGTTGATTCCAACTTTTGGCAATAGTGAACAATGCTGCTATGAACATTGGTGTACATATATCGGTTTGTGTTCTTGTTTTCAGTTCTGCTGGGTATATACCCAGCAGTGGTATTGCTGGGTCATATGGCAAATCTATGGCTAGTTTTTTGAGAAACCGCCATACTGTCCTCCAGAATGGTTGGATCCTTCTGCATTCCCACCAGCAGTGGATGAGTGTTCCCCTTCCTTCACATCCTCTCCAGCACTTGTATTCTTCTGTTTTTTTCATAGCTGCCAATCTTATGGGTGTAAGATGGTATCTCATTGTAGTTTTGATTTGCATTTCCCTGATAGCTAGAGATTTGGGACATTTTTTCATGTGCTTTCTTGCCATTTGTATTTCTTCTTCGGAGAAGTGTCTGTTTAAGTCTTTTTCCCATTTTTTAAATGGGTTGTTTATCTTTTTATTTTCAAGATATAGGAGTTCTTTATATATGCAAGTTATAAGTTTCTTATCAGATATATGGTTGCCAAATATTTTCTCCCACTGTGTGGGCTCCCTTTTTACTTTCTTGACAAACTCCTTTGAGGTGCAGAAGGCTTTAATTTTGAGGAAGTCCCATTTATCTATTAGTTCTTTTGCTGCTCGTGCTTTTGGTGAGATATTCATAAATCCATTTCCTATTACAAGGTCCTGTAGATGTTTCCCTACACTGCTTTCTAAGGTTTTTATGGTCTTGGCTCTTATATTTAGGTCTTTGATCCATCTTGAGTTGATCTTTGTATAGGGTGTGAGATGGTAATCCTCTTTCATTCTTCTACATATGGCTATCCAGTTCTCCAGACACCATTTGTTGAATAGGCCACTCTCTCCCAGTTGAGAGGGTTTGGTGGCTTTATCGAATATTATGTGGTTGTATATGTGAGGTTCTATATCAGAGCTTTCAATTCGATTCCATTGGTCTATGTGTCTCTCCTTATGCCAATACCATGCTGTTTTCACCACCGTGGCTTTATAGTATGTTTTGAAGTCAGGTAGTGTGATTCCTCCAATTTCGTTTTTCTTTTTCAGTATGTCTTTGGCTATTCGGGGTCTCTTTCCTTTCCAAATAAATTTCATAGTTAGTTTTTCTAGTTCCTTAAAGAAGGCTGTGTTGATTTTTATTGGGATTGCATTGAATGTGTAGATCAGTTTTGGTAGGATAGACATCTTAATAATGTTCAGTCTTCCTATCCATGAACAAGGAATAGTCTTCCATTTATTTAGGTCTTCTTTGATTTCCTTGAACAATCTTGTATAGTTCTCGGTGTATAAGTTCTTTACCTCTTTAGTTAAATTTATTCCTAAGTATTTGATTTTTTTATTTACTATTGTGAATGGTATTTGTTTCTTGATTTCCTCCTGATCTTGCTCATTATTGGTGTACAGAAATGCTACTGATTTTTGCGCATTGATCTTATAACCTGCGACTTTACTAAACTCATTTATGAGTTCTAGAATCTTCGTTGTAGATCTCTCAGGGTTTTCTATGTATAGGATCATGTCATCTGCAAATAATGAAATTTTGACTTCTTCCTTTCCAATCTGAATGCCTTTTATTTCTGGTTCTTGCCTCAGTGCTCGAGCAAGTACTTCTAAGACAATGTTAAATAGGAGCGGAGACAGTGGGCATCCTTGTCTTGTTCCTGAGTTTAGAGGGAAGGAGTCTAGGATTTCTCCATTGTAAACAATATTGGCTTTAGGTTTTTCATATATACTCTTTATCATGTTCAAAAAATTCCCTTGTATTCCAACCTTTTGGAGTGTTTTTATCAAGAAGGGGTGCTGTATTTTGTCAAATGCTTTTTCTGCATCAATAGATATAATCATGTGATTTTTTTCCTTCAATCTGTTTATATGGTGTATTACGTTGATTGATTTTCTTATGTTGAACCATCCTTGCATACCTGGGATGAATCCCACTTGGTCGTGGTGTATAATACGTTTAATGTGTTGTTGAATACGATTAGCAAGTATTTTGTTAAGTATTTTTGCGTCTAGGTTCATTAGAGAAATTGGTCTGTAATTTTCCTTTCTTGTGATGTCTTTGTTTGGCTTTGGTACTAGGGTAATTTTGGCATCATAGAAGGAGTTGGGTAACGTTCTTTCTGTTTCGATGTTTTGGAATAGTTTCAGCAGGATTGGTGTCAGTTCTTTCCGGAATGTTTTGTAGAATTCACCTGTGAAGCCATCTGGCCCTGGGCTCTTCTTAGTTGGGAGATTTTTAATAACTGATTCTATCTCTCTGCTTGTGATTGGTTTGTTAAGATCATCAATTTCTTCTTTTGTCAATATGGGCTGTTTATGTGTTTCTAGGAATTTGTCCATTTCCTCTAGATTGTCATTTTTGTTGGAATATAGTTTTTCAAAATATCCTCTTATGATAGTCTTTATTTCTGTGGGGTCAGTGGTGATATTGCCTTTCTCATTTCTTATTTTGTGTATTTGCATCTTCTCTCTTTTTTTCTTTGTTAGTGTTGCTAAAGGTTTGTCAATTTTGTTAATCTTCTCAAAAAACCAGCTCTTGGTCTTGTTTATCTGTTCAAGTGCTTTCTTATTTTCTATTTCATTTAGTTCTGCTCTTATCTTTGTTATTTCCTTCCTTCTTCTTCCTGTTGGGTTGCTTTGTTGTTGTTTTTCTAATTCCTTCAAATGTGCAGTTAGTTCTTCAATTTTTGCTCTTTCTTCTTTTTTGATATATGAATTTATGGCTATAAACTTCCCTCTCAGTACTGCTTTTGCTGCATCCCATAAATTTTGGTATGTTGTGTTATCATTATCATTTGTTTCAAGGTAGTCATTGATTTCTTTTGAGATTTCCTCTTTGACCCACTGTTTTTCTAAGAGTGTGCTGTTTAATTTCCAAATCGTGGTGTGAAATCTGGGCTTCTGTCCCTTGCAAATCTCCAGCTTGACTCCACTGTGGTCAGATATAATGTTTTGTATGATTTCAATCTTTCTGAATTCGTTCAGCCTTTCTTTGTGGCCTAGCATATGATCTATCTTGGAGAATGATCCATGTGCGCTTGAGAAAAATGTATATCCTGCTGTGTTTGGGTGTAGCGATCTATATATGTCTATTAGATCGAGCTCCTCTAATATACTATTCAGATGTTTTGTTTCTTTGGTGATTCTCTTTTGAGATGTTCTGTCCAGAGTTGATAGTGGTGTATTAAAATCCCCCACTATAATTGTAGATGTATCTATTCTTTCACTTAGTTTTTCCAGCGTTTGCCTGACGTATTTAGAGGCACCCTTGTTAGGGGCATAGATATTTATGATTGTTCGATCTTCTTGACAGATTTTCCCTTGGACTAAAATGTAGTATTCTTCTTTGTCTCTCACAATTGTTTCACATTTAAAGTCTGTTTTGTCTGATATTAATATAGCTACTCCTGCCTTTTTTTGGTTATTGTTAGCTTGTATGATTGTTTTCCAGCCTTTCACTTTCAATCTCCATGCGTCTCTGGGTCTAAGATGTGTCTCTTGTAGACAGCATATGGATGGGTCATATTTCCTTATCCAATGTCCCAGTCTGAATCTTTTGATAGGTGAGTTTAATCCGTTGACATTCAGTGTTATTACTATCAAGGAATTATTTGTGTTAGCCATACTTTGATTGGATTTGTGTTTGTCATATTTTGTTTGTATATTTTTTTTGTCTTTTTTGTTGTTGTTGTTGGTCTTATACTCTCCTCCAACTTTGCCTTTCCTGTTTTTTCCTTTCTTCCTGCAGCACTCCCTTTAGAATTTCTTGAAGGGGAGGTTTCTTGTTGGTATACTCTTTCAGTTTCTGTTTGTCTGCGAATATTTTGAACTCTCCATCATATTTGAATGCTAGTTTAGCTGGATAAAGTATTCTTGGTTGGAAATTTCTTTCCTTTAGTACCTTGACTATATCATACCACTGTCTTCTTGCCTCCATCGTTTCAGAAGAGAAATCAGCACTTAATCTAATTGAGCTTCCCTTGTATGTGATGGTTTTCTTTTCTCTTGCTGCTTTTAGGATTTTCTCTTTGTCTTGAGCATTGGATAATTTAACAAGTATATGTCTTGGGGTGGGCCTGTTGGGGTTTATGACTTGTGGAGTGCGCTGTGCTTCTTGGATATGTACATCTGTCTCTTTCAGTATATTTGGGAAGTTTTCAGCCATTATTTCCTGCAACACTCTTTCTGATCCCTTTCCCTTCTCTTCACCTTCTGGAATGCCTATAATACGTATGTTTGAGCGTTTTGCATTGTCATTCAGGTCCCTAAATCCTAATTGGATTTTTTCTATCTTCTTATTGACCCCTTCTACTATCTGTTTGATTTCTGATGTACTGTCTTCCACATAACTAATTCTCTGCTCTGTCTCTTCTAGTCTGCTGATATTTGCTGCAAGTGTATTTTTGATTTCTTGAACTGTGGTGTTCATTCCCATCATATCTGTTATGTTTTTGCGTATGTCTGCAATTTCCCCTCCAAGTGATATCTTCATGTTGTTAACCTCTTTCATTACTGCATCAAATTTGTCGGTGATAAATGTTCTGAGATCTTTCATTGCTTGTGCCAAGTTTTGCTTCCCTTCGTGATTATTGGTTTGTTGATTGGATTCAGCCATGTTTTCCTGATTATTGGTTTGGTTTGTAGATTTTTGTTGCTTTCTGGTCATCTCTTTATTTTGACGAATTTAATCAGTTCCTTAGCTTCTTTGTCTGCTCTTGGAGGTTAATTAGTTGTTATTTTTGCATAGGTGTTATATCTTCTCTTTGTCAGATTTTTCTTCTTATTCTAGTTACTTGTTGTTGGTTAAGTTCACTTTAGAGGAAATTATTAGTGTTGGGGAAAGGCAATTGTGTAAGCAAGGGAAAAGTGTAAAGTTGTATTGGTGATGTATGTTAACAAATCAAGAATATGAGATCTGGAAGGATGGAGGTTAGATTCATGTAGATTGTATAGAGTTATAGCTATAGGTAGAGTACCTTTTATGAAGTAGATGACAGAATTTGGGAGGAATATGGTATGAACTACAAAGCTATTGTTTTCATGAGAGAGGGAGAAAGAAAGGAGAGGTAATAGTTTCAAGAGTGGATAATAGACAGAAAACAGAACAAAGGTATTAGAAATTAAGAGTTAGACACTTTGTGGATCAAAGAACGGGAGGTTGGGGGTGGAATATAGGAGAGACAGTAGATGATAGTGGATATCAAGATGCAGGGGAAGGGGGATAGTGTAGGTAGCCTAAATCAGTTCACATAGAAATGAGGCAGTGGAGGATCGGAAAACCCAGCAAATGTGAGGTGTTCCCTGTAGCACCTATTGTATACTTGAATTAAAATAAAAATAAGTGGAAGATGAGGGACAAGAGGGAAAGAGAAAACCGAAAAAAAAAAAACTAATTATAATAAAGAAAAAAGAAAGACAAGAAGGGCCCACGAACTCCCCAGTACTGCAGATGCTCCAAAAAATAATAATAATAAAATAAAATAAAGTAAAATAAATTAAAAAAAAAAAAAAAAAGAACAGAAACCCCTCCGCAGGCCCGGCTCCGCCCGCCACGGAGGCTTGGACCGGCTCTGCCCGGTTCCTTACGCCGCCTCGGCCTGGCCTGGCTCCGCCTGGCTCCGCTCGCTACAGCGGCCCAGCCGGCTCCCGCGTCCACCTCCCGCCACCGCGGCCTGGACCGGCCCTGCCCGGCTCCGTTCCCGCCCCGGCCTGACCCGGCTCCGCCTGGCTCCGCTCGCTACAGCGGCCCAGCCCAGCTCCGGCATCCGCCTCTCGCCACCGCGGCCTGCACCGGCCCCGCCCGACTCCGTATGCCGCCGCGGCCCGGCCCGCACACCACCGCGGCCCAGCTCGGCCCTGCTCGGCCCCGCCCGGCCCCCCTTTTTGTTGCTATTGTAAATGGATTTTCCCCTAGATTTCCTCCACCACTTCCTCAATACTAGTGTATAGAAATATTACTGCTTTTTTTCTGTTGATCTTGTATCCTGTCACTTCGCTGAATTCATTTTGTAGATATCTCAGGATATCATCTGTGAAAAGTGAGAATTTTTGCTTCCTCTTTTTCAATTTGAATGCCTTTTTTTCCCTTGCCTAATTGCTCTAGCTAGAACTTCTAGCACAATGTTGAACAACAGTAGTGACAGTGGGCATCCTTGTCTTATTTCTGATCTTAGAGAAAAGCTTTCCAACCTCTCCCCATTGAGTAATATGTTGGCTGTGGGATTTTCCTATATGCCCCATATCATATTGAGGAACTTTCCTTAAATATCTAACTTCGGAAAGTTTTTTTTTTTTTAATCAAGAAAGGATGCTGGATTTTGTCCAATGCCTTATCAGTCAAGATGATCATGTGGGCTTTTTCCTTTGATATGTTAATATGATATATTATGTTAATTGATTTTCTTATGTTGAACCAACCTTGCATACCAGGAATATACCCCACTTGATCATCATATATAATTCTTTTAATATGCTGTTTGATTGTACTTGCAAGTATTTTATTGAGAATGTTTGCATATATGTTCAATAGTGAGATTGATCTTTAGTTTTCTTTTCTTGTAATAGCTTTATCTGGCTTTGGTATTAGGATGATGTTTGCTTCATAAATTTTGTTGGATAATTTTCCCTCCATTTCAATTTTTTGGAATAGTTTAAAGAGGACTGGTATTGATTCTTCTCAAAATATTTGGTAAGATATACCCTGTGGAACAACCTGGTCCTGGGCTTTTCTATTTTGGTAGATTTTTGATGACTGATTCAATTTCCTTTCTTTTAATTGGTTTGTTGAGTTCTTGTTTTTCTTGTAGAGTCAAAGCAGTTTCTTTGTGCATTTCTAGGAATTGGTCCAATTCATCTAGGTTATCTAATTTATGGCATATATTTTCTCATAATATCACCTTATGATCTTTTTTGTTTCTATGGAGTCAGCCATAATGTCCCCCCTCTCATTCCTGATTTTATTAATGTTATCTTCTCTCTCTTTTTCCTTCATTAGTCTTGCTAAGGGTTTGTTGATTTTACTGATCTTCTCAAAGAATCATCTTTTTGTTTTATTGATCTTCTCTATTGTTGTTTTTTTTTTTTTTTGCTATTGTTGTGGTTCTTAATTTCATTTATTTTTTTTATCTGATCTTGGTTGTTTCTTTCCTTCTGCTTGCTTTGGGATTGGTTTGCTGTTCTTTTTCTATTTTCTCCAGTTGTTCAGTTAGGCCTTTAATTTTAGCATTTTCTTCTTTTTTGAATATAGGCTTTTAGGGCTATGAATTCCCCTCTCAGCACTGACTTCACCAAATTCCATAAATTTTGATAAGTTGTGTTCTCATTTTCTTTCATCTCAAGATATGTACTAATTTCTCTTGCAATTTCTTCTTTGACCTATTGGTTAAGAACGTGTTTTTTAGCATCCATATATTTGCAAAATTCACCCTTCCCCATCTATTACTAATGTCCAGTTTCATTACATTATGATCAGAGGAGATGCTTTGAATACCTTCAATCTTCTTAAATTTATTGTGAATTGTGCTGTGGCCCAACATATCTTCTATCCCAGAGAAAGATCCATGAGCACTTGAGAAGAATGCATCATCTGCTGATTTGGGGTGCAGTGTTCTGTATATGGCTGTCATGTCCAGCTTGGTTATCATATTGTTCACCTTCTCTGTTTACTTGGCTTCTGACTAGTTGTTCTATCTATTAATTTGAATGGCATGTTGAAGTCTATGACTATTATTGTAGAAATATGTATTTCTCCTTTCAGTTTTGCCAGAACTTGCCTCATGTATTTTGTGACACCCTGGTCAGGTGCAAAATATTTATGACTGTTACTCCTTCCTGGTGGATTGTCCCTTTTATTAATATATAATGGCCTTCTGCATCTCATATAATTTTTTGCAGTTAAAGTCTGTTTCATCTGACACCAGTATAGCTATCTTTGCTCTCTTATGATTACTATTTCCATGAAATATCTTTTTCAACATTCTCACTTTCATTTCTATTTGCATCCTTGAATCTAAGGCTTATTCTCTTGCAGGCAGTATATGGGTAACCCATGTTTTCTTATCCATTCTGTCAGCCAATGTCTTTTGATTGGGGAGTTTAATCCATTTACATTGAATGTTATTACTGAAAAGGATTTACTTACTTCAGCCATTTTATACTTTGGCTTTCATATGTCATACTGTATTTTTGTCCACCTTTTTACTCTTTTGGTTACCCCTTCTGTTGATTTTCACATCTACACACTCATCCAAGCCTCTCTCTCTCTTCTTCTCTTTTCTTACTGCAGAACTCACTTTAGTGTTTTCTGCAAAGATGGATTCTTGTTTACAAACTCTCTTAGCTTCTCTTTATCTGTGACCATTTTAAACTCACTGTCAAATTTGAAGGACAGTTTTGTCAGATAAAGAATTCTTGGCTGACAGTTTTTCTCTTTCAGTACCTTAATTACATCATACCACTGCTCTCTCACCTCTATGGTTTCTGAAGAGAAATCCACAGTAGATCTTATTGGACATCCCTTGTATGTGATGTTGTACTTCTCTCTTGCTGCTTTCAGAATTTTCTCTTTATCTTTGGAATTTGGCATTCTGAACATGATGTGTCTTGGGATTGGTCTATCCGTCTTTTTGGATTTATTCTAACTGGAGTATACTGTGCTTCCTGGGCATATATATTCACATCTTTCATGAGAGTAGGTAAATTTTCAGCCACTATTTCCTCAAATACTCATTCTGCCCCTTTTCCCTTCTCTTCTCCTTCTGGAACTCCCATAACACATATGCTGTTGCACTTCATGTAATCATTCAACTCCCTGAGTCCCTGCTCAATTTTTTTCCATTCTTTTCCCTCCCTGCTCTTTTCTCTTTTTAATTTCAGCTGTCCTTTACTCTATATCACTGTTTATTTCTTCCCTGATTTCAAATCTGTATGCCTCTCTTGTATTTCTAATCTCACTTATTTTGTCTTTCTTTTCCATAAGCCCTCTGATTTTTCTATCCAAAGTTTCAAATTTTTTTTTGTGCCCACCTACTATTTTCTTTTATGTTATCGTCCAACTCCATGATTTGCTTTAGGAGATTTACAAGAAACTCATTAATTAGTTATTTAAGGTCTTGTGTCTTGTCTGTAGCTTTGATTTATTCCTTTGCCTGAGTCATATCTTCCTTTTTCATAGAATGGCTTGTAATTTTTTGCTGATGTCTACAGATCTGATTATGCTGCTATTTACTCTGATGTTCAGTTTTACTCTCTTGCCTAGGGATTTATTTTTAAGTAGTTGTGTGCTAACACTGCTACTTAACTCTTGGTTAAACTTGTTCTAGATATTTAGGATTTCCCCTGTTTAACTGCTCAAATTAGGGCGAAGGACCCAATAATGAGATTATAGGACTGATTTCAAGGGTCTTGGAGAGTGGAGCAGTAAATGAATGCCTCTGTTGTTTATTAGTATTTTCTTTTTTCATGCACTTTTCCGATCTGCCAGCAGATGGCACTCTTTGGCAAACCTCTCAACTCAGACCCCAGGGCCTAGCAGGAAATGCATTCAGTGTAATTCCATGGAGGGTGGTGGTGCAGAAGAAACGTCCTCAGGACTGGCCAAACCTCACAAATACATGTTCTCAGAAGCTATTCTCCTCCCTTGCCCAGCTATACCTAACCACCCTCTGCTTCCTCAGCAAACAGCCCAGGGCAATAGGGAGGGTGTTTGAGAAGGCAAAGTATATATCTTACGGGCTTTCAGCACAAATAATGTCATAGCTCCACCCAGCCTGGAATTATATAACTTCTCCAATGCAGCAGAGAAAGTTTGCTGCCAAAATGTGAATTTTCTGTGGGCTGTGTCCCGCTGTATTAGTCAGGGTTCTATAGGGAAACAGAATCAACAGAAGATAACTGTAAATAGTATGAGATTTTATGAGTCTCTCATGTGACCATGGGGATGCACAAGTCTGGGTTCTGCAGGCAGGCTGCAAGCCAGGGGCTCCAATAAAAGCCCAATGAAGGTCCTTGAGGAGTTTCCAGGGAGGCTGGCTGTCCAAAGATGAACTGGGAAATTCTTCCTGAATGCTGAAATCACTTCACCCTTTAAGGCATTCAATTGATTGGATAAAATGTCACTCATTACTGATGGCAATCTCTCTGGTTGATTGTAAATGTAATCTGCCATCTATGCAGTAAACCCACTGATGACTAAAGCCCATAAATGTCCTTGTATTACAATTAGCCCAGTGATTTCTTGACCAAACAACTAGGCACAATTATCTGACTGAGTTGACACAAGTCTACCGCTTGTCACTCAGCAACCACACACATTACCTCAAACCATACTTAGTCTCTAAGTAAAAACAATAACAGACATGCATATATATATGTGTGTATATACATACATATTTACATACATACATATTTCTGCCTAACAATATATACATACATACATATTTCTGCCTAACAATGTTCAACTCTCCTGCATACAACTGGAAATGCATTAATTCCTACAGAATAGGGTGCAAGTCCATGGGTAATATTCACTCTTAAACTTGACATCCTTAAATATTATGGCATGAAATTAATATAAATTGTCATATGAGAAGGGAAAAGGTTGGGAAAGAAAATAAATTCATTTGGTATATATATATATACAATCATACTCAAAACAAGGAAGAAAATTTCATGACCATTACAGTCCTCATTTCTGTTTTCTTTGTGCCCGGCAGTTCATTTCTCAGCTTATCTCTTTCATCTAGCATTTTGCTACAAGCTGTAAGAAGAGGCCAAGCCACATTCTCTGAGTTTACTTTGGAAAGTTCTTCAACTAAATGCCCACGCTCACCATTTTCAAGTTCTGCCTTCCATATAACATCAGGAGTCAATCTTGCTAAGTTCTCTGCTACTTTAAAGCACAGATCACATCTCCAATAATAGTTTCATCATTTGCTTCTCAGGTATCCTAAAAATCTCTTTAGCATTCGTATTCCTAACAACAGTCTCGGCAAAGGAATATAGGCCTTTTCTATCATGTATCTCACAATTCCTCCAAAAAATACCCTTTACCCATTTATAAAACCATTCCAGCACTTTTGTAATTGAAAAAGCACTATCCCACTCTTGGAACCAAGTTCTATATTAGTCAGGGTTCTCTAGGGAAACAGAATCAACAGGAGATATCTGCAATAGTATGTGACCATGGGGATGCACAAGTCCAGGTTCTGCAGGCAGGCTGCAAGCCAGGGGCTCCAATAAAATTCCAATGAAAGTCCTTGAGGAGATGCTGGCTGCCCAAAGATGAGCTCGGAAATTCTTTCTGAATGCTGATACCACCTCCCCTTTTAAAGCATTCAACTGATTGGATAAATCTCTTTGCTGATGGCAGTCTCCCTAGTTGAGTGTAGATGTAATCAGCCATCTATGCAGTAAATTCACTGATGACTAAAGCCCATAAATGTATTACGATTATCCCAGTGCTTGCTTGACCAAACAACTGGGCGCAATTACCTGGCCAAGTTGACACATTAGCCTAACCATCACACCTGCCCTCTCCCCTTCCTTGATGAGGAGGACCTTGCAACACCTCAGTTCACAGCCACTGTACTCCACAGCCATTGTGGTCTGCTATTTGCTCCAAGGTTAGGGGGATGGGGACCAGCTGCTGCTACTTTTTCCAGTCTACTCAGAGGATTTTCCCAGCCAGCTAAGACTGTTTTCCTTTGTCCCTATCTCTTCTGGGTGGTGTCTTGCTTTCCCCTGGTGTCCTGAGCCCCAGAGAAACACTCCAGTCTCCACCTGTCCTCTAGCTGTTTTTTTTTTCTGGGAGAGAAGTGATCTCGCTGCCTCTCTAATCCTCCATCTTCCTGGAAGTCGCTCTGTATTCATCTCTTTTATAGAGGACTCCTGTAAGAGGTTTAAGACCCACGCTGGTCCATGCCTTAACTCAAGTTCTTGTAAGCAATAGGTTTACACACACAGGAATGTATTAGCTTTCAGTATATTATTTTCTGGGGTACATAACAGTTTCAAGCCACCACATTGCACCCTCTGGACCTCAAAAAGGTATTTTTTTTCCATATGCAAATATTAATTCTATCAGAATATCCCAAATGCCTTAAATCATTTCAGAAAGAATAGGAAGTACAAAGTCTCAAATTGTTTACAGGTGTGGTCTGTCCTGGGGCACATTTATCTTTCATCTGTGGACCTGTGAAATCTAGAGAACAAATTACATGCTTCCAATATACAAAGGAACGACAGTTATAAGATCAATATGCCCATTCCAACAGGGAGAAATTGGAAGGAAAATGGGGATCATGGGCACCAAACAATTCCAAAATCCTACAGGGCATACTCCATTAGGTTTCATAGGTGTCTGAGAGTCACCTATGGAATGATGCTTTGTCTTCCAGGTCTGATAAAATGCATCCCTACCCTTTCCAATGTCTTGTGCAGCAGTCATGCTCTTCCCAAACATGGGGGTGAAGACTCCAACATCTTAAAGCATTGGGGTGGCAGCCAGACTCTCCCCAGCCCTCAGGCATCTGAGAAAACTGAGGTTGTGACATTCTTCCTAAACAATGGTGTAGAAGGCCCACCTTCTCCAAGGACCAGGTCATATTCAGGCTTTTCACACACATGTGTGGATCTACTCTCTTGGCCTCTTTTAAGACATCTTCAGTCCAGATCTCAGTTTCTATGGCCTTGCTCTCAAAGTGATTTTACCTTCAATCTGTTCCTTTTCTGTCCCTTTTAGTCCAGACTGGAAGTGGTTCCTTTCATACAGATCGCACAAAAAAATTGCCAGTTTCATATGTAGTGCACAGGAGTCCAAACCATCAGACAAAATCACTTTCCACAGATCCTTTCTGGATAACTGCATTTCCAATCCTAACTTATACTGAAATGGGTGACTGCTACCATGTTCATTTAAACCCCCACATGGGCAGTATTCTCTGGAGACTCACTTTCTAGAAACTCAGAATTTTCCAAACCTTTAAATTTCCAGTTTCCTTGTGCCCAGAAGTTCAGTTCTCAGTTTATCCCTTTCTTCTCACATTTTATTATAATCCGGAGGAAAACACCTAACTTCACTTTCCACATTTCATTTAGCAAACTTCATTCAGTTTTATCACACATCCATCATTTCTCTCTAAGTACTCATTGGAAGTACCTTTATTTTCCATATTTCTGCCAGTGGTGTCAAAGCAAACTAGGCCTTTTCTATCAAGCACCTCACAATTCTTCCGGTCTCTACTCATTACCCAATTACAAACCTTTTAAAATATTTTTTTATTTGCAATAGCAGCACCCCACTTTTCTGCTATCAAAAATCTGTTTTAGTTTGCTAAGCTGCTCAAAGCAGATACCAAAAAGTGTTTTTTTCTTAAACAATGGGAATTTATATTCTTACCTTTGAGGCTGTGAGGATGTCCTAGTCAAGGCACCAGCAAGGCATTGCTTTCTCCCCGAAGATGTCCTGCTGGCAATCCTGAATTTTTCTCTCACATGGAAAGGCACATAGCAATGTCTGTTGGTATCATCCTTTGCTTCTTGGTTTCCTTGCTTTCAGTTTCTTGCTTCCCTGTACTTTTTCTCTGTATTTATCCCATTTATAAAGGATTCAGGTAAAAGGAGTAAGACCAACTCTGGGCGAAGTATTAACTAAAGTAATCTCATGGAAAGGTCTTACTTAAAATAGGATTACACCAACAGGAATGGATTAACTTTTTAATTTATATATATACAAATTAATTTTATATATTAATTTTTATACATTATATATAAATTGATTTTTATATATACTTTAGTTTTTTAAAAGATACTTAAATTACATAAAGGTTACATAAAAAATATAGGGGTTTCCCATATGCCTCACTCACTACCCCTCCCATATTATCCCACTTTAACATCCTTCATTAGTGTTGTACATTTGTTACAATTGATGAACATATTTTGGAGCATTGCCACAAAGTATGGATTATAGTTTACATTGTAATTATAACAAGATATACAATGGTTTCTATCTGTCATTGCATTGTCAGGACAATTCTCAAGTCCTGAAAATGATCCCATATTACAACTATTTTTCCCTCTCCCTCAGAAGAACCTCATGTGGCCACTGCTGCCACATGAATGATCAAAGTTTTTCCATTGTTAGAATTGCAATAAGTCTAATTCAACTCCATTGTTCATTTGCCAATCCTAAGGATTCTGCAGTGGTGATGCCCACTCTGCCTTTGGTTGAGAGGGGGCTTAGATCCCATGGGGCAGATGGATGGGACTATCTTGCTTGCAGTTGCAGACTCTCACTGTTCCTTGGGATGGGTATTGCCCATCATCATTTCCTTGTTAGTTGTCCTTGTTGAGTCCAATGAACTGGAGAGTAGGTGTTCCAACTCTGTTAAGATACAGGACAACTGGCACATGTCCAGCCCAAAGACTTAAGTTTCTTGGACATAAACCTATCAACTGTAGTACTAAATATTTGTTCAAACAGAAAAGCAGCAGAGCAATGTGTAGGGAAACCACCACTGAGTTCAACTGTGTCACACTGTAGAACATAAATTCCAAAATAGGGCCCACCGGTAGGGTGCCAAACACCTCAGCAGTCTGCCCTGCCTATAGTGTCTAGATGTCTCCAGAGCCCTCAGGAGTCCCGTTATCTGAGGCAATAGTTGCTGTGACAGTCAATGAGATCCTGCTGAGACGTGCATAAGCATAACTTCTGAAATGACTTCCCAACTCACTTTGAAGTCTCTTAGCCATCTAAATTCATTTGTCTTTACCTTTTCCCCCTTTTGGTCAAGGTCTTTTTCCAGTTGCATTGCTAGTTGGTGCTTGGTACTAATCCCTCCATGCCAGGGAGGCTTATCCTCAGGAGTCATGCCCCATGCTGGGGGGAAGCTAATGCCTTTATATGGCTTAGAGAGAGGTCATATTTGAGCAACAAAGACAGTCTCAGGAGGTAACTTTCAGGCACCCTCTAATATTAGGCTAGTTTCAATTTTAAAAGTAAAGGTTCATAAGTAGAGTCATCAATATCAAGGATCCATCAATGATCCATCCTCCTTCACTAGTCAATGCCTCTGTACTCATGGGATTCTTGCTGTCCCATTAGAGAAAGTAACAGTGCTTCCTTGTATGGGAATTCAGTATTCTTTCAGTTATTGTGTGACTCTCCACCCACCATGACAATGTCCCATGAATACTTGAGCATATTATTTATTTCCTGCATTTATTCCATTCATCATCATCAGGTCCATTATATTTTTATATATGTTTACAATTTCTTCTGTATATTCCCAAGTGTCTTCTTCATATCCATTTTCACTTCCTTCACTTCATTAAGTTGATTTATGATATTTTGTTTGGACATCCTTGATTAGTTGTTCCACATTCTGCATCTCCTCCAGTTTTTTTGTTTGTTCATTAGAGTGGGCCATGTTTCTTAGTATGACTTGTAATTTTTTGTAGTTGTCTAGGCATCTGTTTATCTTGATGGGTTTATTTGGTTTGTTACTTTCTCTTTCTACCCCAGGGTTTTATTTTTTTGTTTCTTTCTGTGTGGTAAGGTTAATTTTTGATACTTCATTCTTCCCTCTTATCCTTGCAGTTGTCTCTGTTCATTTGCAAAAAAAAAAAAAAAAAAAAAAAATTAGAGCCAGAGGAAAGGAAAGTGATAATAAGAGAATAATAGTAATAATAATACAAGAACAGTAGAAGAGGAACCATACAAGAGCTAGGAAACTAATACACGTTAAAAAATCATTAAAAAATACCAAGGAATAAGAAGAAAAAGAGGTGGGATAGAAACAAATAAAACAAGAAATAAAAGAGAGAAAAAATATAGAATGAATTAAAAATCTGAACAGATGAGAATAGAATAGAAAGGGGGCAAAAAGAAGAGAGAGAAAAAGAAAAAATGAAGACCAAACAGGTGATGGAATGAAAGAAAAGCAACAGAAGTCAGAAGAAAGAAAAATGAAGGAAAGAAGAAAAATAAAGTAGGTTAAAAAAAAATAAGTAAGAGGTAAAAAGGAAACAAAGGAAAGTAAAAAGAACAAAACAAGAAACAGAACAGCAACAAAAGAAACAACCCAGGAAAAACAGCCTTCCCTCTTAGGCCCCTAGAGACCTTCTCATGCTGCTAGTGCTCATCAATAAATTAACTGCAGCCTGCCCTCTGCAGGTGAAGTATCCAGTTTCAGCAAAAAAAATAAAGAAAAAAAAATCCTCCAAATCATAAAACAAAACAATAGAAACAGTCTATAATTTCCCTATCATAACGCGCTAGCTGTGTCCTAGCTGTGTGCCTTCTCTCTCCCTAGATCCCATCTCTTAGGAGGTACCGGGATTCAAATCAGGGCCTTCCACATGTAAGGCAGGAATTCCCCCCCTGACTACAGCAGCTCTATTGACTAAATGGGCTTTTGAAAGCTTATCTGGCTCTTCCTGTCTGCATTTCCCTTAGGCAAGTAGGACTTCTAACAGTTTTCAGGGGCCTGGCTAGTTAGGCTCCTGGCGCGTCCCCTGTCCCCTCCCTGACCAAGTTCCTCTCTCCCAGGGCAGCTGAGTGTGACAGCCTGCCTGAGCAGATTCCCTTCCTTTCTCCCCAGGGCCCCCTCATTGCTGGCTAGCATCTTCCCCGATATTTAAAGTGGGTTCTGGGAACCAAAACCACTTAGCCACCCCTCGCCAGACCTCTCTTCCTCCCAGCAAGTGCTCCCTCCCACTCAGCTGGCAAGTGAGAGGGGTGGTTTGTAGGCTATTCGCCTTGAGGGTGGGGCCAACCGTTTCCAACCACAGGGGCAAGCAAGTCAGGGTTTTCCCTTGAGCTCTTTATCTCCTTGTCCAGTTCCCTCCTGAGTGATATCCTGCAGCTTCCTGCTCTGTGGATTCCTAAAAGAGCTCATTCCCGTAAGCCCCTGCCCCCTCTCTGCCATTTTTTTGTGAAAGAACTGAGCAAACCCCACCTACATCGTCGCCATTTTCTCGGAACCTCCCTGGATTAGCTTTATGTACATGATTTTCTGGGGTGCACACAGTTTCAAACAACCACAACACCAAAATCCTAACATATAGGCCAACATGTAGTTATGTATGTAGACAACAGAGTAATGGGTAATCTGACTGGCAAAGTAATGGGTTATTATTAGAATCAGAAAATGTACAATTCTCAAAACATGAACTCCTTAACTACTGAGGTATTCATTCAACACTAACAACTGTTGACCTTCCTTATTTCTCTGACTATACTGAAGCAATCAGAAGAGAAATTTTATAGACTCCTATCATCTGTTCTACCCACCTACCACAAATTATTCTTGTCCATTGCCAGAAATGAACTAGCCATCATTCTATTCAAAACTAATTCTTATTTATGTATATTAGTCTCAGCTCCTCTTTTCTACCCAAGAGCATTGCTCCAAAATTTCTTTATGTTCTCCTACATTATTAATTACTCCCTTTCTACTATTTATTTACATCAGTGTAAAGCATGCTAATATTTCTCCCATATTAAAAAACTCTTGACCCATCACCAAAATCACTGTTATATAGTATGGATGAAGACTGTGAATAGTATAAATATTAAAATGTTCTTCTATTACAAAATGTTAAGAATATAGTGATACATAGGAAAATCACAATTGATGTAGCTCATGGACAATGGTTAACAGTAAGATAATACTTTTGCAGCAATGGTAAAGAAGATACTACATCAATAATAAGTATCAACAATGTGGGGATATAAAGACTTTTTACCTTCAGAGTAATAAAAACATTCTAAAATTGAAAAAATTTGAATTCACTTCTTCCCCTGCCTATGACTATTTATATGTTTATGCTGTGCAGTGAATTTCTCAGAACAACCTATACCAGCTGCTTATGATTTCTCTCCTCTTATTCTCCCTTAAATCTACACCAAACTGGCTTCCACAAGCATCACTTTAATGAAATAGTTCTCATTAAGTTCAACAGTGACCTCCATTTTACCATCAACATGACAAGATTCCCAAATCCATATCACCAGCCCTGACAATTTTCCCCAAACCCAGGCTTATCTATGCAACTGCCTATTAGTTACTCACTTTCCTGCCTAATAATTTTGTCAACTTTATGTCCATTTTTCCCACCACTGTCAAATCTAGTACTCCTGCATTCCTCACCATTTAAGTTATTAACAACTCCATACTTCTAAGTGTTCAAGCCCAAAACTCTGGTAGCCTCACTGAATTTTCTTTCTCTCCCATATAAACCCAGTCCATCAAGAAAGCCTATTTGTTCTACATTCAAATTATTCCCACCATCATTCCAGTTCTCACAAACCTTACTATCACTCTAAGGTAAAACATCAACACCTGTAACCTGGATTAATAAGCCAGTGCTATAACCATTCCAATATTTCTGCTCCTGCTCTGGCCCCATAAGAGCTATTTTCAATTCTCTCAATGGCTTACCATCTTTAAGAATGGTAACAAACATCAAAATTCTAGTACTTATTCCTCTTCCTACTGCCATCCTGCCTTCTGTTCTCATTTTGGCCTGGATCTCATGCCATATTTTAGACTATTGCCTTCTATATGCTAACAGATAGAAGACCATCTCCTTTAACCCTGCAATTCTTAAAAATTACTGTTAGCCGTTTCCTTGCTTGTTTCATGCTTACTCTATGGTAGCTTTTGAAAGATAGGTCTTGATACTCAACTCCAGTACCTGCCAGTCAAAGAAGGTGCAAATAATATACTAATAAGTGGAATATTATAAAATAAATGATATAATAAGACTATGTACAACTACTGGGGGTACATTTTATCCTCTGAGATTTGAAGCAAGCTAAATAAAAAGAAGACATATTTTATGTATATTTCGTAGAATAAATAAGAGTTTGTAAGACTGATATCAGGGAGAGTAAGTGAGACCTTGGATGTAAGGATTACAATCAGCAAAATCACAGAGACATTAACAGGACTGCATATTAGAAATCTACAAAAAAGGGGGGACTTGTCTTACACAGACCTAACTCTGTACCTAAACTCCTTTTCTTGCCTCGCACTCTAAAATTAGGATTTGTTCTCTCAACTCACATCATATAACTAATTGTGTCATTGCTGTGCCAAAAGATGCTATCAATTTCTACCCATATCTGAATCTGACATAGTTTCAATCTATTATCTAAATGTGTTTCTTAATTTGATAAGATTGTCAGAAAAAATGACAAAATGCTAGTCATTGCCAGAATCTACATCATAATGAAAACTGCCAATCCAAACAGAACATTCTTTTTATTTTAACACAAAGTCAAAAGGAAGTATTTAAATGGCCATAATAACAATGAAAATTATCATGTAAAAATTCTTTAGAAAATATATTAAATTAAATGAATGTATTTAGAGATCTCTGTCATCGGGCACCTTTTGTGGTTTTGCAGTAATTTGATTTCCTTTTCTCTCCATTTTTAAAGCATCATGTAGATCATAAGTGCTTCCACAACTATTCTTTCTCTACAGGCTTTTTATATAGAGAGTATAAGTATTTTAATTGTTTCCCTTCTTCTTGAATAGCATGCTATTGTGGCTAACTGACTTATCAAGGTTAACCATTCTTCTTGCCACCTTTAAAAATTGCATCCTCTGAAGGACTGCACAACAAGTCAGATATTGTGGGCAAATTTAATTAACTAAATGTCAGAGACCACAGTGGTTACAAATGACATAAAGGGAAAAACAAAATAGGGCATAACCTTGAGATACTTGTTATTGTTGCTAAATGCTCTTAAAGGGCTGATTACTTAGGCATACTTCTGATCACAAGAGCACTTAAGAATCCTATGTACATTTCCACAAATAATAAATAACTTCAATTCTCTTCTCTTATGTTGGGATAACATGAAGGATAAAAACTGAGGGGAAGACTTTAATGTTTTTTTCTGGCCCTGTTTTCTCTCAAATGTGAAATTGTTTATTTAGCTGATCCCATATACAGAAAAAAATTGCTGGATCAACTGCCTGCTTAATCAATAATCACCTATTGAGACACGACAGAGTCAATGATCACCTATTGAGACACGACAGGGTAATCTACTCTTGAAACAATTAGAAATTGCCTTTAACTCACTAATCCAACACTGTTAAGGAGAACTGGTTTGCTATTTGAGCAAGGAAGATAAAAATATTTCTGACCTCTTCCTCACTTTCCAAGCTCACCTTGACATTGGTACTAAATATCTTCATTTGTAACTATCTTATCTTTTGCTTATCTTGGCAACACCAATTGTTTGTGAATAGCCAACTTGTTTTAGAAAGTGCAGATGATTTGTTATAGTATGTCTCATATTCATACCCAGGCTCTGATTAAAAATTTTTGGTAATGGATATGACCACTCTGTTCCTTACTCCTACTCTGATTGTACTGAATTTTATCAGTCACATGAAAGTTCATCATAGCTTTCCAAGCTCTTTATGCTTTCCTGATATCTAGAATGCTCTACTGCCTTCACCATTGTAGAACAATATAACTGTATTTGGGACCAGATCTTATGGCATAATGACTTTCACATTAGTTTTCCACAGGCTACCAATGCAAAATACCAGAAATGGGTTGATCTTGATAATGGGATTTTATTAAGGTAGAAGCTTGCCATTCTGAGGCTGTGAAAATGCCCAAATCAAGGCATCATCAGAGATGCTGTCTCACCAAAGGTCAACTGGCAATTATGGACTCCCACCAAGTGGCAAGGCAAAATGGCTACTGGTCTCTGCCTTCTCCTCCAGGCTCACTTTCTCCCCCAGCTCAGCTGTTGCCTATCAGGCTTATGGCCCATCTCTCTCCGAGTCATGTCTCTTCACCTTCAAGCTGCTCTGCTGATTCCAACCTACAGTGTCTCTCCCAGTCTCTCAGGGTTTCTATGTCTTTCTGTGTCTGTAGGCTATCCTGGAGTCCTCTCTCAGATGACAGGTTTAAGAAACAAATGGGAGCTTTCTATCTCTGTGAGTCTCTGCATATTTCTGCCATTTATGTAAGACTCCAGCAAGTAGGGCAAGACCCAACACTGAAGTACTCCAATCAAAGACCCCCAACTGAATTCAATCTAATCAAAAGTGATCTAAGCAAAGGGTACCTTAACTGAATCTCACCAAAAGAGCTCATATATCGTAAGTTTACATGCACAGGAATGGGTTAGTTTAATGATTTTCTGGGGTCCACAAAAGTCTCAAACCAGCACACTTTCCTATGGATAGCGGTCACGTATTATAAACTCAATCTACCCCATCTATCTTGTATGCAACTCTATAGCTTTTAGTTCCACTAGAATAATAATTTAGGTACTCCCCAAAATATAAAGTTTTGTCAAATTGTTACCACTTTAATCTTAAATTTACCTACTATATACTATGATGTCACCGCAAACATGTGCTTTGCATTAAAATAGTTCACACTGTACATTTCTTCACCATGCTTTGAAATTTCTGGTTCGATGCTCAACAATCTGATCAACATAAGTAAAGAGCAAAATATTCTCATCTCTTTAGTTTCTGATGGTCTTCATGCTAACCAAGCAGTTTTAACTGTGTAAATGAACAGGGACTATTTAACGATACCTAGATCATCCAGGCTACTGCTTTCTACAGTTAAGAAAACAAAAAAGATTAATTGAAGAATTTATTAACTATAAATATTTATAACTAACATTTGAAGTCCCTTTTGTTCAGATTTTTTACTAATCCTTTACCTTTACTATCCTTTACTAATCCTTTACCAACCAACGAAGATAAAAATCTGGAAACAATGAAGTATTTCTGTCTGTTATACTCTAATTTGACTCAGTAACAGGAGATAATAATATCTAATAATTATATACTGCAATTTTAAGTGATATGTGTGCATATTTATTGAATTACCAAAAAACTCATTAAGACAATTTTTTTTCATTTTAGTTGAGAAAACTGAGGCACAGAGGTTGTTACTTGTTCAAAATCTCACATCTAGTAAATGACTGAGTCATGCTCTTATTCTGTACAATATGTCATCCCTTTAAATCAGACCTTAAGATTATGAAATAATTTAACAACGATACAAATGTAGAAGGAATAGAAAACAACACTCTTCACTCTCTATATTTATTGCTCTTGATCACCTCTAACAACCAATGCACTTTACAAATCTTCATGAATTGTCATCTACAAATGTTGGGAAGTAATTACTACAGCTAGTCTAATATAAATATAACTCAAATTATGTTTTATTTGCAATGTTTACAGATAAATGCCTTTCAGAATGATTTGCCAAAAGACTGTATGAAACAAAACATGTTAACTGACCAAGTAATAAGAATACATTAGTCAAAGCACGTTTCTTACCTAGTTATCTTGTTAATTGAGATTTTCTTGCAAAGGAACTAATAGATTCTCATACTTTACCATCAGAATGAAGGAAAAAAGTGAAAGGGATTAATATAGATTGAATTTTAGTTCTTTAGGAAGAATTAAGTTTCCCTATTGTTAGTAAATTAATCAATCTTAAAGACATTGCCTCCTATCTTAGCTTCCCTATGATTTCCAACTGTTTTAAAAAATTGAGACATCACGTCTTTGTAATTCATTCAATTTAACTACATGGTATGTCTTTCTAAAAAAGAGAACAGACTGGAAAAAAATGTACTGTATAAATTGTGCCTGTTTCAGCAGTTGTATGGCCCGTAATACCTTTAGGGGCAATACAACTGCCCCTACTTTATACAGAATTTCATATGCATCAGTGGTGTCACTAGGGCAACTTGTCAAGAAAGACATGCCCTGAGAGAATCCCTTTCTCTTAATGCCAAAGAGAATACACTCATTCACTTTTAAACTCAGACATCCAATTTGTTATTTCCATTTTCCTTTTCTCTCCTCCCTTTCTTGTCTAACCTTGGTTAATATTGTATTTTGATGAACTCTGACCCTCCTAATAGATGGATTCCATTGTGTTTCTCATATCATGTGCCTTTGGATATGCGTATAATTCCTATGAAGCCAGCAATATATTATAGCTCTTAATAGAAACCTTTCCCAGAAATGAAGAAACTTTAGAAAGAACAGCAAAAATGACCAAAGCTCCTGTGGAATTAGTTTCAAACTAAACACTCAAAGAATTATATTTTTTAGGATGAAATGCAATATAATTAAATAAAAATATCCTTGTGTTATTTTAGTATGAGGATCTCACGAGGTTCCCCCAATAGTGAGCCCTCAAGCAAAAATTTGAGGTCATATATTTTATTTTGGAGGCGATCATAGGACACACTTGAAAAAAAAAAAAAAGTGGCATTTTAAGAAGGCACAACCAGTATAGGGTACAGTCGCAAGCCAGTAACCACTGTGGGCAAATGAAACTTTATCTGGGCTGGAAAATCTACCTGGCTCACATTTAGAGACTCACAGTTTCATGAGAACTGGGGATTGTTGTTTGTTAATTCTCCAGCCCTCTGACTCGTGTGCTAATGGGAAGATTGGTCTACACATGCCAGAGAGAGCCTCAGGCACTTGTAGGCCATGTCATCACATACTATAGCTTACAGCTACACATGTGGAACCAAGGATATGGTGAGGCACCACCAGTGCCTGCTCCAATGGCTTTAATTCTTCAGCATTCTGCGAGTCAGAATTCTTATATGAGACTTAATTGTCAAAGCCATGGTTTCAAATGAACCCATGTATGAACACATTACTAGTTTAAATGGTAGCTTAAAACAGTTTTGAATTGTGTGAACGTTCTTAAAGGGGCAACTCTGAGTGATATCTATCAGGATAACATGTGAAAATACTCCGTAATCTAAAAGTGATGTATATCCAAAGCTTTATCTAGTATTACTTTTAGCTATAGAAAGGCACATACCAACTTGACTTTTTCCTTCTGACCCCATATCCTCCATATCCTTCTGCATTCTTCATTTTATAAATTAGTTCTGTTTGATTTTAAATCTTGAAAAGTGATACATTAGAAAAGCAACTTGTAATTGCTGTTTTGGAATTTACTTTGCTATATTATTTGCTATATTTTTATACTTGTGGTAAATATTAATAATTGTGTTGAAGTGCCTCCTCTACTTTTGTAACCATGAAACATATTCTCAATTCACCTACCCAAGTCCTTGCTTTTATATTTAACAATCACCTTAGTTCTTTCTTCACCCTGAGCCATCTGAACATACCTGCAGCTAGAGTCTTCTTTGGTTCTGCTTAGATCCACAGGCATCTAAGTTTTTTCAATTTAGTCTAGTGCTTAGAATCAAGTAGGCTGGTCTCAGACAGAATCTCCATATACTTTTGGACTAAGTACTACTCTTCATACCTGACCTTATTCCCCAGACTTATATTTCAAAAATAAAGAATTGCCCCATACATTTATATTTGAAATTTAGAACTTACAGATCAGAATGAACCATATCCCATTTGAAAATTCCTATGCAAGTAGATTTAAGAAAAAATTCTAAGACTAGATCCACATTGTGGTCTATTTAAACAAACATGTTGACTATCTATCCATTATGTTCTTTGTCTCCCACTATGAATTATAAATATTGAGTTACTGCTCACTTAGCACGGTGGCTAGCTCAGAAAATGTGATCAGTAAGCATTTATTGATTGGTGAATGAAAGGGTACAACAATATTTTCCCATCCTGTCAACATGACAATTTAAAAAAACAAAGGAGAGGTTAAATTTGTCCAGTGTTACTTAATTTAGACAGTAGCAAATGGGTGGCCAGTGTGTTAGTTATCCAGGAAAAGAGAAAGAAAGAATGACAGAAAATTTACGAACTCTCCATATAGAAATGCTATATGCTGGGTGATATCTTATATTGTCAAGAAAGAGGGACAAGGAAAGAATTTCAGGATGAGTAAATATTCATCTTATAAAAGATGCTGCATTTAATTAATGATTTATGTTGTGCTGTGTTGTCCTGGTTTGTAAACATGATGGCTGTTTCAGAAATGGGAGTGGCTAGAGGCAAAAAGGAATATGTTATTTGAATAAAAACAATGAAGCTCAAACTGAGCCCATCTTTAGAAGAAAGATCGCTGAAGTGCTCTTTTCAGGGAAGTCAGAGACATCAAAGTCCTCTCTTGTTTGGGCTCTTGAATAAACTTACTCACAGGCCTGGAATTTCAGTCCTTCCCTTTATTATGGACTAACATGTAATAAAACCCAGACTAATCACTAGAAAAGACATTGTGATTATCCCTAAGTGTAATGCAAAAAATGGCATGCAGACTAGAGAGCTCTGGGTTGAAAGATGGAAAAGTCACAGAGTTTTCCCCTGCCCTACCCACTCCAGCTTGGGGAAGGATAAGATGGAATGGACCATCTGCCCATCCCAGAAGTTCCTGCCTTTGGAGTAGAGAGAAAGGAGGGCCTCAGCACTATATCATATACAATGGAAGTATCCCCAACATAGAAGATTCAGCCTTGCTGGATTCACCTACTGTTGGAGGTGAGAACAATCCACATGGCATAATAAGTTCAGGAGAGTCCAGCTAAATCAGGATGGGTCTTAATCCTGTTACTGGAGGTCTTATAGGGAAGGCCACAGAGGAAAAAGTCACAGGGAGGAAGAGGAGGAAAGAAATCAACAGAACCTGGAAGAAAAAGGAGAGGCCATCACCATATGACAGAAAAGCCAAGGAATCCAAGGATTGCCACCTGCCAGAATGCTACTGACCTGGGAGGAAGCAAGCCCTCTAGCCTCTGAAACATGCCCTGGTGTCTTGGAAATTTCCTGGTCTGAAGTCAGATGAGGGCCTGGAATCAACACTAGTTGGTGCCTCCCACCAAGAAAGATTCTTCAATCACCATTCTTTGAACCCAGTATGACTCTTATCCTTTGAAAGTCCTTCCAAGTATAAGAGAGAAGAAAAGTAAAGCTCTTCCCAGGTCCCTGGTGGTGACTCAGTTTTCTGGGAGGACACTAGGATCTTCCCCTTCATGCCCCCTTTCCCATTTTGTCTCTTTTCCACCTAAGCCTCCAACTAGGATTTTCTGGTCTCAAAGTTTTCAGAGGGGAGGGACTATGGGTCCTAGGAGGATGTATTTGCCCTCAGGGCTCCTGGGAGCTCCAGGTCTCCCCAAAAATGCTATCATTTGGAAGGAAAGAGCTTTTGTGGAGCTGTCTGGTCATTCCTAGTATTTCTCAGGAGATTATACCCCACCACACTTTTTCCTTTGGCAAAAGTACAGGGATAATAAAATTCTGTAATAAAAAGGCATCAGCAGTGGTAAAAACAGCATGGTACTGGATAAAGATAGACAAAATGACCAATGGAATTGAGTGAAAAACTCAGAAATAGACCCTCACATCTACAGTCAAGTGACTTTTGAAAAGGCTATCAAGCCCAACCAGCTGGGCCAGAACAGTCTATTCAATAAGTGGTACAGGGAGAACTGGATATCCAAAAGAAAGAAAGAAGACCCCTATCGCATACCTTATACAAAAATTAACTCAAAATGGATCAAGGACCTAAATATGAAACCTAAAACCCTAGAACTCCTAGAAGAAAATGTAGGAAAACAACTTCAAGATCTTGTGGTAAGTGGTACTTTCTCAAACCTTACACGGAAAGGCATAAGCAATTGAAGGAAAAGTTGATAAATGGACCTCCCCCAAATTAAACACTTTTGTTCTTCAAGACTTTGTCAAGAAAGTAAAAAAGCAGCCTACTCAATGGGAGAAAATATTTGGAAACCCCATACCCAATAAGTGTTTGATATCTATTTTATATAAAGAGATGGTACAACTCAAAGATAAAAAGACAAGCAACCCAGTTTAAAAATGGGCAAAAGACTTGAATAGATATTTTTCCAAAGAAGAAATACAAATGACCTAAAAACAGATGAAAAAAATCTTCAACATCACTAATTATTAGGAAATGCAGATCAAAAGTATAATGAGATACCATTTTGCACCTCATAGAATGGTTATTATTAAAAAAAAAACCAGAAAACTGCAAGTGCTGAAAAGGATGTGGAGAAATAGGAACACTCCTTCACTGTTGTTGGGAGTGTAGAATGGTGCTGCCTTTGAGGATGACAGTTTAGCAGTACCTCAGGAAGCTGAATTTAGAACTGCTGTATGATCCAGCAATCAGATTCCTAGGAATATATTCAGAAGAACTGAAAGCAAGGAGTGAATTGACATTTGCACATTGATGTTCATAGCAGCATTATTCCCAATTGCTAAAATATGGAACCAGCTCAAGTGTCCATTAACTGATGAATGGATAAACAAAATGTGGTATGTACATACAAAAGAATACTATTCAGAGAAGAAATGAAGTCGGGATGCATATGACAACATGGATAAACATTGATGACATTATGTTGAGAGAAATAAGCCAGACACAAAAGGACAAATATTATATGGTCTCACAAAGATTAACTAAATATGAGAGGTAAACTCACAGAGGTTAACTTTAGAGTATAAGTCAGTAGGAAATAGAATGCAGGTTGAGAATGGGAGCTGATGCTTAATGCATATAGAATTTTTGATAAAGTTAATTATAAAAGTGTGGGAATGAATATAGTCGGTGGTAACACATTGTTGTGAGTATAACTAACACTGCTGCATTATAAATGTGATTGTGGCTGAAAGGTGTAGTCTGTGGACATAAATGTCAATTGAAAGGAAGCTGGAAAATAATACAGTGAGTGTATAACAGTGATTTCAGTGGTTGATGGGGGTTGTAGTTAATAGTATATATATATAGAAGAATGATCTTCTTTTAGAAAGTGTTAAGAATTTGGTGATATTTGGGAAAATTGTAACTAATGTAACATGGATAATAGCTAAGAGTAACTTGTAATATTTTTGCAGCAATGGCACAAAAGATATTATATCAGTTCTAAGGGAAAACAACATGAGGGTATGAGGGGGTATAGGATTTGTCCTTTAGGAGTAATGAAAATGTTCTAAAACTGACTGAGGTGATAAGCGCACAACTCTGATGAAAATGAGAGCCACTGAGTATACACTTTGAATGGATTGTACAAAGCATGAAACTGTATAATACAGGGAATCCAAAGTGGAAGATGGACTGTGCTTTATAGAACAAATATGAGAACATTCTCTCATGAACTATAACAAATACAAAATACTAATACAATGTATTAGTAATCAAGTGGGTTTGGGGAAAATACACCAAATGTAAGATATGGGCATAAGTTAGTAGAAATATTTTGAAGATGCTCTTTCATAGCTTATAACAAATGTTCCACAACAATGCAAAGTGGTGGTGGTGGGGTAATACATGTGAGCCCTGTATGACGACATACATATTTGTTTTATGAGTTTCCAATGATTACTATACACTTATTGTTTATGTATGCTTATGTATGAATGATATACTTCAATAAAAAATGTTTAAAAAGCAAAAAAACAAGTGGCATGCAGTTTACTTAAAGTAAAAGAAAAATCTGGGTTAAGGGAAAAAAACACCTGCCATTTAATGAATTAACTATATATATCTTATATATATATCTTAGTATCTTATACCTATAAATCATGGATACCATTTTCCCTATGCTCACTTTACACAGATAGTGTGAACATTTTATAGCTATGATAAAATGCATTTGGATTTCTCAAGAAAAGTATTATTTACTTTTTCTGTTCTAATAGTGTCTTCAATTTGTCAGTAGCATGTAAGACAGCTTAGAAGAGGCACCTAAACATGTCAAAAAAGCATAGTACATTTATACCCATTTAAAAAATGGTTCAAGATATTAGGTAGTGAAACAAAAGCAGCAGCAGGATTAAAGAATTAATTAAACTTTACAAATAGAACTACATGTAGATGTGGAATTGCTGAAAGCATGACAAATAGTATTTTTAGCATTCACTTGTTTCTAACAAAAGATGAAATAACTTCTTAAAGTAAAATAGAAGAAATAATCTAGGAATGGAGAGAGAACCAAGAAAACTATGAGATCTAATAAAAATTAGTACTATTGTGTAGCAAAATATAATTATGAATAGACAATGAATAAGAAATTAATTATTCTATATGTTAAACACTTAAACAGTTTTCTAAATTGAAAGAAATTTAGTTAGAAGCATGACTACTTATAATATTAGCGATTTTGGTAGCTTTAGTAACTTTAATGTAATTGAGATATATATAACCTAAATACAAGAAGCTCTCAAAAAAGGAGAGAAAAATATTTTGTATAGTTTCAAAAAGGTTATGGAATAAAATAACAATAATAGATCTGCTTTGAAATGTGCCTTAAGAAAATGATACATTGGTATATGACTCTAGGCTTAAAAACAATCATTGAAGAAGGGAACTGAAGCATACTTTCTATTATTTTTTTACCTATGGCTGTAAAAGTGCTCCTGAGCAATTATATTATGAACCAAAATCCTTCCATTCCTCTTGGAGGATGTTTTTATTATCTCTGTTTTCTATATCTGTTAACTGGTACATAATAAAAATAATTCTCCCCTGATCTGTACCCCAGAGACATGATGTAAGCAGAGTTGATTATGCAGACACTGTAAGTTTTAATTTGGATCAGCAAGTGGGAGGTATGAGACAGAACTTTCCACTAGGTCAGAGTCTCCCAAGCTGACATAAATGACCACTTATAATAAAAAGAGAAGAGGAAAAAAAAATTAGCAATATTCCCTAATTCCCACCAGAGTTGACCTAACATTTAATTTTACTTAATATTCTCTAATTATTTGATGTAATTTATGCAATATAAAATAATTATTTAATGTTGTTATCTACGTTATATCCCTTGTTGCTAAAACAAACACCATGCAATGGGTCAGCTTAAACAATGGGAATTTATTAGCTCATATGTTTCAGGCTACAAGAATTCTAAATGAAGTTTTGCCATCAAGAAGATGCTTTCGCTGTGCAGATTTACCTTCTGGGACTGGCTGCGAGCGGTCCTTGGTCCTTAACTCCTTTGTTACAAGGCAGTGTACATGGTGGCCTCTCCCTTTTCTTCTGGGTTCTGTTGACTTTCAGGGTCTGGCAGCTTCCTCTGGCTGTCTCACACTCTGTGACCTTCCCCGAAGGCCTTCAGTGATAGGATTAAGATCTACCCTGATTCAGCTGGACCTCACCTTTACTGAAGCAACCTCAACAAAAGATTCAACTTACAATAAGTTTGCACCCACAGGAATGGATTAAGTTTAAGAAGATATTTTTGTGGGGTACATTGCTTCAAACCACCACACTATCCAACATTATAAACTAAACATATTAAAAGCAAACTCTTTACTGAATATTTTCTACTGAGCTTTGTTACCAAACTGTTGCAACTTAGTAAATACAAAGATGAGCGCATCAATGTAAATCCACTTGCAACAAGAATGGCTTGTTCTTTTGAGTCCCACATGAGAGTACAGCTGCTATTGATGACTCAGTTCTTACATTTCTTATTTCTATTTGATCTACTTTGAAACCTTTATTCATAGAGTGTTATGACCTCCTTAAATTTTCTCCTGGACTCAAAAAAGTCTTTTACATGTACATTTCTGAACTGTTCTTTTCTTATCTTCCAATGATGACTAAGTTACCTAATGAATTAGTCTTAAGCAATAGTTATTACAATGACAGTATTGTCAAAATGTAATGTACCATTGCACAAGACATGTGTTGTATATTTATAACAGTAAGAAACAAACAAAAAATTCCTCAACATAGCATAACTCTCATATGTTTTGATTAGAAATTGTTGATGTATGCTGGAATTGGGGATTACTCTTAGTCTCTATAGCATTTGACTTGGGATTGGATGAGGACCCAGCATTATCCAAGGTTGCCCCCCACATATTTACTTACATATAATAATTTGAAAAAGGGAGGAAGGAATTCTCACCAGAAAATAAAAAAGGATTTGGAACACTGACAATCATTGGTAGTCAGAACTATAAGGGTATGTCCTCTGGTCAAGGGTGAACTCTTTCTAGTATATAAAGAACAGGCACGTAATTCTTCATATGTGGATCAAAATCTGGACTGCCTTTGAAGCAACATCATGGCCTAAAGATCACAGAAAGGTGAGTGGCTCTATACATAATATATAAGTGAGAACAAAGGAAATCCACCCTACTTGTGAGAGAAAAACCAAAAGTAGTGATATGAAATATATTAATGTAACCGTATAATATACATACACAGTCATATAATATGTGCTACACTGTAGCCTTAATTTTAAACTTAGTTAATGAATAATATTTTAGTTTTAACTATGTAAACTTACCCATGTAATCCATAGCATGTAACTGTACACCGTTGCCTATTTAAAAAACTATCTTCAGACACCAAAGCAAGTTCCTGTTTTCACTCTCCTTGTAAATTCCTGTTTTTCACTCTGGCATTTTCCTACTCCCTAACAAGCTCCTGTTTCTCTCCTCCCCTTATCTGAAACCTAGTACACCATTCACGACATGAAGTCTTGGAACCAAGGACCCTCCAAGGAACACAATTAAAGTAGGCAAAACCCAGCAACTATGAGCTCACCCATTCTCCCCCTCCTCTAATGCCCACTTTGCAGACCTCAGTTTGCAGGTGGACTCAGCCAATGGCATCCCTATCCCCACCTCTCTTTGTCTAATTCTAATAAAGCTCTCACTTCTTTTGTTTGAGGAGGCAGATTTGAGACTTCATCCCCTGACCTCCACTGGCTTAAAGAATTTTTCCCTTGTTGATGAATTTTGGTATTGATTTTAATTTTCTGTGTCAGGTAAGGACCCAGAGAACTTGCAGGGTTCCTGTTCAATTAGCAACTTGTGATCTCTGAGGCAAATGCTATCGAGTAAATTCACTGGTCCCATGGGGTAAGTATTCCCTGAGCTTGGCTCAGCAGCTGCTAGAAGCAGTTGTCTCCATGAGCCCTGGGCACCACTGGTCAAGATACCAGAAAATCAACAAAGGAAACAGTAGAACTTCCTCCTCAACTCCAGTGAGTAGCCCCTGCTTTAGTTTATTAAGTTAAACTTGGTCTTGTTGATGTGGGCTTAATAGTCTTGCTGAAGCTATGACAGTTAGACCACCCTTAGTTTCTTCATCTTGGTCTTGGTGACATTTGGAGTTTTGGAGTGCCCAAAGGGGAGCATCCCCTGGTAGAGAAAACCCCATCATACCCAGGCATACACACAGGTGTCTTTTGGTCTTGGAATTTGAGAATTGTGAATTGATTGCTGTCAGGTAGGTCTCCTAAAAATAGAGGAGAGGTTCAGAATGGGTAATAGACAGAGCTCTGAAGTAAAGGAGGTGTATTATCTTTTAGATTGCATTTTAAAATATTGGGAACAATTTGTTTATGAGGCAATGACTAAAAAGAAAATGAACATATTTTCTATATGTATTAAACTGTGTAGCCACAATATAAATTAGGGAATGGTTAGAAATGGCCTTCAAAGAGATATCTTGAATATGATCATCATTTTTTTTTAAAGATTTATTTATTTATTTAATCCCCCCCCCCCCCCGGTTGTCTGTTTTCTGTTGTGTCTACTTGCTGCATCTTGTTTCTTTTGTCCGCTTCTGTTGTCATCAGCAGCACGGGAAGTGTGGGCCACGCCATTCCTGGGCAGGCTGCACTCTCTTTCTCGCTGGGAGGCTCTCCTTACTGGGCGCACTCCTTGCGCATGGGGCTCCCCTACGCGGGGGACACCCCTGCGTGGCATGGCACTCCTTGCACGCACTAGCACTGCGCATGGGCCAGCTCCACATGGGTCAAGGAGGCCCAGGGTTTGAACCGCGGACCTCCCATGTGGTAGACGGACGCCCTAACCACTGGGCCAAGTCCGTTTCCCTAATCGTCATTTTATGATCAAACTTATTTCATAAGAGAATGAGAAAATGAAATGAAATCCATATTACAACCTTTTATTGTCTATCAGAATAAGAATTTGCAGAAAAGAGTGCAAAATTATGATTCAAACTATGGAGGTTTATATATCTGTGTTTCTGTGTTTTAATGTCTGACCTTCTAATTGTGTCTGTTTGTTTGAAATGTATTTTCTCATCTCCAAATGGTAATACTAAATTAACAAATGAAAATTCTTAAAAGAATTCTATTCAAATTGTTTCAAGATAAATACATATATACACATGCATATACATATTCCCAAAGTCCCAGAAATTAAAGAAGCTGAACTTCTGGTACTCTTTGAAATCATCCTGTCTTTCCTTTTGTGTTTTAACTTAGCCTAAATTCCCTTCTATAATAATAAGATTTCCCAAGTTCTAATGAAGATTCATTGGGTCTCACAAATATACAGTCTTATCATTTTAAGATTTATGAGCCTGGATACTCAGACCTTTACCATTTAATTCATAGAAATGCTGGTAAAAGTCATGCAGAAATTTAGGTAGACAAAACTATTTAGAAAATAAAAAATGTGCTGTCTTTTATACTAAGAATCTTATAATAAGAACAAAGTATAATCTAAAATGCATATTTTAATCCTTATTATGTCTTCATAAATAAAAGTAATTCATTTAAGAAAAAGAAACTTCTCTCCAAGCTTTGTATGAATTAAATTTTTATATGTACTTAATTACAAAGAATTTAAAGCTGTAATACAAAACATCTTCATGAGTTTCAAAATTCATATAAAATTAAACTATAAACATTACATTGCTTTTTTAAGAAAACAGTGGAATACCTATATGTTACAATAATCTTTGTTAAAAAACTGTATATTTTTCTTTTAAAGTACATAGACTTTAAAGTCCATTTTGTTGCATTGTTTTAAAGTCCATTGATTCAGGTGTTTTAAAGTACATTGGCCTGATAGCACCAGCCACCCCCAACATGCCACCAGAAAGTTGTTTCAAAAATATATATATTCATAATATATTTCATTGAAATATATATTCAATGAAATACTGATAAAATATTAAATTAAAGAAACCAATATTTCAGATAATTTTGTTTTACATAATTATGTCCTCCTCAAATTTATACGGATTTACTGAACAAATAAGTTAATGTAGTATCTACTAAGTATTTTAAAACATTTTTTAAAATTATGACAAGGTGTTCCAGGAAGACGGCATTGGAGTAGGCAGGCAGGGGTAAACTCCCTCACAAAAATAATGCAGAAAGGGACAAAAGTTGTCTGAGGGACCTGCTTTGGGGGTCAGAAAACCAGGACAGCATTGCACAGCTCCCAGGAGGCAGAGGGACAGAGAGACCAAGAACCCAAAACATAAACATGAATTTTAATTGAAAACATTGATTAAGACCCTGCTTCACTGCAGCAGACTGAGAGGGAACAGATGTCTTTCTCCCTACCAGCAGTTACAAGGGAAGAGGGAGAGTGAGTCAGAAGGTTTCTCTTCTGTGAATTTGGCCAGCAGACCACACTTTGAATCTCAGCATTGGCCAGACCAAAAACACAGGAAAGCAGAGATTGAAAGAAACACCTCTATGGAAAGGTTTACTGATGAACTCCATCTGCTTTCTGGCCAGGGAATTGAAAGGAAAAAAACTGTTTTTAGGTCTCTCTTTATCCCACCCCTGGGAGAAAATCTGCACTGCATTAAACAATCCCTAGCCTTACTTTGGTAACTTAAGCAAAACAATTTTAAAGACTTAGAATAAGTTGAACCAAATATCAAAGAAGAGCTGTGAAAGAAAAAAAAAAAACACTAGGCAAGAGAGAGAAATTGACCATCAGAGTAAATTCACTAACATAGCAGGTGCCTGGACATAAGCAAAAAATTACAAGCATACTATGAAACAAAAATATGGCCCAGCCTAAGAAACAAGCCAAGAATCCTGATGGGAAACAGGATTTAAGACAACTAAGCAAAAATAACCACATAATTCTATTAAATCAATTCAAAGAATTGAAGAAAAAATATGCTAAAGAGATAAAGGATAGTAAGATGATGCTGGGTGAGTATAAAGAACAACTTGAAAGCCTGCAAGAAAAGGATCAGACCTAATGGGAATGAATGACATGATGGATGAGATTAAAAATACATTAGAGTCACACAACAGCAGATTTGAATTGCTTTAAGACAGATTAGTGATTTTGAGGGCAGAACACCTGACCTGGAAAAGATAGGAGAACAGAAAGAGAAAAGAATGGGGGGAAAAAAAGGAACATGTTCTCAGGGAATTGAATGACAATATGAAAAGCATAACATATGCACGCATTATCAGTGTCCCAGAAGGAGAAGAGAATGGAAAAGGTGTAGAAAGAATATTTGAGGAAATAATGACCAAAAACTTCCCAACCCTTATGAAAGACATAATTATCAATATCCAAGAAGGGCAATGTACCCCAAACAGAATAAATATGAATAAACTTACCCTGAGACACCTACTATTCAGAATGACAAATATCAGAGATAAAGAGAAGATTCTGAAAGCAGCAAGAGAAAAGCAAAACATCACATACAAGGGAAATTTGATAAGATTACATGCTGACCCTCTTCAGAAACCAAGGTGGAGAGATGAAAGTGGTATGATGTTTTAAAGTGCTGAAAGATTAAAAACTGCCAGCCAAGAATTCTGTATCCATTAAAACTGTCCTTCGAAAATGAGGGTGATTTCAAAATCTCTTCAAACAAACAAAAACTGTTAGAATATGTTACCAAAAGAAAAAAAATTATATAACAGATACTTAAGGGAGTGATACAGCCTGAAAGGAAATAAAAAGGCAGGAGATTTGGAAAAGAATGTAGAAATGAATATTATTAGGAAAGGTAAAATAAAGGATAAGAGAGAGAACAGAATGATATGACAATAGAGAGAAGGACAAAATTAATGAAGTAAGTAATTCCTTTACAGTAATAAAATTGAATGTTAATGGCTTGGGCTCCCCAATTAAAATACATAGAGTGATAGAATGGATAAAACAATATAATACATCTATATGTTGTCTACAAGAAAACCACCTCAAATGTAAAGATACAACTAGGTTAAAAGTGCAATTTGGAAAGAGATATTCCATGCAAATAGTAATCAAAAAAGAGCTGGAGTAGTGATAATAATATTGGACAAAATATATTTTAAATGCAAATCTGTTATAAGGGATGAAGAAGGTCATTATGTATTAATAAAAGGGGCAATTCACCAAGAAGAAATAACTGTAATAAATATTTATGCACCTAACCTGTGTGCCCCAAGATACATGAGGCACACTCTGACAAAGCTGAAGGTAGAATTTGACACCTGGACAATAGTAGTTGGAGACTTCAATACTCTATGGATAGACCATCAGAAGAGAGGGTAAATAAAGAAAATAATATGAGAAGTAAATTACACCTAACAGACAGACATTTATAGATCATTACACCCAAAAACATCAGGATATACATTTTTTTCAAGTACTCATGGATTCTTCTCCAGGATAGATGATATGTTGGATCACAAGGCAGGACTTTTAAATTTAAAAACATTGAAATTATACAAAACACTTTCTCTGATCTTGGTGGAATGAATCTGGAAATCAATAATGGGAGGAAAAAGGAAAATTCATAAATATATGGAGATTAAACAACACACTCTTAAATAGCCAGTGGGTCAAAGAGGAAATTGCAAGAGAAGTCATAAACATCTTGAGATGAATGAAAATGAGAACCCAACATATCACAACCTGTGGGACACCACAAAGGCATTGCTGAGAAGAAAATTTATAGCTCTCAATGCTTACATTAAAAAAGAAGAGAGAGCTAAAATTGAAGATCTAACAGCACACCTGGAGGTACTTGTAAAGAACAACCAACTAAACCCAAATCAACCTAAAGGAAAGAAATAGTAAAGATCAGAGCAGAAATAAATGAAATCTAGACCAAAAAAAAAAAAATACAGAGAATCAACAAAACCAAAAGTTGATTCTTTGAGAAGATCAACAAAATTGAGAAACCCTTAGCTAGACCAACAAAGGAAAAAAGAGATAAGATGTAAATAAATAAAATCCAAGATGGGAAGGAGAACATTACAGATGACCCCACAGAAATAAGAGAGATCATAAGAGGTTACTATTAACAACTGTATACCAAAACAAAAAACAAAAAACAAACAAACCTAGACAATGTAGATGAGATGGAAAAAAATCCTAGAAACATACAACCTTAGAAGAAATGGAAGACCTCAACAAACTGTCACAAGTAGAGATTGAAACATTCTTACATTTAAAAACTCCCAAAAATGAAAAGCCAGATGTCTTCACAGTTGAATTCTACCAATCATTAAAAGACAATACCAACCTTGCTCAAACCCCTCCAAAAAATTAAATAGCAAAGAACACTATCAAACTCATTTTATGAAGGCAACATCACCCTAATACCAAAACCAGAACAATATTATGAAAAAAGAAAATTATAGACCAATTATCTCTTATGTATATAGATGCAAAATATCTCAACAAAATACTTGCAAGCTGAATCCAAAAACACATTAAAAGAATTATACACTACACTCAAGTGAGTTTTATGCCACTTGAACAAGGGTGGTTCAACACAAGAAAATCAATTTGTGTAATAAACCACATCAATAAATTGAAAAAAGAAAACCACATGACTCTCTCAAATGATGCAGAAAAGGCATTTGACAAAATGTTCTTGATAAAAACATTCCAAAAGATAGTAAAAGAAGGAAGCTTTCTCAATATGTTAAGTGCATATACAAACAACCTAAAGCTAGCATTGTATACAACAATGAAAATTTTAAAGCTTTCCCATTGTGTTCAGGACCAAGACAAGGATACCCACTGTCACCACTGTTATTAAATATTGTGGTATAAGTTCTAGCTAGAGAAATTAGGCTAGATAAAAAATAAAATTCACCCAAATAGGAAAGGAAGAAGTAATACTCCCTATTTGCTGATATGATCTTATATCTAGAAAATCCTGAAAAATCCACAAGAAAACTACTAGAACTAATAGATGAGTTCAACAAAGTTATGGGATACAAGAGTAATACACAAATATCAAGAGCATTTCTATACATTAGTGATGGAAAACCTTAGAAGAAAATCAGAAAAAAATTCCTTTATAATAGCAACTAAAACAATAGAATATTTAGGAATAAATTTAACCAGGACATAAAGTACATGTATCAGGAAGACTACAAAACATTGCTAAAAGAAGCCAAAGAAGACTTAAATGAATAGAAGGGCATTCTGTGTTCATGGATTGGAAGACTAAATATCATTAAGATGTCATTTCTACCCAAACTGATTTACAGATTCAATGCAATCCCAATAAAAATCCCAACAGCCTTTTTTATAGAAATCAAAAAACCAATAATCAAATTTATTTCAAAGGGTAAGGGGTCCTGAATGGTTAAAAATGTCTTTAAAAAGAAGAACAGAGTTGAAAGACTCTCACTTCTTCCCTTTAAAGCATATTACTTAACTACAGTGGTAAAAACACCATGGAACTGGCATAACAAAGGCTGACTAGAGGAATCCAATCTAGAAATGAGAAATAGACCCCCATATCTATAATCAAGTGATTTTTGACAAAGCAGACTAGCCCTCCCAGCTGGGCCAGAAGAGTTGATTCTACAGAACTGGATAGCCATATCCAAAAGAAAGAAAGAGGACCCCTATGTCATACTTTATATAAGAATTAACTCAAAATGAATCAAGGATGGAAATACAAAGCGATTGCCATAAAACTCCCAGAAGAAAGTGTAAGAAAACATCATCAAGTTCTTGTAGCAGGAGATAGTGTCTTAAACCTTACACCCAAAGAAGGAGCAACAAAAGAAAAATAGATAAATTGGACCTCCTCAAATTTAAACACATTTGCATCTCAAAGGACTTTGTCAAAAGTGTGTAAAGGCAGCAGATTCAATGAGAGAAAATATTTGGCAACCATATATCTGACAGGGGTTTAATATCCATGATCTATAAAAGAGACCACACAACTCAAGAATAAAAAGACAAATTACCCAAATTAAAAAATGGGCAAATGACTTGAAAAGACAATTATCCAAAGAAGAAACACAAATAATGAAGAAAAAAATGTTCAACATCACTAGTGATTAGGGAAATGCAAATCAAAACTACAATGAGATATCATTTCACACCTATTCAATTGACCACTATTAAAATATCAGAAAACTGTAAATGTTGGAAAGGATGTGGAGAGATAGGAATGCATATTCAGTGTTGGTGGGAATGTAGAACGGTATAACAACTGTGGAAGACTATTTGGCAGTTCCTAAGGAAGTTGAATGTAGATTTGTCATGTGACCCTGCAATACCATTACTAAGTATATACCCAGAAGAACTGAGAGCAGTGACATCAACAGACATCTGCACACCAATGTTCACAGTGGTGTTATTCACAATTGCCAAAAGATGGAAACTGATTAATGGATAAAAAAATTATGTTGTATATACATTATAGAATATTATGCAGCAATAAAAAGAAATGAAGTTGTGAAGCATATGATGACATGGATGAACCTGGAGAACATTATGTTGAGTGAAGAAAGCCAGACACAATAGGACAAATACTGTATGGTTGCACTATTATGAACTAAATATATTATGCAAACTCATGAAATTAAGGGAAATTCTAACGACAGGTATATTACTAAAATGAAAGTTTAAAAATGTAATTTGGGACTGTGTAACATAGTTAAACCTCATGTGAAATAGGAATATGGGTGATAAAGCATATAATAGTCTGTTTTACAAAGTATAAATACAAATATACCAGAGAGAAGGAAACAGAATAGTAGCTATATACATAGGGGAAAGGATAGAGAGATTGGGAGGTGATAAATTTTGTTTGTTTAGGTGTTTTATTATTACTATTATTATTTCTATGATAACTAAAATGCTCTAAAAATGATGGAAGTCATAAATGCACAACTATGTGATTACACTGAATATTATTAAATTGTACACTTTGGATTGGTTTATGGTTTATTAATATGTATCAATAAAATTTTTAAAAATGAAAAATAGAGTTTATTCTTAAATGACAGAAATTGTTGCATTTGTATCTAGAACATTACAATAGTACCTTTGAATACCATTGTAACTGTCCTGATCATTGTCCAAAGAGATAATGGGAAAATGCCTCAACTATAAATATAAAACAACATGAAAAAATAATAATAAAATAAATTAAAACATAAAAAACTAATTTTTCCTGCTTCATATTTTGCCACAAGCACTGGTACAATGTAAAACTTAGCTGATATTGAAAATAAATATTTTAGGATGCTTTTGAACATGGTAAATGGAACTCTGTTTTTCGGTTTTCTTTGCAGCCCAGGAAATTGTAAAGGTAAACACAGAATTTAAGATTTGGCTTGCTTGGGTCTGCTAAAGTAGAAGGTTATAATGCTATGCTAGTTATATCAACCAATAACGATCTGCCATTGGTGTCTTGTAAATGACAATTACATTATCTTTTTTTCATTAGCCATAGGGTATCTGATCTTTGTCAGTTAAAGGATATTTTCCCTAATGGGACAGTGAACTGTGACCCTTTCCCTTGCGTAGTCATCAGTACTGTAAAGAAAATACTTACTGCCTATCCAAAACGAACCAAAAGATATTTATATGTAAGCAATAAAGTTATGGACTTCTAATGCCCAGCAATGATGACTGGAAAGAGAAAAAAGCTTGTTTCTCCTTATTTTGGGGGCTAAAATCATGATTATAAGGACTCTTTTTTCACTTTTCATCTTTAGTTTTTCAACTCCCTATTCCTGTTTTCTCTGCATGTTGTAATTATTTCAGCATTGGTGGAGGACAGCAGAAGGAAGTTCAGAAAAACTGAAGGTGGTAGCGAAACAGAGCTGCATTACAGTCTTTTCACGAAACTCTTCTGCTTCCTTTATTTTCTACTACATCAAGCATCAGTTACTGCCCTCTTTTCAGAAGTGACTATTTCATACACTTCAAAAGTACATTTCAGATTTTTTAGTACTGCTTATGAAGAGATGTTTATTTATGTTTGCTCTAGCTTCTTTTATTATGTGTTATCTCAAAAAAAATTTTTTTTTTTCCCTCAGAAGAGAAGTACATTATGCCCTGGTGTTAGTCACTGCCGTAGGGCTTTCTTCAAGTAGAGAGTAAGCACTACTGCTAATATTTTTGAGTAAATTATTACTTTGAAGGTATTCAATTACACCCTTGGAGAGGTAAAGAACCAAGAAATATGTCATGATCTGTTGCAGTGACACCATAGGCTGTTAACTCTATATTGTAAAGTGGATGAAACAGGAAGATCACATTTAGAAAACAATAAGGTGGCATGTGAAACTAATCAATTTTCAATTACTATACCCAAGATTATCTTAATTTTTATAACTGTGAATCAGAATTTTAAAATTTGTGCCACATAGTTACCAATTTAAAAATATAACTGAGTGCGGAAGACATCAGTTAGAAGACATCTTCATTAAGTTCCCAGTGTCTGGAAAAATGAGTCCCAACCCCCAAAGCCAGGAGTGAGAGGAGAAATGCTACCTCACTCCTCACTTCCACCAGGGTCAACGGAAACCCCATTTAAAATAAAAATATAAGCCAGTATACATCATAGAAAATTTCTCTTAAAAATCTCACAAGTTGTAAATGTATATTTTTTTCTTTAAACACAAAGTTTAAAATATATGATAAAACAAAAGGCCCTGGAAAATAATTTCAAAAAATAAAATGATAAAAAGGAAGAAAAAGAAATCTGAACTTTTAAATTAAATCTGAAGACATTTATTAAAAACTCTGTTGTTTCAGCCAGTGACTTTTTTTTTTATTGTGCTGATGGGTTAGAGAAAGAAATATGTATTACTTTCCATTTTCTGGAATTATGAGTAAACTTGTTCAAAAACACCAGTAAAATGACATTCAAACATTTGATTTGGATTTTAAAGTGTGTGATCTTGCACACAATCACACAGAATCAACTCTCAAAAATGTAGATATTTAATATGATTTCTTAAAAAGTAAAATGATTCTAAACATAACTCTATAGTATATTGCAAAAACCAGGCTCCATTTCAGAGAATAAATACAGAGGGAAAACCACATTGCTGGATTTTTATAGGGTTGAAATAGATGATATAAAAATTAACAAAGTAAATGGAAAATATAAATTATCAGCCAAATATAGATGTAAAACCCTTAAATAAATATTAGAAAATCAAATTCAAAAGGGTAAAAATTAAAACGTGTACAACTTGGAAATACAATGGTTATACAAGATCAAAAGTCTATTCATTAACTACCATATTAACAACAAAATAATGACTTAGTCCATGTTTTCATACATCCATAGATACAGAAAAATTAAATAAAATTTAAGAATCATTCATAAAAGAAATCCTTATAAATCTCAGAAGAAAAGGGTTATGATTGTCCAAGTAAAATCTCCAAGTAAACCTAACAAGTATTAGAGCTCATCAGAAAATTCAATAATACCAGAGTAGGGGACTTGTCCGTTAAAACTTTCATAGGATCTTGAGAAGATGAAAATGAGATAGAACACCCAAAGTGGTATGTTCTTAAATACAATCTACCTTTATAAAAACATCAATTGAGCATATACATGTCATTCTTGTTAGAGATAGAATTGGTGCATTTTATGAATATCATTGTAGTTATTTTTTCATTGTCTTTTAGGTAAGCTGGGCTTTCCCTCTTTACTCTTTCAAAGATTGAAATTTGAATGTGAAATAGGCCTTATCCATCCTATTGACTATTTTCCCTCTATTTGAATTTTAGGCTGAAAATTTATTTTTGGTTTATTTGATTTATGTAATTGCTTATTTGAACAAATCACTAAAGATCTAGAAGAACAAATGAGAACAAAAAGAAAATACCAATGAGAGTTCCAGGATGTGTGACTGGGTACAGAGTGGGAAACTGCCCCATCAATTCTACAAGACTAGAAAGCCAATGGGAGTTAGTCCTCCAATTCAAATATAGAATCACTAGAAGCTGGACAAATTATACCATATCCCCTGGATCTCCATTCTCCCAAAATCACGTTCTAACATCATAAGGGGTCATTTGAAGTGCTCTTCTCTTAAGATCTCATTTCCAAATAATATTACAAAACCCAAGTAAATCATAAGCTAAAGGAAAAAAAAATTTGATATACAAGTGAATTTTAAAAAAAATGAAAAGATGAAAGTAACCCAAAAAACTATCCAAGTATATATATCTATGTGTGGATGGGGATAAGCTCACCAATTAAGAAGTATAAAACAAGAAATTTCATTTAGATATGGAGCTATGAATATATGTGCTATATACTCTGGCCTTCTGTAATACAAGTAAAATGCATAAAACTAAATTTTAAAAATCTATAGGAATTCCATTTTTTCCTAAGTTAGACTAGCTTGTAACAGACCAATTTTCTTGATGAAAACACCTAGATAAATTGATTTTAAAATTTGGTTCTGAGGTATTGGAATACTACTGAGGCAGAAAGAATTTAAAAGGATGAGATCCCAGAGAATAGGAAAGCAGAGATGAGCCTGATGTACAGTGCAGCTTTTGCTAGTCATAAGCAATAATCTAAAGGCCAAGAGGCCAAATATGGAGAAACTACAGAGAGGGGAACCTGAAAGTGGGAAAGATGGTGCAGAGTCATTTTTCCCTGCTTTTCCTAAGTACAACTATAAACTAGAGGAAATCAAAGGAGAACCTTTAAAGGTGATGTTCCCATGTACTCTTGTTCAGAAAGGAATGTTTCCACATTTAATAAAGTGGGTAAATTGTGTATATTATTTGACTGCTACAAGTCATATTTTGTAAGCATAATACCCAAAACAACCACTAAGAAAACATCCAAAGTAAAACTAAGTAAAACTTAGTACCAATTTTAAAAATAATGTAAAAATGGAATACTAAATATTATTCAAGTAACACACAGGAAGGCAGGAAAGAAAGAAGAAATAAAGAAAACAGTTACTCCTCCATTGATTTCATAGCAGATTTATTAATAATTGCCCGACACTGGAATTAGTTCCATAGATGAATCACTACACTGAGGTACATCCAATGTATTATTCAGCAATAAAAAGGGAAGGGTGTAGGAAATATGGGAACCACATATACTTTCAATGTAAATTTTCTGGAATCTAAAAGTTCTTTAAAAATAAAGTTTATTATATGAAAAGAGAATTAGACTCTCTCATTTAGGAAGATTATTTAAAATTACAACAGAGATGTGTAGTAGGTGTGCACTTAAAAATAAATAGAATGTAAAGAGAAAAAAAAGAATGAACTACTGATACAGACACAACTTGCATGAATCTACAGATAATTATATTGAATGAAAAATGGCAATCCCTGAAGTTTAAATATTGTATGATTCCATTATAAAATACTTGGAATGACACAATTATAAAAGTGACGAATAGGTAGGTGGCTGTCAATGGTTAAGGAAGGGGGATGTGTGGGGAGGGAGGTAGATGTAATTATAAAAGTAAAATACAAAGTTTCCTTGTAGTATGTAATTGTTCTGTATATTGACTGTGGTGGTGGGTAAACAAATCTATACATGTGGAAAAGTTGCATAATTCTTCACATGCATGTATCACTCAGATACACATATAAACATGCTTATACAAAAGTACAAGTAAAACTAGGGAAATTGGAGAATTCTATCAATGTCAACATTCTGATAGGGATGTTGTACTATATAGTTTTGCAAGATGTTGCCTATAGGGGAACTTGGAACGGGTACACAGTGTATTTTTGTATTATTGCTTACAACTGCACATCCATCTATAATTATCTTAAAATAAAAACTTCATTTTAAAAGAGGTCAATCCTTATTTGGATTAATGTTATCTGTAGCTAGCAAAAATGCTTACTAGATACAAAAGTAAATCCTCTTTTATCCTTCAGACTTTGAATTTTTCTCTAAATATTTTATATTCAATGTTCAGCATCCAATCAAAGATGACCCATGTAGGAAAAACTAACAGAAAATGCAGATATCGGCACCAATTAGTCAGGTGCCTTGAAATTGTTATTACTAAATGTTGAAAAACAAGATACAGAATTTCAACAGTGGATCTGAATCTATAAAAATAATTTAATGGAAAGTCTACTAACTAAACCTGTAAAACCAAGATTAAGAATGAAATAAACTACTCAAAGGTAATTAGATATAGCTGAAGAGAATATTTGTGAACTGAAAGATAAATCAGTAGGATATATCCAGGCATAAGAACACAGGGAAACATAATTGAAATAAAGGAAAAAAGCACATAGGACATATTAGACACAGTGAAAGTGTGTATTATAAATTAATTTGTTACTAGGAAGGAAAGGAATAAAATAACATGAAGAAAGGATATTTGAAGAGGTATAAAACAGAAAGAAATCAAAAGTCTGTCCTTTATAAAGACCAATAAAATCAAGCACTTTTCAAGACTAATAAAATATAAAGAGAGAAAATGCAGATTGGCAGTATCAGAAATAAAAAGATTTTACTGTAGATACTATAGTCACTAAAACACAGTATAATGATATCACAAACACTTTTGTACCAATACATTTGAAAATGTAGAATAAATGAACAAAGATCTTATAAAATACAAATTATTAAATGTGACATCATGAAAAATAGGAAATCAAATTTGTTGTATATAAATTCAAGAATTAAATCCATAAATAAATCATTCTTACAAATAAAGTTATAGGCCATGGGCTTCACCAGCAAATTCTACCAAACATTTAAGAAAGAAATAAAAATCTTTAACAAGTTGTCCTAAAATAGATTATAGTGGCAACTCTTGCCAACTTTTTTTCTGAGTCTAACAAAATCTGAGCAGAATAATATGAATGAATGAATGAACACCAGGCCAATGTCTCTTATGAAATGAAATTCATATATTCAAAAATATAACAGCAAATTTACCCAAGAAAAATATAATAAAGAAAGAACAAGTAAGATCTACTCAAGAAACACAAATTGGTTTAATATTTAAACCCTGGTCTCCTTGACCTGTGTGGAGCTGGCCCATGTGCAGTGCTGATGCACGCAGGGAATGCCTGTCAAGCAGGGGCGTCCCTTGTGTAGGGGAGCCCCGCACAAGGAGTGAGCCCCGTAAGGAGAGTGGCCCAGCATGAAAGAAAGTGCAGCCTGCCCAAGAATGGCACCGCATAAACGGAGAGCTGATACAACAAGATGACACAACAAAAAAGAAACACAGATTCTAGGTGCCACTGATAAAGATAGAAGCGGTCACAGAAGAACACAGTGAATGGACACAGAGAGCAGACAACTGGGCAGGGGGCGGAGGGGAAGAGAAATAAATAAATAAATCTTAAAAAAAAATCAACCATTGTAATATGACATATAAACATACCAAAGGAGAACATCCATATGATCATCCCAGTGGATAAAGAAATGTTACTTGGTAAACTTTAAACCCCATTCTTGATAAAAAATAAAATAAAAATTCAAAAACTCAGCAATTTAGGAATAGATGGCATCTCCCTTAGTCAGATTATTGTTTTTCTAAAAAACACATATAGCAAACATCACACAGAGTGGGAAAACATTGAAATTATTTCTCCAAGGATTGAAAGTCTATTGTCATGTCTATTCCATTCTTTATAGGACTAAAGTTCCTAGTAAGTAAGGAAAGAAGAAAAGAAAAGAAAAGAAAAATAGAGAGAGGTGGGGAGGAAGGGAGGGAAGGAAGGAGAAGGGAGGGAGGAATGATTAAAACAGAAGGATAGTGTTGTGGAATATATGTAAGAAATAAATAGGATAAGTGAATTTTGGAATATTCATAATATGCACTACTATATAGCAACAAAAATTAACTATAAACAATATTGATGAATCTCACAAATACAATATTGAGGAAAATAAATCATAAAAATACTGCATACTACATGTTATTTACATAAAGCACAAAACTCAACGGAATTGATATATGGGGGTAGAAATCATAATGCTGGATTATAATTAGGAAGAGGGAAAATATTGGCTCAGAAGTATCACTGTGGAATGCTGAAAATGCCCCATTTAGCTTATACAGATAAATTAATCAGGTAAATATTCATTGAGCCCTACAACTGACATTTTAGATACATATCATATTTTGCTAAAACTCTTTAAAGTTCATTTAGTCCATACAGAGTTATATACATACGATGCTCTTTAGTATGAACTAATCATTTCATGTCTTATGAGAACAAATGATGGAAAAGCACCTCAAAATGAAGAAAATGCTTTGTCTATGGAAATTTCCAACTCTGAGCTGCCTGTATCATGATATCTATGTATCTATATAAAGATATATGTCTATCATCTATAATCTATCCATCTATCTATCATCTATCTACCTATCTACTGTCTATCTCACATAACTACATAGCAATTTCAGAGCCCATCACACCCATCATGATTTCACTTGCACTATTTTAACTGATCCTCAAAACCACCCTGCAACACAAACAGTATCTACAAATAACAGTGAAGCTAGAGCAGGTCTATATAATTTCCCAAAGTTGTAATGTCTGGTTCATTCTGAGTGTCATTACCATCTCCCTCTTTCGCCAGACATTCATCCTGTATGAAAACTTTACTGGTCTCCTGATTGGATTTATCACCCACAATATTATGTTATCTTGGCCATCTAAATCCCACATAAACTTTAAAATTCCTTGCAAGAACAGGAGTCACATGTTAGTTTACTGTGTACCATGGCTTCTGGAGCACAGCAGGAAGAGAAAATATTATTGAATTGATTGGAACTGGATGGCAAGGGGAAATTAAGAAAAGATAAGCCATTCATAAGACTTACTGGTTTGTTTCAAAATGTTTTATCCATTACAGGAATGCGGGATATTTTCTCTAAGGTTCTGCTCCTTTAAAGGAGATGGCAGGTTTTTCAGTAGCAGATATTACATATTTGTGAATTGTATGTTCAGTTATTTCTATTGGTGTTTAAACTTAGGTATTCATCTTCATCTTATAGTTTATTTTAGAGTTAGAAGATATTATTTGATAAAATCTAAAAGCATACACTACTGAATAAAATTCAACTTTTAATATTTTAACTGAAAAATACACCATTAGCTTTATTACTGTGTTGCCAAAAATACCACGGAGAAGTTGTAAGTATTTCTTAACTGAACATCATATTATGGAAGAAATAACATATTCAAGCAAAAAGTTTCCTACTTGCAAGAATACAGAGGATTTGCTTGGCAAAAGCTGATTTCATCTCAAAATAATACCTTTGCTTTTTCCTCAAATATTGTGAGACTTGAAAATATGTATTTGAATTATCCTAGTCTCTCATTATTTTAGGCCCTTCTTCATTTTCCACTCATTTGCTTTCCAAAGTTAATCACAAAAGAAGGTCAGAGAGCAATTTTATATTACTGTGTTGTAAGTATGAGAATAGAAGTGAAACACTGTCTTGTTTCTAAACCAAGCATAGGGTGCAGCTTGACAAAAAGAATAAATTTAGTGGGTGAACTAGAGAAAGGCAGAAAAAAACAAAATCAACTGCATATGACTGTGGTTTGATGCCAATAACTGATTCATCTAGTTTGCACTCATTATGTGTTGAAGTGCTTTTCTTCCCAGGATGCTTAATGAAATTATAAACCCCCAGCTATGCAAGCCTTGGAGTGACAATAAAGAGGCAAGGGACAATAGATGGACAAAGGCTCTGGTTTGCATTTACTCTAAAAATAATAATAACATTTGATGAGGTATTTAATCTTCCTACATATTTATAATTTGAATTGCATTTATATTTTCACCTTACTAAGTATATTTGAAAGGCTTTCAAATTTTTAGATTATGAGTTTTATTATGTACATATTAAATTTGAACTACTGGCTATACAGAGCTTAATATAAATAATTTCCAGGAGATTTGGCTTCTGCTACCTAGCATGGTATTTTGCTGCTGGTGTAATCTAATAGAAGAGTTTTTGGAGAGATGCAAATTTTGTACGAAGACTCCTTTTCTTTTTAATTAAAAATGGGGCTAAAGTAAACTATTCATCCTGTAGAATATATTCATGGAACTTAGGAGGGTCCCTAATGTTGCCAAGCAATCATACTAAAATCCTGAATCTATCCGCTCTTCCAGACTCAAGGTAATTATTTCACCCCTTGTCCTCTCTCTTCACTTTCAACACCTCCTTCCATCTTCTCTTAGCTGATGTCTTTCCTTCCTGCTCCCATTTAGAACAACCGGAAGAGATATCCATAGATACCAAACGTCAACTCCTCGATCTGTATCTGTACTTATAAATTTTGCCTCCCCACTTTACCAGGGAAGAGATAGCCATGCTTCTACTTAAAGCTTCCCCCTAACTTGTGCACCAGACCTTATCCCTTCTTGCCCTCTAGAGGATATTACCTTAGAATTTCATCTTATCCTCCCCTCCCATCAACTCTTATTTATTTATTTTTCTGGTTTGCTCTCATCAACTTCTAAACTGCTGCTATTTCTCCCTTCTTTAAAAAAAAAAAAATCATGATTCTCTCTCCCTGGCTAATTAGTACTCCATCCCCTCACTCTCTTTTTTACAGCAAAACTTCTGCCTGTTGCTGATTATGTTCTCTAATTCTTCTCCTCCCTTTCTCTCTTAAATCCAATCCACTCTGTATTTCCAACCCCCCAACTCCATGGAACCTATTCTTGTCAAATTTCACCAATTAACTTCTTATTGTCCAGCTTACTTATCAGCAGAATATGATATAGTTGACAATTATCTCTTCCTTAAGTCATTTTATTTACTTAGCTTCCAGGTCACAAGCCTCAGAGGCAGTAGCAATAGTCATATATAAAATGTTTAGCTCCTACAATTATGTAAAACCAAATCTCTATAATAAATTGCATATTCTATACCATTCCTAGTAGTTCTACTTTTCTGTTTACACCCTGGCTTATAGATCTTCTACCTACTATTTGTTCCTTGGCTTCTTATCACTGGTCTCGTAATGTTGAGTGTGCCAAATCCAATATTTGGCCCTCATCTCTTCTCTATGTACACTCACTTCATTGGCAATCTCATCCACTTTCACAGTTTTAAACAATATTTATATTCTAACAAATATAGATCATTTAGATTCATATATAATATAGACAGAGATAGAAGTAGAGACGTAGGACATAAACATAGATATAAATATATCAACAATGCAGACTTATCTTTGGAAGTTCAGATTTAAATATTCAAAGCATATCCAACATTTACATTTTGCTGTCTAATAAACATATCAAACTTAACATATTCAAAACCGAACCTTTGCTTTGTCCCCATAAAAATATGCCCATTCTACATAGAACCTGTCCCATTTCAGTTGAGAAAACTTCATCCTTCCATTTTCTCAGGAGAAAAACCATTAGATTCATTACTGACTTCTCTCCTCTCTCATGCTCTGTGTCCTGTCATGTAGGAAATCTTTGGGCAGTGTCTTCCCAGTAAAGTCAAAGCTCTTGCAGTGACTTCGAAGACTTCGAAGACTACATGATCTGGCTTATTTCCTGGTCTTATCTTCTATTACTCTCCACTCCAGCAGCAGTGGTCTCCTGGAATATCTGGGCATGTTCACTTGTTAGGATTCCTTCTCTAGCAGTTTCCTGTACCTGTTATTCCTCCCTCTTCCCTTCACTGTTCAATTGGCTAACCCACTCATCTCCTTCAGATCTAAACTAAATAACAGAATTTCAATAAAACCTTACTTGTATATCTATCTAATACCACAATCTATCATGCATCCCCTTTTCTCTGACTTCTGGCTTTCTACATAATTTACCTGCATACATTTTTGTCATCTGAATTTCCCCCCTAATATGAAAGCTCCAAAAGGGCTAGGAACTTTATTCTGTTTAATCATTCATTCCAAAAGTCCAGAATGGAGGCTTGCTAACTGAATGTTAATTGAATGAAGGAACACAGGAGGTGAAACTCTCCACAGTGAATAGTGGACAATTTTGGCTCAGCATTTTCTTACCTGTAAATTTACAGGTATAAATTCATTTCTAATGGTTCCCGTTTTCTTTCTCATCTACCCCACATTTCCCTGTCTTCAGTCTTCATTATCAATCCCCTTAGAGTTCCCTTCCTAAGCTATACATTCAGTATCCTTCTTTGACCTTTACAGTCCCTTCCAACTTGGCAACACATGGCTTCCATCAGCATATGATCATCAAGAATTTTAGTTTATCCTGCTTCTCACTATTAAATTAATTTAATAAATAATGTCTCATTATGTTTTGGGTGTCCTCGAAAACTGAGTAATGAGTAGGCAACTGCTTTCACCCTTAACTATCTTACAAGTACTAGATTTTCTTCAAAAATTTTAGAGTAATAGAGTACAATATTTATACTAAATAGAAAAATATTATTGATTAAAATAAACCAAGCACTCACCACTCATATCTATGGAAAAGATAATTGGGGAAAAGTGGTCATTAATGATACTTTAGAATCAAAGAGCCTCACTGCCTTTTTTATTCAAGTTTCTGTTGATCCCTATCTGGTTAAATATTAAACCCTTAGAAATACATATTAATTTGAGCTAAGCTATACTGCAGTCATTTACAAGTTAGCCTCAATTTTCCCTTACTTAGTTAGCAAGGGTCTGACAGGGCCTCCAGATTCTCTATCTTATTCACCAAGCTTCCTGGGATCAGATGGTGGCATGAGAATAATGGTACTTTATAAACTGATTGAGGGGATACTGACATTCTATATGGGTTATATGGTTGTTAACAAACTGAATATTTTAATAAAGGAAATACTTATCTTTTTTAATGCAAATGGACTAAAACTCCTCAAAGCTATATACAGGAACATGAACTTGATTATGACCATTTTAAAAATATTTCTTTTATTTCATTATTACTTGTAATGTCTCTTTTAAGGTTTTCCTTAATTTAACATCCATTTTATTCCTATGATTCCTTTTATTAGACCTGCATTTAAATAGTGTATAGTGAAATGTTTAAACTAATCATGAAAAATCTTGAAAAATTGAAAATGTAACTTTTATAATCATAAAAATCATGAAAATAGCAATATATTTAATTATTCTTTGAATACTGACCAGACATCTTAATCATTCCACTTTAATTTTAACATTGGTTTGATTTTTTGTCTCTTTTTGTTCTAAAGGAATGCTTATTTTATTTGAACTTAAGATACAAAGCAACCTGCTTATAGTTAATCATCCTGCAATTAACCTTTAATTTTATAAATAGAAATGTATAAACATAGAATTTATAACTACTGGTTTAAAGAAAATAGACAGAAGGCTAATAATTTGCTACATTTATGATCATTCCTCCTTTGAAAGTCAGGAATTCGAATGACTTTCATAAAAATAAACTAAATGTAAATTACACATTACATGATTCCCTTATCAATATTGATTTCTGAGAATTATGCTGCCTATTATTATAGAAAATAGTTATTATACATCCCCTAAATTTAAATTCTTGCAAAATTTTCTACATTTTAAGTTGAAGTAAATAAAAAAATTGAATTGAATGAAATTTTCCTATATTTAACATGGGTTTTTTTTGTCATTTGAAAGCATTTCCTTTAATACGTGGGAGCTTACAATTATTTTACAGAGAAAATTGCATACAGACTTGATTATAGTAAGTCACAATACTTCAATATTCCAACAATTGAGTCTCCTAGTCAGATAAACTATGTGTGATAAGGTAAAGGTAACCTTTTTGAAATAAAATCAGTGGTTGCCAGGAAATGCTATGCTTGTTCACAAAGTCTAATCATATCTTCAGTCTCATTAGTAATAAATGTCCTTATTAGTTCAAATAACCTCAAGCCTGTGTTCAAATATTTCTGAGGTTTCTAATTTCCTTTCCTCTTGCTGACATTTCAAGTATATATACAGGACTTTTATTGGGCACTTAAAATGAATAGTAGACTCTTGTCCAGAGCCAATTGTTCCTCCATTCTAAAAGGAAAAGGAAATACCAGAACTTTCTTTTTCAATTTTCAGTAACCAGGAGCAAACAGCATTTCTTTTTAAAGAATAAGGAATTTATATACCATTTGGTATTCTTTCTGCACAGGCAGGCAGGCTAACTTGTTCCTCTTAAGTTCTCCAACCTAGCCTCTGGCACAAAGTCAATGTTTGGCCATTGTTTTTCTGATTAAAGTTTTCCAAAAATATCCTTTCAGATTTCTGAAAGAATCACCTGAATTCATGGAAAACTTGTACTTCAAACCCTCCTTTTCTGAGATTTAGTTCAAAGTGCACCTGACCAAATCTCTGTGACATAGACCTTACTCCAGCATTAACCAGATCTTGAGCAAAACCAAACATTCATTATGAGGTACAGTTTCCTTAGCTATAAAATGAAAATAATACTTTCACTACCATCTTTGTTTAATTTGTAAATTAAATTAGTTTTTCAAAATAACGTATGCTCTAGACCTGCAGCACCTACTTGCCAGTTAATTGAACTCACCTAGGACAACTAGCAGGATGATGATGGACAACATCCATCCCAAGGAATAGAGAGAGTCTACAACTCCAAGAAAGATAATTCCATTCAACTGCCCCATGGTATCTAAGCCCCCTCTCAATTAGAAACAGAGTGGGCATCACCATCCCAAAATTCCTCAGGATCAGGGCATGAGCAATGGGCTAAAGTAGACTTATTATTATTATATCATAGACTTATTATTATTCTAGCAATGGAAGGACTTTTATCATTGATATAAAAGCAGTGGCCACCAGAGATTCTGAGGGGAGAAAGAGGGAACATTTTGGGGACTTTGGAATTGTCCTACATGACATTGCAGTCCAGAGATTTAAATTTCCTAAGCATACACTAACACCAGGTTTAGTAAAAGTGACAGAAGAGGCATGCATCAATAGGTCACATCTGAGTCCAACTCCATCACACTCAGGAGCACAGATTCCAAAGTAGGGCCCACTGACAAGGTGCTAACTCCAAAGCCATCTATTTTTCATTTTTTAATATTCCAATTTATTTTTACTTTATTTCAGCTTTTCTAAATTATTATGTACTCTATTTCTAATCTCTAAATCTACCATTACTATTTCATTTTCCTTTTAATTGAATTTGGCAATATATTAGATTTCAGTTTTGAGAGGTTTTGGATCACAGAGGGGTTCAACTATGGCAGAGGAGAAGCATTGATGTGGGGTATCACTGATGGGGGATGCACGGATGGGAGGGAGTTTTCCAGGGTGTGCATACAGGGTATATAGATATGTTAATTGGTTAATGACATGGAGGGTAGACTTTCACACAACAGCTGACAGAGTGCTGAGTTCCCATTCTGGGAAATTCTATTGCACTCCCCAATGGAGTAGCAACAATCCCCCAAGTATAAGGGCAAAGACCAGTGAAGATGGATGATCCAATGATGGGCCCTTGATATTGATGACTATGCTTATGAGCCTGTGTTCTTGAAATTTCAACTAGGTCTAGAGCTGCAGAGTGCCTAAGAGTTATCTTCTGAGAGCTTCCATTTGCTCAAATGTGGTCACTCTCTAAGCCAAACTCAGCATGTAAATGCATTACCTTCCCTCCAGCATCAGACATGACTCCTGGGGATGAGTCACCCTGGTGCTGAGGGATTACTACGAAGCATCAGCTGGTGATGCAACTAGAAAAAGATCTTGAATAAAAGGGAAAAATGGTAAAGACAAATGAATTTATATGGCTAAGAGACTTCAAAATTAGTTGGGAGGTCATCAGAGGGGTAGCACTTATGTACATCTCAGCAGGATCTCAAAGACAGTCAAAGTAGATACAACCCCAGGTAGGGGTGCTCCTGAGGGCTACGGAGAAACCCAGGTCCTATGGTCATGACATTAAAGGATTATTAATAAAACAGGTTTTTTTTACTACATGTATTAGTCAGCCAAAGGGGTGCTGGTGCAAAATACCAGAAATCAGTTTGGTTTTTATAAAAGGTATTTATTTGGGGTAGAAGCTTATAGTTACCAGGCCATAGAGCATAAGTTACCTCCCTCACCAAAGTTTTCTACCACGTATTAGAGCAAGATGGCTGCCAATGGCTGCCAGGGTTTAGGCTTCCTAGGTTACTCTCTTCCCAGGGTTCATTTCTCTCCAGGTTCAGCTCCTCTGGTTTCTCCACAAGGTCAGCTGTAGATTATAAGGCTCTCTAGGCTTTGCCTTTTTCCACAGGGACAGCTGTAGGCTATCAGGTAAACAGCTCTGTCTCTCTCCCAGGGGCTTCTGCCATGTCTAAGGAACTGTCTCTATTCCTCTGTGTTCTTCTCCCGAACACTGACTTCCTGGGCTCCAGCTCAAAACTCCAATGTCAAAACTGCAACTAACTCCTCTGCTCTGCCATGTAGTTTTCTCTGTGAGTTTCTGTTCCCTGGCGGCATCCTACTGATGTGGCCCAATCAAAGCCCTAATCATAATTTAATCATGCCCAGGTACAGACCAGTTTACAAACATAATCCAATATCTATTTTTGGAATTCAGAAGGTGGAGTGTAGCAGTTTGACATTATTGATGAAGTCCAAAAAGAAATATTGGATTTTGTTTGTAAACTGGTCTTTTCCTCTGGGCATATTAGAGTATATTGGATTCAGAGGTTTTACTTTTACTTGATTAAACAATGATTAAGGCTTTGATTGGGCTATGTCAGTAGGACATTCAGTCCCTGCCCCCTTGGTGGGAGGAGACTCACAGAGAAATTGCATAGCAGAGAAGGGAGGTTGGAGTTTTGAGCAGGAGCCCCAGGAAGAAAGTGCAGAGAGGAGCTTGGTCATGAGGAAAGAGAGAAGGCCCTGGGAAGAAAGACAACCTGTATGCCTGAAAGTTTGCAGCTACAGAGACCAGAAAAGGAGCAGCTAGCCGAGAGAGGAACAAGCCCAGGAAAGAGAGGAACCCAGGAAGCCTGAACCCATGCAGATGCTGGCAGCCATCTTGTTCCAACACGTGGCCGTAAACTGGTGAGGGGAGTAACTTACACTTTATAGCCTGGTAACCATTAGCTTCTACCTCAAATAAATACCCTTTATAAAAGCCAAACAGATTATTGGTATTTTGCATCAGTACCCCTTTGACTGACTAATATACTACATAACCACAAAATTTCCGACCCCCAGTAAAACCCAACACAACTCTTTCACAATGTATAACATTTATAAGCCTGTGTTTTAAGTTACTCTTTGAGGCCCCCTTCATATTTTTCAATATAATAGATATACTTTATTATTTACTTTAAACATTATTTACCATGATCTAACATGACTTAGTTTACTTATAATCCCATGCCTACCACCACCTGCCCTGCTTCTCAATACAGTTTAACATCTTTTAGATTGCCTAGGTGATTTTAATAATATATATTTAAACTACTTACATTTTTAATCAAATATAGTATTTCTATCTTGATTCCCTACTTTGTAAAATAAGGATGTGAGTGTCTCTCTGTCTTTCACCTCTCCACTCTACTTTATAACTTCTGTACTTTTACAATAATAAGTTTGGTAACATATACATCACAATTTTAAACATCAGTAACTATCTCTAATTTCATCTGTCCATATTAATGGCTAAAAATATTTAATAAATGACTTAAACTCTTATGTATCAATATAAGTAAATATTGTTCACATTTTGGAGTAACGATTATTAAATAGAGTTCTAGGGTGGAATTTTTATTCTTGGAAAAAAATTTTTATAAATATACCTTGACTTTCACATTAATATGATTTTCCTTTTTTAAGAATTTCTTTTATCCTATACTTTTTTCCTAAACTTAGTATCATCTAACAACTCTGTCATACACTCTGGTCTCCGGAATTCACTCTTTTTGCAGAGTTTTTTTCCCTGTGTGCTTCACACCTTTACTCCCATGGAAAATGGTCTCTGTCTGCAGAGCTATCAACCCAAGGCTTGCTACTTATTATTCTTATGAGTTGGAACTCTAAGTTAATTTACACAAGAAGAGTAAAAAAATGAACTTTGCAGGAGTATACAGACCTCATAATATAATTAGATAACCTTTCAGAATAGTGCAGATAAACCTTCAGAATATTCTTGGTTCTGAAATTGTCCTAGATATCCTCAAGATCAAGTTAACCTTCTAGATTGATATTGAAACATCACATTAAAATGTAAATATCTCACCTAGTAAGAAAAAGATATCATTCAGTAGTACAACAGGTCAGATTAATTATCACATTGGCTAGATGTCAAAAATAGAGTATGCCCTATGGCAAAAGGACAAATCAGTGTGTGGTAGGGACAAAGAGGGTAGGAGAATTTCAGAACACAGAAGACTCCCCTTTAGTGGACCAGATGTGGACAGTGAGAGATCTTGGACACCCAAAATAAAGTGTCAAAAACATACATTTATGGAGGGGAAAGTATTTTAAGAGAAAAAGCTTTGAAATATTTAGAAGTACTTAACTCTTTATTTCCAAGAAAAGATTACAGTTTGCTCTAATTAAATGTTGGCAGCATAATGTTTGACTATAATTTGTTTTTCTTGGGTTAATCCTGAGTTTATGTTGGAGAGAATGTTTTTTCTAAAACCACTTTATATATACCTAAAGAAGCCCTTGCAAGGCTACTGTGAATAAGCTTCTCTGAGAAGCACAGTGTGATTCAAAGATAAATATAAGGAAATATATCAGTAAATTAACATTTACATGAATTTGTTAAATATAAATAGGGCTGAATAAAAACTAACAAAGTTGACTCTCAACTCAGTAAAGATGAATTTGTGGAAGATTTTCAAGAAATTTGTCCTTTAATTTCTTATAGTAAATATCTTTACAGAGAACATAATAATACTTGATACACTTAAACATTAACTATCCATTAATCATTTTACCAAATAAATTATACCAACTTATAATTAAATAAAATGGAATTTATGTAATTTTTACATATTTATACTTGTATTAGTGTAGTTAACTTTATATTTATTTTATCTTTCAGATATCCTTATAAGACTTTTTACTACCTCCTAGAAGCTAATAAGGATTGCTTCAAACTTTTATAAATATCAGTGAAAACTCTTTTAGAAAAACCAGTGACAGAAAAATCAATGTACAAATATGACTCTTTAGGTTTCAAAATAAAAGAACAAACAAGTAAAACACTTGCAAATTTTAAAAAGTCATCTGACAAATTTTAGAAGAATGTATTTAACACATAGAACAAAAAATAAACACTGCTTCAAAGACTGATTAATGAGGATTCCATATTTTGAATGGCAGGGTAAAAAGTTCAGTGAACCTGAAGCCCAGTAAAACAAACATAATTGCCGAAAATTATTAAAACAATAAACTGAAATTTTTAAGTGCCTAGAAACTATCCTAAGATGTTACAATAAATGAAGAAACATTTATTCATGAAAACCTACTTGATCTTGGTAAGAAATAAAAGAGTCTGTGCACTTAAACCTCCCTTTCCATTCTTGAAGGGTGTACCAAGAGAAAAGATTCCTTCATCTCTCAGTTCCAGTGGAAGGAGGCAGGACCTAGGTGGGAGGGGCAGATTGCCAGCCTTTCTCACCCCTACAGCAACATGAAACAGAGGCTAAATTCCTGGTGAGTGGGACCATGAGGTCTGGGTCTCCATTCCTGCACTTTCCCACTTTCTTGGGGGCATATCTCTGTTCCAGTCATAGCAAGCCTAGAATAATGGGGTTCTGATAGCCCTTGCAGAAGCATGCTAATAGAGTAAAGTTGTTCTGCATTGACAGAGGCAAAATGAGAAGACCGGAAGGGTAACTGCACCTTCCCAGTGCACTGACAAAATGCAGTTAAGAGAAGTGGGTCACTGTCTGGGTCCCAGATCTGAAGAAGTAGCTCAGAGATTTTTCCCAGGAAAAGAGACTGTACATAAGAACAGAGAGATCCAAAGTTTGCTGCAAAACAGCTGAACTTGTGTGAAACAGAGTGCAGAGAAGTTCAACCCTAAAGGTGCTGTCAAAAACAATGGAGATTTTATTGATAAGCAATTAGGAAGAGACTGGTAATTCAATTAGACCAGCAAGTTAAACAGTGGGCTAGCCAGTTTTATAGAAAAGAGGCAGGGAAAGAGGCAGTTAAAAATAGTTCTCCTGGGGTCAGAACAAACCTCAAAGATTGACCTCAAAAATTACCCATGCAAAAGGACTTAATTTGACTGGCTCAAACTGTGGTGCAATTTATGCCCCAGGGCATTAGAGAAAACAGTAGAGTAATCTGCCAGCAGTAAGCAGAGTCTAAAATGTATGGGTATGAACCATAGAGGCTGAAAGGCAAAAATGAGAGGTCAAGGAAAGAGATCAAGAAAGAAAACAGAAAGTCAAACCAGGATGACCTTGCACATGCTCCCTCATCCAATCAGTTGGAGATCTTAGAAACAAGAATTGAGAAGAATTTCTTCCTCTGCTTCAATCAGCTATCTTCTCCTGGGAAATTCAATTCCATCTTTACCTGTGGCCTGCTCTATAGAGTACAGATGTGTCAGATTTCAGAACCATCTTTATCAGATTACAGTTTACAGCCTGCCCCCTTCTGGAATTTGTATTTGTCAATCCTTCAATGGTCTTGAGAATATATATGTGTATATTTATATCTATATCTATCTATATAGATATAGAAATATAGAAATAGAGAGAGAGATGAAGTTACTCTATATCCTGTCAGTTCTGTTGCTCTGGGAACCCTCACTAATACAGAAAACATGCTTAACAAAGTAAAGGAAGGTATAATGAATATGCCTTAATAAATGTCAGTAGTTAGAAATCATTAAAATAAAAGAACATGGAAATTCAAGAGTTGGTAAGGGCAACACATATAGTAAAAATTCACTAGAAGGACTTCAAAATACATTTGAACTGATAGGTAATCACTAAACATGAGGATACACCAATAGATAACAAGCAATCTCAAAAACAAAGAGTAAAAACAAAAGATAATGATAAACAGAACTTCAGAGAATTATGAGACATCATTAAGTACACCAACATATATGTAATGAGTCTTCCAGGAGTGATTCCAGGTGGATCATGGAAGAATGATCAGAAATTATTCCAAGAAATCATGGCTGAACAGTTCCCAAATTTGAAGAAAAAAAAATTTACATATCCAAGTAGCTCAGCAATTTCAAGTAATATAAACCTAAAGGCATTCGTATCCAGATACATCATATTAAAATGCTGGAAGCCAAAAACTAAGACAAAGTTTTGAAAGCAGCAAGAGTGAAATGACTCCCAATATACAAAGGAACACAAAAGATGAACTGCTCCCTTCTCATTAGAAAACTAGAGGTCTGGGGACAGTGGGATGACATACAATATGTAGACAGAAAAAATTTCAACCAAGGATCTTATATTCAAGTAGACTCTCTCTTAAAAATAGAAGCAAATTAAAGACATTTACAGATAAAAAAAAAAAACTGAGGGAATTTGTTCTCAGCAGACCCATATTAGAAGAAATGTAAAGGAAGCTCTTCACAGTAGAAGCAAATTGTTACCTAAAGGCTCTGGTTTCTGGGCTTCTAGGTTCTTGGCTTATGTCGCATAAAAGAATATAAGGACATACTATAGGATAGGAAAGAGAGTAAAGAGTTTATTAAGAAATAAAAACAAGGAAAGAACACGGTCTGAGGCATGGACTGTGGGTCTACTGTAGGGTGAGTTGCACATGTGGGACCCTAGCTCAGGGCATTTTGAAGTCTGTTTGCTGTTTTGATTGGTCCCCCACCACCCCCATCATTTCTTAGGGGACCAATGGTGAGGTCTTTTGAGGATATCTGGGGCTTCCCCTCTTGTTCTGAATGAGGTTCTAATGGCCAGGATCTCACAGCATCTTTCCAGCAGCCTTCTCAGGAGGTTCCTGGGCAAGGTCTCACAGCCACGTGGTCTGTCAGCTATGTGGTCTCTTGGGCCAGCCGCCTTTTCCCTTTCACTATTTTATTCAGGTAATCTGTCTTTTAAAAATAGCAGCAAATTAAGGATGTTTACATAAAGAAAAACTGAAGGAATTTATTTATTCTCAGCAGACCTATCTTAGAAGAAATCCAAAGGAAGTTCTTCACAATAAAAGCAAATGACCCTAGACATTAAGTCAATTATTTCTCTCTCTCTCTCTCTCTCTCTCTCTCTCTCTCTCTGATGCAGATAGAAAGATCCTTAGTTATTTAAGGATTTACAAGTAATTATAAAGGGTCTAAATGCATATTTTCCTCCTTTCTTATTTAAATTATTTCAAAAGCAATATCTGCATAATTGAGTTGACTGTATAACATATAGAAGTGCCAATTGCAGCACAAATGGGATGGTGGGAGCAATGATGTGTTGGAATAAGGAAATGACACCAGATGATAACACAAATCCACAGGAACAAATGAAGAGAACCTGAAATTATAAATAAGAAGATTAATGCAACAGACTCTATAAATATATATTTGTTCTTCTTTCTTTTTTTTAGCTCCTTTAAAAGACATAAAATTATATAAATTATTATTATAGCAATGTATTGTTAAGTTTGTAACATATATATTTAATATACATAGGAATAGTAGATACAACCCTAGGTATTGGTTCTTCTGAAGGCTACAGAGACCCACAGGGTATATGGTCATGGCAGATGGATGTGGAGTTCTGTGCCATGTCAATGGGCCCTACTTTGGAATTTGTGCTCCTGAGTGTGATGGAGCTGGACTCAGATGTGACCTTTCTACACATGCCTCTTCTGTCACTTTTACTGACCCTATGGTTGGTGCTAGGGATGGTGTATACTCAGGGGACTTGAATCTCTGGACTGCCCATGTGCCAGCTGGGCTCTGAGCCTCAGCAGAGTTGCAACTCCTACTCTCTGGTTCATTGAACTTATCCAGGTCAGCTAACAGAGAGTTGATAATGGTCAACCACCACACCAGGGAATTAAGAGTTCCTCCAACTGCAATCAAAAGAATTGCATACATCACCCATGTGGAATCTAAGCCCCCTCTTGATCTAGAGGTGGAGTGGATATCACCATACCAGGGTCCTCAGGATGGAGGAATAAAATATAGATTAGAGTGGACTTACTGGTATTCTACTATAAAACTATTGTGACTAGTAATAGAAGAAATTGTATCATTGACATGGAAAAGTGGCCACAGTAGTTGCTGAGCGCAGGGAGAGGGAAGAAGAGATATGATGTAGGGGCATTTTGGGGACTTGGAGTTGTCCTAAATGATACTGCAGGGCCAGATGCGGGACTTTATATATCCTGCCGTAACCCACTGAATGTACTGGGGGAAAGTGTAAACTACAGGGTAAACTATTGTCCATGTGGTGTAGCAGTGCTCCAAAATGTGTTCACCAAGTGCGATGAGTGTGCCCCAATGATGGGGGAGTTTGTTGGTGTGGGAGGAGTGGGGTGGGGAGGTGGGGGGTATATGGGAACCAGGTTTTTTAATATAACATTTTTTGAAATGTATTTATCTTCAAAAAAATACAATTTCCAAAAATGATGGGGGTGGGGGGATGGGGAGTGGGTTATATGGGAACCTCTTATGTTTTTTAATGTAATGTTTCTTGTGACCTATTAACTTTAATAAAAAAAGTGTTAAATAAAAAATAAATTAATTTTTAAAAATCAAAAAATATAATAGCAATAGTAACACAAAAGAAAGGGAATTGAAATGAACCACAAAGAATGCCATCTTTAAATCTCACTGGACTTGAGTTAGTATAAATCTAAAGTAGGTTTCAATAAGTTGGATATGGTGAACTCTTGAGTAACCACTAAGAAAATCATTTTAAAATTGTAGAAAAATATCACTAAAGAAATCAAAATGTTATATTAGAAAATATTCTCTTAATACAAAATAGAGCAGTAAAGGAGGAATGGAAAATAAAAGACATGCAGTATATAGAAAAAGAAACTAAAATGACATGTGAAATCAACTATATAAAAAACAGCAAATGTGGATGAATTAATTCCTTAAAGGTGGAAATTTGTGAGATTGTATGGAAAAAAAAAAAGATCCAACCATATCCTGTGTACAGGAGATATACTTCAAATTCAAAGATACAAAAAAGTTAAAGTAAAATGATTTAGATGTAATTATCACACAAAGGGTAATCATAAGAAAGCTAGAGGGTCTATACTAATATATGACAAAGACTTTATAACATAAATATTACTAGAGAGAAAGTGGACTTTTTTGTGATTCAAGAGTCAACCTATTATGAAGATATAAAAATTATATATATATATATATTATACATATATATGTAAATCTAACAACAGAGCTCCAAAATATATGAAGAAAAAAAAAAGTCAGAATAAAGGGAGAAATAGACAACTCAGAAGTGACAGTTGGAAACTTCAATACCCAACTTTCAATACTGGGAATAACAGCTAGTTAGAAAAGCAACAAATAAATCAGAGGATTGAACAAGACTGACTATACACCAACAAGAACTAATAGACATCTATAGATTACACCATACAACAAGAGCAGAATACAAATTTTTCTCAAGGACGCATAGAACATCTCCAGGATATACCATATGCTGCTCCATAAAATGATCCTCAATAAATTTTAAAGATTTAAATCAGACAAATTATGTTCTCCAGCCGTAATGAAATAAAATTAGAAATACAAGCAGAAGGAAATACGAGAAATCTAAAAACAAATGAAAATTAAATAAGTGAAAAAAGAAATCACAAAACACCTTAGACAATGCTGAGACAAAGGAAAATGAAGATACAACATAGCAAATTGTATGGGCTCCAGCAAAAGGTTAGAGAGAAAGATTTATTGCAGTAAATGTCAACAGAAAAAATAAGGAAGCTTAAATTAGTAACCTAATTTTACAGTTTAAGACTGGAAAAAGAAAAGAAAATTTAACCCAAATCAAGCATAAGGAAGGAAATAAAGAATAAAAAAAGAGAAAAAAAGTAAAATCAAAGTTGGTTCTGTGAAAAGATCAACAAAATAGACAATCCTTTTGTAAGATTGTTGAAGAATAATCAGCTACAAAACACTTAACCAAGAAGAAAGAGCCAGCCTGACTAGTACTGTAGCTATTAAAGAAATATAATTCATTATTTAAAACTCCTGAAAAAATAAAACAAAACAAAATTCTCCAGGGCCAGAGGGTTTCCCTGGAGAAGTTCAGCAAATATTTAAAGAAAAATATTAACAAAATTTACAGAATCTCTTCCAGAAAAAAAATAAAGAGTGTGGTAGTTTGAGGCATTTACGGACCCCATAAAAGATTTTGTCCTTAGTGCCAATCTGTTCCTGTGGGTATTGGCCTATTATAGGTGGGGTGTTCTGATTAGATCGCTTCAGTTAAGGACCTTTGCTTCAATTACTTCAGTAAGACCTGACCTAGGATGGATCTTAATCCTTTTACTGGAATCCTTTATCAACTAGATTAATATGGAGAGACAGACAAAGAGAAAAAGCTACAGGGTCTCAGAGAGGAACCCACAGAAGCTGAGAGAGAAAGCCACAGATAGAGCCAGAAGCTGAATGCAATGGAGCCTGGAGGAGAAGGCAGAGAACATCAGGCTGTGAGAGAGGAGTTCAGGATTACCCATACCTGGTCTTTGGGGAGAGAGCATTGCCTGGTGATGCCCTGATTTGGACACTTCTCAGCCTTGAACTATAAGCTTGCAAACCAATAACCCCCCACTGTAAAAGCCGATCATTTCTGGTATATTGTTTTTAGCAGCTTTACCAAACCAAAACAAGGAAGTAACAATCCCCAACTCATTTTTTGACGTTTGTATTACCCTGATAACAAATACAGACAAATACAGGACAGAGAGAGAGAGAGAGAGAGAGAGAGAGAGAGAGAGAGAGAGAATGAAAAACCTGCAGACCAATATTTCCCATGCAATTAAATGCAAAAATCTCAATAAAATACTAGCAAACATCAGCAATATATTAAAATAATTTTAACACCATTACCAAATGTGATTCATTCCAATCATGCAGTGGTCTGGATATTCAAAGTTCAACATAATATATCTTATTAATAAGCTAAAGAATGAAAATCATATGGTAATATTGACTCTGAAAAAGTATTTGACAAAATTCTAATACTCCTTCTTGATAAAAAAATAATTCTCAGCTAACTAGGAATAGAAGGGAACTCCTCACCTTGGTAAAAAGCACTGACAGCTAACATCATATATAATGATGAATGACTGGATTTTTCTCTCTGAGTTAAGACACAAGACAAGTTTGTCTACATTCACCACTTTTATTCAATGTAGTACAGGAGAGCTAGCCTGTCAGGAAAAGAAGTAAAGGTATGTGGATTGGGAAGAAAGAAAGAAAGAAAGAAAAAAAGAAAAAAAACTTTCCCTATTTAAAAATGATTTCATTGTCTACATAGAAAATTCAAAATTATCTACAAAAAATCCTAAAACTAGTAAGTGAGCATATTAGTCAGCCAAAGGGGTGCTGGTGCAAAATACGAGAAATTGGTTGGTTTTTATAAAGGGTGTTTATTTGGGATAGGAGCTTACAGATACTAGGCCATAAAGCATAAATTACTTCCCTCACCAAAGCCTATTTGGAGCAAGATGGCTGCTGACGTCTGTGAGTTTTCAGGCTTCCTGGGTTCCTACATTCCTGGGGCTTGCTTATCTCTGGGTTCAAGGTTCCTTTCTTCCTGAGGCTGGCTTCTCTTTCCTCTGGGAGCTTACTTCCCGGGATTCCAGCTTAAGTCTTCAGCATCAAACTCCAACATCAAAACTCCAACATCAGAAATTCTCAACTCTGTTCTTTGCCATGACTTTTATCTGAGTCCCCATCGACCAAGGGGCTGGGAGTCAGTGCCCTACTGACACAATTACTTAATCAAGTAAACTTCTGAATCCAGAATAATCTCATATGCCTAGAGGAAAAGATCAGCTTACAAACATAATCCAATATTTCTTTTTGGAATGCATCTATAATAGCATACTGCTACAGTGAGTTAAGCCAGGTAGCAGGATATGAGACCAACACAGAAAAATCAATCTTAAGCATGACAATGAACATGTGCAAATTAAATTAAAGCACAAAAGAAAGAAAATGAAATACTTCAGTATAAATGTAACAAAATAAGTACAAAATCTATGTGAAAACTTGAAAATTCAGATAAAAGAACTTAGAGATATACAGTGTCCATGGATTAGAAAACTCAATATGCTACCGTCATTTCTCCCCAAATTGATCTATTGGTTTATTGTGATTCTTACCAAAATCCCAGCAATGTTCTTTGAAGATGTGCACAAGCTTATTTTGTAATTTATAGAAAAAAATCACATGCCCTTGTGTAGCTAAAATAACCCTGTCAAAGAATAGAGTAGGAGGAATGACTCCATCCAATTTTAAGACTTTTTACAGAGCTACAGTAATCAAGGCAGTTTTATATTGCTAGAGGATCAGACATATCTATCAATGGAACAGAACAGAGAACCCATGAATAGACCAACATTAATATGCTGAAATATTTTTTGACATAGATGCAAAAGTAATTCTTAAACTTGATACCATATAAAAATGGTAAACTGGAACTTACTAATTTTTAAAAATTTGCTCTAGGAAGTCTTGTGAAAAGAGTATAAAAAACTAAGCTACAGAATGAGAAGAATTGTTTGCAAATCATGTTTTTAACAAACGATGGTATCTGGAAAATATTTTTAAATTCTCAAAATTCATTATTATAAAGCAAACAATCACAATAAAAAAAACACAAAAGACAAGACAAGATGGAACATACTCCAGTCTAATGAATGATCCTCTTTGGAAACAGAGTCTTTGAAGATGCTTTTAGTTAAAATGAAGTCAACCAGAACTAGGATGAGCCCTAATCTAACATGATCGATGTCCTCATAAGAAGAGGATATTTGGACACAGGCAGATAGAGATAGAAAACAGCCATGATGATGGAGACAGACATTGAGTTATGCCATGGATTTCTGACAAACCAACTGGCAGAACAATTCAGACTTCAGAAGAAGCATGGCCCTGCTGACACCTTGATTAGGAATTGTAATTTGTGAGACACCAAATTTTTAGTTTTTTAAGCCACCCAGTTTGTGGTACTTTGTTACAGCAGCTTAGGAAACTTAACACAAAAACATTGTTCCAAAGAAGATCTACTAATGGCAAATAAACTCATGAAAAGATGTTCAGCGTCATTATCCATCATTATCCATCAAAAATGCAAATTAAAACCATAGTGTGGTATTATTACATGCCTATAATGATATAAAGGCTAAAATAAAAAACAGTGACAATACCAAATGCAGACAAGGATACAGAAAAACTAGATTATTTGCACATTGCTTGTGGGAATGTAAATTTTACAACCACTGAAAAAGATTGGCATTAAAAAGAAAAAGTACCTTAAACATGTGAAAATGATGCAACTCATTAATTGCACAGTTGGGAATTTATCCCAGAGAAATGAAACTTATGTTCACACAAAATCTGAACAAAAATGTTCATAGCGCCCTTATTTGTAAGAATCAAAAAGAAATGGAAACATCCCAGATGTCCTTCAACATGTGAATGGTTAAGCAAAATGGAATACATCTGTGGCAGGTCGAGATTATTTTAAATCACAAAAAGAGAAAAATTATGTTTTTAAAATAACCTGTTCCTGTGAGTATGATACCCTTTGGTTGCATTAAATTCAGTTGAGGATCCTTTGATTAAATTACTTGATAAGATTGCTTTAGGGCTTTTGCTTGAACTATATCAGTGAGATATGACTCGGGTTGAGTCCTTTCCCCCTTGCTGGGTCTGCTATAAATGGAGGCACAAAGATAGACACAAGAAAAGGAAGCTATGATGTTTGATTCTGCCATGTGGGAGAAAGGACTAGAGAATCGCTTAAGCGTGAAGCCCCGAGAATCTGTGCCCACAGACCAGTTCAAAAGGAGATGAACCCTGCAATATATCTGATAGTGTACCACTGAACTAAGAAAGGAACTGTCAAGACTGATTTACGAGTCCTAGAAAGAGACAAACTCTAGGCCTGGTTGCCCTCAGCTGAGCTCAAACCTCATCAGAGAGTGGTGGCCATCTTGCTTCAACATGTGGCAGTTGACTCTGGTGAGAAAGTATCTCTGATGGTGCCTCTGTCTGGACTTTTCACAGCCTTGGAACTGTAAGCTTTTACCCCCAAATAAATCCCCTTTATAAAAGTCGACACATTTCTGGTACTTTCCATCAGCTGCCGTTTGGCAAACTAAAACAATATCCATACTTTGGACTTGGCAATGAAATTTTTTTTAAAAAACCAGACAACTCTGTACAATCACAAAGGAATTGTGTTGATTGAAATCAGGCTTCATATCATATAATTCTCTTTATATAACTTTTTAAAAAGACCATACTTATAAATGGAGAACATATTAGGTATTAGGGACAAGGCAGAAGCTGGGGAGACAGATGGATGTGGTTTAAAAAGGCAAATAAAAGGGATTATTGTATTGAGTGAACTTTTCAATATCTGGAAGTGGGGAAACATGTCCTACACATGTAATAAAATTGTATATAACCTAACACAGACAAACACACACACACAAGCAAGTACAAATAAACCGGGGAAGTCTGAATAAAATTAGTAGATTGCATCAATGTCAATATCCTATTTGTAAAATTATACTATAGTTTTCCAAAATGTTATCTTTGGGGAAAATTGGGTAAAAATAGTGTGTGGGTTCTCTCACTGTTATTTTTAACTGCATGTGAATTTATAGTTATTTTAATAAGTTCCATATTTTTTAAAAAGTGATAACAAATGCTGGTGTGGATGTGTTGAGCCTGTGTTTCCACTCTTACATTGTTTGTGGTAATGTAAAATGGTACAAACATTCTGGGAAACAGCATGGAAGTTTCTCACAAAGCTAAACAAGTGTTTACCATATGACCCAATTACACTAATAGGCATTTATCCCAGATAAATAAAACTATGTTCATACAAAACCTGCACATGACACAAATGTTCATAGAAGTTTTATTTGTAATAGTCCAGAACTGGAAACAACCCAAACGTCCTTTCATGGGTGAAATGTCAAACGAAACTGTTGTACATCCATACTATGGAACAGAACTCAGTAATAAAAAGGAGAGAGTTCTTTACATAAGCAATGACTTGGATGGATTTCAAGAGAATTATGCTGCATGAAAATAATCAATTTCAAAAAGTTGAATAGTCTATTATTCCACTGACATAGCATTCTTAAAATGATGAAAGCTTAGAAGTAGGAATATCAAGAGTGAGGGGGGTAGAGGTAAGGAGATGGCTGTGTCTATTAAAAAAAGTAACAAGAGAGATCCTTGTCACAGAACTCTCCTGTATCTTGTGTTCTTGTATCATGTGGTCATGGTCACACAAACCTACACATGGGATAATATTTCATAGAACTAAGTACATGCACAGACACATACACTCATGCATGTAAAAATGGTGGAAACCAAATAAGTTCTACATATTGCATCAATGACATTTTCCTTGTGATTTTGTTTTATAGTTAGGGAAGATAATTTTAGAAGATTACCATTGTGGATAAATGTGGTGAAGGGTACATAGGATCTCTCTGTGTAATTCCTCATACCTGAATATAAACCTACAATTGTTTAAAAATAATTGTTAGATAATATCATTATGCAGTATGTACTCAATTATAAAATAAGAGATAGAGGGACACAGATAGAAAGATGGTGGGGGGAGTGAAGAGAGAGAGAAAATTATCAGTGAAAACTAAAAGATAATAAGTGCATAAGAAATGTGACATTCCTTTCGAATGCAATTTATAGTTGGTCTCTCAAGGGGCTCATATTAGTCAGGGTTCTCTAGAGAAACAAAATCAACAGGAGATATCTATCAATAATATGTGATTTTACAAGGCTCTCATGTGACCGTGGGGATGTACAAGTCCAGGTTCCACAGGCAGGCTGCAAACCAGGAGCTCCGATGAAAGTCCAATGAAGATCTTTGATGAGTTTCCGGGAGACGTTGGCTGTCCAAAGATGAGCTGGGAAATTCTCTCTGAATGCTGAAATAAATTCCCCTTTTAAGGCATTCAACTGATTGGATAAAGTGTCCCTCATTGCTGACGGCAATCTCCCTCTTGATGTAGATGCAATCAGCCATCTATGCAGTAAAGTCACTGATCACTAAAGCCCATAAATGTCCTTGTATTACAATTAGCCCAGTGCTTGCTTGACCAAACAACTGGGCACAATTACCTGGCTGAGTTGCCACATTAGCCTAACCATTACAGGGCTCTACTGTGAAGGTGTTCCTGGGTTATTTGTTGTTAAAATATTATGAAATCCCTTCAAAAGTCAGACTCATTCACTCTCCACTAACCTATTTCTTATTTGGAATGTCACATTAAATTCTGTTGGCAAACCTCCTTTACATTTTGTATTGTTTTGTTTTGAGAATTAACATGGCCAAATACTGGTTGCCTTCCTAAATCATCAGCTTCAGGTTTTTACCTAATGATGGGTCATTGAAAGTCAGTGAACCTCCTGCATTCTATCAGTGCAGGAGAGATTAACCTACAGGAATCTCCATGACACAGACATCTGTTCAATTAGAAATTCTGTCATGCAGAGTGCACTTGGAATGTTTTGGTGGTCCATTCTGCTCTTGCCTATTCACAGCTTTTCTATCTTCTCCAGGAAAAACATTTTTCATCAGAATCCTAGGCCCTTATCAATGGCACTAACATCCAGTGTATTTAAAACTGAATAAAGATTCATGCAGTGAGTTCATGAAAACTAAAATGAAATCTGATATGATGCCATAACAAAAATTTTTGCTGTGTAACTGCTTTGATTAAACATTATTAAAAAACATTTAGGACCGGAGATGTTAAAAGACTTGGGTGGTGTTGAAATACCTTTTGACATCAAAAAGGTTCAACCTTGAATGTACAGGTGAAAAGAATTTGGCCTAATGGTTAGAGAGGTAAAAGCTGATACTCTCTAACCTTTGAAGATAACCACATCTTGGCTAAAAGGCATACACATTTTGTGAAGGGAGTAGAAATTATTCATTTTTTGGTACTCTTCAAATTGTTGCTATGAAAACTTGGAATCTGCTTAAAAGACCATCCAAAAGGCTTAAGGTTCATTGATTGATTTATAGAGATTCACTAAGATCTGAAAAATAAATAAGTAAAACAATCTCCACTTTTCCAAGTAGTCTGAATTGCCCACTTGCAGTGAGTATTGTGATGAAATGGTACAAATTAACTCCCGCATGGCACATGTCACTGTGGCAAAAGTTAGAAATAAAAAGAGGTAAGAAAAACACTTTTTTTCCTAGTAGCAAGAGAATTTAATGTAAAGCAAAAGTACACACTGAAGATGGTAGTGTGGATGTGGTTGTATGAGTTGCAGGAGTTGTCAATACATATTTTTAATCCAAATTTTAAAATCAAATGAAACAAAAGTATCCATTAAAAATAAATAAAATGAAAACAAGATAAAAAATACTTTAAATTATACAGATCACATATGCATTAGGAAAACATTACAGGTGTTAGGAGTGTGTTCACCTGGATGACATTTTAAAAATAAGAGTAAGGCATATAGACACACAAGGAAGAAGGTATGGCATGAGAGAAAGCTATGAAGGTTTAAGAGGCCTATGCATAATGTAGGCAAATAAACCCAGTCTAGTTTCTTTGGCAATTCGTACAAATCTTCTAAGAATTCAAGTAGTTATTTGCATAAATATGTATGAGAACAAATTTAAAACTGAAGAGAAACAAAGGAATATATGACTAGTCAATTATATAACCTTACTGCAATTTAAAATTTGAGGCTCAAAACTGCAAGTTTGAATGTATCTTATTTTTTAAATTAATTTATTGAAGTATATCACTCATGCATAAACATACATAAACAATAAGTGTATAATAGTAGTTGTGAACTTACAAAATAAACATATGTAACATCATACAGTTCTCTCATAACTCACCCTACCACCACCAACTTGCATTGTTCTTAAACCTTTTTAACTAATGATTAAAGGGCATTATCACAATATTACTATTAACCAAAGTATTTTCCCCCAACCAACCCTATTATTATCTTTATATCATTTATATATGAACATACATAAACAATTAAGCGTATAGTAGAAGTTGTGAACTTACAAAGCAAATGTGTATAACATCATACAGGGGTCCCATACATCAACCCTCCACCAACACCTTGCATTGTCATAAGACATTTGTTACAAATTATTAAAGAATATTGTCAAAATCTTACTATTAACCATAGTCCTTATCTTACATTTGGTGTGTTCATTATTTTTTATATTTATGATATTCTAGAATTAAAGATGAAACAATAAACTATCCACTAAATGACAATTGTTCTAGTTAATTTCAAAATCTTGATACCATTGTATGAATAAGATAGATGATTCTTTCTATATACATGCATACATTCTATGACATTATGCATATAAATTTCATGTATGTATGTGGCAGTTCGATATTATTTATTAATTCCAAAAATAGGTACTGGATTATGTTTGTAAACTGGTCTGTTCCTTTGGGTATATTAGATTATATTAGATTCAGAGGTTTCAGTTTTACTTGATTAAATTAATATTGGGACTTTTATTTGGCCACATCAGTAGGATGTTGAGTTCCCACCCCTTTGGTGGGCAGACACTCACATAGAAAAATACATAGAGAAGGAAAACACACGGAAGCAGATACACAGGAAGAAGAGAGTGCTCCATAGACACAGTCCTGGGAAGAGAGATGAGCCTGATAGTCTACAGCTGACCTTGTGGAAAGAACAGAGCAGCTAAGCCTGGAAAGAAGTGAATTCCAGGGAGAAAGATGAGCCTTATGCCAGCCTACAGCTGAGGTCAACAGAATCTGGGACCATGGGACCTCCTTCCGGAGGAAGGCTGAACCCTTACCGACATCGCTCACCATCTTGTGTCAACACATGGCAACAGACTTTGGGTGAGAAAGTACCTCTTATAGTGTCTCGAGTTGGACTTTTTAGGGCCTGGTAATTGTAAGTTTCTACCTCAAATAAATACCCTTTATAAAAGCTAACAGAGTTCTGGTACTTTGCATCAGCACCCCTTTGGCTGACTAATACAATATATAAAATGGACAAGAGTGATTTTATTAAATTAATATCTCAGCACACATAATCAAGTTAACTGTTTATTCTATGTAGATTTTAAAAATACCTCCAAAGTACTAAATTAATGCCTTTCTTGTCAATATGCTGGTCTCTAATAGATCGATTAGATGAATACAATTTCCAACCAGTAATCCAGTAGAGACTTAATTTTGCCAACAGAGCAATGACATGATGATCAAGTTGCATATATTCAGTTCACATTCTTGTGGGATTGGGACAAAAGGGAACTGGTAAAATGTACTTTGACAACCAAAGCACAATTTTTAAAAGTACTAACTGCAGTCATAATTTTATTAAACAACTTCAAACTGTTGGATGATCTAATATGTTATTGTCTATAAAAAGGCAAGTAGGAATGAGTGAAGTTTAATAAAGTTGATTTTCGCTGGTTTCTATCAGAGTCATAATTTTATATGATCATGGAAGGTCACATCTTATTCACCTTGTTTATTATTAAAAATGATTCTATTGTTGCAAGTTTATGAATTCTGATAAAAGTATTCAGTGTACAAATGACTCATCAGTTTGAAGCACCAGTTGTTAAATTTCCATGCTCCCTAACATTAATTTTCCCTTCAAGAAGTAATAAATTGGGGAAGGTAAGAGAATATAAGCAGTATGCTGTCTTTTTACTTACACTGCCCTACTTTTCATTTTATTTATATTACATTTATAATAACTAATCAAATTATTTCCTTATCTCCCTTAACATGAGTAACTTTATGCAATTTTAATTTTGACAATTACATCCACACTGTGCATCTTGATGATGTAGTCTAAGAATCTGAATATATTCATCCAGTTCTAAAATGTTGAAACTGGAAGTTTTCTTCAGTATCAGCAGCTTCCAATGTAGGTCTCATTAATTTGCTAAATGCCTTACTTGTATTCTGTAAGTCACAAAGCATATAACCAGTACATTCACCCAACTATAATTACCATTCACAAATCATGTTTTATAGAACCTGATCAAGAGACTTTGCAAAAATGATTTTCAGAAATACAAATTTTCATCATCTTCTTCACAACCCAGCAATGTAATTTATTACAGTCATTTTAAAACTTTAATTTCCTGGTGGATGTTGCATTACTGCACATCCAGCATAAAAGATTAGGAAAAGCCACATCCTTCTGGCAAACAGAAGTCTGCTTTTCAGACATTTGCTCACAAAGCTGATCTTTCTCAATCCTGTGCCATCCAAAAGCTAATTCCCACACCCTTTCTCATGCCCATCCAGAAAGAGGTGGAAGAGATTAAAACCAGGAAGTCATCTTCGGTGAATTTTCATACAATTTAAATGCTAGACTGGTTTAGTGTTCTTGAAAATGTTTTCTTAAAATTAGGAAGTCAGGAATTTTAATCAAAGTATTTATGTGAAAGATACAATGCCAATCTGCCTCTGAGCTTGTGATAGCTTAATTTTCCTGACTTCCTTTCACATGTGGAGACCATCCTTACTTTTTCCAAAATTTCAGGAACATGAAACAAAATTATACTGGTACTTACGATAATTTCTGAGGTCTCTATGTAGGAGAAAGAGACAACATTGGAAGAATAAATATGTATTTGTGTGAAAGAAAGTTGCAGGGAAAAGATTTGAAGCCTACTCTACTGATTCTTAGCCAGTATTTTCATTCTCATTTTTGGACCATAATATATGTATAAACCTAAAATCCTAGTCATAATAAAATAAGAATCTTATGCATTTATAGAAAGAGACCCACATCAGAGATTCTACATGATTGGAAATAATTTGTGCAATGAAATAGGTTTCTCTAATATTGTGTGAGTGCTCATAAGAGCTTGAGCTGAAGAGCTAGGCACTTGAGGTGGGACCTGTCTAATAATTTTCAATACACATAATGAGCAATAACTATGAACTCAGAATATTGATTTTTAAAGAGAGCAAATTAGTTTATTCCTGTTCCCAAAAATCATATTTAGGGGAAAAATGACCAAAGCAAGTTTAGCAGTGATAAAAATGTCACACAACATATATTGAGAATATAAACTGAGTATAAATAAATGTCAAGCTATTTGCTAAGAATCCTAATATCAAAAGCATGGTTTTGGTAGGAGGAGAACAAATTTTGGTGGAATTAATTATAGAATGCTTTATGAAGGAGGTGAGATTTGGTCTAGAATTTAAAAATTGATAGGAAGTATTTTATTTTTAATATATCATAAACATATGCTTATAAATGTAAACATACATTTTATGACTTTGCTTCTTCTTTTCAGACATACTTGGAATTATACTAAGAGACATAAAAATAATAAAATATTTCAATGCATTCTGAGTCTTTACCTAATAGCATAAACATTTATAAATATTGATCAGGTAATATCAAGACTAAACTATTCTCATAGTATTATTATTTAGTTATGAACTCTATAAAATTCAAACAAAAATATGTGAATTGTAGTGAGTCCAATAAAGTGACTGTTTAGAAATATCCACCCAAAACCAGCAATTATATTAAAAATAATCAATTATAAAATGTAATGAAAAAGGAAACTTCCAGATTCAGACAAGGTGGACTAAACAAATTTTCCATATTCCTCCCATTAATTACAGCTAAAAACCCTGAATATCATATATAAAACAAACAGAAGAAGTCTCGAAAAGTGGGGAAAAGAAAGTAGAGTGGGTAGAGAATTCAGGGCTCCAGAAATAACACAGGTATTCTTTTTGCCCTAAAATTCTGAGATTGGGTACTAGAGAAAACTACAATCCCAAAAAGAAGCAGACAAAAACAAGAAAAGTCTCAAGAAAAGCTTGATCTCTCTTGCCAATGGACTGAATAAGGGAAGTCTAGTAACACAGAACACTTTGACAATAACTACCCTATGCCAGCCTAACATCGTGGAAAAATTTCAAACATAAATCAGACCAAAGCAGGAGTGGCTATATTAATACCAGAAAAAGTAGACTTCAGAGCAAACTACATATTACCAGGGTCAAAGAGGGGAACACAAATATTGTTAAGCACAGAATATTTGTTCATGAACCCATAAAATCCCATTTCATCTTCCTCTTCCTTGGAATACAATGATACAATATTTGTCAATCTCCCCTGGGGCTAATCTGGAATCATTTGACTGAGTTCTTTTCTATGTGATGTGGGTAGAAGTGATGTACACTACTCCAAGGTCTAGCAGAACCTCAGAAGGCAAATATTCCAGATGATGTAGTTCCATGGTAGAAGAACTGATCCCTGAGTCGCTGCTGGAAGAGAGTCTCCAGTGAGAGCCACCTGACTAAGATTGTGATTTGTGATATGATTAGTTATTTCAGCTAATACAACAATGAAAATTTCTTGGAGAAGATGAGACTTAAATGTAGCTTTAAAGTGTGAAGATTAATTGAATTAACAGAGAGATCTGGTGAATCATTACAGATGGGGGAGGCCAAAGAAGTTAAATGTATAATTGATTTAGAAATAGTCAGTTTAGCAGAATATCTGAAGGAGCACTAACTGAATTAATATCAAAGTCTGCAGTCTAGTAGAGATTCTACAATTTAATGTCTGCCCTTAGGCAGGTTCTTTAATGCCTTTAGAAACGAACTTATTCATATGTCAAATCATCATGCTCACTGTCAATAACTGCTTATAAAACCTACTCTGAGCATTTAGCCTGTGCTAGAAACTGAGGTTTATGCTTTATATGGATTAATTCTTATTCCCATAGAAAACAGAAAACCAGCTCGGTATATATTATTTCTATGTTACTGAAAAAGATATCCAGACACATAGAGGTTAGGCAACACAGCAAATATTTGAATAATGTTATAATATAGGTAGCTGTAATTACAAAGACCAATTATAATTCTCAATTCAGTGAAATCAGTTTATTAATAATATTGTTTTTAATTTGATAAGCTTTGCTTTATAGTCTCCTGTATACTAAATTAATGATATCTTCCTATTGCATTTGAGAAACTGTGAACCTTTTATCTTTTGAGTACAGGAATTTAGATATGTCAGTTAGATCAAACTTGATGTTGTAGTTGGTGTTGTTTTAATCTTCTAAATATTGACTCATTTTTTAATCTCCTAGATCTATTATTTACTAAGTTATTGGGATAAACATCTCAGCTATGAATGAAAGAATCTGTGTTTTCTTTATGTATGAGAACTGAGACCACCTACATTAGCATTACTCAACTTTTGGGACCAAAGCCTGAATCCCTCTGTATCAACATGACTTAATTAACTGTGAATTTCAGGAAATTATTGACAATAAGATAAAACTGCAAACTGATAAACAAATTTATTGTTTCATTAAAAATTACAAAATAATTTATATGTTTGTTTGTATAACAAGTACACTTAAAACAATTTTTTCATTAAAATCTTTGCCTAGCTGTGTTCACCAATTCTATATTATTGTATTGTGATCTTTGCTCAATACAAACCTGTCCTTACCATGAGAGACCCCATCTTATAATCAGAAGAGAAAGTTTTCCAAGCCTGGTAAAACTTAAGTGGAAAATAGTAGAAATTTTGGGTACATAAATGACTGTGTGCACATGCCACCTTTATATATAACCTCTTTCTCCAGCTCTTGCTCTTCTACTACATCTTCCTCCTCTTCTTTTCCAGACAGCTTCTCCTATGTGGTTTGTTTTAGTATCACACTAAAGAATGATGGACTCTTAACAGACTGCAATAATTCCCTTTAACTTCAAATTTCCTTTTATTTGGTGATAGCACCTACAGATAGCCTCATATTCCAGTCTCCCCAAGTGAAGAGTGGTAGAATCGATAGTGGGTAGTGTTTAATCCAGATAATCAAAAAGAAATGGTGATATCACAATATAATTAGGAAACCAGGAGTGTAGAATGTTTCATTTGGTTCTACTCCCTAATCCTTGTATAAAGGCGAAAAGTTAGGTAAGCTTGGGATGTTTGCCCAAGACAATTCTGTTTTGCTTTTTGAAATTAATAGACTTCATTTTTTAGAGCAGTTTAAGTTCATGAAAAATTGTACAGAAAGTACAGAGTTGTCCTATACCCACCTCCCTCCTCCATTCCTACACACAATTTCTCCTGTTATTAATATCTTGCATTAGCGTGATACATTTGTTAAAATTGATGAGTCAATACTGATGTGTTATTATTAACTAAAGTCCATAGTTGACAGTAGTGTTCACTCTTTGTGTTGTATAGCTCTATGGGTTGTAACAAATGCAGCATGATGTTACACATCTATTATTACAGTATCACACAGAATAAGTATTTCACTTCCCTAACCTAACAATGCCCTGTGCTTCACCTATTCATCTTTCTCCACCCCACTCCCCCTGATCTTTTTACTCTCCACATAGTTTGGTCTCTTCTAAAATGTTATATAGTTAGGATGTCACAGTATATAACTTTTTCAGGATGGCTGCTTTCACTAAGCAATATGCATTTAAGGTTCCTTTTTTGGAAGAGCTTGAACAAGATTGGTATTGGATCATTTTTGAATGTTTGGTAGAATTCATCTGTGAAGTCATCTGGGGCAGGTGTTTCATCTTGGAGAGGTTTTTAATGACTGTCTCAATCTCTTCACTTGTGACTGGTTTGTTGAGGTCTTCTATTTCTTCTAGGGTCAATGAAGGTGATTTGTAACTTTTTAGGAATTTATCGATCTCATCTACATTGTCTAGTTTTTATGATCTCTCATTTCTGTGGCATCATTTCTGATTTTATTTATTTTTGTCTTCTCATTTTTTTCTTTCACAGTCTAATAAGGGTTTGCCAACATTATTGATCTTCTCAAAGAAACAACTTTTAGTTTTGTTGATTCTCTCTGTCTTAGTCAGCCAAAGGGGTGCTAGTGCAAAATACCAGAAATCAGTTGGTTTTTATAAAGGGTATTTATTTGGGGTAGGAGCTTACAAATACCAGGCCATAAAGCATAAGTTACTTACCTCACCAAAGTCTATTTTCGTGTGTTGGAGCAAGATGGTTGCTGATGTCTATGAGGGTTAGGCTTCCTGGGTTCCTCTCTTCCCGGGTCTTGCTTCTCTCCAGGCTCTGGGTTCCTCTCTTCCTGGGACTTGCTTCTCTTTCCTCTGTGTGCTTACTTCCTGGGGCTCCAACTTAAGACTTCAGCATCAAATTCCAACATCAAAACTCCAACTTCAAAAACCTCCAACTCTGTCCTTTGCCATGACTTTTATCTATGAGTCTCCACCACCAAGGGGAGAATCAACACCCTACTGATGTGGCCCAATCAAAATCATGATCATAATTTAATCATGTCCAGGTACAGACCAGTTTACAAACATAATCCATTATCTATTTTTGGAATTCATAACTATATCAAACTGCTATACTCTCTTGTTTTTTGTTCTTTATTTCATTTAATTCTTTTTTAATCTTTACTACTTCTTTCCTTCAATTTGGTTTGGGTTGTTTGTTATCCTTTTTTCTAGTACCTCCAGGTGTGCAGTTATATCTTCAATTTTAGCTCTTTTTTCTTTTTTTAGTATATGCATTGAGGGTTTTAAATTTACCTTTCAACACTGCCTTTTCAGAGTCCTATAGGTTTTGATATATTTTGTTCTCATTTTTATCATCTCAAGATATTTGCTCATTTCCCTTGCAATCTCTTCTTTGACCCACTGATTATTTAAAAGTGTGTTCTGCCAAATAAAGGTTAGCAATAATGGAACCTTAATATCATAACTTTTATTAAATGCAAAGGAGATGGAGAGAATTAATACATATTTAAATTAAAATAGTACATAGAAATATCTACTTATTAGTATTTAATATGACATGTGGCCTGCAAGCTACAAACAGGGGTCCGACTGTTGTGGAAATTCACAAGCCACAAAATAGTTAACAAGAAATTAAGTAATGGTATATGTATATACAAACTCACCAAACCGGGGGACACACAAACATCTGGCTCACAGCTGGGAAATCCCAAATCAGCAGCTGATATGGAGTCCTGACTGGAAACAACACCTGGACAGAGAATGTCCTTCCAGGGTGAGACTTCAATCATCTCTGATGTGACCCTCCCTCCCCTTTTATATTAACATTGAATGTTGCTTATCCATCCAAATGATGAGCCAAAGCACATTCTAGAGTTTGTGCGCCAATTCCCAAGAAAGTGGCCAGTTTTCTTGAAAATGTTTACAAGCCTCCCAAAATGTTCCTAATACTTATCTAGGTGTTACTTGCCCTGGAATAAGGTACTGTGGGTTCTTGCTTTAGCCCATAGAGTGACTGCCAGTTTTCTGCCTTTTATGCTGACCATGTGCTGACCAAGGAAATATTAGTAGCTGATTGTCAGAGTTTAAAGTTTGAACAGTACTCACTAAATTTTTCCCAATAGAGTATGTTGTTTAATCTCCATGTATTTATGATTTTTCCCTTTTTCTACTCATTATTGTTTTCCACCTTCATTCATTTATAATAAAAAAAAAGTGTATTGTATAGTTTCAATCTTTTAACATTTAATGCTACTTCTCTTGTGACCCAACATATGGTCTATCATGAGGAAGGATCCATGAGGTCTTGAAAAGAATGTATATCCTGCTGTTTTGGGGTACAATGCTCTATACATGTCTGTTAGGTCTAGTTCATTTACCACATTATCAAGCTCTCTATTTATTCTATGTCCAGAAGTTCTATCCAGTGCTTAGAGTGGTGTATTTGAGTCTCCAACTATTATTGTAGAGACATCTATTTATACCTTCAGATTTGCCAGTGTTTGCCTCAGTTATCTTGGGACACTTAGGTTAGGTGCATAAATATTTAGTATGGTTATTTCTTCTTGGTGAATTGACCCTTTTATTAATATATAATGACCTCCTTCATCTTTTATAACAATTTTGCATTTAAAATCGATTTTCCCCAATATTAGTATTGCTACTCCAGCCCTTTTCTGGTTACTTTTTGAATGGAATAACTTTTTCCAACTTTCACTTTTATCCTGGTTGTGTCCTGACATCTGAGGTGAGTCTCTTGTAGACAAATATAGATGGCTTATATTGTTTTATCCATTCTATCAGTCTATGTTTTGATTGGGGAGTTCAAGCCATTAAAATTCAATGTTACGGCTATACAGGCATTAATTACTTCATCCATTTTGTCCTTTGATTTTCTGTTATCATATTATGCTATTGTCTGTCTTTTAACCTTTACTTTACCCTTACTAAAGGGTACACTCTTCTCCATGTCTCTTGTCCTTGTTTTTTCCATTGAGGCTCCAATGCTCCCTAGTATCTCTTATAATTCTGGCCTTTTTGTAACATATTCTATCAGTTTTTCTTTGTCTGAGAAAACTTTGAAATCACCCTCATTTTTGAAGGACAGTTTTGCTTACAAAATTCTTGGCTAGCCATTTTTCTCTCTCAGTAACTTAAATACATCATACCACTTTCTTCTCTTCTCCATTGTTTCTGATGAGTTGTCAGCACTTAATCTTACTGAAGTTACATTTTATGTGATGCTTTGCTTTTCTCTTGTTTCTTTCAAAATCCTCTCTTTATCTCTGATATTTGTTATTCTGAAAGTAGTTGTCTCAGGGTAGGTCTATTCAGATTCATTCTGTTTGGGGTGTGTTGTTCTTGGGTATTGATATTTATGTCTTTCTTAAGGATTGGGAAGTTTTGTTCATTATTTCCTTAAATATTCTTTCTGCCCTTTTTCATTCTCTTCTTCTGGGACACCAATAATGTGTGTGGTTGTGTTTTTCACATTGTCATTCAATTCTCTGAGACCCTATTCCATTTTTTCCATTCTTTCCTCTTTCTTTTTTTTTTTAAGGATTTATTTTTATTTATTCATTTATTTCTCTCTCCTTCCCCCTCCCACCCCAGTTGTCTGTTCTCTGTGTCTATTTGCTGTGTCTTTTTTGTCTGCTTCTGTTGTCAGCAGCACAGGAATCTGTGTCTCTTTTTGTTGCCTCATCTTGTTGTGTCAGCTCCCCATGTGGGCAGCACCATTCTTGGGCAGGCTGCACTTTCTTTTGTGCTGGTCGGCTCTCCTTACGGGGCACACTTCTTGAACATGGGGCTCCCCTACATGGGGGACAACCCTGTGTGGCAGGGCACTCCTTGCGCACATCAGCATTGCATGTGGGCTAGCCCCACATGGGTCAAGGAGGCCCGGGGTTTGAACCGCGGACCTCTCATGTGGTAGACGGACGCCCTAACCACTGGGCCAAGTCCGCCGCCCTCTTTCCTCTTTCCGTTCTCCTGTCTTTTCCAGTTCAGATGTTCTGTCTTCAAAACCACTCATTTTCTCCTTGAGAAATTTACATCTGCTCTTATGTTTCTTCTTAATCTCATCCATTGTGTCTTTCATTCTCATAAGGTCTGTTATTTTTCTTTTCAGGCTTTCAAATTATTTTTTATGCCCAACCAGTGTTTTCTAAATATCTTTATCTCTTTAGTCATATTTTCTTTAAATTCTTTTAGTTGATTTAAGAGATTTATGTGATTATCATTGATTGTGTTAAATCCTGTTCTGTGCTGCATATTTCATTTGTTCCTTTTGCTGGACCATCTCTTCCTGTTTCCTAATATGTCTTGTAATTTTTTACTGATGTCTAGGCATCTAAATATGTTGGTGGATTTATTCTGCTGGTTAATTTCTTTCTTTCATCTTTTATTTTTCCCACAGCTCTTCTTGCATTTTGTGGTCAACTTATCCTAAGTCTTTAAAACTGCCCAGCTTAAGTTATCAAAATTGTGCCAGGGGCTCACTAATGGGGCACAGATTTTTCTCCCAGGAGTTAGGCTACAGAGAGATCCAAAAGCATTGTCTGTCTATGCAATTTCAAGACCAGGCAGTAGATGGCACTCATTGGCACACCTTTCCACAGAGTTGTTTCAAAATCCATCTTCTTGTGTTCTGGCCTGGCCAGAGCCCAGGTTCAACTTAGGCTCTGCTGGTTGAAAAAAATGAAAAAATGGGGGGCTGTTACTCCCCCTCCCTTTTCTCTTGTAACAGGTGACAGGGAGGAAGATGTCTGTTCCCCTCTCAGTCAGCTCTAGTGAGCCAGGGGTTTTACCCCAGTTTAATATGTTGGAGGTGGGGGAGGAGAGCCCTTCCTGGCAACCACAGGGACTTGGTAACTAATGTTTGTTGTTTTGGGTTCTTTGTTTCTTTGTCTCTCACCTTCTTCAGAGTTGTGTAGCAGTGCCCTGGTCTGCTGACCCCTAAAACCTTTGGTCCTTCAGACAGCTTTTGGTTCTTTCTCCATTATTTCAGTGAGAGTTTAGTTAGAGAGTTCCTACAGTTCCTCCAAGACAATTCTGTTTTATGCCTTTATTCTCAGAATAAATGATAATTAATGTCACCCATTTTCACTCTTAAATTTTCCTTCATTAGGAAAATAAATAATATGGATATTTTAGACTTAAGTATCATGGACAATCTTACATAGTATCATCCTAAAGCTAAATCAGTCAGACATGTATTGATTTTTGCAGAAGTTCTGGAAAAATGGTATGACTTGGCAAGATAGAGGGAAGAAAATAATGATTGTATACCTTTTCTAAGGACTATATTAAGAAATGGGCTATAATCTTACATAAGTTACTTGTGACTGCTGTAACAGATTACCACAAACTTGGTGACTTAAAATAACAGGAATTGATTCTTTTACATTTCTGGACTTGGTGTAGGAAGGGCTGTACCCCCATCAAGTCTTTATAGAAGAATCCTTCTTTTCATATTTCAGCTTCCGTTAGCTTCAAGCATTCCTTGGCTTGCATAGTTCCAAGCTCTGTCTCCATCTTCATATGGCTTTCTCCTCTATGTTTTGTCTTCTTCTCTTCTGTACCCTATACAGTCACTTGTCATTAGATTTAGGGCTACTCAGGATAGTCCAGGATGTTCTTATCTTGACATCCTATCTTCGAAGTCCTTTATTCCAAATACAGTCACATTCACAGTTTCTGGGGCTTAAGATATGCACATATTGGGGGGGGGGGCAACATTCAGCCCATTACAACCTCAGAGGACAATATATAAGTTTCATATATTGAAAACTGATGGTAATTATCATATCCATGTGGGATACAGTATCTAGAAGCAGACTGATGCTTTCACAAAGTTCAACATGAAAAGTTAAATAGTATAACTACGTTTGTTTAATACAAGGGAGGGCCTCATGACCTAAAACAAAATACATAGCATAAGTAATAGAAAGATATTACAGATCATCCAGAAATTAGAGTTTTCTGAAAAAGTATATGAAATTATTGTGATAAAAGTGTTCAAAATATTAGGGGATAATAACAAATAAAGTAAGTTTTAAAAGTGGAGACTCTCTGAAGAATCATAATCTACAAATAAGAAAATAACTAACTGAGATATGTGTTGAACAGTAGAAGTCAAAACTGTGAAATTGAACTTAGAACAACAGAAAATAACTGAACTAAACACAGACAAGAAAGAATAAAGGATCATTAGAGATATGTGAAAAAAGTCTAATGTACATGTAATACACAAGGTGGAGAAAAGTAAGGAAATGAGACAGAAATACTATTTGAAAAAAAATGGCTGAGAGCTTTACAAAACTAAGGAATTGCATAAAGATTCATAAAGGTTCAATTTTCAATTAGAATAAATGCAAAGGAAAAGCACTTAAGAGCATCAGAGGGTGATGAAAAAAATCTTTAGAAGCAACCCCATGCTCCCCACAAAAAGAAACCTTACATTTAAAGGATCACCATTAAAATTGAGGTTTCATGTTGAGAAAAATTTGGAGGATCCAGAAGAAGATGCAGTGACATCTTTAAAGTCATGAAAGGAAATAATTACCAACCTGAATTCTGTATCCAGAAAAAATTTCCTCCAGAGATGAACATGAAATAAACATTTTCCTGACAAAAACTTAAAATATATCACTAAAAGGCCTGTATCTTTTAAATGTAGTTTTTCAAGCAGAAGAAAAATGATCAAAGAGAGTTAAGGTAAAAGTATAGGAAAAAATGAAGATCAATAGTAAAGATAATTATGTGGGCACAGATAAATAAATATTGACATTATAAATTAATAATATTAGTGTCCTGAGAGGTTTAAATATACGTGGAATTAAATGCTTGGCAAAAATAATGAAAAAGTCAGAAGGTAGTAAGTTGATGTATTCTTAGAATCTGGATCCTCGGATAAGGTAATGGTAATATTATAAATTAGACTCCATTAAGCAAGATATCATGTTAAATTAAAATCTTTAAAGTAACCACTAGAAATAGTACAGAATTCAAAACTTAAAAGTTAATGGTGAGAAATATGGAAAAAATTGGACTAAAATTACCCAAATGTGTAGATAAGAGAAGAATAATAAAATAAAATACATATTTTAAAAATAAATGAGCTTAAAATTTTAGATATTAATATAAACCAAAGAATTATATTAAATGTAAATGGGCTAAATATTCTAATTAAAATGAAGATTGCCATATTGGAGAAAAATATGCTTCATACTTTAAATACAGGACTAGTTAATGTTCACAGATAAAGTACAAGAAAATGGCATAGCTCAACAACACTAAGGACAAAAAAGAAATCTACTTTACCTGTAGGTATATCACATAAAGAATACCTTAAGAAAATATTACTAGCAATAAAGAGGGACATTTTATAATGAAAAGGAGACAACTCACCAAGGAGAAATAATAACCTTAAATCTGTATGTGGCTAATAAATAACATGATTTCAAATATATAAAAATTGACAGAATTGAAAGGAGAAATAGGCAAGTTCACCATCAAAGTAAGAGACTTTTTAATATACATATTACTAATAAAATAGACAAGGATATTATTGAGTGCGACGGTTTGCTCGGTCGGTAGAGGTGGGGTCTGGCTGCGGACGAGGGGTCGGTCCAGCTCTGGACGAGGGGTCGGTCCCGCTTGGGACGAGGGGTCGGTCCCACTTGGGACGAGGGGTCGGTCCGGCAGCAGACGAGGGATCGGTCTCACAAGGGCTTTGCGCGGTTCGGCTGACGGGGTCGCCCGGCGAAGCCGGCGACGAAGGGGTCGCCCGGAGAAGCAGGCGACGAACTGGGGACAAGGGAGGCCAGGCCCTTGTCGGGGGCTCTCAGGACTGGAGGGCGCACAGCAGAAGAACTACCGCGGAGACAAGGTAAACACGCAAGTCCACTTTACTGAGGGAGAGGCAACAGTTTTATAGGGGCTGGGGAAGGCTGACTGGTCGAAGCCACGCCCTGTTCTGATTGGTTGCCGGCGAAAGGTCAGTGGGCGGTACTGGAGGGGTGGTGATTAGGGATTGGCTGTCGCTGTTGCTGGGGGAAGGGGCAGGGTTTAGGGGTTGGTGGCTGCTGTTGCTGGGGTGGAGGGCAGACTTGAGTTTCCCACCCACGCCTGGCTGTTGCTGCTGTCGGGGGAAGGGAAAAGGGCGGGCTGGATTTTTCCGCCCACACCTGGCTGTTGCTGCTGTCGGGGGAGGGGAAAAGGGCAGACTGGAATTTTCTGCCCTGCGCCTGCGCAGGGAGAAGGAAAAAGAAGGGTGCCGCCCCACAAGGCATCGGGTGGCGCCATCTGGGAGGAGGGGCAGCCGCGGAAGCATGGCTGCCGAGAAGGGGAGACCCGAGGGCACTCTGCGCCCATGCCGAGCTTCCTTCAGGGGTGGTGGTGGGCCCGACCAACCACCCTATTATGGGGGCAGCGGAATTAGGCCTACCGCGGCCGCTCCCCTGCCAGACCAGCAAACCACACTTCAGCCCGAGGGGTGACCGCAATTGAGTATACAGAAAACAAAATTACTGAATTCTTCTAATTGATATATACAGAACATGAATCCAAGAAATGCAAGATATACTTGAAATACCTATTGAAATTGACTATATACTGGGTCGTTAAACAAGGTTCAGAAAATTTTAAAAGTCTGAGATCTTACAGAATATATGATTTGATCACAACAAAATTAATATAGTCATTGATAACAGAAAGATGCCATTTTTGGAAATAAAGGATTATCCTTTTAAATAATATATGGATCACAGGAAAAAAATTTACAGCAGAAAGAAGAAAACACTTTAAATTGAATAGTCATGTATGTAGAAGAAATCAAAACTCATGATTTGAAGCTAAAAATGGTTAAAGGTAAATTTTTAGTTTAAAATAATAAGATAAGAAAAGCTGAAAACCAAGCTTCCATCTGACACAGCTATAAAAGGAAGAATCAACAAAATCCACATAGATTAAAAGGAAGGGAATAATATATATATATTAGTGACAGCTATCCCAACATTGAGAAAATATTCTCTTGTAAAGTCCCAAATAACTTATAACAAAGTTTAGATGGAAGATTATTGGAGGGGAGGAGGGGTAGGAAGGGGGGTAACAATAAAATGTCAATGGATGCAAGAGAAAAAGGATGAATAATTTGGGTGAATCATTGAAATGATTGATCGTGTAATGACATATTTTCAATCAATAAATACTGTTGGGGTTGGTGGTGTGGTTTGGAGTTACGTACCCCAGAACAATGTTATTAATTTTATTCCATTCCTATAGGCTTACACACATTGTAAACAGGACCTTTAAATGAGGTTACTTCAGTTAAAGTATGCCCCAATTGAATCGAGTTAGGCTTTAATCCAGATTACTGGCTTCCTTTATATTACTAAAAAGAAAGAAAGTCAGATGGAAAGGAAGCCAGGAGGAACAGCCAGAATCTGGAAGTTAATGGAACCCAGAAGAAAGAAGATGCCACCATGTGGACTGCCACATGACAGAAAAGCTAAGGACCAGGGATTGCTGGGAGCCAGCCCTTGAAATCCACAGTCTTCATGGAGAAAGCATGGCCTTGCTAATGCCTTGATCTGGACTTCTGCTAGCCTCAAAACTGTGAGCCAACACATTCTCATTTTTCATCTCTTTCAAGCCATCCCATTGTATGTTAGTTTTAGTACTTGGGAAACTAAAATAATTTTTAACACTGGAAAGTGTAATGCTGCTATGACAAATACCCAAATGTGCAAATGGCTTTGGAATTGGGTAACAGAAAGAATTGTGAGGTTCTTCATTGAATATCCTAGATTGTTTTGAAAAAAACTGTTAGTATATGGACATTAAAGGTCCATAGAACAGAATGATGAATATGTTATTTAAAATTGGAAGAAAGATGATCCTTGTTATGAAGTAGCAAATAACTTGGCAAAATTGAGTTCTGATGTGGGATGGAAGGCAGAAGTTGAAGCAGAGGAACTTGAATATATAGTTGTAGAGATTTCCAAACTAAGTATGGGAGGTACAGCCAGGTTTCTCCTTGCTGAATTCAGTGAAATGAGAGAGGAAAGAGATAAACTGAGGCTTGAACTATTAAGCACATGTAACCAACAATTAATAATTTGGAAAATTCTCAGACTATCCTCATTGTGTTCTCTGAGAATAAGGCTACAAGTGGCTCTATCAGGGACCTTCCTGAGCTTCAGGGAAGTGAGTCGCCAGAGAAAAAACCTCCATATTCATGTTTACCTGAACAACCCTTTATTAAAGAGGTCATGCCTGAACATGGATCCAGTTAGACATGGATGACACTCATAACGGATTTCAATGAGACTTTGAATTTAGCATTGTTCTAAAATGGCTTAAGGCTTTGGGAATGTTGTGATGGAGTGAAAGCAATTTGCATTTTGGAAGAACATGTCTTTTTTGGGTCCAAGAGGCCAGATCCTGGTGACCTAGAGTTATGTACACCAGTAAACCATGTTCTTAATCTTAATCCACTCCTGTGGGTGTGACGCATTGTAACTAGGACCTTTAAATGAGGATATTTCAGTGAAGGTGTGTGGTCCAACTGAATCAGGTTGGTTTTTAATCTGGATCACTAGAGTCCTCCATAAGCAGAGTGAAAGTTAGATAGGGAGGAAGTCACAGGGAACAGTCAAAAGCTCCAAGTCAATAAAAAATGGAAAAGAAAGGAAAAGCAGCTGCTATGTGCATAGCTATGTGATGGAAAAGCCAAGGACAAAGGATCACTGACAGCCAGCCCTGGAATGCCACAGTGTTTAGGGAGAAAGCATTGCCTTGCTGATTCCTTGATTTGGACTTCTCCTAGGTGTGAGTCAATACATTTCCATTGTTCATCTCTTTCAAGCCAACCCACTGTTAAGGTATTTGCTTTAGGATCCAGGAAACTAAAACAGTTGGTTATTAAAAATATCCCTGTGAACACTTTGGTTCAATTGAAAGGCTTATACAAATACACTTAAAATATAAGATGGAAAAACTGACAGCACAATGAGTTTCAGCAGCCATATTTCTACTGTGAACTAAAGTACCAGGACAAAAACAGTTAGAAACAAATGGAAGAATATTATTGAACAATATGAATATATAATGCATTTGTAGTTGCTTATGTAAGTAAACTCTACAAGTACAGAGTTACAAGAAATATTTAATTTAAAATAAAGGCTAACACAAAATAATAAATCAACCCACATCTTTTGTTTTTTTTAAACTAATTTTAATCATAAAATTCCAAAACAATGAATAGATATTGTTCCAACTTGTATACAATCTCCATTACTTGAGTCATACCTAATAAAGTAAATAATAATAATAATAATATCTCTGTGCCATTTGGTAGATAGTTACTGTGTTCAGTAATAATACTATTGCTATACCTTCCTTTCTTCTGGTTTGCTCTGGGATAATGAAGACAGAAATTGCACATTCTTCACAATCCATTCCAAGCTTTAGTAGAATCACCACTTTCATCATACTCAAATTATTTAGTTGCTGCTATTGCTTCCAGAGAGTATGGTGTTTTTTTTTTACAATATCTTTCATATTCACATAGGAAATGCTTATGTAAGTACTCATTATTTAATGATTATATTTATAATTAAGGAGTTTGGTGTAAAGTAATAACAAATACCCTGAATTGGAAGTACTTCAAAGTTTGGATAAATATTCATTCATTCCTTTTAACTATAATAATTATGAATTTTTTAATTGGCTAGAGAAAAAGTGAAAATATGATATTAATAATGAACAAGAGCCTGGAAAGTTTTTGACACCATGTAACAATAAGGATTGACAGGAATATATTTTGACAATATACAAGAATCAGTAAAATTGAACCAATTTTTGTCAAGAAAATAAGTGAACAGGTTTTAACTGCTATAATGTTTAGAGTGTTATAATGTGTTATAATGTTTAAAATAAATGGTATTCAAAGGTATATTATTAAAAACTCAAAGTGATAATCAACATTTTATATATTTAATTAGAATGGACTCATATTTTATTAAAGGTCAGGATTAAAATGGATAAAATGTGCAATCATCACTCAATAGTTTAAACAAAGTAAATGCTTTAATAAAAAACTTTAAATGTTAAATACTTAGGAAATATTCTATCAAAGACTATGGAAAAATAAAAAGCATTTAGGCATTGCGTCAGAAATGTTAACAATAAATGCAGAGTGCTTAAAAATAATAAAGCATATTCAGAAATTTTAAGTTTACTAAGGCCTCAAAACAAAATACTAGTATCTAGATATATGTATTCAGTTGTTGCAAAACATATATCTATCTTCATGAGAAAACTAAATTTTAAAAATTGACACTTGAATTAACACCCTTTCAATAATTAGTTATGAGGATTAACATCTTATAAATAAATTTATCTCCTTAAAATGTAAAATGCAAACCCTTAGAAAATGTCAATTTTTAATCTCATGGAGCCAGAAAGAATAATTTATGAAAATACATATCAAATTTTGCCTGGGTTTTAAAAAGTTTTCAGCGAAAAAAATATTGTCATGAAAACATTACTGGATTTTATGCAGATGGAACTAATGATATATCAGGGAAGAAATCTACACTTTAGACCAAAATTTTTGAAAAGTTTCTTAAGTTTTTAATTTGGTACTGAGTCCAACATATAAAATTCTCTTTGGCTAAGCAACAAAAATGTAGTTACTTTAAATATTTCTACTATAAATAAATTAAATTTGACAGGGAATTGAATAATATATCTGAAACTCCAGAATATGAAAGTATGTTTGAATTTTGATAGTTAGCCTTTTGTGTAAAAGCTACAAAGGAGTTTGAAATTCTCATCAAATCTTATAAATTTATTCTAATGGAAGTCATGAAAAAGAGTACTCATATTGAAACTTACTATAGTGAATTGGCTTTAATAAAATACATTTTAGCAGATACATCAATATCTTCTTTTGTTTTAAAAGGAAGAAATAATTGTTATTAAGCCATGAAGTACAATTTGATGTAGGAGATTTGATTTAATTAAGTGAAGGAAACTTTGGTAGAGAGGTAGAAATTATCATAGAAATGAAGTAATATGATATAGAATATAGTAATATGATATAGATATATGAAGTAATATGAAACAGAAAAAATGGTGTCTTCTAAAGGTAAAAGTATTCAATTGTGTAATAATTAAAGAAAAGGCAGTGTTTAATGAAAGAAGTAAGATTACACACTTATTATTTTTCAATTTACTAAATAGTGAAATATTGCCAAATAACATTAATCATGCTCTGTGAATGAAAGCCAAACAGCAATCTATGAAATTAAGCCAACTAATTTAATAAGACCTCCAGTAATGTCCTTTCATTACATTCTTTATTGGTCAATAGTACAGAAACGGTTTATAATATTAACATTATAAATATTAGAAAAGTTCTAATGTAAATTCTCTTAGTTCGCCATAATCTAAAAGATAATTTGAATTCTATAAATAATTTCTTGGATATTAAAATGTATTCTTAGTATTTTAGACTACAAATGACTTACGATTTTAATGGAAAACTAATGGAAACATTTGAAGTAATTTTTCATGTCAGACTATGACTTGGACAAAAGAATAATTTAGCTAGACACAACTACACCAAACAAAAGTTCACAGATAAATTTCTTAAAAATTTAAAAAAAAATGGTTAGAAAGTATTAGAATTTCTTGATAAACAATTTCTAATACTACAACTTTCAAAAGTTAAAAGGCTAACTAGAGACAAGATAGATAGATAAAGAAGAATTTTAGCAAAAAAGTAAAGAGAATATGTCTTTTTGAAATGACAAAAGGCCAGAGAGAATAATGGAGTAAAGAAAAAGATAAAAATCAACTCTTTAGCAATTAGTCCAGGTCCAGGATATATATTGATATTGAAATTATATATTTATTTGTTGGTTCATTTGGCAATTTTTAAAAAATTCTATCCATATGCTGGGACTCTTTTGCCACTAGAAAATAAATGACATATATAACTATATACATGGAGTTATAGTTTACACTATGATGGGTTAAAGAAAATTTAATCAAATAATTATATATTGAATTTACATTTAATTACCATGTGGTTTGGAGGAAGCACAAAGATGCCGTGACACAATACACAGAATGGTTATGATTTGGGAGAGTTTGCAACAATTTTCTTAAAGAAATGATAATTTAGCTGTTTTGTTTCTAACAGCCAAGCCAAGCCAAGCCAAAAAAAAAAAAAAGAAAGAAAAGAAAAGAAAGGAAAAATACTCTCATTTGTCCAGTTTTAGCATAAATCATATAAGCATATTAGTTTGATGTTGACATATTTTTAGGCAAGATTTGAGAAGGAATTTTAAATACATATTTAATATTTGTGGAAAAGTGTGATTGATCAACATAATAGGTGATGTTCTCAATAGCCATTTCTTTTATCAGTTGATCTCATAGAGAAGGACAAGTGATTTGAAGATGACATACATCAAGGTAATAGAGTATAGTTTTGAGATGACTCGGTCTCACTAAAAGGTACAACAATGAAAACTTTAAAAATAAGCAAATCATTTGTTCAAATACGATTTTTTAATCCCCTTCAAATTTGAATAGTTTCATGTGGGTTTTAGATATAAGCTTCATAAAAGAAATATAAAAATGAAGGTTACTAGAGAAAGAAACATCATATATTCTTTAGCTATTCAGTACTTGAAATAAAAGAAAGGATTATTTTTTGGGATAAATTGAGTTGCATTGACTAACTGAAGTGTCACTCTTTCTTAAGATTTAAATAACTGAATTTGTAGACCTTTTAAAAATATGTCATCATATAATTTCAAAGGGTCTTAATAGATTGCCAGATATGTTTACTTAATAAACAAATCAAATGTTTAATGTCAGGTAATCCAATTCTAAGAGTTGCTCTTCTCCAGGAATCATCATTAAATACATATTTCTCTGAGAAAATAGAAGCAAATGGGTGTGAGATTGAAGAGAAAATCATTCTGTGAAACTGTGGCATCTTCTAATGGTACATGTGTACTTACATTTGAAGGTAGTATTAGAAGCAGCTTTACCCAATTTGTAGCTCTATTTCCACATAAGCAAAGTATTTTTCCATAGTCAAACACATTTTTCATTAAAAAAAAAAAATTAGCCCATACAACAGTGTAGGATTCTTCAGTTTTGTGCTTAAATATAATTAAATATACAGCCTGAGAATAGTTCTCAGACTTATCTTGATTTGGAAGATTAAATTATTTTGCTATTTTGCATCTGTGCATAGTTTTAATTTATTTTGTTACTTTCATTAATATTATAAATGATATTGTTTATGTTTACTCCTAAATTTATTAAGAAAGCTTATTTGTGCATTTTCCCTGATATAACAAAAAAGCATTTATAAAGTAGGACTGGTAAGATCACCTCTACTTTTATATTCACAGCATGTATACACAACACATGGATACACAACACATAGAGGAGACTCATTCCACCCAAGCCGTATTTTGACATCCTAATACCCTAATTTGAAAGTTGGAATGTGGAATCACAAGTTTCAAAAGGTGATAGAAGTGTTCAAATTTTGTAGAATCCAGAATGTACATTTTGAAGCATGTGCCCCACACAATTTTGGTTTATTGTTCCTTCAACTAGATAAATACTGTAAATATTCACAGGTGGAAACTAAAATATTCTAGGGGCTGAGTTTTGTTCTCATATTTGATTTTTTCATGTCATTTATCACCATGATTTCCATGACTCTTTTCGACTATTATTATACTCCTCATAAAAAAACTTTGACGCTCACTAACTACCCTCGAAGTAGACAAGCCCTCTTAATTACAGTCTTTGACTTACAAAATCTATTTTGCCCCAGTTTCATAGATGTATACACTTCTGAACATGAGATAAAAATTATAGGGACAATTTGCATTCTGTCATGCCAAAATCGATATTATCAGAACATAGGAACTCATGTGACATTAATCAATTAGTATTAAGGAAAATTCAAAAGCCATGCAAAGACATATACAAACAAATTTTCACTTATAGATGCAACTTCAGACACAAATACATATGTGTGTAAAAAATATATGTATGTGTGTGTCTCTGTATGTGATGCTAATATACTACTCATCTCCGGAGATTACCATTTGCACACTCCTCTAGGAAACACCATTCTGAAGTTCATAGGAATGGTACCCCCTGAGTTTGAGCAGTTTCTAGCTACATGGTTGAATGTAACTGCATCAATAATATTTAACATAAGATAATGTATGGTGAATATCATGTAAATGCATGGGCCTTAGTTTGAGCAGTACATGTGTTCATAAAAAAAGTAGTATATAGTATTTCAGAGAGGCAAATGATCCTTTTTTAATTCACTCCATTGACTTTTACGAATCTATGCAATTCATACTCAAGATTATCAACAAAGACCTTGTGAGTTTTAACGAAAAAGTTCATTTTGTATATAGACCAAATCATTTGATCATTCAAATGCTATATATGCATATCTCACGCATGGTAATTTGTGGGTTTTGTCAGGTTGATTTTCTTGGTTTTCATGATCACTTTGAAATATGGTTGCCTTTTGAGCCATTGGGACATTACCTGACCCACCCTTGTAAGAAAATCTGATTTACATTCCATTCCTCATTGTTATTGTTTTCTCCTCTACGGAAACATTGATTTTACCCTGCTGCTAGAGTTTGTAAACCAACCTAAATCAGAAAATAAAAGCAAAATAAGCAAAAGTTATATGTGTCCTAAAGCCATGAAGAAAATCTTTTATTGGAAACAGTACTTCCTCCTTGCCCTCCAGAAGAAACTACTGGTAGTTCTCTTGAATGAATATTTGATGAGCCCCTTGGAATCAAGGGTGAGAGCTCTCGGGAAGGTGGCAGAGCAAAATATAGTCTTATAATGCTTTCTACAACAAGGATATTTAGAGTCTGCTAATTATTGGAATTTTTTTTCCCTGAATGGCCAAAGGTAACTTACTCCTTATAAAACTTGAGAATTTAAGTGCCATGTGAAATTAAGAAAAAGAAATGAAGCTATGGATATCTGAAGAGTAATGTCAGGGATAGGCACAGATTTATATAAAAAGAATATAAGTGAAAATCATGATATTTTTTGCAATGCAATCTTTTTTCCCATCTTTCTATGAAGCATTCAGTAAAAAGTTCACCTCTGACAAATGCAAAATAAATTTGCATCTGTTTTGGGTGTTCTGACAAAATATTGAGTATATATTCACTTGATAAAGTCCTGGGAATCCTTGTGTTTTAGTTTGCCAAAGGGCTGCCAAAGCAAAGTACCAGAAATGGGTTGACTTTTATAAAGGGGATTTATTTGGGGTAAAAACTTACAGTTCCAAGGCCATGAAATATCCAAATCAAGACACTGTAAGCGGTGTTTTGTCACCAGTTAGCTACCACATGGCAAAGCAAGATGGTTGCCAATATCTGCCAAGGTCTCTCCTTTCTGCAGCTCTAGGCAAACATGGCATAGGGCTTGTCTCTTACTTGGCCTCCTGTCTCTCTGTCTCTCTTTCTCTGGGCCTTAGCTCTTTGAGCCTCTAGGGGGCAGCGGTCTTTTTGGCTCAGTTCTGGGCAAAACCATTCTCGCTCACCTGGCAGGTTTAACTATAGTAGCTTCTTTTCCGGTGTCTGTCTGGCTCTCTCTGCCTGTTTTTATCAGATCCAGCAAGAGGTGAAGACTCAACATGAATCACCTCCCCACTGATGTAGTCCAAATCAAAAGCCCTAAAGTGATCTTATCAAGCAATTCTCAACAGAATTTAATACAATCAAAGGGAATCACACCCACAGGAATAGATTAGTTTAAACATAATCTTTCTCTTTTGGGAATTCATTAAATAATTTCACACTGCCACACCTGTGGAGATTAATGAAATGTGGCTCAGATCTGAGCTAATTAACAGGAATCTTTTCATGTTTCCCTTTTGCAAATGTTCCTGCTCTTGCTGCCCTTTGCAAAATTGTCAGACAAAATGTAAAGCAAAAACAAACCAACCAACAAACAGAAAACTAGGTCATTATCTTTCATCTCTTTTATCAAAGGTTTTATTTTTTCCTTTCTGTACCTCTTCCCACCATATGCAATATTTCAAAATTACTCCACTTCCCATTTTGTCCGTTCCTAACTAGGGTTTCCATTGATGACTGAGAATACAGTAGTACACCAAATGCTAGAATACATATGGATTCTGGAGGGAGGCAGTATCAAATTACCAGTATTATTACACTTCCTATCTGCATTTTAAACACATATATCTTTGATTTGTTCATCTGTAGAATAGGGATCACAATATTATCTCCCTCAGGTTATTGCAAAGATTAACTGAAACAAACAGGTAAATGAATAGGGTAGTTGAGTTTGTGATTATATATAAGGTACCCATTAATTAATAGTTTCAATGACTGTGAAAATAATTATGACCATTGAGGTAATAATGATGATGATAATTCTGATGGTTTTAAAATAATAAAGATTTATATTTGAAAGTTTGGTTTGTATTTAATGAAAACTTCAACTATTAAATTCTTCAATATTTTAAGAATGTCATAAAGGTGTAATGGCAGATTCTGGGGTTAATATTTCCAATAAATTGATGACGGTACCTTTACCTCTAATTGTATTAGCTAATGACTGAAGGAGACATATTCCAATAAAAGCAAGACTGATAAAGATATGTGGGGTTAGATTTACTTCTGGCAGAACTATAAAGAAATATCCTATTTTATTCATAGTTTTGAAAATAGTTTTCCCTTATAAGAACAATTGCATTGTAGTGGTTCGATTTTGTTTTACACTCTAAATCATGGGACAGTTTCTACTATTTTTTTACTCTATCATGTCTCTTGAAATGATTTCATTTTACTCTCAGAAGTTCCAGTGCTAGTATTTTAATATTTCTTTTCTAAAATGGGTCTTTTTTCGTATTTCTATTTCTTGTGTTTCTTGTCTTAGAAATGTCAATTCAATTGATTTTAATGCCATAATCAGTTTTGAGGTTTTTTTCATTGACATAGAATTGATTGGTGATTTTTCATTTGTTTGAGTAATAGGAAAGAAAATTATGCCATGCTTAAAGTTTGTAAACTCCTATTATTCAGTTAAGTACTGTCCTTGTCTCAACATGTACTATAGGGTTTACATAAAGCAAATGTTCAATAATATGTTAGACTGAATTAGTTTTCTAAGTTTCCAAAAAAGGTTTACTGATTTCCATATTATTTTGTTAATCCTTTCTTCCAATATTGGATTTTTGTGTCAGAATATTTATAAAGTATCAAGTAAATTTAAAAAGATAAGACAGAGAGAATGATTTCTTTCAGCAGTATATAGTAAAAAGGAAATAATTATTTGACAATATATTTCAACTGATCTGCCATGTAAAAGAGAGAGAGGTGGCTAACCATAAAATCTTGTCTCTTGGTGACCTTATTTTTCTCCTGTTACATTCCTACTCCTCCTTCCTTAAAATCCTGAACAGTAAGAATCATGATCACTATCTCTCAAATTGCCTCTTACTATCACATTTTCATCCAGCCCTCCTTTTTGCCTGGAAATGGGTCAAGAATAGCCTGCTGTCTATTAAATTTTTCTAGGCTATTTGTAAGGAATGAAAAAAAACTCACTGTTTACTTTGGTATAATAAAATTAATCAAAACACAAAAGTTTTCTTTCTTTCTGCTGCAAACTCTATCAGCTATTTTTGGTATTTTGTTTTTTAAGCTCAACATAGTACTTACACAACAAATCTCAAATAGTTTGAAATGTGGGGAAAAAAATGAAAAAATCAATTTCAATATAAACAAATTACCCCCTCCCAAAGTAGGTTTCAGTCATGTTTAAAATACTGTCTCTATCCCAAAGACAAAAGAAATGTGATTAATCAGAATATAAACTATGTGTTACTTGACTAATTTTAATGTAATTGTGTCACAGTTAGGAATATATAACATCTATATATTCATTTGCTTGGGTTCTGTTTTTATAATTTACACAGAAAACTTTTAAATATATATTTATTCTTTTATCTTTACTGTTTAGATTTTTAAGGTAAAAAAATCATCTGCAAAGTTATTATTAGAATTTTCTGCTTCCATAATGTCAGATGAAGCTTAACATATTTCAAAGAATTGAAATCATGCAGAGCATAATCGCCAGCACTATGCAAATAAGATATTTTTACATCATTCCCATATGTTTGAAAATTAAGAATACTTCTAGGGCTATAGTTAACAGAGCAAATATAAGAACATTCTCTCATGAACTAGAAAAAATAATAATACTAATACAGAGTGTTAATCAGATGGATTGGTGGAAAAATACTCCAAATATAAGATATAGGCTGTAGTTAGTAGTAATATTTTGATAATGCCCTTTCATAGTTTGCAATCAATGTTTCACAACAATACAAGGAGTTGGTGGTGGGGTGATGTATGGGAGCCATGTATGATGATATGCATGTCAATTTTGCAAATTCACAACTTTTACTATACATTTGTTTAGTGTGTGCAAGGTATGTATGATAAACTTCAATAAAATTTTAGTTTGAAAAATACTTCTAAATTACTCTTAAGATAGAGAATAATCACAAAGAATACGAGGAAATATTTTAAACTGATAACTTGCTTTCTGTAAGTTTTTATAGGAAGTCTTTTAAATAATTTATTGTTATTTTTTAACTTATTAAGATGGATTCATAGACCATTAATTTTCAGGAAGGAAGTAGAAAGGATAAAATAATAAAATAATGGTATAAATCAATTAAATATAATATAAACATATACTAGACAGGTCAAACAAACCTAGAGTTAGTTCTTTGAGAAAATTAATAAAATTGATAAAACCCTATGACCACTATAAGTAAAAAAGATAGAAAACAGAAGTGACCAGTATCATACGTGATAAATTTAAATCATTCCCAGTCTCAAAGAGATTAAGAAAGATAATAACATATTAGGAAAAGTTGTATGACAATTATTTTTGAAAATATAGATTGAATGGTTTAATCTTTAGAAAATATAACATACAAAGTTTAACCAAACAGAGATAGAATATTTAAATATTCCTGTAATTATAAACCCAAGAATCAACACCCTAAAATCAATAGTGTTTATATACTAGAAATGAACATTCAGAAGAAATGAAGAGAAAAATTCCATTTACATATAACAACTACAAAAATCACTTATCTGGGAACAAATATAACCAAGGATGTACAGATTTTGTACAAGAAAACAACAAACTATTGCTAAAAGAAATCAAAGAGACCTGGAGAAATGGAAGGGCATTCTGTACCAGGATTGGAAGACTAAATATTGTTCAATTGTCAGTTTTATAAAAGGTGATTTGCAGATTCAATACAATTACAATCAAATTTTCTTGAAGAAATGGAAAAGTCAATAATCAAATTTACATGGAAGGGTCAGGGACTCTGTATAGCCAAAGCCATGTTGAAAATGAAGAATGAAGTTGAAGGACTCATACTTCCTGATCATAAAACTTAGTACAAAGACAAAGTAATCAAGACAGCATGGCACTAACACAAAGATAGACATATAGACAAATGGAATGATTTGAGTATTCAGAAATCAACCTCCACATTTATGGCCAACTGGTTTTTTACAAGAGGATAAAAACTACTCAATTAGGAGAGTATAGTCTCTTCAACAAACTATACTGGGGAAACTGGATATCTATATGCAAAAAAAATAAGGGAGACCCTTACCTCACAATACTTACAAAACTCAAAATGGATCAAAGGTATATATAAGAGACTGAATTATAAAACTCCTAGAAGAAAACTTGGTAAAGGATTTTTCAGGACCTTGTGTTAGGCAATGATTTCCTAACCTTTATGCCTAAAGCATAGCAAGGAAAGAAAAAAAATAGATAAATGGCACTTAAACAAAATTGAAAACTTTTGTGCCTCAAAGAACTTTATCATGAAAGTAAAATGACAACTTACACAATGTGAGGAAATACTTGGAAACCACAAATCCATAAAGTGTCTAATATCCTGAATATATAAAGAAATCATACAATTCAAAAACAAAAAGACAACCAAATTTTAAAAAAGGCAAAAGACATGAATAGACATTTCTCTTAAGAAGATATATAAATGGTCCAAAATGCATATGAAAAGATGTTCAATATCACGAGCCATTAGGGAAAATGCAAATGAAGACCACCTTGAGATCCCATTTCACAACCACAAGAATGGCTACTATTAAAAATGGAAAAGTACAAGTGTTGGAGATGATATGGAGAAATAGGAACACTCATTCATTGTTGGTGGCAATGTAAAATGATGTGGCTGATAAGAAAGACAGTTTGGCAGTTCCTCAGAAAGTGAAGTATAGAATTATCATATGACCCAGTAATCCCACTTCTAGGTATATGACCAAAAGAAGCTAAGGCAGGGACTCAAACAGATATTTGCATGTCATGGTTCATAATGGTACTATTAACAACTGTCAAAAGATAGAAGAAACCCAAGTGCCTATCAACTCATAAATGCATTAAAAAATATACTAATCAATTGTAACAAAGGTACCATATGAATGCCAAATGCTAATAATGGGGGTATATATGGGAACTCTGTATTTTCTACATGATTCTTCTGTCAATGTAGAATTTCTGTAATTTAAAAAAATTGCAAAAATATTGTATATACACACAATGGAATATTATTTAGCCATTAAAAGGGATAGTGTTCTCATATATGTGGCAACATATATGAAACCTGAAGACATCATGTTGAAAGAAATAAGTCACATGCAAAAGGAAAGATATTGTATGATCTCACAAATATGAAATTAGAATAAACAAACCTATAAAGTCAGAATATCTGAATATAAATTACTAGGAGATTAAATGGTAGGGAATTTGGCATTAATGTTTAAAGTAAACAGAGTTTGTTTTTGGGATAATGGAAAAATTTTGGTAATGAAAGGTAGTGATGGTACCACAACATGGTGAACCCAATTAACAGCACTGAACTATATATGTGAATGTGGTTAAAAGTACAATTTTGGTATATATATGCTACTAGAATCAATCTTTTCTTAAAAATAAAAGGCACTGTACAGCACAAACAGTGAACCCTAACATAACCCATGCACTCAAGTTAATAGTACACTTATAAAAATGTGCTTTGATCAGTTATAAAAATTGTACCACACCAATGCAAGGTGTTAATAATAAGGTAGTATATAGGAACCTTGTATTTTATGCATGGTTTTTCTGTAAACACACAACTTCTCTAACAAAAAAATAATTATGAACTGTCTTACAAACTTTACTTGCACAATTATTCCTTCTGCTTGATCATACATTTTCCCCCTATTTACTGGATTATTGCCATCAATATAAAACACGATAATGTATCCCCCAATTTAAAAAGAATCAATCAAACAAATAAAATCTTTATTTGAAAAGAGATATTTCTTCCCTTCAATCTTCTTCAGTGAAATTACTTGAAAGCATGATTTATTCTTGCTTATTCCACCTCTCTTTTTCCTGTTCTCTTTTTAACCAGTTGAAATTATTTTATCTTTACCACCAACCATTCTACTTATCAGCGTCACTGTCAATATCTATTTTTTATATCTTATTTTTAATTCAAATTCCTCACATATTGCTTTTCTCAGCAACATATGATGTAGTTATTCATCTGCTTGAAAATATTTGTTCCTTTGGCTTCTGTTATATCACACTTTCAAGTTTTTTCTCCCACTTCACTGGCTGTTCCTTCTTAGTCATCTGTATTGGATTTTCCTAACCTTATTGATCACATAGTATTATAGCATCTCAGTTCTCAATCTAAAATTTTCTTACTTTAAAAAATGCATCTTGAATTTAACCTCTTTTCACCACAACCACACTTTTTTTTTTTTGAATGTCTTTTTTTTTTATTAATTTTTTTATTTTTTATTGACTTTGTAATAATATTACATTAAAAATATATATGTGAGGTCCCATTCAACCCCACCCCCCCACCCCCCCTCTCCGCCCCCCCAACAACACTCGTTCCCATCATCATGACACATCCATTGGATTTGGTAAGTACATCTTTGGGCACCTCTGCACCTCATATACATTGGTTCACATCATGGCCCATACTCTCCTCTATTCCATCATGTAGGCCCTGTGAGGATTTACAATGTCCGGTGATTACCTCTGAAGCACCATCCAGGGCAGCTCCATCACAACCACACTTTTGCAGCATTTTCTCTCCCCAGCTGGCATTATTATAACATTGCGTACTAGTCTTGAACCCAGTATATATTCCTTAGAGTAGATAAAGTGATTAATTTAAAATGGAATCTCATAATTTCATTCTACTACTCATTTTCGAAGGGTTTGTATGACAATTCAAATACATTTAATTTATTTATTTTATAATGATTTTCTTTATTTATTTTATAATGATTTTCTACCCTCCCCCCTTCCCACTAGAATGTTAAGACTAAGGAGAATAAATCTTTGCTTTGCTAACAACTATATCCCAAGCGTATAGAAAAATGCTTGGGTCAGAGAGGTCATTCAATAAATATTTCTATTTATAATACATAACAGCATACGTGTCTTCTAAAATAAAACGCTCGTAAGGCTCAACATGGGGGAATTGTGGGAACATGGCCATCAGGTTAGGCGGATAAGGCTCAGCTCTCATTAAAACAATAAAGAGCCAAAGGCTGCCTTGGGGACCTGCGTTGGGGTTCAGCGGACCAGGACACTGCTTCACAATTCCCAGGAAAGTGAGGAAGAGAGACAAATAAACAGAAACAAAAAACCGACTTATTAAAACTTCTGGTTGCTGCAAAGTGTTCCCGTCCCCCACCCCTGAGATTTAAACTAGGGTAAAATTCCTGGATAATTGCCTCTGTGAGGAGAGTAGATCTCTTCCTCCCTGCCAGCTGCTTTGTATATATGTATAGAATAGGAAGGTGCTCTTAGTTATCTAGAAGCATACTGAAAAGATAAAGAAGCCAAAGGAAAACCATGAGTTGCTTGCCCCTGTGGCTGGAAGTGGCACATATACCCTGCCCTCAGAGCAAATAGCCTAGGTGGAGCCATTGACTCCATATTCCAAACAGATGGGGAAGGTGGATTCCCTGGGAAGAAGAGGGGTCTGGGAGGGTGGAAGTGGTTTCTTTGTAGTGAGTTTGACTAGCTGAGCCCACTTGGAATATCGGAAGGAACCCCAGATCAACAGGGAGAGGGGAGGGGGAATCTCCATAGGCAGGTGGACATGCCCAGCCACCTAGGTAAAGAGAAGAATTACATTAGAGAAGAGGTTGGGACAGACAGGGGCTTAATCAGCAAGACTGGCAAACTGCAAGGAATATAATCTGTCTGAGGGAAAGGGAGGGGATAGCCTTCTGAAAGAGTAATTAATGTAGGGAGATGCTTTAGCTCAGTGGAAGAATTCCTGCCTTGCATATACAAGGTCCCTAATTTGATTCCTGGCTCTTCTTAGATAAGCAATCCACTGGCCTATTAGGTATCCAGCTGAACCTTCTGACAGGGAATACATATACATTTTTTTGTATGAAATTTTCTTGGATCTCTTATTTTAAAAAAAAAAAAAAGTTTCCTTTTTAAAAATTTTTCCTTATATTACTTACTAAAACCTGGTTCAGATGCTAAAGAGGGAAGACTGCAGGGTGATTGATTTATGAACATCTGCAGCCTGAGAAGATCTTTATGGATCTAAGAAAGAAGGCTATTTTCCATGTTTATTTTTGTTATTTTCTTTTATTTTCTTTCTCGTATTTTTAAATTGGTAGCTGCTATCTTGTTCCTTGTTTATTGTGTTTCCCCTTGCTTTGTTTCCCTGTTTTGTTTTTCTTTTTTCGTTTACCAATTTTTCTACCTACACTATTTCCTTTCTCTCCTTTATCTTTCAATCTTCTGTTTTCTGTTGTTCTTCTTCCATTCAACCTCTTTTTGTCTGGTCTTCAATTTTTCTTGTTTTTATTCTCTCACTCTCTCTTTTTCTTTGTTTTCTTAAAAAAAATTTTTTTTTATCTTTCTTTTCTCTTTTCTCTTCCTCCCACTCATCATTTTGGCCTTTTAATTAATTAATTTTATATATTTTTTCTTTGCAGTTGTTGTTTCTTTGTTTCAATTCCACTTTTTAATTCTTATTCCTCTGTACTTCTAACTCATATTAGTTATTCATTTTCCAGGAAGTGAATTTGACTTAATTGATCGAGCATCTGTCTACCATATGGGAGGTCCAGGGCTCAAATCAGGGCCTCCTGACCTGTGTGGTAAGCTGGCTGATGCACAGTGCTGATGTGTGCAAGGAGTGCCATGCCATACAGGGGTGTCCCCCACATAGGGGAACCCCACATGCAAGGAGTGCACCCTGCAAGGAGAGCCATCCCATGTGAGAAAAGCACAGCTTGCCCAAGAGTGGACTGCACACATAGAGAGTTGATGCAGCAAGAAGACACAATAAAAAAGAGACAGATTCCCTGTGCAGCTGACAAGAATACAAGTGGACACAGAAGAACACATGGTGAATGGATACAGAGAGCAGACAATGGGGATAGTGGGGAAGAGGAGAGAAAAAATTCATTTTCCAAGGGCTTCTACAGTTCCTCCTCTACCTTTTACTATTTCTATTATTATTATTACTATCATTATTATTATTCTTTTTCTCTTCTCATCTCTTTCCTTTTTTCTGGTCTTAATTTTTTTCCCAAGGGAGTATAGAAAACAGCAAGGAAATGGAATAAGAGAAATGAAGTGTCAAAGAGAAACCTTACCACACACAAAAACAAAAACAAAATAAAACCCTAGAATAGAAAGAGAAGCTAATCAATTGGATAAACCCATGAAGATAAACAGATGCCTAGACAACAACAAAAAATTACAAACCATACTAAGAAACAGGAAGGCATGGCACAATTCAGTGAACAAACTAAAAACCAGGAGGAGACACAGAACATGAAACAACTAATCAGATGTCCAAACAAATATCATAAGTCAGCTTAATTAAGTGAAGGAAGATTACACATATTAAGGAGACAGTGGGAGAACAAACTGAAGAAATTATAGACATACATAAAAAGATAACAGATTGATGGTGATGAAAGGCAAAATACAAGAAATCAAAAATACATTGGAAGCACATAACAGCAGCATTGAACTGACAGAGGAAAGAAACAATGAATTGGAAGACAGTACATCTGAAATCAGACAGATAATAGAACAGATAAATTAAAAGATAGAAAAAAATCCATCAGGGACTTAGGATTTTGAATGACAAAACAAAATGCAAAAATATATGCATTATTGACATCACAGAGGGAGAAGAGATAGGAAAGGAGACAGAAGGTGTGGAGGAAATAATGGCTGAAAACTTTCCAACCCTACCAAGGGACAATGATGTACATGTCCAGGAAGCACAACACACCCCAAGGAGTATAAATCCTAACAGGCCTACCCCAAGACATATACTTGTCAAATTTTCCAATGCGTAAGACAAAGAAAGAATAATGAAAGCAGCAAGTGAAAAGAAATCTGTCACATATGAGGGAAGCTCAATAAGATTAAGTGCTGATTTCCCATCTGAAAACATGGAGAAAAGAAGGCAGTGGGAAAACATAGTTAAGGTGCTGAAAGAAAAACCTTCCAGCCAAGAATTCTCTATTCAACAAAGCTGGCATTCAAAATGAGGGAGAGTTCAAAATATTCACAGATAAACAGAAATTAAGAGAGTATGTCAATAAGAAAGCTGACCTTCAAGAAATACTAAAAGGAGATCTGCAGGTTGAAAAGAAAAAAAAACAGAAGAGAGAATTGGAGGAGAGTGTAAGAACAGGTAAAAAGAAAAAAGAGAAATAAAACAACACATAGCATACATTTACAAATATAAAATATGGCTAATGTAAGTAATTCCTTGACAGTAATAACATTGAATGTTAATGGATTTAAATCATCAGTCAAGAGTCACAGATTGGCAGAATGGAAAAGGAAATATGACCCATCTATATGCTGTCTACAAGAAGCCTACCTTAGACCCAGGGATGCAAGGAGGCTGAAAGTGAATGGTTGGGAAACAATTTTACATGCAAACAATAACCAAAAATGGGCAAGAGTAGCTAAAGTATTATTGGACAAAATAGACTTTAAATGCAAAATTATTGTAAGAGACAGAGAAGGACACTATATATTAATAAAAGTGGTAATCTATCAAGAAGAAAGAATAATCATAAACATTTATGCACCTAAAGAGAGTGCCTCAAAATACATGAGGCAACACTGGAAAAATGAAGTGGAGAAATACAGGCTTCTACAATTATAGTGGTGGACTTTAAAAGACCATTAGCACATTTAGAACATCTTGACAGAGAATCAATAGGGAACCAAGAGCACCTACAAGTGCAAGCAGGAGAACAGCATCCATCATCCATGTGGAATCTAAGTCCTCTCTTGATGGGGAGTGGACATAACCATCCCAGGGTCCACAGGATGGAGGAATAGAGTATGGATTAGAGCAGACTTACTGATATTCTACTATGAAACTATTGTGATTACTAATGGAAGAAATTGTAGCATTGATGTGGAGAAAATGGCCATGGTAGCTGCTGAGGGTAGGGAGAAGGAAGAAGAGATATGATGTAGGGCATTTTCAGGACTTGGAGTTTTCCTGGGTGGTACTGAAGGGACAGATGCTGGAGATTGTATGTCCTGCCATGGCCCACTGGGTGGACTGGGGGAAATTGTAAACTACAATGTAAACCACTATCCATGTGGTGCAGAAGTGCTCCAAAATGTATTCACGAAATGCAATGAATGTGCCATGATGATGAAAGAGGTTGTTGATGTGGGAGAAGTAGGGTGAGGGGGATGGGGGGAGTATATGGGGACCTCATATTTTTTTAATATAATATAAAGAAAAGAAAAAAACTTTATTTGGGAACACTGAAAACAATAAAAATTTAAAATAATGAAACAAAGACCTTGAACTATACATTAGAGGATCTGGACTTAATAGACATATACAGAACATTACACCCAAATACAGTGGGATATACATTCTTCTCCAGTGCATGTGGATCATTCTCCAGTTTAGACCACGTGCTAGGCCAAGAATAACTCTCAATGAATTCAGAAAGATTGAAATCATAAGAAGTAATTTCTCTGACCACAATAGAATGATGCTGGAAATCAGTAAGGGACAGAGAATCAGATTAGACAAAAATATATGGAAGTTAAGCAACACACTCTTAGTCAAACAGTGGGTCAAGGAGGAAATCACAGAAGAAATCAGTAACTACCTTAAAACAAATGAAAATGACAACACAATGTTTCAAAACCTATGGGATGCAGGAAAAGCTATATGGAGAGGGAAATTCATAGCCATAAATACCTATATTAAAAAAGAAGAAAGAGCTGAAATCAAAGACCTAACTGTACACCTGGAGGAATTAGAAAAAGAACATTAAACTAACTTCAAGAGAAGTAGAAAGAAGGAAATAACAAAGATTAGAGCAGAACTAAATGAAATTGAAAATAAGAAAGCACTAGAAAAAATAAACAAAATCAAAAGTGGGTTCTTCAGGAGTATTAATAAAATTGACCAATCCTTAGCTAGACTAACAAAGAAAAAAAGAGTGAAAATGCAAATACATAAAATAAGAAATGAGGAAGGGGATATCACCACTGACACCACAGAAATAAAGAATATCATAAGAGGATACTTTGAAAAATTGTATGCCAACAGGATGGATAATCTAGAGGGAATGGCCAATCACAAATAATGAGGTGGAATTAATAATCAAAGACTTCTTAAGTAAGAAGAGCCCAGGACCAGATGACTTCACAGATGAATTCTAACAAACTTTCCAGAAAGAACTAACACCTATCCTGCTTAAACTCTTCTAAAAAATAGAAATGTAGGTAATATTGCCTAATACATTCTATGATGCCAACATTACCCTAAAACCAAAGCCAAACAAAGATGCCACAAGAAAGGAAAACTATAGACTGATCTCATCTCTCTAATGAACCTAGATACTAAAATTCTCAACAAAATACTTGCTAATAATACTCAACAGCATATCAAATGAATTATACATTATGACCAAGTAGGTTTCACCCCTGGTATGCAAGGATGTTTCAGCAGAAGAATATCAATCAACACAATACACCACATAAATTTATTGAAAAAAAAAATTACATGATCATCACTATAGATGCAGAAAAATCATTTGACAAAGTACAGCACCCTTCCCTGATTTAAAAAAAAAAAAAAAAAACACTGCAAAAGATATGAATAGAAGGAAACTTCCTCAGTATGGTAAGGGTTATATATGAAAAACCCACAACTAACATCATATTCAATGGTGAAATCTGAAAAGTTTTCCCTCTAAGATTGGGAAAGACAAGGATGCCCACTTTGACCAATCTTACTTAACATTGTGTTAGAACTACTTGCTCGAGCACTTAGGCAAGAAAAAGATGTAAAAGGCATCTTAAATGGAAAGCAAGAAGTAAAAACTTCACTATTTGCAGATGACATGATCCTAAACTTAGAAAGCCCTGAGAAATCTACAACAAAGCCTCTAGAGCTTATAAATGAGTTCAATAAAGTGGCAGGTTTCAAGATTAATGTGCAAATATCAGTAGCATTTCCATACACAAATAATGAAAAATCTGAGGTAGAAATCCAGAAGAAAATCCCATTTAAATACCAATTTAAAAAATCAAATACCTAGGAATAAATTTAACTAAAGATGTAAATGACTTATATTCAGAAAATTACACACTGTTAAAGGAAATCAAAGAAGACTTAAATAAATAGAAGAATATTCCCCATTCATGGATAGGAAAACTAAACATCATTAAGATGTGTATACTACCCAAACTGATTCAAAGATTTAATGCAAGCCCAATAAAAATTATGACAGCATTTTTTTTACTGAATTGGAAAAGCTAACTATGAAATTTATTGGAAGGGCAAGAGGCAACAAATATCCAAAGACATATTGAAAAAGAAAATTGAAATTGGAGGAATCACACTGCCTGGCTTTAAAACATACTAAAGCTGCAATGGTCAAGACCATATCGTATTGGCACAAGGATAGACATACTGGCCAATGGAACCAAATTGAGAGTTTTTGATATGGATCTCCACATATACAGTCAAATAATATTTGACAAGACCACCAAGCCCATTCAAATTGGAGAAAATGGCCTTCTCAGCAAATGGTGCTTGGAGAAGTGGATGTCCACATCCAAAAAAATGAGAGAAGAATACACCCTGACATCTTATACAAAAATTAACTCAAGGTGGATGAAAGATATAAATATAAGAACCAAGGCCATAAACCTCCTAGAATATAATGTAGGAATCATCTACAGGATCTTGTATTAGGAAATGGTTTCATTAATTTTATACCCAAAGCACAAGCAATGAAAGAAAAAATAGACAAATGGAACCTCCTCAAAATTAAAAACTTTTGCATCTCAAAGGAGTTTGCCAAGAGAGTAAAAAGGCAGCCTAATCAATGGGAGAAAATATTTGGTAACCATATATCTGATAGTGGCCTAATATCCAGAAGATATAAATAAATCCTATACCTCAAAAATACAAAGACAATCAATTTTTTAAAAAATGAGAACATGAATTGAATAGACAAAGAAGAAATACAAATGGCTAAAAAACATATGAAAAGATGCTCAATATTACTAGCTATTAGGGAAATGCAAGTCAAAACTACATTGAGATATCACGTTACCTACATTAGACTTGCAGCTATTAAAAACACAGAGGATTACACGTGCTGGAGAGGATGTGGAGGAATGGGAATCCTTATCCCCTGCTGGTGAGAATGTAGAATGGTGCGGTCACTGTGGAGGACAGTTTGGTGGTTCCTCAGGAAGTTAATTATAGAACTGCCATATGATCCAGGAACCCCACTCCTAGGTATATACCCAGAGGAACTGAAAGCAGGGACATGAACAGATATATGCACACCAATGGTCATAGTGGCATTATTCACTATTTCCAAAATTTGGAAACAACCCAAGTGTCCATCAACAAATGAATGGATAAACAAATTGTGACACATACATACAATGAAATATTACTCAGCAGTAAGAAGGAATGCAGTATTAGCACATAGGATAACATGGATGAATCTTGAAGTCCTTATGTTGAATGAAGCAAGACAGGCACTGAAGGACAGGTATTACATGACCTCACTGATATGAGTTAAGCAAATCGAGCAGGTTCACAGAGCCAGAGTCTGGAAGACAGGAAACAGGAGACAAAAAAGGAGAAGAAGGTTGTGAGCCAATCCCCAATTGTGCATAGGATGAGCATAACAGTGGTGCAATGATGCTATTGGCCTGGGCAGTGCTGGTCTATGAGGGGGGTAGGGTGAGGAGGGTGGGTTAGACAGTCCATGGAACTGGGGTGTGGGTTGGGGCAGAAGCAGGTGAACTCTGGGGATCTGTGGAATGTGGTTGAAACTACAATGCTGGGAATGTTCTTTTGGTAATTATGGCAGGGAAGGTTTATTGGTTTAAGGTCTTGGATGTGGAGGCACACAGGACAGGTCATACCTGGGCCGGGCTTCTAAGGAGTGTATAGCATTCATCTTGTCCTAGTGCATTGTATCAGGGGATGGAAACTCACATAAGGAGTGGGTAAGTGTTGGACTCCCATTCTGGAGAATACTGCTATGATTTCACATAGACAGTTGGGAATCACTTGAGAGCATAAGCAGTGCCTAGTAGGGGAGGACAGGCCAGTATGTTAAGCCCTCAATGTTGTGGTAATTAACTATGAACCTGGTCTTTCAATGAGTTAAACTTGGTGTTTACTGTGAGTCCTAAGGGGAGAGGGAAGGAAGAATAGAGCAGATGGAACATGGGATATTTTTGGGGTGATGGAATTGTTCTACATGATCCTGCAAGAATGGATACAGACCACATCAAAGTTCATCAAAACTAAAAAACGTTCAGTCCCAAAATGTAATCCACAATGTAAATTATTAACTGTGTTAGTAGCAATGTTTTAATATTTGTACATCAATCATAGCACAGGTACCATTCACATGTAAAATGTTATTAACAGGAGAAAGGGGAAAAGGTAAAGGACATTAGGTATATGGGAATCACCTATATTCTGTACATGACTTTTCTATAACCTAAAATTTTGAAGACAAAATGAAAAAATAAGACATTGGGCAAATAAATGGAAGCAAATGTCATTGTACATACAAGACAACAGATCTTACAGTGAAGGAAAGGCATAATGTTTAAAACGTTTTCATTTTATATTTTTAATTTTTATATTATTTAAAACTTTAAATATTTTTCATATTTTGTTCATTATTTTTAAAACCATTATTATTATATCATTTTTCTATTAACTTTATTTGGTTATTTTGTTTGCTTCAAATCTGAAAAACTTTTGGATCACAGAAGGGTTACAGTGTGGCAGGGAGGATCATTGAAGCAGGTTTTCAGAGATGGGGGATGCATGGAAGAACGTTCACTGAGACATTCCTATATAGCATATGACTGTGTTCAAGTCTTCATGGGACATTGTCACAGTGGGTGAAGATCTACGCAATAAACAAAGAAATATCCAATTCCTATTCTGGAGAGTTCTGGCACATTTGCTAGTGGCACAGCAAGAATCCCCTGAGTACAGAGCCAGTAACTACTGAAGGAGGATGAATCATTGATGGCTCCTTGATTCTGATCACTGTACTTATGAACCTTTACTTTTGAAATTGAAACTTAGCATAATATTATAGGGTACGTAAGTGTTACCTCCTGAGAGCCTCCTTGTTGCTCAAATGTGGCTCTCTCTAAGCCAAACTCAGCATAAATGTATTACATTCCATCCAGTGTGGGACATAACTATTGGGGATGAGCCTCCCTGGCACCAAGGGATTACTATCAAGAACCAACTGACAATACAACTGGAAAAAAAACTTGACCAAAAGCAAGAAAGGGTAAAGACAAGTGAATTTATATGGTAAGAGGTCTTCAAAGTGAGTCAGGAGGTCATTTCAGAGGTTACAGGTATGCAATTCTCAGCAGAAACTCATAGACTGCTAAAGTAAATATCTCAAATAGCAGGGCTACTGAGGGTTCTGGAAACATACAAACACTATAGGCAGGGCAGAGGGTTCAGGATTTTGGTACCTTGCCAGTGGGTCATACTTTGGAATTTATGCTCCCCAGTGTGATAGAGTTGGACTCAGTTGTGTTTTCCCTATGCATGGCTCTGCTGCCCCTCTATTTGAACCTATATATATATATAGTTAATATATATAGTTAATATATAACTATAATATATATATAATATATAATATTATATATATTATATATATATATAATAATATATAGTTAATACTAGAGTTGATAGTTGTATGTCTAAGAGACTTAAGTCTTTGGGCTGTCCATGTGCCACTTGGACCCTGAATCTCAACAGACTTGCAATACCTACTCTCCAGTTCATTGGACTCATCCAGGACAACTAACAAGGAGATGATGACTGGCAATGACCATTTCAAAGAACAGAGAGAGCCTGCAACTGCAGGCAAGAAAGTCCCATCCATATGCCCCATGGGACCTAAGCCCCCTCTCAATTAGATGTAGAGAGGACATCACCATCATAGAATCCTCAAGAATGGAGAATGGACAATGGACTAGAGTAGACGTAAAGTTGTTCTACTATAGAGTTGTTGAGATCCTACTAATGGAAGAACTTATATCATAGATATGGAGGCAGTGGCCACAGAAGGTTCTGAGGGGAGGGAAAGGGGGAAATGGTTGTATTTTGGGGACTTGGGAATTATCCTGAATACACTGCAATGACAGATACAGGCAATTGTATACCTTGTAATAATTTGCAAAAATGTGCAGAAGAGAGTGTAAACTACAATATAAACTATAACCATCTCTTAGTGGCAATGCTCCAAGATATGTTCATCAATTGTGGCAAATGTACCACACTAATGAAGGATGTTGTTGATGTGGGAAAATGTAGGAGGGGTAGTGAGTGGGGTTTATGGGAATCTCCTATATTGTTTGTGTAATATTTATGCAAACTAAGTTTCTTTTAAAAAATAAAAATTTGTTAAAAAATAAAATAAAATAAAATGTGGACAGCTTCACAGAAAAGAAAATATGGGAGAGACTGAAAAAATCAAACTTGAGGAAACAAATGTTGCACAAGATTTGGTTTTGAAACTCTGTATTTGTAATTTGTAATATCTTAAACTGTGGAAATAGTTTCATGATAATTCTATTTTTAACAGGATTAACTTATATTCTGCTCCATCACGGAGGGAAATTAGAAGTGCTATGATTGTATAGTGTCTAAATTTGGTAAATCATTTGAAAGAATAATAAAGACATTTTTGATGAAAAAAAAGTTCCAACGTGATCTGGCCATGCTCTTATTCTCTTATCTCCTATGACTTTTCCTATCTTTCTTTGGGCTCAAACCATGATGACTACTTTTCTGTTCTTTAAACAGGTCATGCATACGCCCACATCATAGACTTTGTTCTTGCTATGCTCTTTGATTATAGGCACTTATATTCATTGTTACCTATTTCTGGTGTTAGTTCAAATGTGAACTCCTGGGAGATCACCTCACTGACCCCGCTAACTTAAGCAGTACCACATCTCTCTGTTTCCTCATCTCACTTTATTTTTCTCCATAGTATTTATAATATCTGATATTTTGTTATCAAGGAAATTTATTTGTTTTAGAAGAAAAATTGTCATGAATTATGCCATGCAATAGTCCTACATTAACTTAGGGAGCATTTATTTGCATTCAATTGGCTAATCTGGATTTTGCTTATCTTGCCAGACTCTCATATTCAGTGTTCTGGATAGCAATAAATGCATTTCCTTGTGTAAGCAAAATGCTTCGGTTTGTTAATTTATAGCAGTTATCATATCACACATCATGACATTACTTTCATTTACTCTATTTGTCCTTACTAGTTTTATCACCAAAATTGTAGGTACATTATGTTAAATAATGTAATATTTAATATTACATTATTAAATATTACATTATTTAATCCTTAATAAAGGATTGTCTATCAATGATTGCACAATAATATATCCAAATTATGAAAATGCACAATAAAAAAAGGATTTCATGAAGACAAATTAGGGTTCTAAGTTACAATAAGACTGTATATTTTTATAATAATTGATGTATTTTATATCTCCCACATTAGGATGTAAATATTCATAAGTATAAAAATATATCGGGGGGAAGAAGACAGCAGAGTAAGAAGTTGCTGGAGTCAACTTGTGATGCAAAGCAGTTGGTGGTCACCCAGAGCTACCTAAAGCAACTGTTTGGAGGACCCAGGAAACCAGAAAAGTATCCTGCAACATCCTTGACAGTATGGAAGGAGAAGACTGCCCATCTGCACAGAGGATTCATGAGTACAGTCCTCCATGCTGCGAGGTCTGTGCCCATGGCACGTGAGCTCTCAGGAGCTACTCCATCGCTGGAGTTGGAAGATCCATTTCCTTCAAAGAAACAGGGGAGGAAGACACAGTGGGGCACTGACTTCAGCTATTGATTGCTGGATTCAGGGCGCTAAAGTGGAATCCTAGGAGCAACTAAACTTTGAGCCTGTCCAGGTCAGAGGGAAGTCAGTGGCTGCCATTTTGACTCCTCCCCAGGCAAAAGGGGAAGTAGGGCTGACTGAAAATCACAGTGCTTGTAAGGACTGCCTTCTTTCCACCCAGGCTGGATTGCAGGTCTAGCCTACACTTCAGTCCCACTTCTGGCAGGGAGGAAGTGGGGGGACCAGCACCACCTCTCTGGGAAGCTGCAAGCCATGGCAAAGAGGCTGGTGCCCATGCCAATCTCCATGGCTGGAGTTAGAAGTTCCATTTTCCATGAAGGAAGAGACAGTTGTCCACTGACTTCTGCTATTGATTAGTGGACTTGACTGGCTAAAACATAATCCTAGAGACTGCTGGGGTCTTAGCCTATCCAAGCAGGAAAGAGTATCATAGCTGCCATTTTGACTCTGCCCCCTGGCATGAGGGGAAGCCAGGCTGACTGAAATCCAATGAAGTTAGGGACTGGTTTCTTTCCACCATGATCAGACTACAGCCCTAGCCTAGGCTCCAGTCCCACCTCCATGAGAGTGGTAGCAGATAGGATCTGCACCAGGCTCTACAGGCAACTGCAACTGCTCTCCAATGGCACAGGTGGACTAGTCAGACACCTGGGGCTGCTTCCCTGCACCCCAAGAGACAGGAGAGGAGCTGGGTATCCTTGACCTCTCTAGGCAATGCCAGGAGTTTTCAGCCCACACAAATAGGTTTGTTGAGAGCCTTTGAGCCCATCTCCACCTCTGTGCCCCCACAGGATAGGAGGGGGCTGGTGTTCCCTCAACCACTCAGGGCAACTTCAGGCAGTTTTGATCTGCACAAGCCTGACAATTGAGCACCTATAGCTCCATTTCCATCCCCAATAGGCCAAGAAAAGGACTGTGTTTGCCCAGCCTCTCTGGGTAACTGCAAGTGCTTTTGGCCCACATAGCCTGAACTGTTGGGTACTTGTGGACCCACCCTCACACTCCCATAGAAAAGAAGGGGGCTGGTGTTTCCACAGCCTTTTTGGGCAATGGCAGACCTTCAGCCTACATCAACTGGACTATTGAGTGCCTATGAATCGACCCCCAACAACAGTAGGGTGGAGGGGTCTGGTGTCTCCACAGCCTCTCTGGACAATGGTGAGTACTTTCAGCCAACAGGGACTGAACTGTTGGGTGCCTGTCGATCCAACTCCATGCCTTAAGAGGACAGAAGGGGGCTGGTGTTTCCTCAGCCTCTCCAGACAATAGCAGCTACCCTCAGCCTAAAGGGACTGAACTATTGAGCACCCATAGAACTACCCCACCATCCAATAGGATAGGAGAGGGCTGGTGCTTTGTGAGCCTCTCTGGGCAATGGTGGGTACTTTTAGCTTACAGAACTGAATGCTTGAGCATTGGAGGTTCTGTTTCTACCCCCTAAAGGGCAGAAGGGACAGTACTCCCTCAGTCTTTCAGGGCAATTGCAGGCATTTTGGCCCACAGAGATTAGCTTGTTGGGCACTCCAGAGAGTCCATTCTTGCACCCAGCAGGAAGAGGGGCTGGTGCTACATCAGTTTACTTGAGCAACTGTGTTCATTTTGGACCCAGACAGCATAGATTGCTGACCACAGCCATAGCTCCATCCCTGCCTAATGTAGGAGAGGAAGGGGTGTGAAGCTTCATCAGTGTTTCTGGGAGACTACAGACAGTCTTGTTGTGCCCAACTTGTATTATTATACATGGCTGCAGTTCTGTCCCTACCCCTGACAGAGGAGAAAGGTGGGAGAAGATTCACCAATTCCTGGGGCAATGTGGGCAGCTTCAGCCTCCATAGCTTACAGCAGCAACTACATTCTTGGCTAATACTACACAACCAGCAAGGACAAGAAATCCCAAAACTAAAGGAGAAACTGTACCCAGAATAAATATAGCCAGCAAGCCAGATGTAGAAATACCAACAAAAATTCACAATCCATACCAAGAAACCAGAAGAGATGGCCCAGTTAAAGGAACAAGATAAGCCTCCAGATAACATAAAGGAGTTGAGATAACTCATCTTAGATGTTCAAACAAATCTTCTTAATAAATTCATGAGATGCCTAAAGAGATTAAGGATATTAAGAAGACATTGGATGAGCACAAAGAAGAATTTGAAAGTGTATATAGAAAAATAGCAGACATGGGAATGAAAGGTGCAATAAATGAAATAAAAAATACACTGGAGGCATGTAACAGCAGATTTGAGGAAGCAGAAGAAAGGATCAGCAAGCTCAAAGACATGGTCTCCAAAAGCAAACATACAAAAGAACTGATGAAGAAAAGAATGGAAAACACTGAACAGGTTCTCAGAGAATTAAATGACAGTAAGAGATGTGCAAACATTTGTGTCTTGGGTGTCCCAGAAGGAGAAGAGAGGGGGAAAGAAGAAGAAGGAATATTTGAAGAAATAATGGTGGAAAATTTCCCAAGCCTATTGAAGGACATAGATACCTGTGTTCAAGACAAAAACATACTCCCATCCAAATAAATCCAAATAGACCAACTCTGAGACACATATTAATCAGAATGTCAAATGCCAAAGACAAAGAAAGGGGAAACGGACTTTGGCCCAGTGGTTAGGGCATCCGTCTACCATATGGGAGGTCCGCAGTTCAAACCCCAGGCCTCCTTGACCCGTGTGGAGCTGGCCATGTGCAGTGCTGATGTGCGCAAGGAGTGCCGTGCCATGCAAGGGTGTCCCCCACATGGGGGAGCCCCATGCGCAAGGAGTGCGCCCGTGAGGAAAGCCACCAAGTGTGAAAAGATAGTGCAGCCTGCCCAGGAATGGCACCACCCACACTTCCCGTGCCGCTGACAACAACAGAAGCTGACAAAGAAACAAGACACAGCAAATAGACACCAAGAACAGACAACCAGGGGAGGGGGGGGATTTAAATAAATAAATCTTAAAAAAAAAAAAAAGACAAAGAAAGGATTCTGAGAGCAGCAAGAGAAAAGCAATGCATAACATATAAGGGATACCCAATAAGATTAAGTGCCAATTTCTCATCAGAAACCGTGGAGGCAAAAAGGCAATGGTATGAAATATTTAGGATACTGTAGGAGAAGAACTGCCATCCAAGGATTTTATATCCAGTAAGATTATCTTTTTAAAATGAAGGTGAGATTAAAATATTCACAGATAAACAGAAAATGAGAGAGTTTATAGCAAAAAGACCAGCTTTGAAGGAAATACTAAAGGGAGTGTTACAGCCTGAAAAGAAAAGACAGGAGAGAGAGGCCTGGAAGAGAGTCTAGAAATGACAAATGTATCAGTAACAGTAACTAAAACTGTTAAAAATAAAATGACAGATAAAACACAAAGATCAAAATGATGAAATAAGAACTGCCTTTACAGTAATAACATTGAATGCTAATAGATTACACTCCCCAATAAAAAGACACAGACTGGAAGAATGGATAAGAAAATATAAGCCACCTGTATGTTGTCTGCAAGAGACTCACCTTAGACCCAAGAATACCAATAAATTGAAAGTGAAAGGTTGGAAAAAGATATTCCACATGTGCAATAACCAAAAAAAAAAAAAAAGCTGGGGTAGCTATACTTATATCAGGTTGTAGACTTTAAAAGCAAAACTGTTATTAGAGACAAGGAAGGATCTTACGTATTAAAAAAGGGATGATTCACCTGAAAGAAATAACAATCATAAATATATATGCACCTAACCAGATACATGAGGCAAACACTGGCAAAACTGAAGGAAGAAATAGATATCTCAGCATTGGATAGAACATCTGGGCAGAAGATCAATAAAGAAACAGAGACTTGAATAATATGATAAATGGACTACACATAATAGACAAATACAGAACACTGCACCCCCAAACAGCAGGATATACATTCTTTTCAGGTGCTCATGGATCTTTCTCCAGGATAGACCATATGTTGGGACACAAAGCAGATCTCAATAAATTCAACAAAATTGAAATTATACAAAGCACTTTCTCTGAAAATAATGGAGTAAAGCTGGAAATCAACAAGTGGCAAATAAAGGGAAAATTCACATATATGTGGAGATTAAACAACACACTCTTACATAATCAGTGGGTCAAAGAATAAATTTCAAGAGAAATCAATAAATATCTCAAGATGAGGGATAATGAGAATACAACATATCAGAACCTATGGGATGCTGCAAAGGCAGAGATGAGAGGAAAATTTATAGCCCTCAATGCTTACATTAAAAAAGAAGAAAGAGCTAAAATCAATGACCTAACTACACAGCTGGAGGAACTAGAAAAAGAACAGCAAACTAATCCTAAAGCAAGTAGAAGGAATGAAATAACAAAGATCAGAGCAGAAATAAATGAAATTGAGAACAAAAAAACAATAGTGAAAATTAACAAAAACAAAAGTTGGTTCTTTGAGAAGATGAACAAAATTGACAAACACTTAGTTAGACTAAGAAAAAAAAAGATAGAAGATGTAAATAAATGAAATAAAAAATGAAAAAGGGAAACTTACTAATGACCCCACAGAAATATGGAGATCATAAGAGGATACTACAAACAAATTTATGCTAAAAAAACTAGACAATGTAGATGAAATGGAAAAATTTCAAGGAATGTACAAACAACCTACACTGACACTAGAAGAAATAGAAGACCTCACCAAGCCAATCACAAGTAAAGAAATTGAAACATTCATCAAACAGCTCCCCAAAATGAAAAGCCCAGGACCAGATGGTTTCACAGGTGAGTTCTACCAAGCATTCAAAGATATAATACCAATCTTACTTAAGCTCTTCCAAAAATTTGAACAATAAGGAACACTACCAAACTCATTCTATAAAGCCAGTTATCACCCTAATACTAAAGCCAGATAAAGATATTTTAAAAAAGGAAAATTATAGACCCTTTTCTCTAATGAATACATATACAAAAATCTGCAAAAAAATACTTGCTAATTGAATCCAACAGCATATTAAAAGAACTATCCATCATGATCAAATGGGATTTATACCAGGCATAGAAGACTGGTTTGACACAATAAAATCAATCAGGATAATACACCACATTAATAAATCAAAGAAGAAAAATCACATGATCTTATCAATTGATGCAGAAAAGGTATTTGACAAAAGACAGCATCCTTTCTTAATAAAAATACTACTACAAAAAAATAGGAATTGAAGGAAACTTTCTCAACATGATAAAGGCCATATATGAAAAATGCACAGCTAACACTGTATTCAATTGTAAAAGCCTGAAAGGTTTCCCATTGAGTTCGGGAACAGACAAGGATGCCCACTGTCACCACTGTTGTTCAATATAGTGCTAGAGGTTCTAGCTAGAGCAATCAGGCAAGAAAAAGAAATAAAATGCATCCAAATTGGAAAGGAAGAATTAAATCTTTCACTATTCACATGTGATATGATTGTATATCTGGAAAGTCCCCAAAAATCTACAACAAAGCTGCTAGAGCTAACAAATGATTTCAGCAGAGTGTCAGGATACAAGATCAATATGCAAAAATCAATGATGTTTCTATACACTAATAATGTGTGATCTGAGGAGAAAGTCAGGAAAAAATTCCATTTACAATAGCAACTAAAAGAATCAAATATTTAGGAATGAATTTAACCAAGGATGGAAAGCACTTGTATTCAGAAAACTATAATGCATTGCTAAAAGAAATTTAAAAAGATGTAAATAATTGGAAGAACATTCCATGCTCATGGACTGGACAACGAAATATATCAAGATGTCAATTCTACCCATATTGATATACAGATTCAATGCAAACCCAATAAAAATTCCATCAGCACTTTTTAAGCAAATGGAAATCACAATTATCAAATTTATTTGGAAGGTAAGAGTTCCCAAATAGCCAGAAACATCTTAAAAAGGAAAAGTGAAGTGAAGTCTCTCACTTACAGACTTTAAATCATATTACCTTGCTACAGTGGTAAAAACAGCATGGTATCAGCATAAAGATAGACACGTAGACCAATGGAACCTAATTGACAGTTCAGAAATGGACCATCACATCTATGACCAAGTGATTTTTAATAAGTCTGTCAAGTCCCCCCAGTTGGGGCAGAACAGTTTATTCAACAAACTGTTGGAGAGCTGGATATCCATTGCCAAAAGAAAGAAAGAAGACCCCTATCTCACACCATATACAGAAATTAACTCAAAATAGATCAAAGGCCTAAATATAAAAGGAAGTACAATAAAGCTCCTAGAAGAAAAGGTAGGGAAACATCCTCAAGACTTGGTGGTAGGTGGTGGATTCTCTTTTTAACTCCTTTTTAAAATTAAAGTTAGTAGATCACACAGAACGTTATATTAAAAAAATAATAAGAGGTTCCCATATAACCCACTCCCCACCACATCATTTTTGTAAATTGTATTTTTTGAAGATACATACATCACAAAAAAGTTACATTAATAAAACATGAGGTTCCCATATACCCCCCACCTCACCACCCCACTTCTCCCACACCAACAACCTTCCCATCATTGTGGCACACTCACAGCACTTGGTGAACACATTTTGGAGCTGCACCACATGGATAACAGTTTACCCTGTAGTTCACTCTCTCCCTCAGTATATTCAGTGGGTTATGGCAGGATGTATAATGTCCAGGATCTGACCCTTAAGTATCATTTAGGACAACTCCAAGTTCCAAAAATGCCCCTGAATCACATCTCTTCTTCCCTCTCCCTGCCCTCAGCAACTACTGTTGCCTATTTCTCCACATCAACACTGTAATTTCTTTTATTACTAGTCATAATACTTTTATATTTTATTACTAGTCATAATAATTTTATAGTAGAATATAAGTCGACTCTAATCCATATTTTATTCCTCCATTCTGTGGATCCTGGGATGGTGATGTCCACTCCACCTCTAGATCAAGAGGGGGCTTAGATTCCACATGGGTGATGAATGCAATTCTCATGCTTGCAATTTTAGGCACTCTTGGTTCCCTGGTGTGGTGGTTGACAATCTTCACCTCCCTGTTAGTTGACCTGGATAAGTCCAATGAACCAGACAGTAGGAGTCACAACTCTGCTGAGGCTTAGGGCCGAGCTGGCACATGGGTAGTCCAGAGGTTCAAATCCCCTGAGTATACACCATCCCTAGCACCAGCCACAGGATCAGGTAAAGTGACAGAAGAGGCACGTGTAGAAAGGTCACATCTGAGTCCAGTTCCACCACTCTCAAGAGCACAAATTCCAAAGTAGGGTCCATTGACATGGCACAGAACTCCACAGCCATCTGTCATGACCATATATCTGTGGGTCTCCTTAGCCTTCAGGAGAACCAGTACCTAGGGGTATATCTACTTTGGCTGTTTCTGGGGTCCTGCTGAGGCATGTGTAAGCACAACCCCTCTGATGACCTCCTGACTCTTTTATGAAGACTCTTAGCCATGAAAGCTCATTTGTCTTTGCCATCTCACCCTTTTATTCAAGGTCGAAAAGATGTTTTTAACACATGATCATACATGTAGGCTGAGATATTCTGCTGGTCTGAGTTGACCCTTATATTCAAGTTCTCTTTGTAGCTGAATCACCAGTTACTGACTGGTAGTAATCCCACGGCACCAGTGAGGCTCATCCCTGGGAGTCATGTCCCATGTTGGGGGGAAGGTAATGCATTTACATGCTATGTTGACTTAGAGAGTGGCCACATTTGAGCAACATGGAGGCTCTCAGGAGGTAACTCTTAGTCACCCTGAAGCTTTAGGCTTAGTTTATATTTCAGGCACACAAGCTCATAAGCATAGTCATCAGTATCAAGGGCTGATCATTGGACCATCCTTCCTTGTTGGTCTTTGCCATTGCACTCGGGGGATTATTACTGTTCCATTGGGGAATGTGAAAGAGCTTCCCTGAGTAGGAACTCAGCACTCCCTCAGTTGTCTTTTTAAACTGTAACTACTATGAAAGTACCAAACATACATCAGAATATTTTTATGTCCCCTATATACATGCCCTGGAGAACTCCCTCCCAACCATGTGCCCCGCATCAATAACACCCCGCACCAGTGTTCTTCCTCTGCCATAGTTGAACCTCTCTATGGTCCAAAATTTCTTCAACATTGAAGCCTAATATATTGCCAAATGCAATTAATAGGAAAATTAAATATAGTGATGAGGTTAAAGATTAGAGATATACATACTAATTTAGAAATACTAAAATAAAGTAAAAGTATATTGGTGTATTAAAAAAACAAAAAATATTATAAAGCTCTGTTTTTAACATTTTGCCTTTTATCACTGTAATAAGCGTTGCCCTGTATGTACAGTGGTAAGGCACTTTCATTTCTTCCTCAATGTCTACATCCTTTTATTTTTTTCTGATTTTTAATTTTGTCTTCAAAAAAGTTTTAGATCACAGTAATTTACATATACAATATAGGGGACTCCTGTATATCCAACATCAAACCCAGCAATGATCCTTCCCCAGCAATGATCTTTTTACATGTTCATGTTACATTTGCTACAGCTGATGTACAGATTTTGAAGCATAGCTTTCAAACATGGTTCCATTTTGGTTTACATTATGGTTTATATTTTAGACTGTAAAATTTCTAAATTTTAGTTTCCTTGTTTTACATTATGGTTTACATTTTAGCTTATAGACTTTTATACATTTTTGGCATATGTTAACATGTCCTGTATCCATTGTTATATGATATTGTGGAACACTTCCATTCCCCCCCCCCAGTTACCCAGCTTCCATCTATTCTATACCTCTCTCCACCTCCCCTCAGGGCCCACAGTGAAAATCTTCACTACTTGAGGGATCAGATTTACAGAGGTTTGCAACAAAGCTGATGGCTTGACATACTAGACTGCCCTAAACCATTGGCAGCCACCAACTCTCTCAAGGGACACAATTCCCTCTATTTGAGAACATCAGGTCTCCCCAGGATGTGGGTACACCTTCACACTCATTGTGTGGTCTCCATCAATGACTTAACACACTATGACAAAATAAGTACTCACACACTCCCTAGAAGCTTGCCCCTGTGCTAGATGCCCCCCCCCCAAGCATCTTAAACATGTAAACCTTATATTTTCTAAAGAGTTTTCTCAACTTTATAGTTTCAATCATATACCTGACAGTCTCCCATATTAAACTGTTCCCCACAGCCCTCCCCCCAATTCTTTGGGCCATCTGACCCATCTTTCCAACCCTAGCTCCCCTCAAGCCCACAAAGCCCCACCCAAAGTTATCCCTATGCCCCCATTTTATCCCTTCCCTGTAAAAATACTTCCTCCAACTTATCATAGACTTCACCCATGTAGGCGTAGCTAGCTTGCAACCTTCCTCTCCCCCCTCCCCCCCCCCACCAAGTTCTTTTAAGCCTATCTTCCATTCTCTAGCTCTCTGAAACAGCTTGGTTTGCTTATTTCATATCAGAGAGGTCATGTAGTATTTGTTTTTCAATGCCTGGCTTGCTTCGCTCAACATAAGGTCCTCAAGATTCATCCATGTTATCACATGTGTTTGTACTGTATTCCTTCTTATAGCTGAGTAATATTCCATTGTATGTATATACCACATTTTATTTATCCATTTCTCTGTTTATGGGCATTGGGGTTGATTCCAACTTTTGGCAATAGTGAATAATGCTGCTATGAACATTGGTGTGCATATATCAGTTTGTGTCCTTATTTTCAGTTCTTCTGGGTATATACCCAGCCGTGGAATTCCTGGGTCATATGGCAAATCTATAGCTAAATTTTTGAGAAACCACCAAAATGTCCTCCAAAATGGCTGGATCCTTCTACATTCCCACCAGCAGTGGATGAGTGTTCCCATTCCTCCACATCCTCTCCAGCACTTATAGTCTTCTATTTTTTTAAATAGCTGCCAGTCTTATGGGAGTATGATGGTATCTCATTGTAGTTTTGATTGGCATTTCTCTAATAGCTAGTGATTTTGAGCATTTTTTTCATATGCTTTTTAGCCATTTTTATTTCTTCTTTGGAGAACCATCCGTTCAGATCTTTTACTCATTTTTTAAATGGGTTGTTAGCCTTTTTATTTTTGAGCTACAGAAGTTCTTTATATATGCAAGATGTAAACCTCTTATCAGATACATGGTTACCAAATATTTTCTCCCATTGGGTAGGCTCTCTTTTCACTTTCTTGACAAACTCCTTTGAGGTGCAAAAGGCATTAATTTTGAGGAAGTCCCATTTATGTATTTTTTCTTTTGCTGCTCATGCTTTGGGTGTGAAGTTCACAGAGAAAAGGTGGCATTGGAGTGGGAAAAGTGGACATGGTGGCTGATGGGTATGGGGAATGGCAGGAAGGGATGAGATGTGGAGGAGCCTTTGGGACTTGGAGTTGCCCTGGATAGTGCTTCAGGGGCAATCACCGGACATTGTAAATCCTCCCAGGGCCCACTAGATGGAATGGGGGAGAGTATGGGCCATGATGTGGACCACTGACCATGAGGTGCAGAGATGTCCAGAGATGTACTTACCAAATGCAATGGATGTGTCATGATGATGGGAGTGAATGTTGCTGGGGGGGGGGGAGTGGTGGGGTGGTGGGGTTGAATGGGACCTCATTTTTTTTAATGTAATATTTTTACAAAATCAATAAAAAATAAAACTGAATTGAATGCAAAAAAAAAAAAAAAAAAGAAGAAGAAGAAGACATTTCCTAATACAAGATCCTGTAGATGCTTCCCTACATTGTTTTCCACGGTCTTTATGGACTTGGCTCTTGTATTTAGGTCTTTGATGCATCTTGAGTTGATTTTTGTATAAGGTGTGAGATGGTAATCCTCTTTCCTTCTTTTGCATATGGATATCCAATTCTCTAGGCACCTTTTGTTGAAGAGGCCATTCTCTCCAAGTTCAGCAGGCTTGGTGGTCTTGTTAAATATTAGATGACTGTATAAATGAGGATCTATATCAGAACTCTCAGTTTGGTTCCATTGGTCAGTGTGTCTATCCTTGTGCCAATATCATGCCATTTTCATTACTGTAGCTTTGTAGTATGTTTTGAAGTCAGGTAATGTGATTCCTCCAATTTCATTTTTCTTTTCCAGTATGTCTTTGGCTATTCAGGGGCTCTTTCCTTTTCAAATAAATTTCATAGTTAGTTTTTCTAGTTCATTTTAAAATGCCATGTTTATTTTTATTGGGATTGCATTGAATCTATAGATCAGTTTTAGTAGGATAGACATCTTAATGATTTTAGCCTTCCTATCCATAAACATGGAATATTCTTCCATTTGTTTAAGTCTTCTTTGATTTCCTTGAACAATGTTTGTAGTTTTCTGTGTATAAGTCTTTTATATCTTTAGTTAAATTTATTCCTAGGTATTTGATTTTTTAATTTACTATTGTAAATGGTATTTGTTTCTTGATTTCCTTCTCAGATTACTCATCATCAGTGTACAGAAGTGCTACTGGTTTTTGTGCATTGATCTTATAAACTGCAACTTTACTGAACTCATTTATAAGTTCTAGAAGCTTTGTTGTAGAATTCTCAGCACTTTCTATGACTAGGATCATATCATCTGCAAATAGTGAAATACTGATTTCTTCTTTTCCTGTTTGGATCCTTTTATATCTCATTCTTGCCTCAGTGCTCGAGCAAGTATTTCTAACACAATGTTAAACAGAAGGAGTGATAGTTGGCATCCTTGTCTTGTTCCTGATCTAAAAGGGAAAGATTTTAGGATTTCACCATTGTAAATGATATTAACTGCGGGTTTTTCATATATACCCTTTATCATGCTCAGACAGTTTCCTTCTATTCTTATCTTTTGCAGTGTTTTTATCAAGAAAGAGTACTGTATTTTGTTGAATGCTTTTTCTGCATCCACAGATATGATCATGTGATATTTTTCCCCTTCAATCTGTTCATGTGGTGCCTTACATTAATTGATTTTCTTATGTTGAACCTCCTTTCATACCAGGAATGAAACCCACTTGGTCATGATGTATAATTCATTTACATGATTGTTGTTGAATATGATTAGCAAGTATTTTGTTTAGGATTTTGACATCTAGGTTCATTAGAGAGATTGGTCTGTAATTTTCCTTTCTTGTGGTGTCTTCGTTTGGCTTTGGTATTAGGGTAATGTTGGCATCATAAAATGAGTTAGGCAATGTTTCTTCTACTTCAATTTTTTGGAATAATTTAAGCAAGACTGGTGTTAGTTCTTTCCAGAATGTTTGGTAGAACTCACCTGTGAAGGCATCTTGCCCAAGGGTCTTCTTAGATGGGAGGTTTTCAATGACTGATTCTATCCCTTTACTTCTGATTGGTTTGTTGAGACCATTGATTTCTTCTTTTGTCAATGTAGGCTGCTTATGTGTTTCTAGGAATTTGTCCATTTCCTCTAAATTGTCTTTCTTGTTGAAATAGAGTTTTTCAAAGTATCCTCTTATGATAGTCTTTATTTCAGTGGGGTCAGTGGTGATATCTCCTTTCTCATTTCTTATTTTATGTATTTGCATCTTCTCTCCTTTTTTCTTTGTTAGTCTAGCTAAGGGTTTGCCAATTTTATTGATCTTCTCAAAGAACCACCTTTGATTTTTGAATTTTTTGGAGCACTTCCTTATTTTCTATTTTATTTAATTTTTTTCTGATCTTTGTTATTTCTTTCTTCTTTCTTTGGGGTTAGTTTGTTGTTTTTTTACTAATTCCTACAATTGTGCTGTTAGTTCTTCAATATTAGCTCTTTTTTATTTTTTGATGTATGAATTTATGGCTATAAATTTCCCTCTCAGTGCAGCTTTTGCTGCATTCCATAAGTTTTGATATGTTGTGTTATCATTTTCATTAGTTTCAAGGTAGTTACTGATTCCTGTTGAGATTTCTTCCTTGACCCCCTGGTTTTCTAAGAGTGTGTTGTTTAACTTCCATATCTTGGTGCCAAATCTGGGTCTCTGGCCCTTACAGATTTCCAGCTTCACTCCACTGTGGTCAGAGGAATTATTTTATATGATTTTAATCTTTCTGAATTCATTGAAACTTTCTTTGTGGCCTAGCATGTGGTTTATCTTGGAGAATGATTCATGTGCACTTGAGAAGAATGTATATCCCACTGTATTTGGGTGTAATGTTCTGTATAGGTCTATGATGTCCAGATCCTCTAATATATTGTTCAAAGTCTTTGTTTCTTTATTCTCTTTTGAGATGTTCTGTCCAATGGTGATAGTGGTGTGTTAAAGTCCCCCACTATAAATGTCAAGGTATGCATTCCTTCCCTTAGTTTTTCCATTGTTTGCCTCACATATTTAGAGGCACCCTTGTTAGGGGCATAAATGCTTATGATTGTTCTTTCTTCTTTTTTTTTTAAGATTCATTCATTCATTCATTCATTTATTTATTTATTTATTTATTTATTTCTCTCCGCTTCCTCCCCACCCCCCGCCCCAGTTGTCTGTTCTCTGCATCTATTTGCTGTGTGTTGTTTCTTTGTCTGCTTCTGTTGTTGTCAGCGGCACGGGAATCTATGTATCTTTTTGTTGCGTCATCTTGTTGTGTCAGCTCTCCGTGTGTGCGGCACCATTCCTGGGCAGGCTGCATTTTCTTTTGCAGGCTGAACTTTCTTTTGTGCTGGATGGCTCTCCTCACGGGGCGCACTCCTTGCGCGTGGGGCTCCCCTATGCGGGGGACACCCCTGCATGGCACGGCACTCCTTGCGCGCATCAGCACTGTGTGTGGGCCAGCTCCACACGGGTCAAGGAGGCCCGGGGTTTGAACCGTGGACCTCCCATGTGGTAGGCGGATGCCCTAACCACTGGGCCAAGTCCGCTTCCCTGTTCTTTCTTCTTAAAAGATTATCACTTTCACTAATATGTAGTGTCCACCTTTGTCTCTCACAGTAGTTTTGCATTTAAAGTCTATTTGTCTGATATTAATATAGCTACTCCTGCCCTTTTTTTTTTTTTTTTTTTGTTATTGTTTGCCTGCAAGATTGTTTTCCAACCATTCACCTTCAATCTCCTTGAATCCCTGGGTCTAAGATTTGCTTCTTGTAGACAGCATATAGATGGGTAATATTTTCTTATCCAATCTTCCACACTGTGTCTCTTAACAGGTGAGTTTAATCCATTGACATTCAGTGTTATTACTTTCAAGGAATAACTTATATTAGCCATATTTTTTTGGATTTGTGTTTGTCATATGTTGTTTGATTTTTTAAATTGCTTTTTGTCATTTTAGCTGTTCTTACACTCTCCTCCAATTCTGTCTCTCCTGTTTTGTTTTTGTTTTTTTCTTTCCTCCTGCAGAACTCCCTTTAGAATTTCTTGAAGGGCAGGTTTCTTGTTGGCATACTCTCTTAGATTCTTTTTATCTGTGAATATTTTGAACTCTCCATCACTTTTGAATGCTAGCTTTGCTGGCTAGAGTATTCTTGGTTGGAAAGTCTTTTCTTTTCAATACATTGACTATGGCATACCACTGCCTTCTTGCCTCCATGGTTTCAGATGAGAAATCAGCACTTAATGTTATGGAGCCTTCCTTGTATGTGATGGTTCTCTTTTCTCTTGCTGCTTTTAGTATTTTCTCTTTGTCTTGTGCATTGGATAACTTGACAAGTATATGTCATGGGGTGGGCCTGTTGGGATTTGTGTTGTTTGGGGTGTATTGTGTTTCCTGGATATGTACATGCATCCCCCTCAATAAGTTTGCGAAGTTTTCAGCCATTATTTCCTCCAATACCCTTTCTGTCCCCTTTCCCTTTTTTTCCTCCTTCTAGGATGCCTATAATGCATATGTTTGTGTGGTTTGCATTGTCATTCAGGTCCCTAGTCCCTGCTGGATTTTTTCTGCCTTTTTATCAATCAACTCTACTATCTGTTTGATTTCAGATGTACTGTCTTCCATATCACTAATTCTTTCCTCTGCCTCTTGAAATCTGCTGTTATTTGCTGAGAGTGTATTTTTGATTTCTTGAATTGTGCTGTTCATCCCCATCATATCTGTTATCTTTTTGCATATAATTACAATGTTTTATGTATGCTCTCCAAGTGTTTTCTTAATATCCTTAATCACTTCCTTCACTTCATTAAGTTGGCCCATGATAAATGTTTTGATAGCATTAATTAGTTGTTTGATGTTCCACTCCTTTTCCAGGTTTTTAGTTTGTTCATTGGATTGGGTCATGTTTTCCTGATTATTGGTATGGTTTGTAGTGTTTTTTTTTGTAGTTGCTGTCCGGTCATCATTTTATCTTGATGGGTTTATTCAGTTGATTAGTTTCTTCATCTCAGGGTTTAATTAGCTGTTTTTATGTGCATGTAAAGTCTTCTCTTTGACATGTTGTTCTTCTTATTCTATTTCCTTGTTGCTGGCTAAGTTCCCTAGAAGGAAAATATTAGGGCCAGAGAAAACAAATGGGGTAAGAAAAGAAAAATATAATAGTAGTATTGATAGTGAATCTGAGCAGAAGAACCATGTGATATCTAGGAGAATGGATAATGAACTCATGTAAGTTGTGTAGAGTTATAACAGTAAAAAAGTGGAGTACCTATAATGAAGTAGTAAACTGAGTATGGGGTCAAACATAGTATGAATTAAAAGGTCAGAGTGGTCCAGAGAGAGGGAAAGAGAAAAGAAAGGACAATAACATAAAGAGTGAATAAAAGATAGAAAACAGAATAGAGATATTAGAGATAAAAAGTCAGAAATATTGGGGGCTAAACAAACAGAGGTGGAATGTAAGAGAAACAATAAATGATGGAGGATAGAAATGTGTAAAGGAAAGGGGGATAGCATTGGTAGCCAAAATCAGTACACACAGGAAAGAGGAATTTGAGGATGAGGAAGCACAGCAAACAAGAAACCTAATGTAAAAAAAAAAAGGAAGGACAATAAAGGGGGAAGAAGGGGAAAAAATGCAAGCAGAAAAAGAGAAAGGAAAAAAAAAGGCCATGGGGGGGTAAAAAGGAAGGAAAAACAAGAAAACAAACGAACAAAAAAGATCAGACAAAGTCTCAAGCAAGGAATCCTCTTTGCAAATGGATAAACCACTTAGGAGTCTCTGACCTTCCCCCTTACTCCCTTCTTCACTTCCCTCTCTCCCAGGGAAGTAAGAAGGCTGGGTGAGGGCCCCAGTAAGAGATTCAGATGGGTCCCTGGTGAACCAACTCACCTCAGAAAATAATGTCTCTTAATTTCTTGAGAGAGAGCACCCATCCCACGATAGGAACCCTGAACATGCTATTGGAAGCCTGCAAATCACATCCTACTGTCCCTCTCTCTTAGGTGTGCTACAGGGGGCTAGTTAATTTTCCAACTTCACCTTCTCACAACTAAATTTCCTATCCCAGGGTGTTTAGGTAAATCAGGCTCTCTCAGCAGATTCGCCTCTCCTCTCTTCCTAGGCTCTCCCAAGTCAGCTGATTTGCTCCTCCAAACTCAATAAAAGGGGTGGGGTGGGGGGAGGACCAGAAAATTGAACCTGCACTCCTTGGGTCCCTCTGAACCTGTCACCTAAACCTTCCCACTCCCAGAGTTAGTCCAAGATCGGAGGGTTAGGGCAATGCCAGATTTCTGGGAGTGCTGGGTTTTGGGAACAGAGTTTTGGGAGAATGTGGACTCTGGGTTTGTGGGTCTGTGAGATATGCATTGAGAGATTTCATGCACTTGGGGAATATGGCTTGGGATTCATGCATTTGGGGAACACGGGGCTTGGGAATTCTGCCACACAACTGGTAGTTCTCAGGGAATGCTGTGGCTCTTAGCCCTAGGGGGAAGGGATTTACCTTCCCACAGCTTCTGAGTTCAGTGTTAGAAACCCACAGTTTAACCTTGAGCAAGGATTAATTTGGTCGCAGTCTCCCCTGATCAGCGTTCAGACACCTCCTGTTTTGTAGGTTCCCAAAACAGCCTGCTCCAGCAGGATTCTGTCACCACTCAGCTGGTCCTTTGCAGGAGAGGTGGTGATTGTGTACTTACTTGGATGCCATCTTATCCCACCTCTACAGGTGGTGGATTCTTAAACCTTACACCAAAAGTATGAGCAATGAAAAAAAATATGGATAAATGGGATCTCCTCAAACTTAAACACTTCTGTGATTCAAAGGACTTCATCAATAAGGTGAAAAGGCAGCACAGTCAATGGAAGAAAATATTTCCAAATATTAAAACCACTTATCTGATAAGGGTATTATTTCCATTCTATATAAAGAGATCATACAACTCAACAATAAAAGACCAAACAATCCAATTTAAAAATGGGCAAAAGATTTAAATAAACATTTCTCCAAAGAGGAAATACAAAGGGCCAAAAAGCACATGAAAAAATGTTCCATATCACTAGCTATTAGGGAAACGCAAATTAAAACAACGAGATATTTTCTAACTTCACATAGAATGGCCATTATCAAAAAAGCAGACAACAGTAAGTGCTGGAGAGGATGTGGAGAAATAGGAACCTTCCTTCACTGTTGGTGGCAGTGTAAAATGGTACAGCCTCTGTGGAAGACAGTTTGGTGGTTCCTCAGGAAGCTAAATATAGAACTGCCATATGACCCAGCAATTCCTCTACTAGAAATATATCCAGGAGAACTAAGAATTATGACACAAATACACATCTGTACACTGATGTTGATAGTGGCATTATTCACAATTGCCAAAAGATGGAAACTACTCAAGTGTCCATCCACCAATGAGTGGATAAACAAAATGTGGTATATACATACAATGGAATACTGCGCTGCAGTAAAAAGAAATGAAATTGGGACACATGTGATAACAAGGATGAGTCTTGAAGACATTATACTAAGTGAAGGAAGCCAGATACAAAAGTACAAATATGGCATGACCTCATTAATATGAACTAAATATGAATAATAAACACTTGGAATTAAACCTAGAGTATAGGTCATTAGGAGGTAAGAGGAGGGTTTAAAATAACTACTGATGCTTAATGTATGTAGAAGTTTTAATTAAGTTGACTATAGAAGTGTGGAAATGGATAGAGTTGATGGTAACACATTATGGTGAGTAGCCACTGGTTTATAAATGGGATTGTGGCTGAAAATGGCAATCTGGGGGAGTAAATGTCAGTAGAAATAAAGCTAAAGAATAATCTAGGGACTGAATAACACAGTGAACCCAGAGATGGATGAGGATGGTAGTTAAGGGTAAAAATGCAAAAGAGTCCTTTTGTGAGCTAGAGCAGATGTACATCACTATTGCAGCGTGATGGGAATATGGAGAAGCATGGGAAAACTACAATTTGTATGACCTATAGACTGTGGTTAACAGCAATACTATAATATTCTTGCATCAATGCCAAAGCTGTATTGTGTTGATAAGGGAGGTGTATGGAAAAAGTGTGCCAAAGGTATGCTATGGGCTATGATTGGTGGTACTGTCTGATGATATTATCTCATAATCTATAATAAATGTTTCACCATAATGTGGTGTTGCATGGAAAATCTACACATCTGTATGATAATTTCACAAGTTCACAACATCTGTAACAAAAAAAATATTTTTAAAAAATAGTGTGGGTTGGGGAAAAAATACACCAAATGTGAGATAAGGACTATAGATGGTAGTAATATTTTGACAATGCTCTTACATAGTTTGCAACAAATGTTTCACAACAATGCCAAGTGTTGGTGGAAGGGTAATGTATAAGTCCCCTGTTTGATGTTATGCATGCTTATTTTGTAAGTTCACAATTTTTACTATACACTTATTGTTTATGCATGTTCATGTATGAATGATATACTTCAATCAAAAAAGTAAAATATATATATATAGGGGGAAGCAGATGTGGCCCAAGTGGTTGAATGCCTGGTGCCTCCTAAAAGCAAAACAAAACAACAAAAACCAACAACAAGCAAATGAGTGAAAAAGAAAACTCAGGGGAGCCTATGTGGCTTAGTGGTTGAGCACGGCTTCCCATATACACGGTCCTGCGTTCAATCCCTGGACCTAGTATCTCAAAAAAATAATAGGGTTTGCTACTATATTCCAAGCATCTAAGATAAATTTTAGTCCATCATAGTACTGCTTGCCTCAAATATGTGCTTATTGAATGAATGTGAAAGAACATTTATAAGACCACAGGTAAATATTGAAAAAATGTTTATTCAGAAAGATAATAAAAATTGCACAACCATCAGCAATACATACATTTGCTTATTTCTTTTACATTTTGAATATTCACAATTGTCATTCATTTTTATACAATAGGCAGAACTGATATTCTCTTGCTTACGCACATTTTGATTACTAGCAAGATGAGATGTTGAGCTTCATCTTAGTAACCATTTATTTTTCCTATACTGATAAATGATATTTCAGGTACTTTGACCATTTATTTCAGATTAAAATATTTAATTCCTGGGATTACACTAATTTATCACAGAGAATATATTAGTGTTAATTATAGCAATAGATGTATGAAGTATAGTAGCAAATAATGATGCTGGGGAAGTCAGGGACATACTCACCTGCCACCTCTCAGTCCTTTTCCATCCCTTCCTTTTCCCATTGTGCTTGTTTGAATGCAAGTACTCAGTATGTTTCCATTCCACAAGAGTCCACCAAAAGCCCAGAGAAACATTAGATCTCAGCCAGCATCAACTGCTTTCTGGAATACAGAAGCTGCTTAATTAATGCTTTTTGTTCATTGGCAGGCCCTCCCCCCTGGGGTGTATAAACACCCAGGGTTTGGGCAGCACAAGTGTCGCTCATCTCTGATGTGGAGTTAGGCATTTGGAACCCCTATCCACTTACCCTGACCCAAACAGTTGGCCTTCCCAGGCAACCAGACATGACAGAAATGCTTCCCTGCTCCTTAGACCCTTTTTTGCTGTATAAGTAATAAAGTAGTCATTTGCTGAAAGTCTGTTATGCATAAGCCAGTGTTTCTATGATAAATCATCCAGCAACTTACTTGACAGATGAAATTTACAAAATTCTGAGGAAGAAAATACAAAGAAGACCTAAAGAAATTGATAGGCATACTATGTTCATGAATTGGGAGTCTCAACATAGTTGATGCCAATTCGATCAATATTGACCTATATGTTTAATACCATTCTTATCAAAATTCCTAAAAGGCATTTTTTAGATACACACAAGTTTATTCTAAAATTTACCTGAAAAAAAAACAACAAAACAAAACAGGTCCTAGCATAGTTAAAACAAACTTTACAAAGAAGAATAAAGTGAGAATAAACACTATACTCAATATTAAAGCAAAAAACATTGCTATAGTAATCAAGATAGTGTGGACTGGCAGGAAAATGCAGAAATATATTAATGAGACAAAATAGAAAACTCAGAAATACACAAAAGAATATGTTGAAATTATTTTTGACAAAGTTGCAAGAGCAATTCAATTGAAGGTGGATACTATTTTCAACTTTTCAATAAATGATGCCACAGACAAAAAATAAAAAACATGAACATCAATCTAAAGCTAACACCTTATCAAAATTTAACTCAAAAAGGATCATGGACTTATATGTGAAATGTAAAACTACAAAACTTTTAGAACACAAAATAAGACTCTTCACTAAGGTAAGGCAAAGGATTTTAGACTTAACACAGATGCACACACTATAAATGGAAAAACTGATTAATGGATTCATTAAAATTAAAACATTTGCTTTACAAAAGCTCATGTAAAGTAGATGAAAAGTTAAAGAGTGAGAGAAAAAATTTGCTAACTACATATCCAACAAAGTTTGTGTGCCAAAAATATATTAAATAACTCTCAAATTGATATATCAAAAGGAAATCAACCCCATTGGAAAAAGATAAAAAACATGAACAGCAAATGAAAAAAATGTTCAATATGTTCAATACCATTATCTATCAGAGAAATGCAGATTGAAACCACAATGTAATATCACCTATCAAAATGGCTAAAATAAAATATAATTATGACATCACATGGCTGGTGAGGATGCAGAGAAAATGGTGGGAATGTACAATGATAGAGCCACTCTGGAAAAGTTAGTGTGTTACAAAACTAAACATGCAGTTACTATACAAACCAGTAATTGCAGTTTTCGACATTTGTCCCAGTGAAATGAGAACTTAGATTCACACAAAACCTGTACGTGAATATTCATAGCAGCTTTATTCAAAATCAACAAAAACTTGAAATCACCTAGCTATTATTTAATTGTTAAGTGGTTAAATAAATAGTGGTGCATACATACCATATTATCCAGCAACAGAAAGGAACAAACTATTGATTTATTCAATGGTTTCGATGACTCTCAGTTGTGCTTAGTGGGGGAAAAAAGACAATCAGAAAGGTTCCACACCACAGGAGACTGTTTATTTTTGAAATGGCAGCAATTAGAAATGGAGAATAGGTTAGTGATTGCCAGGAGATGGGGCAGGAATCTGAGGAAGTGGCACAGGAGGAGCACCTGTGGGGTTTTTATAGGAAACAAATTGGAGGAGATAGAAAATAAAATTGAAGGAAGAGTCCATAGAATTTCCCATTCTACATATGAGGAAACTAATTTTTAGATGTGTTTAAGAACTTCCCATGATCAGAGGGCTCCTTTCTCAGATTCCACACCATTTTAATTAAAACCTCTTTGTTCTCAAATCCAAATTGAGGCCCTTCCAATTTTCATTATTTTCTACACTTCTATAAAATAGGGAATGTGGAAGAAATGAGAAATAAATTCAAAAGATATTCTTAGCCATAAAACTGTCTAGCAGGCCTATTACACAAAAGTGATGCCAGTCCTTCTGAAGAAAACTACCAGTCCATGTAAATTAGAGAGTCACTGACAGCAACGCCAATTGCCGACATGTAAAAGGTGTATGTCAGCTAAGCAGCACCTGTGCATGCATGAGTATAAGTGTGAAAACTCTGAATTTGGGTAGCCTGGAAGCTCCTCACTGTCCCATCATTTGCTGTGATGGGTTGAAGTGTGTTCCCCAGTTTGGATATGTTCTAGGTCATGGTCCACATTCTGGTGAGTGAGAAACAATTGTAAATAAGATCTCAAGATTGTACTTCAGTTAAGTTGTGGCCCAACTGAATCAGGTTGGATTTTATTTAAAATGAATTGCTGAAATCTTTTAGAAGAAGAGCGAAAGTCAGATATATAGAGAAAACCACAAGGAGCAGTTCAGAAGCTGGAAGTCAATGTGCCTGGAAAAGAAAGGAGAAAATACTGACGTGAACATTGCCAAGTGTCAGAGGAGCCAAGGACCAACTATGATCAGTAGACAGCTGCAGAATGCCACGGTCTTCAGAGAGAAAGCATTATCTCACTGATGCATCAATTTTGGACTTCTCTTAGCCTCAAAACCATAAGCCAATAAATTTCCATGGTTTAAGTGAGTCTTTTGAATGGTATTTGTTTTAGAAGCCAGGAAATTAAAATACTTGCCAAATGAGTAACTTCTCTAAAGTTACTTTACCTAATCAATCCTTAGTATTTGCTTAAGCAAACATAGTTGCAAGAAATAACTATGATAATCTATATAAAGAGATTAATATATTGTTCTGCACATAGTTATCATTTAATACTTGGTAGTTGCTGCTCTTGTTTTGATACTGTTGTTTAAGCTGTTGTTGTTTTAATTATTAATCAAAAAAATTGTAAGATCTGCTGTCTTCCTAATTAAGGGGTTCAAAAATGTATAAAAAGAACATTCTCTGACTTAACCACTGATGAGATAGATGCTGTCTATTCTGCTGACTTAAGTATAAAAATATGTCTACATAAAGAATGTTATACATATACATATAAAGGTACATTTGTAATTTATGATAACAAACCAAGGGAGCCAGTATAGCATAGATACTTCTTGTCTTAAAAGTGATAGAGTACAGTTACTTTTTTCCTTTCTCCACTGGGCATTTCCCCCAAAGTAACAAGGAAATGTGAAATCTTTATTTCATAAAAGTTAAAGGCAGCTATATCATAATACAAATATCCAAAATATCTGATAACCCTGCAAAACACAGAAAAGATAAAAGACATCCAAAAGTGGTGACCAAAAGAAGTGAAAGCTAAACTGACTACTAACTTCTCCAGAGCAAAATTAAATTCTGGGAAAGAGTGGAGCTCTTCTGGTAAAATATGCAAGGAAAGAAAATATGATTCAAGGACTGTCCATTCAATTACAAATAATTAAAATTATATGTATACACACACACATATGATTAACCTGTAAGTCCTTCCTGAAAAAAATACTAGAGGAAAAACTCAGACAGCCAAAAGATGGTATGGTAAAAGAAATTGCAGTGCTCATGGAATTTATTTTAATTCAAGACAAACATTAAAACAAATATGGTATTTACTAGTAAAGAACAGAATGTTCATTTCATAAATCCCAACTCTGCAGAAATCATATAAAAGTTGTAAGGAAAGACATAAAAACAATGTAAGTATACTTATTTCATCTTATACAGCAATGAGATAAATGGAATTAATTAAAGATGTTGCCTTAAATATGAAAGATATAAATACATAAGATAAAGGTAAAGAATAAGAAAATATTTTTGTAGACTGAAATCAGGTGATGAAATTTAGGAAAGAATATGGGAGGAAAAGATATAATTATTGCGTTCTTGTTCATCGTGTGAAATCCATTGATACTGTCTAAAATACGGTATCATGGGTAAAGTTAGAAATTGTAGGCATTTATATAGATTCAATACAATCCCAATCAAAATACCAGGTTTATTCTAAAATTCCTACAGAAACAAAAAGTGACAAGAACTTCAAAGGAAATAACAAAATCAAAGGATTTACCACTACTAGATATCAAAACATTATACAAAAAAGACAATGTCATATCAGCACAAGGATACTTGAACAAACCAATGGAAATCAATAGTGAATCTTGAAACAGACACATCTATAGCTGACTGATGGCCAAGGGGATATTGAAATGCAGTGAGAAAAATGATACCTTTTTCAATAAGTGGTTTGCTTCAATTGGTTTATTAGTTTTCTACTGCTCCATAACAAACTACCATACATTTAGTGCTGTCAACAAAACAAATTTATAACCTCACAGTTTCTGTGAGTACAGGTGCAAACTAGTTGGTTCCTCTTCTCAGGTTCTCACAAAACAACAATTGAGATGTATGTCAGGGCTGGAATCTCATCTGAGCTCTTCTAAACTCATAAGGTTGGTGGTAAAATTCAGTTCCTTTGGCTGTCAGACTGAGGCCCTCTACTGATAGAGGCTATTTGCCATGCCCTGACGTAGTTCATCTCTACAAAATGGAAGTCTCCTACATCAAAATCAACCCCAGGATATAGCCCATGCTTTGAATCTCACCCTTCATAAAGGGCTGGTTCCTTTGAAGGGCTCATGATTAGATCAGAACCACTTAAGATAAATTCCCTTTTGATTACTTCAAATTCAACTTATTTTGGAGTTCAATTACATTAGCCAAAAGGGAAAATTCCATTTAATTTACAATTCTGCTCACACTCAAGAGGAGATTATATTAGATGCCACCTGGCAGCCAGGTATCTTCGAGGACATTTCAGAATTGTACATTCCACATTGGCTATCCGTAGAGAAAAACAAAAATCTTAATCTCCACCTCACCCTATTAACAAAAATCAATGGATTCAAGGTTTAACTGTCAAGGAAAAAGAATACTGCTTTAACAAAAGCAGAGGAAAATATTTAATTGATCTTGGATCATAAAACTATCTCTTAGAAAGGAAAAATGCCAACAATGAAAAAAAAAAAAAAAGATAAATCAGACTATTTCAAAATTAAGAACTTCTGTTTCTCCAAAGACAATAAAGGAAACTTTATTAAAGGAAACCTTGGAATTTAAGAAGATATATATACGTATATGTATATATATGTATATGTATATGTGTGTGTGTATATATATATATATCCATATACACATACATGCATACAACTTACAACAAAAGACTCACAGTCACAACATACAAAGAACTCATACAAATCACTAAGAAAAACATATAGAATACAATAGTATGTTAAGCAAAGAACTTGAAAAATTAATTGCGAAAGATATGTATGCAAATGGCCGGTAAACATGAAAGGTGCTCAACTTGATTAGCAATGAGTGGAATGCAAATTACAATCACAATGCAATAATATTTATCAGAGTGGCTAAAATTAAAAATTCTAAGCATTATAGAGCTTATGAAGGAAATGGAAACAATCATACAGACCTGGGGAAAATTATTTTGTCAGTGCCTACTGACGTTGGACATATTTGAATTCATACTCAGCAATCATATTCTTATGTGTATACTTAATAGATATATTCTAAAACATATATTTGCTGTAAGATAGGTTAATATGTTAATAGAAGCACTATCCCAAATAGTCAAAAAATATAAACTACTCAAATGCCCTGCAGTAGTAAATTTGATCATTTTTGGTGTATTTACACAAAGGAGTAACATTCAGAATGAGAATGAATGACCTAAAACTACATGCAAAAAGGTGATAAATCTCCCAATATAACGCTATGTGAAGGAAGTGACCAAAAGGGGGACAGTATAGTGTAATGATATAATTTACATACAGTATTTTAAAAACAGAAAACCTAAACTGTATTATTAGAAGTCAAGATAAAATTTACCCTTAAACATGGAAGCAACTGAAGGGGAATGTGAAAAGATTTTTCAAGATGCTATTAATGTTCAATTCCTTGGTATATTCCTTGTGCTAGTTACACAAAGGCATTCAGTTTTGTTAAATTCTTTGAACTACATACTTATGATATGTTCACTACTATGCACCTGTATTATATGTGAAAATAAAACATTTTACAAATAGGTAATGATGTCTCCAATTACCGTTAATATTCAAGTTCAAAACAAAAATGAAATGACATATTTATAGAAGACATTTAGGCAAGTACAACCAAAATGAAAGCTGACATTCCAAGCTGAGTAACAGACAAGATTTGATTTAGGATTAGAGATACAGAGTATGCCCAAAAGACAGAGAGGTACTTTTATGATGACAAAGTTTGTTATTCACAATGAATAACTAAGAATGTTGCATATAAGCACAAAATGTAACAATTATTAACAAGGAAGTCAAAAAGAAGGTGTGTGGCTCTCCAAAGGTTTTTACCTCAAAAGAAGCAATGAAAAAATTGACAAAAAATCTTGGAATCAACCTTTTTGGCACTCTGGAAATTAGCCAGTCTTGCAACAACTTGGGGCATTTATTCAAGAAATATGGCTAAACCTATAAAAAAACAATGATATTTGTGGCATAATAAATTACTCTAGTCCCATTCTCCACTCCCAAATTCAGCTATAACCATGAAAAATAGCCCATATTCTCAGTACAGGCGGGACCAGAATGGAGTTGGAGCTGTTTCAAAGACTTATTCCCAAAGAGTCATTATTTCATCTGTCCAATTGTTCACTGGAATTCCCCACTCAAAGGGCTTGTCTTCTACTAACCTCAATTGAACTCACTCAGGGTTAAAAGACCCTCCCTGGAGGTAATTAGTCAGCCTTCTTGACATCACAACAGCTTTAGGCCAATGAATAAAAGTTAGGGAAAACAATAGAATATCTAACCTAAAAGCTTGAACTTGAGCAAGAAACAGGATGACCCATCCATCTCCATCAGGGATTTGAAAAGCTCTGACATGTTCCTAAGAATCCAGAAGACCACATGCAGGAATAGGGCACTGCACATATTCAGGAAAGACCAGAGAAGGCAAAACATTTCTATTTCTAACTAACTCTGAGGCTCAGCATATGCAGGAAATTCAGACCAAGTCACAGTAGTAAACTGCCTGGCTAAATGAGTGTTACAGATGTGCCGCCAAATGCAGAGAGAGTTCCTGGTCAAAATTTGGGACATTTATTGGTTCCAGGAATTTAAGAAAGTCTCTGTTTAACATTAGTTGTCCACCAAGCTAACCAAGTAGAGAATTCATTGGCCATAAATGACAAAAAATTGACACTTTACAAAATTAGATTTCAAAAGTCATTAAGCAAGCAAACACCACCACCTACAACAGCAGCAACAACAATATAAATCTGGAGATGGGAGGAATTGGGGGAAAGGAAATGTATTAATCAGCTAAAGTGGTGCTGATGCAAAATACCAGAGATCTGTTGGCTTTTATAGAGTATATATTTGGGGTAGAAGCTTACAGTTACCAGGCCATAAAGCATAAGTTACTTCCCTCACCAAAGTTTTTGCCATGTGTTGGAGTAAGAAGGCTGCCAATGTGTGCAAGTGCCCAGCCTTCCTCTTCCTCTTAAGGCTCTTCCAATATCAGCTATAGGCTGGGATAAGTCTTGTCTCTCCCAGGGCTCGTTTCTCTCTAGGCTCAGCTGCTCTGCTCTCTCTGCAAGGCCAGCTGTAAACTATCAGGCAAATGGCTTGTTGCTCTTCCTGGGGCCTCTGTCATGTTTAATGGAGCCTACTCTATTTCCTCATGTATCTGCTTCTCTCTGTATTTACTTCCCAGGGCTGGAGCTAAAAAACTCCACTTTCTCTTCTGCCATGTCATTTTTGCTGTGAGCCCCTGCCCACATGGTCCAATCAGTGCCTTAATCACTATTTAATCAAGTAAAAGTGAAACCTCTGGATCCAATCCAATCCAATCTAGTATGTCCAGAGAAACAGACCAGTTCACAAACATAATCCAATATCTGTTTTTGGAATTCATAAACAATATCAAACTGCTACAGGTGGGGATCTAATTTTCTGAGTTTCCACATTACGTTATTTGAAATATCCAGTTTCAATAAAAAGAAAATATGAAATATATAAAGAAACAACAAAGTATAACACAATAAATAGAAACATTCCTAGCAGAGGCCCAGACACTGGACATATAAGACAAACATTAAAAAAGCAATTTTAAATGAGTTCAAATAGCTAATGAAATAATATATAAAAAATATAGATATGAGAATATGAATATAAGGAGAAATATTGTCTGAAGCTTCCCAAATTAAATAAAAAACATGAATCTACACATCTAAGAAGCTCAGGGAACTCCAAACATGATAAACACCTAACAAAGAGATATACACCAAGACATACTAAAACAAACCCTTGAAAACCAAAGATAAAGTGAGAAAACCTTGAAAGCAGCAAGAAAGAAGTGATTCATTAGTTAAGAAGTATCTCAATAAAATTCATAGTCCATTTCTAAGCAGAACATACAGAGACCAAAGGCAGTGGGGTGACATATTTAAAGTGCTAAAAGAAAAAGTAAACACCAATGAAGAATTTTATATCCTGTAAAACAATACTTCAGAAATGAAGGAAAAAATAATCTATCTCCAGATAAACACAGTTTATAGAATTCATCACTTGAAGATATGCCCTACAAGATATGCTAAAGGAAGTCCTTCAGGCTAAAATGAAAATATATAAGACACTAACTGATCTTTATATATAAGAGGAATAAATATCATCAGTAAAGGTAACTACTTAGGTAAGTAAATTTAAAAAAATAGTATTACTGTATTTTTGTGTTGTAAGTCCTCTTTTTTACTATATGATTTATAGAAAATGGCATAAAATAATAACTGTAAATCTATTTTAGTGAACACAAAATACATAAATTATAATTTGTGAAAATAATAACATAAAGGGGAGAGAGGTGGACAGCAGCCTGTTTTATAGTCTCTTTAAGTTAAATTGGTACCGATTAACCAATTCAAACGATTATTTTTAAAGTTGGTATGTTAACTGAAATACCCAGCATGGGCCCTGAGAAAATATTTAAATTATATATACATATCTCAAAACAACAACAACAAAAAAAAGGAAATGAGGAGAGGATCAAAATGGTACACTAGGAAAAAACTCAAACAAAAGCATAGGCAGTATTGGAGGAATTGAGGAACAAAACTATACAAGTAATGTAGAGAACAAAGGCAAAATGACAAAAGTGAAGCCTTGCTTATCAGTAATGAGTTTACATATAAATTTGATTAATCTAACCAGTAAAAAGCAGCAATTGACAGAATGGATTAAAAGAATGATCAAACTATATGCTGTCTATAAGAGACTCCCTTTATATTAAAAGTCAGAAACAGTATGATATATTTATAAAATGCCCTTTATCAAGAAAACAGAAGTTATAAGCATGTGCCAAAATACACAAAGCAAACATGGATGAAATTAAAGGGAGAAACAGCTCTTCAATAAAAGTTGGAGACCTCAATATCCCACTTTCAATAATGCACAAAACAACTAGATCAATAAGGAAATAAGAGTATGTGAACAACACTATGGACAACTACATTTAACAGACATTTATAAAACACTCCACCCAACCATAGAAGAATACATATTCTTTTTTATCTGAACATGTAACATTCTCTTGGACTATATGTTAGACCACAAAACAAATCTCAACTTCAAAAGTTTGTAATTATTCAAGGTATCATTTCCAACCGTAATGGAATGAAGTTATAAATAGTAAACCTAATGCAACAGTATACTAAAAAGATCATACCAAGCTAAAGCATATTCTGGGCAATAAATAAATATCAAAAATTTAAAAAATAAAATCATACAGACATAGGTGAGGCCAGAAATACAAGAGATACTGAGAGGAGTGCTGCAGTCTAAAAGGAAAAAACAAGTGAGAAGCATTAAAAATGAACATTATTAGGAAGGGTAAACTAAAGGATAAGAAGAAGACAATGAAATAATATGACAACAAAGAACCAAAGAACAAAATAGATGAAATAATGCCTTACAATAATAACACTGAATGTTAAAGGATTAAACTACCCAATCAAAAGACATAGACAGATTGAATGGATAAAATATATGAGCCATCTATATGTGGTGTACAAGACACCCACCTCAGATGTAAGGACATAACAAGGTTAAAAGTGAAAGGTTGGAAAAAAGTATTCCAAGCACGTAGTAACAAAAACAGCTGGAGTAGTGATACTAATATCGAACAAAATATATTTCTAATGCAAAACTGTTTTAAGGGATGAAGGAGGTCCTTGCATATAATAAAAGGGGCAATTAATCAAGAAGATATAACTATACTAAATATTTATCCACCTAGCCTGAGTGTCCCAATATATATGAGGCACACACTGACAAAACTAAAGGGAGAAATAGAAGTCTCTACAATAATAATATGAAACTTTAATACACCACTCTCAGTATTTGATAGAACATCTGGATAGAGGATAAATATAGAAACAGAAAACTTGAATAATATAATAAAGGAACTAGACCTAACAGACATCTATAAAGCATTGCACCCCAAAAAAGCAGGATGTACATTCTTTTTAAGAACCCATGGATCCTTCTCCAAGATAGACCACATATTGGGTCACAAGACAAGAAGCAATAAATTTTAAAAGACGGAAATTATACAAAACACTTTCTCTGATCATAACAGAATGAAGCTGGACCTCAATAATGGATGGAAAAAGGGGAAATTCATAAATATATGGAGATTAAAGAACACACTCAAAAAAATAGTAGGTCAAAGAAGAAATTGCAAGAGAATTCAGCAAATATCTCAAAATGAACAAAAAATGAGAACAAAACATTTCAAAATCTATGGGACACAGCAAAGGCCACTATGCTAAACTCTTCTAGAAATTCTAGTAGTTTTGTTGTGACTATTTCAGGAGTATTACGAGTATTTCAGGAGTATTACGATATAGAATCAAATCATCTGTGAATAATGAAAGTTTTACTTCTTCCTTTCTTATTTAGGTGTCTCATTTCTTTTTCTAGCCTAACTGCTCTAGCCTGAACCTATAGCACAATATTGAGTAACAATGGTGACGAAGGGCATCCTTGTCCTGTTCCTGATCTCAGCGGGAAAGCTTTCAGTCTTTCACATTGAGTACAATGCTAGCTGTAGGGGTTTTTTTGTTTTTGTTTTTTTAAAGATTTGTTTTTTATTTATTTCTCTCCCCTTCCACCCCCCCCCACCCCCACCCCAGTTGTCTGTTCTCTGTGTCCATTTTGCTGTGTGTTCTTTTTTTCTCCACTCTGTTGTTGTCAGCAGCACGGGATCTGTGTTTCTTTTGGTTGCGTCATCTTGTTGTGTTAGCTCTCCATGTGTGTGGCGCCATTCCTGGGCAGGCTGCACTTTCTTTCGCACTGGGCGGCTCTCTTTACAGGGCACACACCTTGTGTATGGGGCTCCCCTACGTGGGGACACACCTGCATGGCATGGCACTCCTTGTGTGCATCAGCACTACGCATGGGCCAGCTCCACATGGGTCGAGGAGGCCCCGGGTTTAATATCCATGATATACAATGAGACCATACAACTGAACTATAAAAAGACAAACTACCCAATTAAAAAATATTAAAATGTCAGAAAACTATAAATGTTGGAGAGTATGTGGATAGATAGTAATGCATTGTTGGTAGGACTGTAGAATGATATAGTGACTGTGGAGGACCAGCTGGCAGTTCCTAGGAAGTTGAATATAGACTGCTATGGGACCCAACAATACCATTACTAAGTATATACCCAGAAGAACTGAGACAAGAGACATGACCAGACATCTGCACACCAATGTTTATAGCAGCATTAGTCACAATTGTCAAAAGTTGGAAACAACCAAGGTGTCCATCAATGGATGAATGGATAAACAAGTTGTGTTGCATACACACGATGGAATACTATGTAGCTGTAAGTAGAAATGAAGTCATGAAGCATAGACAACATGGATGACCCTGGAGGACATTATGTTGAGTGAAGCAAACCAGACACAAAAGGACAAATACCTTATGGCTGTGCTATTATGAACTAAATATATTGTGTAAAGTCATGGAGTTAATAGTTAGAATATAGGTTACCAGAATATAAGAGGGTAGAGAATGGAAGGCTAAGGGTTAATCTGTGCAGAATTGGTAAAAGTTTGTTTGTAAATCTTTGGAAGTGAATAGAAATGGTTAAAAGCGTATCTGGTGTCTGTAACTAGCAGTGCTAGTATGTGGGTCTGACAGTGGTTGAAAGAGAAAGTCTAAGGTCATGTATAGTACTAGAAGGAAAGCTAAAAACTATAACATGGGATTCTATAAGTAATAAAACCTCATGTAAAATTCGAATATGAGTGGTATTGCATATAGAAGACTTTTTCTTACAAAATATAAATACAAATTTACTAGAGAGAAAAAATTAGCACCTATGCATGGCAGGAGAAGCATAGAGAGATTGAGAAGTGATGAGTTTTGGTTGTTTTATTATTATTATTATATTATTGGAACAACAAAAGTGCTCTAAGCATGACTGAAGTGATGAATGCACAAATATATGATTACACCAAATACCACTGACTGTATACTTTGGATGAATCTATGCTTTATTAATATGTATCAATAAAATTGATTTGTTAAGGAAAAAAATCATACAGATTATGCTCTGACCATAAATGAATCTAGATATAAATAACATAAAAATTGCAGGAACTATTCAGACACTTGGCAAATAACATATTTCTAAATAATCCATGGATCAAAGAAGTCAACAGATATTATTAAAAACATAGAACTGAGTGAAAATGAAAATAAAAATATCAAAATATGTAAGATGCCCTTAAAAACCGTACTATAAAAGAAATGTATAGTGTAAATGCTTACACTATATATGTAGAAATGTGAGAAAAGTGTAAAAACAATCATCTAAATTGTGATGTTAAGAATCTAGAAAATAAAGAACAAAATTCACCAAAAAGCAAAAAGAAGGAAAATAAGAATCATGAAAATTGAAAACAGGAAAAATCAACTTGGGTCCCTTACATTTCTACATGAATTTTAAGACTGGTTTGTCAAAAGCTGCAAGAAAAGCAGTATGGATTGTGGTAGAGATTTCATTGAATCTGCAGATTAATTTGGGAAGGATTGACATCCTAACATTATTAATTGTTCCCATCCATGAAAACAGGATCTTTTTCCATTTACTTAAGTTTTAGTTCATTGCTTTCAACACTATTTTATAGTTTTGGATGTACCACTCTTGCACTTCTTTTTATCAAATTTATTCCTAAATATTTTATACTTTTGATGCCGTTGTAAATGGATTTACAGAATTGAATTGGTCATTGTATGCAGAAATATAACTTATTTTTGTAAGTTGATCATGAATCCTGCAATATGGGTGAATTCATTTTTAGCTCTAATAGTTTGTGCACGTGAGTGTGTACACTTTAAGCACTAAAGTTCGAATGGGTTGTTGGGCGTGCCTGAGGTTATCTAGAATTACTTTTTTTTTTTTCCACCAAAAAGAGCGTCTTTCTTCATTTCCAAATGCACAGCAGCCCCCACCCCTCAGAGCGCCAGACGATCCCCCAATCCCAATTTCACCTCCACACCCACGGCCCGCTTCTGCTCCCTCTGACCCTACCTGGTAAAGGCTCACCTCTGGCTGCAGCAAAACTCAGCTCCAGGACGCAGGCCCCCTGGAGGTCTGGGTTCCGTTTTTAAATGTGTCCACCCGTGGCTTCGAAGGCCAAGCGCCAGGCCCTGCTGGTCCAGGAGGACCGACAGCTGCTAGCGAGCCTCCTGGTGGCGCCCAGACTTGGCAGCTTGTGGGGTCTCAAGACTAGGACACGAGGTTTCTCTAGAGCGAAGGTCCGAAAGAAAGCAGCGTTAGCACCATCTGCTTTCACCCGTCAGGCCACATCCAACCTTCACGTCAGGTTCCCCCAGGCTCCAGCTGAGGCTCAGGCAGGGGCAGGGTTGGGGGCTGTGGTCCGAAGGGGCCACTGGGTGCCCTGCAAACAGGTATAGGGTAGTGCTCGAAAGGCAGGCACAGCTCTGTCGAGGCTGGGTCCGGCGTGCGTCCCAGCTCAAGTGGAGGTGTCATGGCAGGGGTCAGCCAGGATGAGGCTGGTGGCATTGAGAGGAGGCAGGAAGTGGGCCATCAGGGCGTCCCCCGCTTCAGCAGCGCCCGGGGGGCAGGCAGCCCACGGGGGGCAGGCAGCCCACGGGGATAAGGCTCAGCTCAGGCGCCGCATGGCGCCCAGGCTTCAGCTCCCGGCTGGTGGGAGGAGCTCGTGCTGTGCAGGAAGTCGCGCTTCGAGGATGCCGGGAGGTAAATATCACGTGCAGGACCCTCGTTTCGTTGCAGATAGAGAGAGATGCAGGAAAATCGGAACTTGAGGGCGGAAAGGGGTCGTGCTCAGGCTGCAGCTCAGCGCACACTGGAACTCCAACCTTCTTACTCCCACCCCAGCCCCCTCCCCGGTCAACGGGAGGGTCCTGGCGGGCAAGACCTCGGCAGTCTGGAAGCCCTTAGATATCCTGGGCTTGGCCTCTGGTTTCCAGAATCTCCGCCTCACAGCAGTCACTGTCTCCTTACAGGCCCGTAGGTCGGGTCTGGCCAATTCTCTTCCTCCAGGAGGTCGAAGCCAGCGCTGAGCAAGGGCCAGGATGTTTTCTACACCCAGGGAGGTGAGCGGGGGTTATTCTTGCTTATCTTCGTGATTTCTTTATTTTACTTGGTTTGGATGAGTTTATCCTTTTTCCTACTTTCTCAAGGTGGAAAGTTAGGTTATTTATTTAACAGTTTTATTCATTTTTAAAGTAGGCATTTACACCTATATATTTCGTTCTGAGCGCTACTTTCACTTAAGTTGTGGTATATTATGTTATCCTCCTTCATTTTGAAGATTTCCTCATTTCTCTTATGATGTTTTCCTTGATTCATTGGTTATTTGAATGTGCTATTGCACATATTTGCAAATTTTCCGTATTTCATTCTATTATTGATGTCTCATTTCATTCCATGGTGGTCAGATCGTTTTGTTTGATTTTAATCCTTTTCAATGCTTGAGTCTTTTTAATCAGCTTTTTTTTTTTGAGGTATAATTCATATCATATAATTCATCCCTCAAGGTATATAATGCCATGATTTTTAGTATTTTCACATAGTTTTTCACCCACCAATGAAATTAATTTTAGAGCATTTTATTGCCTCCCCCAAATAAATACCCACCCTTTATTCATCAGTTACTAAATCCCCATTACATTATTCTCCCAACCACTAAGCCACTGTTAGTCTACTCTCTGTCTTTCTATATGACGTATTCTGGACATTTCATACAGATGTGGTCATACAATATATAGTCCTTTGTGTCCAGGTTCTTTCACTTAGCATATTGTTTTCAAGGTTAGTACATGCCATAGTATGTATCAGTACTTCATTCTCTTTTATTACTTAACGCTATTACATTGTATTTCTTTTTGTTTGTTTATCACTTGATAAAAATTTGGTTTGTTTCCACTTTTGGCCACTTTTAAATAATGCTGTTGTGAACATTTATGTGTAAGTTTTTGTGTGAACATGTTTTCATTTCTTTTGGGTGTATACCTAGAAGTGAAATTGCTTAGTCTTACGGCAACTGAGTTTGACCAGAGGAGAAATTGTAATACTGTTTTGCAAAGTGGCCGCACCATTTTACCTTCCCACAATAATGCATAAGTTTTCAGTTTTTCTGTGTCGGCAACAACACTCATTCTTTTGTTTTCTTTTGTTTTTTTTTTAAATTAGCTATCTTATTGAGTGTGATGTAATTTCTCACTGTGGCTTTAATTTGCGTTTCCATAATGGCTAATGACTTTAAGCCTCTTTACATGAGCAGATTGTTTATTTGTGTATTTCTTTGGGAAATGTCTATTCATATCCTTTATCTCTTTTTTTAATATTGGGTTATTTTACTGTTAGTTGAAAATGTTGTTTATATATTGTGGATAGTATTGTGTTAGCAGATTTATGATTGACAAACTCATTCTCTGGGTTTTCTTTTCATTTTCTTGTTGGAATAATACAGCACAATTTTCTGTCATATCTAAGAATCTTATTGGAATGGTACAGCACAATTTTCTATACCTTCGGAAAGAATTTTTAATCAGTCTAATTTATCTACACTTCCTTCATTACTTTCTATTTTGGTGTCACAGCTAAGAATCTGTTGCTTAATCCAATATCATACAGATTTACCTCTATGTTTCCTTCTTAGAGTTTTATTAGTTTAGCTCTTACATTTAGGTCTTTGATCAATTTTTGTTTAGTTTTTGTAAATGGTGTGAGGTCAGGTATCAAATTCATTCTTTTATATGTAGATACCCTTTTTCTTTAACTAGTTATTGAAGAGACTGTTCTTTCTCCTTATCGAAATCAATTGGCCTTAGAAACAGATTTCTTTTTGGACTCTCAATTCTCTTACATTGGTCTATATGTCTATCTTTATATCAGTACCACTTTGTTTTCTTACTGTAGATTTATAATAAGTTTTGAAATGTGGTAGTGTGAGCTCTCCAATTTTCTTCTTTTCTAAGATTGTTTTGAGTATTTGGAGTCCTTTTCATTTGCATATGAATTTTGGTCTATTTTGTCTGAAATTATTATAGCAATCACAGCTCTCTCTTGGCTACTATTTGCCTGGAATATATTTTTACATCTTTCACTTTCAATCTATTTTGTCTTTGGATCTAAAGTGAGAAAGTGATTCACTTTAGACAACATTTAGTTGGATTATTTATTTTAAACAATTCCATCAATATCCACCTTTTAATTCACAGTCTTTGTATAATTACTGATAAGGTAGGACTTACTCCTGTAATTTTACTATTTTTCTATTTCCTTTTTGTTTTTGTTCCCAAATTCCTTGATCACTGTCTTCTTTTGTGTTTAATTGATTATTTAGTGTACATTTGATTCCCTTTTCATATCATTTTCTGTATGTTTTAATTATTATTTTAGTGGTTTTCCTTGAGAATAAAATTAACCTCTTAAACTTATAACAATCTATTTTGAATTAAAATCATCTTCGAGGGAAACGAACTTTGGCCCAGTGGTTAGGGCGTCTGTCTACCATATGGGAGGTCTGTGGTTCAAACCCCGGGCCTCCTTGACCCGTGTGGAGCTGGCCATGCGCAGTGCTGATGCGCAAGGAGTGCCGTGCCATGCAAGGGTGTCCCCCGCGTGGGGGGAGCCCCACGCGCAAGGAGTGGGCCCGTGAGGAAAGCCGCCCAGCGTGAAAAGAAAGTGCAGCCTGCCCAGGAATGGCGCCGCCCACACTTCCTGTGCCGCTGACAACAGAAGCGGACAAAGAAACAAAAGCAGACAAAGAAACAAGACGCAACAAATAGACACCAAGAACAGACAACCAGGGGAGGGGGGGAAATTAAATAAATAAATAAATCTTTAAAAAAATAAATAAATAAAATAAAATAAAATCATCTTCGATTCAATAGTATAAAAAATTTGTGTCTATATTACTCCATTTATCCCTTTATATTGGTTTTGTGACAAATTACATTTTTATATTGCATGCCTATTATAAAAGATTTATAATTATTAACCTAAGCCCTTGTATGTTGAAAAATGTTGTAAACAAAAAGAGAAGCTCCAAACCAAAAAAATGCAACAGTACTGGATATTTTAATTTCCTAGGCTGCTTAAGCAAATGCCATGGAATGGGTTGGGTTAAACAATGGGAATTGATTTGCTCACAGTTTTGAGGCCACAGAAATGCCCAAATCAAGGCATCATCAAGGCAATGCTTTCTCCCCAAACACTGTGGCATTCTGGGACTAGCTACTGGTGATCCTTCGTTCCTCAGTCACATGGCAAGCACATGACCATGTCTCTAGGTTTTTTCCTTCTTTTCTGGGTTCTGTTTTAGCTTCTTGTGTCCTGTGGCCTTTTCTGGGTCTCGATTTCATTCCACTTAAAAACGACTTCAGTAATAGGGTTCAGACTCATTTTGATTGAGGAGGATCGTACTCTAACTGAAGTAACCTCATGAAAAGGTCCTACTTAAAATTGGATTACATCCACAGGAATGGATTATTTTTATTTACTTATTTATTTAATTTTATTATTTTTAAAGATTCTTAGATTAAACAAATGTCACAAAAAATATAGGGATTTCCATATGCCCACCTCCCCACACCTCCCACATTTTCCCACATTAACAACATCCTTCATTAGTGAGGGACATTCATTGCATTTGATGAACACATTTTGGAGCATTGCTACTAAGCATGGATTAAAGTTTACATTGTAGTTCCCACTCTCTTCCACTCCATTCTGTAGGTTATGGCAAGATATATAATGACCTGCATCTGTCATTGCAGTGTCCTTTAGGACAATTCCCAAGTTATGAAAATGCCCCAATATTACACCTGTTTTTGCCTCTCCACATTGATGATATAATTTCTTCCTTTGCTAGAATTCACAGTAAGTCTATAGTAGAATCCCAGTAAGTCTACTTCAGTCCATAGTTCATTCCCCAGTCCTGAGGATTCTGGGATGGTGATGTTCACTCCACCTCAAATTGAGAGGGGGCTACCATCCCATGGGGCCGATGGATGGGACTCTCTTGCTTGCAGTTGTAGACTCTTTTAGCTCCTTGATATGGTAGTTGTCCATCATCACCTCCTTGTTAGTTGTCCTGGGTGAGACCAATGAGAGAAGGTGTTGCAACTCACTGAGATTCAGGACCCACCTGAAACAGACAGCTCCAAGATTTAAGTCTTTTGGACATACACCTACCAACTCTAGTACTATTAGGTTGGTACAAATGTAATTGCAGCTTTGCACTGTTGAAATTTGCTGTTACACATCACTATGTTACACATCATTAATGTGCATTTATTTATTTTTGCTAATGACTTACTACTTGCAGTTTATTTTGTATTTATTTTAGACTGTAGAAATGATGTTAGAAAAAAGCAAATTTGAATAATTTTCTTATTTGAGTACAAAGTAGGTCTTAAAGCAGCAAAGACAACTTGCAACATCAACAACACACTTGGCAAGGTATGTACAGTGCAGTGGGGGTTCAAGAAGTTTTGCAAAGGAGGCAAGAGCCTTGAAGATGAGGAACATAGTGGCCAGCATTCAGAAGTTGACAACGACCAATTGAGAGCACTCATCAACTCTTACAACTACATGAGAAATTGCCAAATAACTCAACGTCAACCATTCTTCGGTCATTTGACATTCGAAGCAAACTGGAAAGGTGTAAAAGCTCAGTAAGTGGTGCCTCATGAGCTGACTGAAAATCAAAAAAAATCATCATTTTGAAGTATTGTCCTCTCTTTTCTGTGCAACAATAGTGAATCATTTCTCAATTGGATTGTGATGTGCAATAAAAAGTGGATTTTATACGGCAACCAATGGTGACTAGTTCAGTGGTTGAACTGAGAAGAAGCTCCAAAGCACTTCCCAAAGCTGAATTTGCACCAAAAAAAGGTCATGGTCACTGTTTGGTGGCTTGCTGCTGGTCTGATCCACTACAGCTTTCTGAATAATGGCAAAACTATTACATCCAAGAAGTATGCTCAGCAGATCAATGAGATGCACCAAAAACTGCAATGCCTGCAGCCGGCATTGGTCAATAGAAAGGGCCCAGTTCTTCTCCACTGCAAGCCCAACTACACGTCACATAACCAATGTTTCAAAAGTTGAATTAATTGGGTTATGACGCTTTGCCTCATCTGCCATATTCACTAGACCTCTCGCCAACCAACTACCTTCTTCAAGCATCTCCACAACTTTTTGCAGGGAAAGCGGCTCCACAACCAGCAGGATGCAAAAAATGCTTTCCAAGAGTTCATTGAATCCTGAAACCTTGGCAAGGCACCAAACTCCTGAGCTATCTGACCTGAATATATTGTCTGGATGTCTCCAGAACCCTCAGGAGCCCTGCTCTTTGGGGGTACTGTCTACTTTGGCAATCAATGAGATCCTGCTGAGAAATGCATAAGCATAACCTCTGGAATGACCTGTCAACTCACTTTGAAGACTCTTAGCCATATAAACTCATTTGCTTTATTTTTCCCTCATTTGGTCAAGGTCTCTTTCCAGTTGCATTGTTAGTTGGTGCTTGGTAGTAATCTCAAAGCACCAACTAGTAATCAGTTGGTGTTTAGTAATTAAGCAAGTAATTCCAAGGTCTTGCTTTTCTCTGGGTTCAAGTTTCCTTTATTCCTGGGGATGGCTTCTCTTTCCTCTGTGAGCTTACTTCCTGGGGCTCCAACTTAAGTCTTCAGCATCAAACTGCAACATCAAAACTCCAGCATCAAAAACCCTGGAAAGGAGGAATCCAGAGGCCTGAACCCTCACAGCCATCAGCAGCCATTTTGCTCCAACAAATGAAAATAGACTTTGCTCAGGGAACCAACTTATGCTTTATGGCCTGGTATCTGTAGGCTCCTACCCAAATAAATGCCCTTTATAAAAATCATTCAGTTTCTGGTATTTTGCATCAGCACCCCTTTGGCTGACTAATATAGCATTTGGTACTGAGGAGTGGGGAAATGCTTTTGCAATTACTGAAATGCTAGAATGGTTCTATAAATGGGTAAGAGGTATTTTTTTGGAGGAATTGTGAGATACTTGATGGAAAAGGCCTAGATCACTTTGAAGAGACTATTGATAACAATATGGATGCTAAAGAGACTTTGTATGATGCCTTAAAAGTAAATGATGAAACTATTATTGGAAACTGGAAGAAAGGCGATCCATGTTTTAAAGTTACAGAGAACTTACCAAGATTAAATCCTGGTATTTTATGGGAGGTAGAATTTGAAAATGGTGAGCCTGAGCATTTAGCAGAAGAAATTTCCAAAGTAAATCTGGAGAATGCAGCTTGGTTTCTGCTTGCAGCTTATAGCAAAATGCTAGACGAGAGAGAATTTCTCAGCTCCTCTTTGGACAGCCAGCATCTCCCAGAACTCGTCAAGAACATTCATTGGACTTTCATTGCCTACCTGTGGAACCTGGACTTGTGCCTTCCCACGGCTGTGTGAGAGACTCTTATATAATCGCATACTGTTAATAGATATCCCTTGTTGGTTCTGTTTCCCTAAAGAACCCTGACTAATACACCCTCCTATAAAGTTTGTTTTCGTTGCTTTCTGTGTGTTTTAACAGTTTTAGTGACTTTCCTAAACTGTTAGTTTAGCCTGTATTCATCATGTGTGATCTTTGAAGACTTTGATCCTTTACTATGTTGTCAGAAAAGTGTTTTGATAGAGATTTTCTTCAATGCCTGGGTCAAATAATCAAAACAAATCTTTCCCAGTCTTTGCCGATTGACTTTTCATTGGCCCCTGCTTCAACACTTAGCCAGGTCATTTACGATTCTGTCTTAGCCTTTACTTCCTGCTTGCACTGAGCCTACAGAGAAGCCAGAGGTTAAAGTTTATGGTGTTCTCTGATCTTTTCTAATTCTGCGTTCTGTCTTGGGCATATGTGTGGCTTCCTAAATTTATGGAGATGCACATGTGTTTACCAATGCCCTAATTCCCCAAAGAAACTCCTCTCTCCAACTTTTGCCCCAGACTTTCAGTCTGCATTTTCCTGGCCTCAACCCAAATCTTTTGCACCGAGTGGCAGTGGGTTGTTCATTTGCTTTCCTAAGTTTTTGATGACTATCCTTTTTTAAACTTCTTTTTCACTCTAAGAAAGTTCTAAGTTAGTTAAAATAAAAGCAAATGTCTTGTGTCAGACCTTCTGGTAACTCACAGACAGGTCAAAACAAACAAATACAATTTTTTGGCAATAAGGTCTGCTTTCTTCCCTCTAGAACCAGGAACCAAGATTCCACACTGGGAATATGTCTTGCCATTTCAAGAATGCTGCCATGCTGGCAAGGGCTGTGGGACAAAGGCAAATAAAACTGCCATGAAGTTTTGCTGTCATTGAAATTGCCTTTCTCTTGATTCAGTGTTTGCTTGGTTGCTGTAAGCCAGTGGCTGTGGGAAAATTCAGCTCCATTCTTGGTCCTGCTGACACATTTCCTGTTAAAGTGGGGCACCCATTCACACCCCGTTACCTAAAAATGCAAAATCAATTCCCTCCTGTTCTCTGCTGCCATCAAAGAGGGGAGCAGCAAAGGGCTGATTTACATTGCTTTGTTGTTGCCAGGAGTATGGGGAAGCTCAGTTATTCTATGGACTCTACTGACACCAGAGGAGGAGTGGGGAGTAGTGAATGCCCTTAGCCAAACCTCCCACCAAATTTTTCCAACTTGGTGATGCTGGAAAGTGTGAAGGCTCAAGTCTGCCCTGAGTCCTGCTGACGCTAGAGGAGGGGAGAGTAAAGTGTCCTTTAGCCTACTTTACACTCCTTCGTTCTTTCTGCCTTGCTGATGCTTTAGTGAGTCTGCAGATATGAAGGGGTGGGGAGGAGTCGGGGTGGGGACTTCCCACTAGCTCTACTTCTGTCTCATTTATGCCTGATTTTGTAGAGATTCAGTTCTACAGTGAGTCTAGCTGATATACATAGGGGTAGGACTATAGAACCTGAGTGACAACTAGCCCATTTACAGTCTTGTTGTTGCCAAGCGGAGATGGAGACTTAGCTCTCAATGGGCCCATTGATAAGGTAGGGTTATTGGGGGGTGGCGCTCAGGGTTGACTAGTCCTATCACCTGTCTCAGTCCCATTTTTGCCTGGTTGCATGTGGAGGCTCAGCTTGCTAATAGACCCTACTAACACTACTCTACACGGGGGATCAGATCACCACTTGCTTTTGTCATTTGGGGGATAGAAGATCAGCTTCTTACTCAGCCTCACCAGCAGTACCCCAGGATGAAAATCAGAGCACTGACTGGAGTCACTGGGCCAGGTATAGAATATCACTCTCTTGCTTATCCCACAGATACAGCCCAGTGGGGTTATTTGAGTTCGTTCTGCTTTGGCCAGGTAGGGGGTGGAAAACCCACTTCCTCCTCAGCACTACCAAGACTTCCATTAGGTGGGGGGAGAGGGGATGAAAGAACAACTCCCCATTTCATCCCACTGAAACTGATGGGCATGGGGGATATACATTTCTTTTCTGTCCGTGTTTGCATAAAGTACAGTGAGTATTGCCAAAAAAGGTTTTCAGTTGTGAGGCCACTCTTTTTCTGGTCTTCTGTTGGTGCTTTTCTATTTTGTGTCTATTGGGGTTTCCAGCTTCTGCAACACTTTGCTGAAGGTAAACTATAAGCAATAAGGAAACCCAGGGAACTTAGAGCAATGAGTTCAGCAAGTCCTGAGGTCTCTAGAGTGTCACCTTCTTCTTTCCATTTTTCTGGGTATTCCTTGCTTTTTGCTGGTGGTGGTTATGTTATGTCCAAGGCTATGTAGTTATAAAGGGAGAAGCTGGGAGGATTGAGACCGCTCCATATTGATTGACCCAGAAGTGTCCCCAAGTCTCCTTTTTAATAGAGAGGAAAACCACTCCCAGGAGACCACCTATAAACTGCTTGTCATTGGTCTTTTAAACATTTTTAAGTAGTTTTAATACAAATTTAATATAAATTATTTCAATCCCTCTTAAAATGTGAGAAACTGACTCAAAATTCTTGTATATCTTTTTAAATTATTGTACAATATAGATATAGAATTAATTTTTATAATTACATTATTCTTCCATGAGATATAGCAAAAATCTTTAAACCATTAACAGAAAATACACATATTTTTAAAAAAGGAAATATTCATACTTTTTAATTCCACCACTAAGGGAATATCTTGTACATAATTTTAAATTAGCTAATATTTTTAAGATAGATATAGTAAAAAAAAAAAATGAAGCTGCTGCTGTCACAGATCTCTGTAGTAAAAGGATATAAATGCAGTACCATGTCATAGAAATAACAAACATATACCCTTTGATATTTTACAAACTTTGTACTAAATTAATTTATATAATTAGAAAAGACCAATAAACTCATTTATTTGTGCCATTTTTTTTTCAAAGATCAGCCTAAATACTGTGAGATAACATATCTGAAAGTATACTCTAAAATATATAGTCAGTGTAAAATAACTTTGTGCTTTGTTGGCAAATGAAAGCGATGTATGTTTTATTTTTGTAGCCAAGTTTGAATGTATCCTTACTGTGTCCTAAAAAAAAGAAATCTCAAGCAGGTGAAAAAAATCCCCGGTGGACTTACGCATTTTAACTTGTATGATTCTTTTCTTAGTTAGCTGTCACAAGCTGGAATTGCTGGTTAGAAGACTGCATGTTAATTAAACTAAAATTCAAGCCATCTATATTAGACATCTCGTAGAGACCTCCACAGGCTGCAAACGCATCCAAGGCATTGCTCTCCTGGAGAGTACTGTGGCTGACGTTAAGGAGCTGTCACCTGAGAGCATTCCACTGGTGCTACTGCCTTGATGCTGCACACTAAGAAAAATAAATTCCTTGGCTTTAGGAGACAGAGCAAAGGTTTTCTGCTGTTGCTGCTGCTGCGGTGATGGTAGTGACAGTGGTCGTGGTAGCTGGGATAGCTGCTGCTAAGCCATGGTCCCAGATGGCCACCAGGCCCAGTCCGTGCAGAGAATGCATTGAGGAAGAAATGGCTTTCTTCTTCCAGATGCCATTCACATTCAGGCTGAGGCTGATAGAAATGCATGCTTCCTTATTGCTATGGCCACTCTTCATTACTTTGGTAGAGCTGAATTTGGTGGCAGCAAAAGTGCAGTGGTAGAAGTGAAAATCTGAGTGGACCACAGCAGGAAGGTGGTTCTACATTAGCAGTGACTAAAGGGAGGTAATGGCAGGCTAGTCGCTGATGACGCTGGGTCACTTACAGGCAAAAAACCTGGGCCTCTACTTTGGAGTTTGTGTTCCTATGTGTGTGATGGAGTTGGACTCAGATGTGATCTTTGTTCACAAGCCTCTCCTGTCACTTTTACCAGACCTGTGGTTGGCGCTGGGGTTTAGTGTATACTCAGGGGACCTGAATCTCTGGACTGTCCATGTGATAGCCAGGCCCTGAGCCTCAACAGACTTGCAACTCCTATCCTCTGGTTTATTCGACTTACCCCAGCCAGCTAACAGGGAGGTGAAGAAGGTCAACCACCACAACAGGGAGCCAAGAGTGCCTACAACTACAAACAGGAAAACTGCATCCATCATCCAAGTGGAATCTAAGCACCCTCTTGATACAGAGGTGGAGTGGACATAGCCATCCCAGGGTCCACAGAATGGAGGAGTGGAGTATGGATTGGAATGGACTTGCTGATGCTCTGTTCTGGAATTGTTGTAATAGTGATGGAAGTAAAGGTGGTGTTGAGGTGGAGAAAGTGACCATGATGACTGCTGGGGGTGGGGAATGGGAAGAAGAGATGTGATGTGAGGACTTTAAGTTGTCCTGGGTGGTGCTGCAGGGACAGTTACTGGACATTGTGTATCCTCCCATGGCCCACTGGGTGGACTGGGGGAGAGTGTAAACTTAAATGTGGACCATTGACCATGTGGTGCAGCAGTGCTCAGAGATGTGTTCACCAAGTGCAGTGAGTGTCCCATGAGGTTGGAGGAAGTTGTTGTTGTGGGAGGGTGGGGTGAGGGGGGTGGAGGGGACCTCATTTTTTTAAATGTAACATTAAAAAATAAAGACAAAAAAAATAAAGGAAAATAAATAAATAAAAAATAAAATAAATAAAAACCTGGGCCTCTGGGTTAAAGCTGTTTTGTGATCTCCGGACTCAACTAACATCCATTTCCATTGGTTCATAATATAGCTTTAGAAGTGATATGAAGAGTCATCAGGCCCTGTCAGGTAGGAAGAGGGCCCTGGAAATGCTTAAGGCACTTAATGGTAAAGTGATTTGGATGGGTGTGGCAGGGGCCAGTCTGCACCTTGTGGAATGGTGAGGCAGTCAGAAGTTTCAAGAACTTTGGAAACTACTGTGGCAGCTGGAGCTGTCCATTTAGAAAGAAATCAAGAGCCAGGTGGGAAGAAATCAATCTGGGGAGATATACAAATTAAGTCCAAAGCAATAATGTTGCCCTAACTAATATTTGGTGCTATTACTTTATTAATAGGCAGGATCACCAGGGGGACACAATACAAAGTCCAATGGTAGATTCACAAATATTAATATATAATATATGATTACAAGTATTTTAAAACATTGTGAAGTGATCAGTAATTCATTCAATGTTGTTGGGTATCCAACTGGAAAAGTAATACATTTGAATAACTACTTTATATCTTGAATCAAAATAATTTTGAGTTAAATAATATATTTTAATGTAGTTAAACAGCATCATAAAAGAAATAACAGAAGATGTGATGCAATCCTAAAGTAGGGAATGGCTTCCAAGCATGCTTTGTAATTAGGCATAACAGTAAAGCTAGATAACTCAAAGCCACACGCATAAAAATCCTCGTAATTGGAAAACCAAACTGTACAAATCCAAGGTCAATTTCAAATTAGAAAACTATATAAATTTATTACATCACAGTAATAATTTCCTTAGTATGTATTAGTCATACAAATTAGATAATATACCCAAATTGCCTATCATATATGGGTGTTAAACATGTATAACAGAAAAAGAAATTCATTGCTTCTCAAACTTATGAAAAGATGCTCAAAGTCTCTTTTAATAATAGAATTAAAAATAAAGAAGTCAATTGAGAAACAATTTTTCACTTATTTGAGTGGTAATAGAAAAATGAGATAGATTGAGAGATGATAGGTAGATATTTGATCAAAGCATAGTAAACAGACATTTATTTTTCATTAAGGATGAATCAGTAGAACTCAACAGAAACCACACATATTTGGCAATACCTAAAACAAAGACCAAAAATTCACACATATGCAAATAATTCTAATCCAGCAGTTTTTCTTCTTAGTATTTATTCTATAAGTAATCACCCACCAATGGGAGATGAAGCATGTATAAATGTATTGCAACAAGGTTTTCTGTCCTAACAAAAATTTGAAACAAATACATACTCATTGATAGAAGACTGAGTAAATAAATCATGGTACATAAATAGAATATAGAGTATCTGGGAAAGAGAGGGGCATTTAAGAGAAAGCAGCAGCTGTACATGAACTTAAATAGAATGACAAACAGGATGTATTAAGCAGAAATAAATGGATGTGTATATATGTGTGTATTTGTGCTTGTAAATGAAAATAAATGTGAAACTAGTAAAATGTATAACTTCTAAAGAGGAGCATTCAATAGATACGGACTACTAGCTTTTCACTTTTTTCTTCTTTGTATCTTTGCACATATTGTTGTGGTAATAATAATAATATACAATTAAGTAGAGCACAAACACCCAAATGACAATAAAACACTGTGCAGAGAAGCTGTCATCTATGAGCCATCACATCATGAAGGGCCAGCTTTTTATAATGGGGCACCACCCTCAATGGTCAGCTTGCTCACTGTGAAGTCTGACACATGAAATAAATGCTTTTCATAAAAGACCCCTTTATTTTATTCACAATATAAATTAGATGTCATAGGGATACTGTCTTCAGTTTTTTTCAGTCTTCTAAAAGAAAAACAATAGCCCAATCAGAGTAGTCATCATCATTATGTCATTTGTCTATCAAAAGGCTGGGAGGGTTTTTAGTTCTTGCTTGATTTGTTTGCTGCTTCATGCATATATGCTGTAATTGCATTCAAATTGACACCTTCAGAATAAACACTTTCTTTTTTATTCATCATTTCTCTGCCTTTAGTAGCTTCTTTAAGTGTGTGCACCCCCAAAATAAAGTTCTGTGATTTTAAAAATGAATTCATTATCCACAAATTGTTGCCTAGGGAAAGAAACCTTTTAGAGGAAATTGCAGATCCACAGATTTGAGTGAACTGCTGCTCTTCATTTTCCAATTAGTTCTTGTCTGAGTGTGTGCATGTGTGTTCTTTGATTCTTTCACTTTCTCTCTTCTCTTTTTGTTTGCATCCAATACAACCATTAATTGTAAATTTTTTCTCCAATTCACAGTAGCTGTTGAGGTGTTTCTATGAGGTATTATGATTGTGGGTGAGAATCTGTGAAACCTCCTATTGAAGACAGACCATTTTTTGGGTATTATACTTAAATCATAAATTGTTAAGGAAGAGATCTGAGTGTGAACAGCCTTAACTTGCCTTCTAAGGTATATGAAAAATAAGTTCTGAATGAAACTTGATAAGCCCTGAAAGTCAAGTGGAAGAGGAGACACTGATGGCTTGCTTGATATTCATCACTAGAACCTGGTGGGACTTGAAGAAAGGGGGACTCTGAAGTCACCTTATATATATATATATATATATTTATTATTTATATTTAAATATATTTATATTTATCTCTAGGACAGAAAATACTTCCTCTGTCCCATAAAGTTATTTTCTGATATTCAAGAGATGCTGAGTTGTCTCAAATGATTGAATCATCTCCAAATGTTGATATTCATAATAGAAATAGGGGCATGGGATTTTCCACCCTATCAGTCATACACTAAAGATGCCAATATTAGAAGGAGTTGTCAGTCATGATCCATCAAACTGTCATCAAATTCAGAATTTCATGTGGTCAAGCTCAAGGAAAACCACACATGTAATGGTGACCTCAAATTTCCTATTAAGTTTTAAATTGAGCGATAACATTAAGAATCAAAAGGTAATGAATGAAAAACATTCAAAAAGGTTACATAAGAGTCAAGTCATCCTCAATTGCTGAGGAAAAGATAATTTTCTAAGGAAAACTCTGATGACATGCAATACTGCCATCTTCAGATCTTTCGAATAAAGTAAGCACGGTTGCATTGGTGCACAGCTGGTGGAGAATGATGTAGAACTACTGTCTTCCTCTCCCATCCCAGGATCTTGTGAAAAATCAAGAACTCCGGTTATACCTGAATTTCAGTAAAAACAGGAGTCAAGTGGAGAATTCTAGTATTCTAGATCTAAAAGAAATTTCAGAGATTATCTATTTTAATTGCTTTATTTAACAGATTAAGAAATGAGAATGGTCTAGAATATGTCAGTAATTTGCTGCATGCTATACAATTAGCTGTCTGCTCAATAGAAATGTCAATACATTTGACTAAATTTAAAACAAATTAGAGCTGTATGATGGAGAAGGTCTGTAAGTTCAATTAAGCAGAAATAAACTGCAAACATATTTTATGAGTATACTTGAGATAAAAGCTTTGTATCCTTGATTCATAATTTGTTGTTGCAAAAAGGAAGATCATGTCACTATCAAAAATTGTTAATGTATATAAATGGTAAATTAAAGAAGAAATAAGCATATAAAAGTTTAACCTCTCTCATAATGAAGGAAATGAAGTATAGGTTATTATATTACATATTTACAAAGAATTATAGTTTTTAATATTTTATATTGGCAATGAGTTTTCGTATGACAAAAGTGACAATTTTGGAAAAACTTATCAATATAATTATAAATTGGCAAAACTTTTCTGTATGGGCATTTAGAATATGAATCAAAAATGTTAATGTCTTTCAAACTTATAATTTCCTTTCAAGAAAGTTCTCCAAAGGAAATAATCATGTATAGCATCATTTTTAAAATTAGAAAAATACATTTTTTAAAGAAAAATTCATTATTTAATATTTTAATTAATTTAATTAATTTTTATATTCCCAATACTCGAATATTATATAGCTGTAAGAAAACACAATTTAGAAATAAGTCCAACATAAGATGCTGTTTACAAAATAGTATGAATGGGGAAATGCTATAAAACATTGTGTATAATATAGACTGTATTTATACTCACATATATTTCATGTGATTTAAAATATTTTAATAGCATAATATAAGTATAGAATTGATTGATTTTAAACTTTAGTATATAATCATTAAAAGTGGTTATTGATGTTATTAATCTGCATTGTCTAACTTTTTTCTTGGGACCTTTGATTCATCTACTATAGTTTCTGGCCTTTCTTTTTGACTTTGGCCTCATTCAATCTAAGATTACATGGCTAATTCTGGCCCTTTCCTCAGTTGCACGTGTATCCAGAGTACGAATTCTTCTCTTTCCCCTTTGTATAAAGTCAGGAGAGCTTTCAACACCATTTCAATTAACCAATACTCGACAGACCATACATATTTTCCTTGGCTTTGTTTCTCTTATTTCTTTTTTGGTAGAATTTCACAATCCTTACTATGTTTTGCCAAAATAGTTGTGTATTTCAGCCTCCCTCTCTAGAAATGTTTCTTTGTATACTTTTTGAGGTGTATGCTGTAATAGAGCCAGGAAATACATAAAATATTCTGGAAGGCTTTTGGGTGACTTCCAATTTTTAACTGAAATACAATTCTTTTTATCCTGTTTTTCATCCTGTGGACTCTGCCCTTGCTGATTTTGAGCTCCAGTCCTTTATCTCATTAATCATCTCAATCTCTAATACTTAATTTTTATAAAATCTTTTCTTATTTTATTTTTCTGCCTTATTGAAATCAAATTTTACTTCTTGTTCAGATTCTTTTGATGCAACACTTAATCATTCTTCAGTTATTTTTAATTTAATTTTTCATGTATACTTCTTTTCTCAGAAAGTCTGTAGGCTTTGTATTCTTTCTCAACTACTCTCTCTTCATTGTAAAGACTTCTGCTAAGCTTTATAACATTCCCTAGTAAGCTAGCCCCAGATATTTAACTAAAAGAGATGCATTTCTCCAAATTTAATCTTTAAAAATTTTCAAATAGTAGATACTACTTTTCATAAAAAATAGATTTTTCATGTTTCACATTTATTTCAAAAATGTATGTAGCTGTATCTTTAAATGAAAACAGTAGAACCAGAGAAACTGAAAGGAACAATCCTAAAGAGAACCACAGTTTCAGATCAGAAAATTGAAAGAACAACTGCAGACAAGTTAGTTGTGGATCCTGGCCATTAGTTCCCATCATTTTCTAAGTTCTCAATCCATCCAAATGTTTCTTATGTATTTATATAGATGGGCTTCTTTGGAAATGTATTGTAGGTTTGAATGAAGGCTTTATAATATCGGATTTGATATTCTCACACATCTATTACAAGGACATTGGACAGGATGAGTATTTGAATTTCCTCTACTTTCCTGTCTTTGTCACTTAATCATTATAAGTGTTAAATGAGATGGCACCTACGAAAGCACTTTGTGTATGGAAATTTTGCAATAGAAACATTGGTTCAATCATAAGCAAATCAGTATTGATAAGATTAAGAAACTTCACAGATAATAGGCCCAGCTAAGGATTGGGCACCATATGGATTTTCACAATACTAAAGTGAAACTTGTATGAAGACAAAAATCAGATAGTCAATGCTTTGCTACTATTTTGGAGAACTAGTGAACCTACCACTTAGTCACAGGTGTTGCTCTGTGAATAGCATACCTGTCCTAGAGCTTTGTTTCTGTTCCAGCAATACAACTGCTGTGATTGCTACGACTCTGTTATTCCGCCATAACTTGATCAATGGGACTGCAGCTAGGTAACTGATTGTACATCAGACAGCATAGGTATCTGTGATTAATCTCCTCCTGTTAGGCTTAAAAGATGGAAAACCCCGGGAGGATTCCCGTTTGCTCTCCTTCTTTGCAGAGATCAGAGACAAATAGTTCCTTTCTGTATTAGTCTTGTCTTGTGTAAAAAGGATTTGTACAAAAAAGCCCCTTGTGTAAACAGTATAAAAAATTGTTCTAAAGGATTAAAGCTCCTGTAATGATGTGACCCCAGGAGTAGAGGCTGCATTGATGAAGCCAGGCTTAGGTTTCTCATAATGACACTCTGTATCTGAAATGAAAAATCAGGCAATCAATCAACCAATCAGTCAAAAATGGAGGCAATGATAAAATCAGGCTTTGCGTCAATAAATTGATATAAATATAAAATAATGACATGCTTAATATATTAGGAAATATAAAATGCATCAACTGAAATTAGACATAAAATATATAGTGTTTTTAAGTGCTCTGAGGGCATGATAAGCTACATAAAAGGAACTTTTAAGCATAGAGAAAGCCAAAGAAAAGAGAAATCAAGTTATAGTTACAATAAAGTAATAACATTGAAATATGAAAAACCCTTTCCAACTGATCTTTTTAGGGCTTGTGGTAACAGGATTTTTAAAAAGTTATTCAATGTCAGTTTTCCCACAAACGGAAAATTTGGTCTGTCAGAACAATCTCTTTGGATTGGTGAATCATTAACAAGTTAATCCAGCACAGCTCTGTTTTTATTTCCAGGCCAAGGTTAGTAAAGACTATTGTCTGCATCTGAAGCTGACATCATTGCTTTCAAATGCACTGACAATGTTCTGAAGATTAAAAATGAATTGCTGGGAAGATGATCATGGTCAGATGGTGGAGTAGGAAATCCAGGAAACATTCCCTTCACCAAAACAACTACTGAACTGGCAGGAACTGTCTGAGTCAAGTCTTTTGAAAACCCATAGTCTTGGACAACACTGTGCCACATTCAAGCAAGAGCCTGGTAAATTGTAGTAAATATCTTGAATTGCACTCTCTGAGCTACCATCTCCCATCCCAGAGCCTCATGGTAGGCAGTTCTGGTGTCCTCAGCCCTGGGCCTTGGGGAGCTTGCTGGTGTCAGGGTGGAACATAGAGACTTAATTCCCCAAGATTCAGGGATGCGCGGCCCAAACACTGAGCACTGCTTGTGATCAGTTCCTTCAGATCTGTGAGGGCCCAGTGTTGAGTGAGACCATTGTTCCAACCCTCCCCACCCCTCACCTTAAGGACACACCTTAAGGACAATGTCTTTCCTTAAAATTGCTGAAAACAATTGAAGGGCTACATTAACTAGACCAGTACCAAATCAGGAAAATGCATCTTCAAGAGCCATAACACAAGCAGCTCTGCCCTTGCTGGCCCCTCCCCCGGGCCCTCCCCATCACAGTGTGAAGTCCACCTGTGCTCCCTTTGTGGGTCTCTAACTTTGTTCCCACTGGGAAAGATGAATCTGGAAACCTCTTCTTGGGCTTTCCCCCTCCCCGAATTTGCCCTCCAGGCAAAAGCAGTTTGGGACAGCTGAAGGAAGCTGTTCAGAAACAATTACATTACAATGAAGGAGGGCTCAAAAGAATAATCCCCCAAAACTGTGCTTCCTGAATGTACTGGTTATTTTTACAGACTTCCAATTAACTTAGTGTTGTTAAACTCAAACTTGAAATATTTTAAGAAGAAAATAACTAGTTGCCAGTAATCCTTGCCACCATTTGAAGAGATTCTATAAATGTGCTCGCCATAAACTAGAATATCCTAAAATGTTTTCCATTATAAAATGCTATTCAAAGTGGGATTCTATGGATTTAAAAAGAAAAAGCAGGAAACATATGAGAGATATCTTTACTCCAGAAGTTCCCAGATCCTTATAATATGCTAATGTTTAATGCAAATTTCTAGAATGAATTACATTACACATCCTTGTGCATGCACACACACATGCAAAACAAATATACAATTATATAATATATTTGACAGTGGAACCATTTACTTTAGAATCCATAACATGGGATTAGTGTTTCTTACTATAAACTTTGTAATTACTGCCTTAAACTATTTCACAAGATTATTATGTCCTCCAGGGGATTTGTTTCCAATATCAATTATCCAATGGAGCTTTTAATATTTTATTTGATCATAGGGTATTTTACAACATGGTTCAAAAGCATTGGATTATTTGTAAGCCTTCCATACATACTTCTTTTATCAGTTTGGGGGGTTAACATGTCCTAAATTACATTGTGTGTGTTGAGGGAGACTAATTTCTTTGTCTTTTTTTTCTTAGTTTTACTCAAAGCTAGATGAAAGCTTATATGCCATGTGCCCTCTGGGCTTTTCTAGACAGCCTGTCAAACTCATTAACATTTCCCTCTAATGTGAAATATTTTGCTGATGTCTATCAAAATGTTCATATATAGCTTTAGATTTCTATACAATCTTCAGCTAAGGCTTGTACTTGATTGTGTTGTTTGCCATTTAACAACAATCCATGTTCAAAAAAAAAAGTCACAAAGAATCTAGGAGCAATTTCTTTTCAGATGTACCTATGTTAGGGATAAATAGGAGAATTTTGGGTATCATTGTTTTTATTTGAGAAAGATCTTTTTCTTCACTCAGTTCCATAAACTATATGAATAGCATCGTTGTTTTTTATCTGCTGTTTTTATTGCTCTTTTGCTGTTTGTGTTGCTTTTTTAATCTCCCAATGTGTCATATATTAGGGAGCTGATGGCAACATTGCAAAAAAAACAGTCTCTTTACACTTGGACCCACATCATCTGTGCTTCCTAAGACTACAAAACAAAGATTCAGTGAGATGAGAACATAGACTCTTTCCCTGATTCACATGATCCCTTCGAGTGTTCAAGCAGCTGTCCCTTGAACAGCTTTTATCTGTTCTAAGTTTCAGAGTAGTAGTATTCTTAGTTTTACTCTTTGTGTTGAATAGGAATGGCAATCTCTTTATTTGCTATACCACTCAATCCGTATATGTAAAGTCAAAAAAAAGTTAAAAAGGGAATGGACAGGGAATCTTAAAATTCAGTTTGAAAATTTTCCCATTTCTGCTGCTTTAGCTGAACTTTTATTTCCACTGCAAGTGGCACTTTCACGAGCATGCCAGTTGTGTGACCTCCTTTGTCCTTATTCTTGTCCTTCAGCAGTAATTAGTTTGCACTTTGTGACTGGTTCCTATTGCCTAGAGTGCCTGGAGTTAATCATGTCAGGAGGGAACTCGTGTTAGCTTAGAGGGTTTATATTAAGTGCTAATTGTACAATTAGTCTAAGGGTACGTGGGCACGAGAGTTCCCATGAAATCTCTTGCAGAAGACGGAACATAAATCTAAGCTGGGCAAGACTTCTCTCTTGCAACTTTATTTGGAGGGCATTAGACACTATAAATTGCAGTGAGAAATTGGTATGGATTACACCTTTCTGCCAACAATTGCTGAAAATAGTGAATAAGATATTGACAAAGGAAAATTCTTGCCAAGCATTCAAGTATGGGGATTAAATAAAATGTAAAATCCCAGGGAAACAGTGGAGGGTTGCACTATAAGAACAAAGACAGTTCTTTTCATGCCACAAGCACTGCTTGACCCCCAGTCCTAAATCCTCTGCATTAAAAGGACCTGGAAATCTTACTCAGGGCTCGGTTTTTTGGACAGAAGTCTGCCAGGCCTGGCCAGTCAAAATAAATCTCCCTTCTTGGAGATTTCTCATGTCCTGGCCTTCAATACCGCAACCACCGACTTCTCTCTGCTGCCACAACAGTAGCATTCTAACATTGCCAACTTCGGTTAGAGAAAATTTTAAAAAGCTTCAAGGGGGAAGGTGAGGGAGTGGGGGCATCAATTTTCTTCTGGCTACTTCCTGCTGATATGGGTCAGTGCTGGATTCTGTTGTTCCCCTTTTGGCATCGAGATATTGTGACTGTGACCTCAGGTTCAGTGGCTGGTACTGTATTTCTTGCATCAGGAGAAGTTTGTCTACATGATTCTATGTGACATTCCGTACTGTTGTTTGGATAAACTGAGTTATCACACGGAAGATGTATGGGCCTGCTGATGTGAGGAGAACGAGAGCTATGAATGAGGTAAGGATGGGAATTAACCATGAGAGCCATAGTGGATTATGAGTCCATTGTCCCCCAGAGTTTGAGGAACATTGGCAGATTTTGGAGGCTCAGTCGGCTAGTTTTTTGCTGCATCTCTAAATATTCCAGATTGTTTGACATAAAAACAGCATTCTTTTTCTAAGAATAAGCAAAGTCCTCCTTTTTTTTTTTTCTTTACGAAGTCTAGGCCTCGTCGATTTTTTAAGATGACTGCTGCCAAAGAGTCTACTGATCTTGTGCTTGTATAAGGCTTTTGGAGATTTTATCTTAACTGACTATATTGCAATTTGGCCCTTTCTACAACTGTGCGAAAAAAAGTGCAACCTGCCCAGGAGTGGTGCCACACACACGGAGAGCTAACACAGCAAGATGACACAACAAAAGGAAACACAGATTTCTGGTGCAGCTGATAAGGATAGAAGCGGTCACAGAAGAACACACAGTGAATGGACACAGAGAGCAGACAACTCGGGAGTGGGGAGGCTGAGGGGAGAAAAATAAATAAAAAATAAATCTTGAAAAAAAAAACAAACAACCTAACGGGGTACTCGTTTAGAATGTTGCCTTTGCCGCAAACCCCACCCTAAGGCAATATTGGTATAGGCCACATCCAATTTACAGGGTAGGTCAAGGTTTACCCCCGTACTGTTTGAGCCTGTGTTATTGTTTTAAAAGCCCCCTGTTGGGGGAGAGAGAGCTCCTATTTCCATGCAGTTTTTCTTGATTACCACATAAAATGGTTTTAACATCTGAGTTAAGTGAGGGTGGAAGGGTTTTCAGTACCCTAACAACCCCAGAAAGGTGATTAATTGTTTTAGAGTCTGTGGTGTGGAAAAACATTATACTTTAACAACACTTAAGAGTTTGACAGAGCAGCAAAAACTTTGCAGCTTGTTTCAGTTGTTTGCCTACTCCAAGCTCTGAAGATGAAACACTGTTGTTTCTGGTGTTTCTTCTAATTCTGTAAAAAGAATTACTGGTTACCATAGTACTATTAATATAATGAAATAGGGTTATAGCTACAGGTTTTTTCCCACGCAGCCAGCTTTTTTTGTCACTAGGCCAGGAGAGATGACTGGGTTATGCACACAGCTTTGGGAAGCACAGCAAAATCCACCACTGGCTTTTTCACGTGAAGGTGAGTACAGGCTGGTTTGACTTCTGTAAGGAGATATTAGACAAAGCTTTAGCAAGTTTTAAAACAAAGTTATAGAGACATAAGTGGATATTAATTTCTTACAGCAAACTAACAATATTTGGATTACTGCGTACAGCAGTGGTGTTACCTTAACTTTGGCAGAGGTGGAGCAAATCAGATGAATATGAGCCAAAACCTTCGCCTCTTGCTTCCCAGGTGGAGAGGTTGTTTCTGTGACAATCTCTAATACACACAAAAGCACAAACACATGGAAACTCACATATATATATATACACCGAGAGGCATGACTAAAAAACTAATAGAATAAATTAAGAGTTCTAGAGTGCAAAACCAAACAAAATAAAAGATGCAAAGAAACAGAATAGATATGACAAAAAGAAAACAAACATCAAAAGGGTAGGCTTAAACACAAACTTACCAAAGTTACAGTGGATGTAAATAGATTAAACACAACAAATAAAAAACAATGATTTCATACTGGAATAAAAGCAATCCCAATTATATGTGATTTAGAAAAAATGCACTTTAAACGTAAAGATGGAGATTGAAAGTAAAACAATGTTTAAAAGAGCACGCAAAAACACTAAGCAGGTGTGCCTTTATTAATACCAGACATATGACCAATGCCAGGGATAAAGAGGGTCACGTCATAATTTTAAAATCATCAACTCATTACATGGCATAATATTTTTAGATAGTTGTACCACACGACACGGTTCCCAAAAGCACAGAGCGAAATTTGACCGAAATAAAAGACAAATCTAAAAATATTTGAAGATTTTACCATCTTTTCTTATTAATTGATAGAATGAGTACCAAAAATCAGTAAAGATATAAAAGATTAAAAGAACACTGTCACCATATTAATACAATTGATATTTATAAAACAGTGCATCCAACAGCAGTAGAATACACACCCTTAAAATGCACATGACCCTTTCACAAATACGCACCACATTCTGGGTGAAAAAAAATCACTCAGTGAGTTTCAAAGACTCCAAGTTAGAAATATCTTCTCTAGCCCAAGTTATTCAAAATATAAACAAACAAAAAGATATCAAGAAAATCCCTAAAAATTTAAAATTTTACAACACACTGCTAAATAACCTATGAGTCAAAGTAAAAAAAATGACAAGAAAAACTGGAAAATATCAAAAATAAATGATAATAAAATATTTCGTATGAAAATTTGTAGGATTACACAAAAAGCATTAATTGGAGGGCAGTTTACAGGTTTAAATGCCTGAATTAGAAAAATAAGATTTATGTAAAATCAATTATCTATTCTTTCATCTTAAGAACCTGGTAATAGGGAAGAAAAAATGTAACACAATTAAACGAAAGGAAACCATAAAAATAAGACCAGAAATTTTAAAAAACAGAAAACAAACATAAGGTACAAAAAAAACCCTAATGAGGTTAAAAACTGATTTATGGAAAACTTTACAAAATTTTCTAATTCTCTTTCAACAGAGCTAAGAATTAAACAGTAGTCATTGCTACCGATAATAAAGACATTAAAATGATTTTAACAGAACACAATAAAAAGCATACTGTCAATAATTTTTACAACTTAGATGAAGTGCACAAACCTCTTGAATACTAAAATTTGTCCCAAACAACTCAACAAATATAAATAATATAATAACTTTGTATCCATTTTAGATGGATATAAATAAATAAAAAACTATGAAATTTGTAGATAAAAACCTTCACACACGCAGACATACTCAAATATTTGTCACCAGATAGCTTCACTGGTGAAGTCCAACAAATATATACAGACAAAAACAACACTAGTGTTGCACACACTTGTTCAGAGAATATAGAAACAAGTCCCAAATTATCCTCTGAGGTTAGCAGTTAAATCAAACCATAGCCAGGCAAATGCATTACGAGAAAATTTACAGACAAATATGACTTATGATCTGAGGTGCAAATTCTTTAAATGAAAATTAGTAATTCACTTCCAGCAATGCAGAAAGAGGAAAATTATTCATTTGGATCTTAACACACACACACATTTGGATACACGCAATTAACCATAAATAAAGATTTAAGGGGGAAAATGTGTGATCATTTCTATCATTGCAGAAAAAGCATTTTTACAAAATTCAACCATTGACTTCTCCAGAAAACTCCCAGCAAATTAGAAATAGAAATTTCTTCTAAAAGCTAAGGCTAACATTGCCTTTATTAGTGAAATATTGAAATAGTTACCAATAAGATCAAGATAAAGGAAACACCATGTATTAGTATAGTACATTTGTTATAATCCATGAGAGAACATTCTCATATTTGTACTATTAGCCACAGTCCATCATCCACCACAGGGTTCTTTGTATTATACACATAGCCCATGCCTTGTACAATCCATCCAAAGTATATACTTTAGTGGTACTCAGTTTCAGCACAAAGTTGTGCTGTCATATTTAGAACGCTTTCATCACTCCAAAAGGAAAAATCCCATACTCACATAACCCACTATTGTTGACCCTTAGCTTGATATAGTACCTTCTTTACCATTGCTGTAAGAATACTACAATATTCCATTAACTATAGTCCATTAGTTGTATTAGTTGTATTTTCCCATCTATCAACATATTCTTAAGACTGTAATAGTGGTGTACATTTGTTCTAGTTCATAGAACATTCTTGTATTTGTACTTTTAACCACAATCCTTATCCACCACCAAGTTCACTGTTTTACAGTCCCTAGTTTATCCTCTAGCTTTCTTTCAATTGAAACGTGTGTGCCTAGCTACCCTTTTCAGCCATAATCGCATGTATAAATCGATGTTGGCTATACTTACTATAATGTTTTGCCATATACTCTATCCATTTCCACACCTTTATAATCTACCTTATTAAATATTCTATATAATTAATCATCAGCTCCCCTTCTCAATCCTCCATCTATCTCCTGGTAACCTATCTTCTATAGTTTAACTCCATGATTTTACTCTTCACATTTAGTTTATATTAGTGAGGCAATATAATATTTGCATTTTGTGTCTGGCTTATTTCCCTCAACATAATGTCCTCAAGCTTCATCTGTGTTATCATATACATCACAATTTCATTTATTTTTAAAACTGAATCATATTCCATTTTATGTATGTACCATATTTTGTTTATCCATTCATCAGTTGATGGACACATTGGTTGTTTCCATCTTTAGCAATTGTGAATAATGCTGCTGCTGTCTTTGTGTTCAGTTTCTTCTGAATATATTCCTAGTAGCAGGATTGCCCATAGAGTTCTATATTTAGCTTCCTGAAGAACCACCAAACTGTGTTCCACAGAGGCTGCACCATTCTACATACCCACCAACAGGGAAGGAGTGCTTCTCTTTCTCCATATCCTCTCCAGCCCTTGTAGTTTTCTGGGGGGTTTTGTTTGTTTGTTTGTTTGTTTTTGTTTTGTTTTGTTTTATTAATAATGGCCATTCTGTAAAGTATGAAATGATATCTCATTTTAGTTTTGATCTGCATTTCCGTAATAGCTAGGGATGTTGAACATTTTTTCGTGTGCTTTTTGGCCCTTTGTATTTCCTCTTTGGATAAATGTCTATTCAAGTTTTTTGCCCATTTTTAAGTTTGGCTGGTTGTCTTTTTACCTTTGAGTTGTATGATCTCTTTATGTAACATGGGAATCAAATCCTTTTTGGATATATGGTGTCCAAATATTTTTTCCCTTTCAATAGGCTTCCATACATGCTAATATAGGGTGGTTTATGGAAAAAATACACCAAATGTAAGCTATAGATTATAGGTAGCAGTAATATTTTTTGATGCTTTGTCTTAATTTGTAACAAATGTTCCACAACAATGCAAGGTGCATGTGGTGGTGTGATGTATAAGAGTCCTGTATGTTGTGATGATTGATTTGTAAGTTCACAACTTTTCTAATTAATAATTATAATAATTAAAATAGTTATGCTAAGTGATAGAAGACACAAAGTACTACATAGTGTACGATTCTATTTATATAAAATTTAAGTATAAATAAATCTATAGAGAAAGAAATTATTGGTTAGGTAGAGCTAGGAATGGATAGAGAGATTGAAAGGTGACTGTTAAGGGATATCGTGTTTTTCTTTTTGGAGTAATGACAATGTTCTAAAATTGATTGTGGTGATGAATGCACAATTCTGTGATTATACTCAAAGCCCCTGATTCTACACTTTGGATGGACTTTAGGGGTATGAATATATCTCAATAAAGCTGCTTTAAAAAAGGAAAAGCAATGGTCCTGTTTCAGTCAGCCAAAGCAGTGCTGATGCAAAGTACCAGAAATCTGTTGGCTTTAAAAAGTGTATTTATTTCAGGTAGAAGCTTATGCCTTAAAGCATAAGTTACTTCTCTCACTAAAGTCTTTTGCCCACATGTGGGAGAAAAATGGCTGTGCATGTCTCCAAGGGTTCAGCCTCCCTCTTCCTCTTAAGGCTCTGTGGTCCCAGCTTCTTCCAATATTAGCTGTAGGCTGGAATAAGTCTTATCTCTCTCCAGGGCTTGTTTCTCTCTGAGCTCAGCTGCTCAGGGCTCTGGTCTCTGCAGCTGCAAACTATCAGGCGAACGGCTCATCTTTCTTCCCAGGGCCTCTGCCATGTCTAAGGAGCCATCTCTATTCCACTGTGTTCTTCTTCTCTGTGTTTTCTTCCCAGGGTTCTAGCATCAAAGCTCCAACATCCCTTCTCTGGGGTGCAGTTTCTCTATAAGTTCCTGTCCACAAGCGGTGGGGACTCATCTTACTGACATGGCCCAATCAAAGCCTTAATCATTATTCAATCAATTAAAAATGAAACTTTTGAATCCAATATAATCTAATATGCTCTGAGGAACAAACCAGTTAACAAATAGAGTCCAATATCTATTTTTGGAATTCATAAATCATGCCAAAGTGCTACAGCCCCCAAATGGGAAAAGATTTGAACAGATACCAAAGGTGATAAACAGGTGGCAAATAAAGACATGAAAAGATATTCAACATCATTAGTTATTAGAGAAATGCAAATTAAAATTAAATATATCAAGTAAAATCATATAAGACATCATTACCCACTAGCTAAATTTTTTTAAATGACACTACCAAGAGTTGTTGAGGCTATGAAGCAATTGGAACTCTCTCATACACTGATCCTGAGAATTAAAATGTTATACAGCTAGTCTGGAAAACAGAGTTGAGGATTAACTCACTATATGGCCCAGCAATCCCACTTGTGGTAATCTACCCCAGAGAAATGGAAACATGTTTTCAGTAAATCCGTACTTGAATGTCCATAGCAGCTTTATTCATAATTGTCAAAAACTGAAAACAAGTCAGATGTCACTCAGTGGGTGAGTAACAATGTACATCTCTGCAATGGAAAATAACTCAGCAAAAAACAAGAACAAACTATTGATGTGTACAATAAAGGGGAATTGCAGAGTTCTAATGCTGAAAAAAAAAGGCCAGTCTCAAAAGATTGTATCTGCATGATTCCATTTAAGTGAAATCCTGGAGAAGGCAAACTTATAGGGAAGGAGAGCAGATCAGGGATTACCAGGGGCTGGGCAAAAGCGGTGGGATTGACTACAAAGGAACAGCATGATGAGACAGGTTTTGGAGGTTTGTGTTCAAATAAATATTTTGAAAGAATTATTCCTAAGCATGTTATTTTTTTTTTAGTTTTTTTTAAAAGGGGAGAAGAAGTGGACTGGCATCAACTACAGCTGTTTATTGGCAAATTTGACTGACTGGATTCCGATCTTTCTTTTAGTAAAAAAATCAAGTGTACCTTTATTTTTTGTGAATCAACTCTAATTATATACTTAAGGCTTTAATAAATTATTTGATAAAAATTACCTTTTGCATCTTCCTAAATTATATTGCTTCTGTTCACTGCTCAAGGTCAACCTGATTATTATAGGGGCTATTCATTTATTTATTTATTTATTAACAAATCTATTTTATTGCTACATACTAATAAAGCCTAAATCCATCCAAAGAATATAATCAATGATATTTGGTGTAGTCACATATTTGTGAATTCATCACCCCAAACATGTCATGTTTTCGATGCTATTGTACATGCCTTTGATTGGTTAATTTCAGTTTCCCTTTTTCTCAGAGTAAATAGATAAGAACACAATTGATTTCTATATATTGACCTTATAACCAGTAACATTCCCAAACTTGGTTGTTGGGTCTGGAAAATTTTTTGTTTTTTGGGCAGGCTTTTTTTTTTTTTTTTTGGTGGGTTCTTGGGGAATTTCTACTAAGAAAATCGTGTCATCTGTGAATTGTCAGCATTATTGCTTCCATTCCTTTATTCTATTTTTCCCAGCCTATTGCATGCTCTAAAATATCCAGTACAATGTTGAATAGAATTGGTGAGAGCAGACATCCTTGTTTTTTACTGATAGTAGGGGAAATAATTTAGTTTTCACCACAAAGTAGAATAAAGTAGGTTTTTGAGAGATGCTTTTTGTCAGGTTAACACAGTAACCTTCTATTTTTAGTTTTCTAAGGTGACTTATTTTTTCAGTAAATGAATGTTGAAAGTTGTTAAATGCTTTTTCTGCATTTGTTAACGTGATCATATGACTTCTTTTTTAATTTTGTTAATAGGATGAATTAAATTGATTTTCAAAAGTTGAAATTACCTTGCATTGTTAAGATAAACTCCACTTGCATATGATGTAATTTCATATATTGCTAGATTCATATGATAATATTTTCTCAAGGATTGTTGAGTCTATATTCACGAAGGATAATGGTCTGTGATTTTATTTTCTCATAATGTCTTTTTCTGGCTTTAATATCAGGTAAATGCAGACATTATAAAATGAAGGGCTTGCATATAATTGATATTATTTCTTTCTTGCATGTTTTATAGAATTCACTACTGAAGCAATGTGGGCCAGGTCTTCTTTGTGGTAAGCATTTTAACTAAAAATTCAATTTCTTTACTAGATACAGGGTTATTTATGCTGTTTTTACTTTAATGGGCTTTGGTAATTTGTGACTTCCAAGGAATTTGTGTATCTTGTCTTTTGGTATAGAGTGGGTCTTCTCATTATAATTCTTTTAATATCCATGGAATCTGATGTACTTACTCTCGTTTCTGAATTTATTTTTTATTTCCTAGTTTATTCATCATTCTGGATTATATTTATCAATTTAATTTACCATGTTAAAGAACCAGCATTTGGTTTCTATGATTTTTACTATTTTTTTTTCTAATTTAAATTTATATTACTTATCCTCTTATCTTTATTATTTCCTTCCTCATATTTACCTCACATTTACTATGATCTTTTTGTTCTAATTTCTTAATTTTTAATTTTTTCATTGATTTTACAAGTTCTTTCTTAATATTACTGTTTCCTAGCAAAGTTCCAACAATTTTGGTATACATTTTTTTTATTCAGTTACAAATAGTCTATAATTTCCCTTATACATTGTTATCTGCCACATGTTTTAAAGTGTGCAATTAAAATCCAATAATTTGGTAATTTTTCAGATATCTTTGTTTTATTTATTTATAGTTTGTATTATATGGTTACAGAATATAATTTATATGAACTAAATTATTTTAAACTTGATGAGTTCAGACTTTCTTGATGTATGTTCTTTATGTCCATGAAAAATAAGTGTATTTTGCTAATTGTTGTAAATTCTGCTAATTTCTATAAATATCAACTAGGCCAATTTGGCTGATGGAGTTTTTCAGATCTTCAATGCCCATAGATATTTTCTATTTGTTCTATCAATTGATACCCCTCACATATGTACAGATCAATACTCAGGCAAGGAAATCTAGGGATACCTCTGCAGATCTCTGGAGTTTTGTATCTGTGAAGCTCTTTCCTTACTAGTATTCTGCTTCAGAAATTCTTATTTCTTCTGCCTTCCCACATTCCTATCTCTGTATTCTCAACAACAGTCTACCACACACTCTATTTTGTCACGCGCCCCTCCCCCCATACACACATAAGCTGCTGCATTGGGGGCAGATGTTTAGAGTGGGCATTGTGGTGACTGGGTTACGTAGACCAATTTAGGCATGTTCTTAATCTTAATTCTCATTTTTGTGGGTATGAACCCATTGTAAAAAAGAACTTCTTTTGAAGATCTTATTTTTAGTTAAAGTGTGGCCCAACTGAAACAGGATGGGTCTTAATCCAGATTACTAGAGTCCTTTATAAGCAGAAGTAATTCAGGTAGTCAGAAAAAACCAGAGAGGAGCCAGTAGCTGGAAGTCAACTGAACTCATAAAAGAAAGGAGAGGACATCACCACGGAAAGCAGGAACCCCAAGGATCGCTAGCAGCAAGCACCAGACTGTAATAGGTTTTGGGGAGAAAGTAAGCCTTGCTGATACCTTGATTTTGGATTTCTAACCTCTGAAACTATGAGCCCATAAATTCTTGTTTTTAAACCAGAACCAGTGTGTGGAATTTGTGATTGCAGTTGGCAGACTAAGCCATATTGTAGTGTATTATTCTTCTTATGGCCTTTTTTGTCTTTACTCTTGATGTTCAGGCTTTTGATGTGATGTTATAAAGTGTTCTCCATTCTGGCTAGGCTAAAAATCCAACAAACCCTAGAAACGCTCGGCCCTTAGTATCTCAGTTCCATTCTTGACATTAGAGCAACCTTCATTCTGGTAAGACCTATTCCTTGACTTGATCATAAGCAGGCCAGCCCACAGCCAAGAACTCTGTGGTCCCCTTCTGTGTAACTTCCTATCCTCCAGGGTCAAGCCCTTTCTACCGCTCCAAACTCTGGTCTCTGCCTTCTCAGTTCAGTGGGATCATGGCATAACTTGTACTCCAGCATTTTGCTCTGAGGCAGGAAATTGTCCCCAAGCTGAGATCCACTGTGATTGTAGGACTCACCTCTTGAGCCTCCCTTTTCAAAGTGGGTATGGTCTTTGACTATCTTTGTCCAAAGCCTACAAACAATTGCCTCATAAATTGTGTCCAGTTTCTTGGTTTACAATTGTAGGAGCTAGCCCTGTGCCAGTTACTCTGTCATAGCTAGAAGCAGAAGTCAAATTTCCCTTGCATACTTTTTAAAGTAAAGAAATATCTTCATAAGAGAGATGCTGTTTTCTCCCAGTGAACAAGATGTTTCTGTATTAAGTGGTTAAAAAAAATAAAAAAACAAAAATACAACCAACACATCTGTCCCTTACAGTATAGCTTTCACAGTTCATGTGGAGAAGACATCCAGGAACATCTGCTGCTATGAGCACCATGCCAGAACCCTGACAGCTTGAGAAATGATGCCAATGTCAGTCACAGCAAGCTGTGAACATTGGAAATTATACATTTCAGGGATCTCTCCAACCAGTACCACAGGCAGCATATATTGCTGTGTTTCAAAAATGGTAGTAATAACCACAGAATGAAGGCATTCAGAGGGCAAGAGATGAAAAGGCTTAATGCCAGATTATGTAAGGTATATGCATTTGAAAGGGAACATTGTTTAATGTAGCAGAATCTCATTTTCAGTAAATCACTCAGTGATTTTACTATGTGAGTGTTTGAAGATTTTGGGATTAAGAACTATTAAAATAATCTGGTTATTTATAATGATACCAACATATTAGCAAACAGTGCTTTTCATGTAGCCATATGATTTTGTCTTCATGTAGATAGCATAAAGGAATATTGGGTCATTCAATAAGATATAAATGGAACAGAATTAAAGCACATCCTTTTTCTTTACAATTCCCAGGCCTAACCTTGTGAATGAAATAATGAACAAAGATCCAGGTGGGAATTCTGCCCAAGAAGTACTGTTATGTGTATGTTTTTCCAATACTAAATCTTGAAGACCATAGGCCTCATTGTATCTTTTCCCAAACAAGCTCAAGATACTAAGAAAAGGAGCAGTATTTCTTTATTACATAACAAATTAAAAACCATATATATTTACTTTTTGAGCAACAAGCTTTAAAATCTAAAAAATAGAAATCTCAACATAATCCAGAGGATTTTGCTTTAAAGTACTGTCCCTGATACAAAATATGCTTTGTTCATGACAGTGTGGTAGCATTTATTCATCCCAGGTGGCTTCACTCACATATCTGCCTACTGGCTGGCCATCAGCCAGATAGTGGGAGTGACCAACCCACATGGTTCTCATAATAGATCAGTCTAGCCTGGTATTGTTCACATGGCAACAGCATTCCATGAGTAGTATTTGAGGGCAAGTTGCACTGTGTAAGCATTTTACAAGACTGTGCTTGCATTGAATTTGCTATGTTCCATTGGCCAAAGCTTAAATGGCCAAACAAGGACTTGATATGGGAGAAGACTACCCAAGAGAGGTGTGACCAAATTGGAACCATTATTGCAACCATATATTGTAATCCATTCTGTGGACCCAGTGACTTACATCCTCTTACATATAAAATCACTCACCCCTCCCACCCCATACCACCCCACCCCCCAACCATGTATCCTGTCATGGCATCAAGTTCAAAATTCAGGATCTTATCATTACAGCATGTCAAAATGTGGCTAACTTGAATGGAACCCCTTTTGATGCAAAAACTTAGGATTTAAAATAAAAAAGTTATTTGACCTTCACACACCTGAAAAACAATGGTGTTTTAGGAACAAGATACTGGAAATAGATACTTCCATTTAAAAAGGGGAGGTATGGAAGGCATATTATAGTTTCTGATCCACCAGAATTCTGAAATCCTGCCAAAGCAAAATCACCATTTCTCCCTTAGCAGAGGCTAGTGATGGTCTCAGTTAATATTCAGTTATACTCCTTGGGTATTACCTTGCAGTCCATTATTTTTACCACTCCCTCAGAGTGGCTTCCCACATCACAGTTCTCTACTGCTCCTTTGAAATGGCTCCCATGTCTATTGTTCTCTCAGGCTCTTGTATCTTCTCACTGAGACATCCTCTTTCGCCACAAGAAATGTCTTGTGTTTGCGGATGAGTAACTTTCTCAGCTCACTTCCTGCCCATATAAAGTTGAAGGCCCAGAAACCCCTTTACATTTGAGCATTCTCAGTCCCCTTTACTCCATGCTGGTATCACATTTTCATGTACAATTCTCTTAAAAAGCATTGTGTGCATGCTTGCTCTCTATATGTATGTAATTATTTATCTTTATGTATAAATATATATATGTACACACACATATATTTCAGTACTCTCTAGTCAACAAAATCCACACCCTCAATTATTTTTAAGACACATCTTTCTCTATTATTACAGCTATTTTGTGGTGAAGCTTCTGTAAGACTGTATTCTTAATATTCCTAGAAACCCTTTGGCACAGCTGAGAAGGTCTACTAAAAATTAGCTTAAGCATTTCAGAAGTTCTAACAAGGTGTTCTACAGCTTGCCTTTATTTCCATCTATGACTCCAGGCCTCATTTCACTTTGAGAATTCTTTAACAGCTGTGAAGACTGGTAATAAGAAATACAGTACAGTCTTGTTATTCATGGTAGTTATGTTCTGTAAAGTATTGTGAACATTGCATTAGCAAATATTGAACCACAGTTCCTAGGCTTAGTTTCCTGTGAGCCTCTGGCCAGAACATTTTTGTCAATCTATCATTACATTACCTTATTTTTATGTGTGATTCTGTTCAAAAACACCTTATTTAGTATATATTGCTGATTTATTAACATTGATCTCATGACCATTAGCACTATAACTCATGCCTGATTGAAACTTATCTAAAACACATACTTCTCCATAATATACAACACAGCCTTCTTTCACTTAGGAAGACTGCTGAGATGTGCATAAGCATAACATCTGGAATGACCTCCTGGCTCACTTTGAAATCTTTTTGCCATAAAAACTCATTTGTATTTAATATTTTCCCCTTTTGGTCAAGGTCTTTTTCCAGATACATCACTAGTTGGCGTTTGGTTATAATCCCTTGGTGCCAGGGAGGCTTATCCCTAGGAGTAATGTCCCATGCTGGGGATGGGGAAGGATTGTGTTTATATGTTGAGTTTGGCTTAGAAAGGGGCCACATTTGAGCAATAAGGAGACTTTCAGGAGGTAACACTTAAGCAATATGTAATTCTAGGCTAAGTTTCAATTTCACAACTACAACCATCAATATTAAGGTCTTGGCATAATGAATTGTCCTCCTTTGCTAGCCCATGAACTCTAAAGATCCTTATTACTCTATTAGAGAATGTAGCAAGACTTCCCAGGGTGGGAATTCAATATTCCTTTGGTTATTGTGTGGGTCTGCTCACACCAAGACAAGGCCCCATGACTACTTGAACATATTTGTATGCTATAAAGACATGCCCCAGGTGCACCCCTCCCCACACATTGCCACGTCACTGACAGCTCACACCAGTGATCCTCCCCTGCCACAGTTATGACCCTTCCAAAAACTCCTCAAAATAAAGCCAAATAATTTAAAAATAATAATAAACATATAAAATTTAAAAAAAAATTAAAATAATTTTTTCATTATATCTTTCAGCACCTTAAGATTCATTGTCTTTTATATACAGTGACAATTTCTTCCATATGTTGCCCCAGTGTCTTTATTTTCAAAGAAGCTTTAGGTTACAGAAAAGTCAAATAGAAAATATAGGGGATTCCCCTATACCCAAACTTCTCCCCCTCTCCTCCTCTCCCCAATTAATAACTTTTTATATGTGTATAGTATATTTGTTACAGTTGATATATAAATATTGAAACATAACTACTAACCATCGTCAATGGTTTACTTTTTTTTTTTTTTTGAGGTACCAGGGCCATAGATCGAACATAGACCACAAATGTGGGAAGCTGATATTCAACCACTGAGCCACCTCAGCTACCCTGAGTTGCTTTTTCTGTTTGTTTGCTTGTTTGTTTGTTTTTTTTATTGTTTTTAGAAGGCACTAGGGACCGAACTCAGGACCTCCCATGTGGGAAGCAGGCACTAAAAGGCTTGAGCCATATTCACTCCCTTGCACTGTACACTTTTATATGTTTTGACAAAATTTAAAATGGCCTGTCTTCATCATTGCAGGATCATGCAGAACGATTCCAATGCCCTAGAAATGCCCTATATTCCATCTGTTCTGTTCTTCCTTCCTTCTCCCCTCAGGACCCATGGTAAACACTAAGTTTCAGTTTTTGAAGAACAAGGTTTACAATTACATGTGTTGATATTGAGGGCTTAACGTATTGGTCTGTTTTCTTTTATTAGGCAGTGCCTATGTTCTCAAGAGATTCTTGACCCTCTAATTGAGAACTTAGCAGGACTCCCCAGGATAGGAGTTTAATACTTTCTTGTTTATTGTGAGGGTCTCCACCCACTGAGTTACCACACTATGACAAGATGAATACTTTCATATTCCATAGAAGCATGCTACGAGTGTGCCTTATCCAGCATGTCCCCCCACACCCAATGCCCCTGCACCAGTAACCTTCTCCTGCCGTAGTTGCCAAAAGAACATTCCCACCATTGTAGTTTTAACCACTGGACAGCATTTCAGCACTGTGCTTGGAGGCCATTGTAAACAGTGAAATCACCAAGAAAAGGCACAAGGTACAAAAACGGTGGCAGCAAATATACTGCAAAGGGACACTAGTTTGCAGTATGAGAGCTGAAATAAATAGGCAGATTGTCACTTGTTCTACCTCAGCTGGCAGTGCGCACATTGCATGACTCTTGATTTTTCACTGCTCTTTGCATATCTTCAAATGACAGTGAAAGCACCATGAGTGTTGATTTGGGCACACAAATAAATTTTAGCTATTACACAAATTCTCTAACATAGAAGCCACATTAATGAGAATTGATTTTCTTTTTTTTTCCAAACCATTCAGCCCTGCCTACTCCATATCCCCTCAAAATTCCATGTGTGAACTGAACAGTTTAGTCCATCTCCCTTTTCCTATATCTTGTCATAGGTAGGAGAAAGAAGCCAATTTACTATTTCATATTACCTGGAAACCATCTAGACAAGGTCCACACATTCAATAGGTACGTTATCTATCATCCAAGTTGCCACAGGAGGCATTTTTCCAATTGTTTTGCCACTACATATCATGGTCACTACCAGTCTCCAATAATGATTTGCTCTTCATTTTCCAGCTTTTGGCCTCAACCTCCACCTACTTTCTAGTCCCAAAGTCAGTGTCACTGGTTTTCATTTTCTTGTTTCTCCAGCATCCCACTTTCAAGTGCAGTTAGCTTTTCCTACATAATAACTTACTTCAAAAATTAGTAGTTTAAAACAATTATGTATTAAATTTAGTTTGAACTCAGCTGGGCAGTTTTTTCGCACTAGGTACCAAAAATGTGTCTGTGGTCAACTTTCAAAGTCAGCTAGGGTCTAGTTGGCCTAGGGAAACCCCACCTTAAATAATATATGTATCTACAGCTAAAATACTGCTGCTCATCTCTGCTCTACATAGTGTCTCCTTTACCAGTAGCTCAATTTTTCTAAAGGGTGGCAGAGTTCTAAGAACAAGAAAAGAAACTGCAAACTCAGAAGCCGTCATTTCCTCTGTGTCCCATTGATCAAGGCAAGTCAAAGATCAGCTCAGAATCAAGGGGTGGGGAAATACACTCTACCTTTCGGTGGTAGATGTATTTGTCCATTTTTGCAGCCTGTACTATCCCACACATCCAGTCCTTGAATCCAGGACTTGATTTTGATAGATTATATATGAATGTGAAAAGAAGATTTTGATAGAAATGAGATCTATATTGTTTAAAAATTCCATACAGAAATACCTTTGAACAGCTCCAAATTCATATTTAGTATCTTTGTTATCACTTAACTTTTTCCCTGTTCTTTCTTCCTACTTCTTTTTCTGCCTACAACAGCACAAGAGGTAAAATCGTGAAGGTCTGACATGACCAAGGAGCTTACTTCACTTAAGGTCTCGCCCAGCCGAGTTAAGGTGGGTCTTAATTTTATCTCTGGGGCCCTTTAGAATCAGTATTGAATCTGGACACAGAGAGAAAGCCAGGGGGAGAAGCCAGAAGCTGGAAGTTAAAAGGACCTGGAAGAGAAAGGAAAAGAGACTGCCATGTGCTTATCATGTGACACAGAAGACAAGCCATGTGCATTGTCATGTGACAGGAAAGCCAAGGACAAAGTATTTCCAGGAGCCAGCCCCAGAATGCCACAGACTTTAGGAAGAAAGCCTTGTTGACACTTTGATTTTGGACTTCTCTTAGCCTTAAAACCATGAGCCAATAAAATCCCAGTGTTTAAATCAACCCATTGCGTAGTATTTGTGTTTAACATCCAGGAAACTAAAACAAAGAGTTAGCATATTTAATGATTATTTCAAATAATTTCACATCTTGATAGATTTTTAGGAGATACTCTGCATCAGGTGAAAATATTAATTTGATATTCAAATGGATTTATTTTAAATATCTGTCAAAATTATAGTGACAAACTATGCTTGTTAACTAAAAAAAAAAAAATTGTTGCCTTTGGGACACATAAAGCTTTTAGTTATATATTTACAGCAAACCCTGGACAACAAATGGGTCCCTAGGACACATACCGATGAGTCTGTGGAATGCTTCATTTCCCTTTGTCCATCTTTCAAGTGTTCATCTTCTTTTTGTTTTTCTATATCAGCTTTTGCTCCAATTCAGGCCCTTTTGGGCTGATATTATGTTTGACTCTGAATACATAACTAGTTTGTTGCTGACATTAAGGGCAATGACAATCCATCATTACTGACAATTGTAGGGGGAGCATGTGATAACAGAAATTCTTTGTTTTCTCCTTCATACTATTCTCTTATTTGCAGTCCATGGTAATAATTTGTGTTTCTGATTAAGTATCAAAATGGTGTAGCTTTTAGAGATGTAACACTTTAAAACTAAACAACTAAAACCTTAAAAATAGAATGTGGCAAGATGTTTAAGTTCATAATAACAAAAATGTGGTTTATTGACATAAAAATAAATAATTATATTAAACATGAACATAAAATTAGAAAGTAAAACTTTTCTAAGTAAATTTTCATGCATAATTTTTGCCTAGTCCTTAACTTTTTAACTCATTTGGTTTTATGTAACGAACAATGCAGTATTTAAATACCAAGCTAAAGCTTACTTTCATCTTACTCTATTATACTTAGAAAACCAGATTGACTAAATGGATGACAATATAAAGAAGGAAAATACAGGAAATGATCGTGAAAGCCATTCTTAAATAAAATCATGAAATAGGCTCTAGTAAGATCAAGATAAGAGAGAAGGCTGAATTTTACTTTGATTTCAGAGGTTTTTTTGGCAATCAGTGCTTCTGAATCAGTTCAGTAAGGCTGGTTTTCTGAGACCCACCCCACCCCTGCCCCATGGACTTGATGGTATTTGGATAATTTCACACAGCCTTCTAATCTGCTTTTGATCATCAACCTTGCATGATAGTTGTGCTGTTAGAGACAGATTATGGCTGCAAAACTGAGTGTGCTATCTGGTCCTCAAAGACACCAAACTCATGATCTTGGACTCATTACTGCCTTACCCTAAACTTTTAATCTCACTAGGCACAGCTAACATGATGACTCATTTCATTACATCCTTGAAGTCAGATTATACACAAATTACTTCCATTATAATGTGATAGTTATAATCTTCTTGCCAGTCCATTAGAAAATAGATTTTAATGTTTAGTTCTCAGTAACTCTTTATTTCCTAAACAGATTATTTTTCTTTGTAAAAGACCCCACAGTCTCAGGGTACTTATATTGACTGTTAAATATCTGTGTTTTGCTTCAGTAGGGAAAATAACAGAATCTCATTCAATATCACATAATGCAGTGTCTTTCCAGTAATGAAATCATATGTGTTTTTTAGACAATCACAGTTTCATTTTCTCATTTTCCCTCTGTTAAAAGCTACTCTTGTACATATTTCAAGCACTCCCTTTAGGGAAAATTCTGTGCCAAAGAATGATAATCAATTGACATTGCAGTAATTTGTGCATAGGTTTTCAGAAATTAATTTGAAATATTACAAAAGCTCAAATAATTCTCCAGTAGTCAATTTTAAAATGTTTATAGAATTATTTGAGAGAAATTGAATGTTTTAAAATACATAAAATTTTAGTTTATGGATCTTACATTTGTTCAAGTTAAAAAGAAATAGGCTAAACTTATTCTTCAATTAAGCCACTTCTGCCTCTTCCTTCACTTTTGTTTCAATTTCTACGCTGCCAAGTCCTCCCTCCATGGCTTTCCCTTGCTCCACAGCAACAGGGTTCTGACTTGGTGTGTCGAGGGAGGAGCTGGTCTTTAACCTCAAGTAGCTCCTTGGATCTCTGTAAAGAGATAATTTTGGTGCCTGTCTAGCAGGGCTTTTTCTTCCTTCTGCTTCTTCAGTGGTGAAGTCTCTTGTTTTGCTGCATCTGAGGTCAGTGAGTGAGTCTGAGGCTTTGGATGCTCAGGATTCCCCTCAAATTAATTTTTGTTTGATTTAGAATTGCATTGGGCTCAGTGAGCAATTACTTCTATATTCCTTATTTTCTTATCTTCTTAATGAAGTTCAACTTCAATTCATCATGAAGTTTTAGTCAAACTCTATTAATGAAAAAAAAATGTAGGAAGGAGTCAAAAGTTTTCATTTTGTTCTTTAGTCCATTGCTCTTAACTTTCCATGGAAAAATGTGCATGATACGGGCCCATACCTTTGATTGTTCTGCCTTAAACAGTATTTGGCAAAGGGTTAGTTAAATATATTTGTCTTGCTGTTATTTTATTATATTTTTCTTGTGTTAGGTTTACTGGGAGCCCTTAGACTGGTTATAATGCTTGTTTATAAGAGGACGTTAAAAAGGTCAGATGGCCCCTCTTTGGAAATGGTGTTTATGTGAGATGAATCTGGACTCAGATGGGATCTCTCTTCATAAGACTTTCATGCTAATGTGCTGGAGGTGCAGTTAGTGTTGGGGTTTAAGATATATTTAGGGGATTTGAATCTCTGGACTGACAATGTGATAGCCAGGTCCTGAGCCTCAACAGACTCCAGCACCTACAATCTGATTTATTGGACTTACCACACTCAGTTAAGATGGAGTTGAAGAAGGACAACCACCACACCATGGAGCCTAGAGTGATTACAACTGAAAGTCGGAGGATTGCATCCAGCATCCATGTGGAATCTGAGCCTCCTCTTGACATAGAGGTGCAATGGACACAACCAATCCAATATCCACATAGAAGAGGTGGCATTGGATTGGGAAAAGTGGACATGGTGGCTGATGGGTATGGGGAAAGGCAGGAAGAGATGAGAGGTGGAGGCGTCTTTGGGACATGGAGCTGCCCTGGATGGTGCTTCAGGGGCAATCACCGGACATTGTAAATCCTCACAGGGCCCACTGGATGGAATGGGGGAGAGTATGAGCCATGATGTGGACCATTGACCATGAGGTACAGAGGTGCCCAGAGATGTACTTACCAAATGCAATGGATGTGTCATGATGATGGGAACGAGTGTTGCTGGGGGGGAGAGAGGTGGGGTGGGGGGGAGGGGTTGAATGGGACCTCATATATGTATTTTTAATGTAATATTATTACAAAGTCAATAAAAAAAAAAAAAGGTCATGGTAATGCAAGGGGCTTCCAGCAGATCAGTGGCAGACCAGGAATGGGGCACTTGATAGTGAAAGCTTTAAGTGTGCCCCTCAATTCCTGCCCTGTGGTCAGCTTCCCTCTTCCTCTTGAATTACTTTAATTCCATAAATATTACCTGGACGTAAGTGAGGGCAAGGAAAACAAACTCAGTAATTCATATACTGGAAAAAGTTTCAGCAGAAATTGCCCTCTAAGGAGATGTCATAGTTGGTCAAATATGGTCACTTAAGCCCTTGACAAATCACGCCATCAGTTAGGCAGCCTCCTCTGCCCGCATTCCAGTGGAACGCACCCACATGAAACACTTCACAGGTTGGAAAGTGAAGCCATTACATTCATACATTAGCACTATGTCTTCTTGAGCACATCACACTGCTCTTTTAGCTGACATAAGGTCAGATTACCTCTTAACCAACTGGAGTGCAGCGATAACCCAAGTTATCATTAGAAACTATATCCTCCCTAATGGCCGTTGATGATGACTTTGCTCTTAGATTGCTCCATTCAGCATGGAATGGCACCACGCTTATTACATACTTAAAATAATATGCCTTATTTATTACTAAAATGTTGTTGCTTCTAGGAATCAAAAAGTGCTATAGCCTAACCGTGCAAACAGCAGTTGAACACAAGCTAGAGAGAAGAAAGTAAAAACTATTTTTTGAGGGGTGACTTTTTTCTTTGTGAGAATAGGTTTCTTTGTTTTATTCACAGTTAACTGTCACTTTTCAAGCTTAAACGTGCTATTCATTTATTTATTTTTCCTAAGAATTCCAAACGGATACCTCAGTTAACAGTTCAACCATGAAAAAAGGTTATCTCCTCTAAACTCAGATAAAAAGCATTTCAGTTCCCTCTTCAGTGGCAAATTTTATGTTTACATTTACTTTCCGCTGCCCCAATTTTTTTTTTTTTTTTTTTTTAAGGCAAGGGAGTAAAGAGTTTATTAAGGAACAGGAAAAGAGTACACAATCTGAGATAAAGATTGCAGGCATGCTGCAGGGTGAGTACTCATGTGGGGCCCCATGTTAGGCCTTTTAAGATCTTTATTCCTTCCCTTTCCTAATGTTGATATGGTCCCGCTGTTTGCTGTTCTGATCAGTTGCCTTACAATCCCTGCCAGTTAGCTCTCAGAAGACCAATGGAAGCCCTGTTGTTTGGAGGTATCTGAGGCTTCTCTTTGACCCCAAAAAGAGTTCCAAATGTGATATTGTGGCTGGGGTCTTATGGGTTATTTCTGGCTTTGTCCTTTAGTAGCAGCCTTCACCTCAACAGATTTCTGTGCAGGGTCTCTTGGCCATGTTTTCTTCCCTCTTTCCCTATACTAACTTGCCTCAACTCCCCGCTTAGAGAGTTTACAGCCTTATTCTTAACGGAGAGCTGAAAGGTGATGGTAATTCTTCTGTAGCTGCTTCCTCCTGGTTAGGGGGAATAGGCCTTGCCTGACAAAGTGTAAAACCCTCTGGCTAATCTACTGAGGTTGAGGGAAGACAGGTCTGGCACTGTGGTTGGAACTGGATGAAATCCCAGTGTGACTAATATCTTGTTTTGGAAGGCATTGAGTTAGTCTTCAGCAGGGGTTGGGGAGCATGACTTGTCTCCTTGTCTCCTGGCTCAACCCGCCAAATAAGGTGGAGGAATGCTCTGGGTTCTGGGTTTCTAGGTTCTTGGCTTATGTCATATAAACAAATTTAAGGACACACCATATGGTAGGCAAGGGAGTAAAGAGTTTACTAAGAAATAAGAAAATAGCACACAATCTGAGACATAGATTGCGGGCATGCTGCAGGGTGAGCCCCGTGCCAAATGAAAATATATTCTGGAGAAAGATAATTTTCTTGGCTACAGCAATCTAGAGAAAATAAAATAACCATTGTGGGAAAAAAAAATGTTTGTTTTTTATTGTTCTACAATTCTACACACTCAGACTAATACTCATTTGTGTTCACCATTTCATAGTGAATGCCTTAGAAGTCCTCAAAGACTCTATAGATAATCATACTATAAAGTTTGATAGTTTTGAGAATGTTCCTTATGACAAGTTGTCATCCTAGTAGGGGTAACAATTCTTAGATATAACCTTGGGAAAGAACCATATCTCATTCTAGCCTTACAGCACCACAAAACTGCTATTTCCCGAACATACAGGGGCCTATGATTAGGTGTCGTTTCCTATAAACCCATTCCTTTCTGTCCATTCTCAGAAGCAAAATAGTTGGGTCCTATACACATCTCAGACTCTCATGAAAATTCTCTGATTCCCCTAGACAGTAGTAATGTGCCTCACTTTTGAATTCCTGCAACACTTACCTGTACCATTAATGTGGTACTTATACTTTTATATTGATATTTCCTTATTGTTTTGTCATGTGTTTATGACTTCTCACTTAGATGCTAAGAAGGAGGCAGAGAAACTCTGATTTACCTTAATATGTCCGACAATACCTGTACGTTGGTTGGCTCATAATGGTTGCTCAACAAATATCAGTTCATAATAGTCATCTCACTGCTGGAATATGGCAATGCTATCTTTTTAAAAAAAATCTTTATTGACATATGATTCACTTTACATAAAATTTACCTTTTTCTTTTCCAGACAAATATTCACACAGTCCCATATTCTCATCCAGTGGTAACTTCAAACCTAGGTTTTATCTCTGCAAAGTAGCTATTTCTAGTCATCTCTTATAAGTGATACCATACAAATATGTACTCTGTGCTTTTCTTATTTTATTGAGCATAATGTTTTAAAGTTCCTTCAATGTTGCAGCATGCTTCATAGCTACATTCTTTCTTATGGCCAAATTATATTCCATTGTGTTCATGTACAACATTTTATTTATCCATTGATTTGCTGAAGGACACTTGGGTTGCTTCCACCTTTTGGATATTATGAATAATGCTGCTATAAACATTTGGGTACAAGTACTTGTTTGAGACTCTATTTCCACTCCCTTTGGGCATATATATAGAAGTAGAATTGCTGGGTCATCTGGTAATTGTATATTTAACTTTTTGAGGAATTGCTATTAATATATTGCTTTCCACAGTGGTTGTAGTCTCTACCTTCTCCTCTAGGCTCACTTCCTCTCCTAGCTCAGCTGTGAACAACCAGGCACATGGCAATGTCTGTTTGCTTCTCTTCCATCTTCTGGGTCTTGTTGCTTCAGCTTCTTGCTCTTCAGGGGCCTTCTCTCTCAGCCTCTTGGGGGCCTCTTTACATGCATCTGTGCTGCGCTGATTCCAGCCTCTGGATTCAGAGACCTGTCTCTGTCTCTGCAGCTCTTCTATGTGTTTGAAGCTTTTTAGTCCTCTATTTATAAAGGACTTTGGTAGGAGGATTAAAATCCAACCTGGGTCCCACAATCTAACCAAAGGCCCTTAGCAGAAATGATCTAATCAAAAGTGAATTAATCAAAATGTCTCTGAACTAAATCTAATCACAAAATCTCATCTACAGTGGGTTCACAGGCACAGGATGGGTTCCCTTTAAGAACAGGATTTTCTGGGGTACACTTTAAGACTTAAACCAGCACAATATTTTAGCTTCTTTTTGGGAGAGAGATCTAAATAAAATTTTCCCATTATCTGTCCATTTAAATGGATATGAAAATCACTTTCATCACAATGAATTAAAAAATAAAAATAAGTGTGTTGGTTTCCATCAATTGCTAGTGAACATGAGTTAAGCAGGCATATTAGTTGAATTTGAGAATGATTTTCTACCTTCTTCCCTCCCTCCCTCTCTCCCTCTCTCTTCCTCCCTCCTTTCCCCCATCCTTTCCTTCCTTTCTTTCTCCCTTTTTCCTTCCTTCTAAATCTTATATTCAGACCTAATTATTATAAATTAAGCAATATAGGCCATCTTTTAAGAATGCAGCTTTCTTAAATCCATGTCACCACACCTGACTAGGGCATGATACAATGCAAAGTAATGAATGCTGAGTGACAAGAAGCAGTTTGGCTCATTCATTATTTACCCTGGTTATTAACTGCAGATTCTTTAAAGTGTATTTGGCTTCTAAGCTGTAAATCATGAGATGAAATAATATCAAGACTGAAGAAGAGCAACAAATTGAGATCAGTTCTACAGGAGAGTACAAGTCAATAGCAATCATTGTCTCTGGAGAATTGGAAAGAGATTTTATCATATGATATTGTCGAGAATGTTATGACAAAAAAATTTCCACTCTAACCTGAAGGCACCATTCCCATGGGATATAACTATGGCTTATTTCATTTATATGCAGGTCAAACACCCAATTGATTTTAACTGTCCATTTTATTGTTTTTCAGTGAAAAACAGGAAAAATCCAATTTTAGGAGATTGGTTCCCTAGACAAGTTCTTCAGAACATAAATATATACTATCTAGCCCTGAGTGATTTATTCTTAGTGTTTCATATACCTCCCAACCTGGTAAAATACAAGTTGTTAACTATTATCGCAAATGTCACTGGGACTGAGACTACTGGGAGAACACTACCTACAAGATGCTGTTATGGAAGTATAAAAACCTTTTTGGATTCTTTACTGCTGGGAACTCTAGTTAATGCCCTCTCTGGGTTTAATGGGGATGGTGGTTTGGAAATATATGTGCCCCAGAAAATCATGTTCTTAAAACTAACCCAATCTTGTGGGTGTAATCCTATTGTAAGTAGGACATTTGGATAAGGTTACTTCAGTTAAGGTGTGGCCAAGGATGGGTCTTAATCCTCTTACTGGAGTCTTTTATAATAGAATGAAATTCAAAGAGGAAAAAAAAGCTGTGGAAGAAAGAAGCTGAAAGCAGTGAAACCTGGAAGAGATGGGGAGACCAGCAGATGTTGCCATTTGTCTTGCCATGTGATAGAAGAGTCCATGATTGCCAGTAGTCAATCTTTGGGGAGAAAGCATTGCTTGATGATGCCATGATTTGGACATTTTTTTCAACCTCTAAACTGTAAGCTTGCAGGCTAATAAATCATCACTGTTAAAACCCAACCCACTTTATGGCATCTGCTTTTGGCAGCCTAGCAAACTAAAACAAGAGGATACTAAGTAGTAACAAGCCATCAGCCTTTTCTCCTTGAGCATGAACTATGTTCATCAGATTAAGGTATAGCTTCTTGCAGCTTTGGGAGACAGATAAGGAACTGTGGTTCTCAGTGTTTAGACTAACTGCTAAGAATCACCTGGACACTTGTTTTTAACTGCAGATCTTGGGCTTTACTCTCAGAAATACACACATATAGATGATATGACCAACATATTTGCCCTTTTGGTACAAAATATCATCAAATGTCTCGTTATTGTTCCAAAATATTGTGCACTCCTTTGAATTATGAAAATTTGAGTCAGATTGGGAAGAATGCCAAGATACCAGAAAGTAGCATAAAGTAAAGAAGAAGGCAAACAAGGCAAAAGTGAAGGAATTAGGGCTTAGGAGAGTAACCATAACTATTCTCCAGGACAATAATACTCTGAATATCAGCATCTTATGTGGGAAAAGTAAAAGTAGGCTCCATCTAGACTGGTGATAAAATACCAGGCATGAGTGTGGAAACAAGAATTCCTTAGTAATGGCAATGCTTATGACCAGGTACATGTAGAATTCTGACACCTAACAGTGCAGCTAAAAACAGCTGCATCTGCATGCCCCTTGATATATCAGCTCATGATTGGTGAAAAGAGAAATTGGAAGGAGGATTGGCAAGTATTAAAGAGACCCAACTCTAGATTCATGTCTGGAAATGACCCATGTGTTCAAATTAGGGACCCCCGAAAGTAAAACAGGGTCAAGACTATGAAACCATTATGTGATTTGTAGCAGAAAAGTTTAGCTTAGTGAGGCATACACATGCCTCTAGTGAAGAGTAATCTGGGATAGGAAGACATTATTTTTGATGCCTTCTGCTGTGAGTTGAATTCCTAAACTTTTGTCAAGATTATCTCTGGAAAAAATTTGACTGAATTTACAAATGCTTCTCCTCAATGATTCAAACAGAATGAAACTGAATAAGTACAGCCTGCCTTGGCTCCAGGTTTTTCTACGTTATCTTCTTACCATTAACTCAAAAATTGTTTATCCTGTGTATTAGTTTTCTATTGCTGACATAACAAATTACCGCAAACTGAGTTTAAAACAACACAAATTTCTCATCTCGGTGTTCTGTTGGCCAGAAGTCCACAATCAGCTGGGTCCTCTGCTGAGTGTCTCACTGGCTGAAATCAAGGTGTTGGTAGGCTCTGTTCTTTATTGGAGGCTCTGGGGAATAATCTCATTTTGGTCATTGGTTGAATTCAGTTCCCTGTGGTTGTGGGACTGGGGTCCTGTTTCCTTGTTAGTTGTAAGCCAGGAGCTAATCTTTGCCACTAGAGACTGCTCAGAACCTCTCTCTCTCTCTCCCCCTCCCCCTCCTTCCCCTTCCCCTCCCCTTCCCCTTCCCCTCTCCTTCCCCTTCCCCTCCCCTTCACCTTCCCCTCCCTCTTTCTCTTTTAATACAAGGGGAATTTATTGTCTCATTTATGGGGCAGCTAGTAGGCCTGTTTCTTCCTGGTGTTGGAAACATTCACATGCTGGTTTGGCATCAGCCTTGGGATTCTTTGTTTTCCCATTACATGGCAATATTTTCTCCTTTTGCTTTTGAATTCCCACTGGCTTCCAGCTTCTGCCCCTTACTTGTTGCTTTTTCTAGCTAAAGTTAGAGAACTCTACAACTCTCTTACTTCATGAAGAATATGTTCTCTGTTTAAGGCAGGGTTCTTAACCAAGGGTCCACGGACCCACAAGGGGTCTTTGGAAAGATTTCAGGGGGGTCGTGAGCTTCACTTGAAAAAAATCTATTTATTATCTTTATTTTCTCTGACTTCTAAATGAAATCTACCATACTTATGAATATATGCAATAAATTATGGTAGTATTCCGTGGTTTTCACCGACTGGAAAAGGGGTGTGTGGAACCAAAAAGGTTAAGAACCCCTGGTTTAGGGGCTCATATGATTAGATTGGGACCCACTGAATAATCCAGAACAATCTCTATATTTTAAGGTTCATAAACTTAATTTCATCTGCTAAGACCCTTTTGCCATATAGCATATTTTCAGGTCACAGGAATTAGAGTGACATTCTACCTACCAGATCCTGCAGTGATAGATTTCATATTGTCACACATGTTTCCCAAATATGTCTTATGAAAACATCTGTAATTTAGTCAAAACAGAGAAACAATTACTACACTTGAGAGATGCTGCTGATTCAGCAGTTCTGAGGTGAAGTTCAGGAATTTGTATATTTAGCATATATTTTAGCTAATTTTATAAAGGGTATTTGTTGTCTGTACTTCAACACATAGCTCATTAAAGATATCATGGAAGAATTTAGTGCTTTGTGGCAGCATTTGGAGAGAATGGAGTAGACAAATGAGGAAGGAGAAATATTTTTAATACCAGAATTCATCACCTGGAACATCAGTCTTCTGGGACTGTTTCTGATGAAACAGGTCTGTTTGTGGTAGACAAAACTGAAGGTTGAGAGAGGGTGACCCCTTGAGAATCATGGGGCACCTCGGTTTGTATTCAGACAAATTTCCATGTATAGGCCATGTCCATTTTGCAAAATTGACTTTTTATGTAAAAAGATAAACATTATTGTCTTAAAGGTTTTTTTTTTTTCCCATTAGCATCTGTTTTAAATGTCAGGTACCTTAACAGTCAATTCCCTGTTAAGAATATATTAGTGGTGCACAATAATTTAATACGGTCTTAAAAAAATAAGAAAAAGACATTTGCTGAGAGATATTCCTAAAGGTCTGGTACAGGCTAAATACCTAGATAAGAAGTTTGAGCTGACTAAAATTAAAAAGAACTTTTAGAATATGTGAGCTAAATACATGTAAATTTTATAATTGCATATTTAGTATGAACCTGAGATGAATGAAAATCTGACCACACTGGGTTATGATGGATTTTTATATATTACACATGGGATATTTCTAGTAATATGTAAAGGAAGTACATTGATTACAGTAATTGTTGTTTTATTTTTTCATGAAGCTGGTTTTTATCACATGTCCTCCAATAAAGAACTTCTAGAAATAAAGTGATTGCATAATAACCCAGAGCTGCCCTTCCATAGCCCATGGAATTTCACAAAGTAGAAACATTTAATTTTCCTCTATATTTGGACTTCATGTCTTTATAAACTCTATCAATTTCATCTTAATGTTAGAAACAAACATTAAACTAATATTGGAACATTTATATTTGCAAAAAGTCAACCATCATATCACATTCACTAAATGATATAGTGACTGAATAAAGAACATAAGAGGATTTTTAAAATTTCTCCTGAAATTCGAGGTATATAATTTATAGATGTATCATTATATGTCCATATATGTATATGTGGATAAATACATTCATATATTTCATAGCTATTAATTATATTTCCCAGAATTCAATGTTGAGGAATTCCAAACTGGACATTTGGAAAGAGAAGGTCCAGGATAGTAACCAATCTTTTAGTAAGGATTATTTTATTAAATAAATTTATCTGACATCTAATAGCATCCTAGAAAGAGTAAAACAGTTGAAGCCACTTTGGAGATGTAGAAATGACACAAAGCATGAAGAACTACTGAGTAAACCAGGCAGCATGGGGATATGGAGGTCTGAAGAACAGCCAAAGCATAAAATAATTACTCTAAATAAAAGGTTTATTCCACATTGAAATGAATTTACACACTTTCAGGAAAGTATGGTTCTATATTTTGAAGTTCCTCCTCTTCCTCTTTTTCTTTTTTTTTGTTATTATTATAAGGATGAAATTGAAAGAAATACAAAACTTGGGGTGGAAAATTGGGCCTAAAATCCAATTAATCCATTAACCAGCTTGGTAAACTTGAGTAAGTCTAAGTGCTCTGAGGCTTACGTTTCTCATCTTTAAACCAAAGATTTTAAAAAGTCTCCTTTGCAGGGGGGACCTGACACTTTAAAGAACTGACATGTTGGGAAAGGCATCATGCATAGTACCTGGTATATAAAAGGCACTAAATACAGGCCAGTTACTCATTCTACTAATCTTTGTTTCTATCTTTGTTAATTGTCCATTTTTTAATCTACTGGTCTCCTAGCTCCCATCTTCTAACCTTTGAATTAATTCAACTCCTCAAAGTGAGCTCTTACTTATAGATCAAAGAACAAAGCAAAGTCTTTCTCTGTTAAGAGAGATCATCTTGAGCCAAATTAGCACCATAAGGAGCAGTATAGAGGAAATCATAAGAGAAAAACCAGAAAATTTCTTTGCCAGGTGGGATAGCATGAGACAAATAATTGCTGAGGGCTTAATAGTCTCTGATAGCAATTGCGTCTTGGTGTAATGTCGCAGTGAAGCCTCAGGTATGGAGTTGGGAGGATTTTGGTTCCAGTCCCAGCTTCCCCATTTAATTTGTATTGACCTTTGTCAAATTATTATAAATCTTCAAAATGCTATTTCTTCTTATGTAAAATGGAGTTGATTATATTCCCTATTTCTATAAGGATGAAATAAGCTAATTCAAGTAAAACCCCTTACACACTCAAAAAAGTCAAGTAAATGAAATAAATATAACCAGAGTTACTTGCTGATTGCCTCCTACAAATTGGACATTGTACTAGCATTTTCTACCATGTCACTTATTTTCAACAGTCCTTTGAGACAGATATTATGATCCTTACAGCAAAGGATGAATAAAACGAGTTTCGGGGAATTTAAAGCAAAAAAGCCTGATTCACACAGCTAGAAAGCCACCTTGGATTCAATTCTTCCTTACCATTAGTACTGCTAAATATTCTAGCTCCCTTACCTGTGCAATAATTATGTGAAGCTTCCCCACCCTGTTAAATTCAGATATGCCCATATTATATTACTTTGACCTATGCAGTATGAGTAAAAGCAGTGTGTCGTGAACAGCCAGTAGCTTTAAAACCCTGTGCAGGCTTCACCTTTGCCAACTTGGATTCCAGAGTGGAAAGAAGGAAGACATGGGAGCTGGTACTGCAGCATATCCACAACAGGCAGGTAGCTCGGGTGAGAAATAAATCTTTGTTGCTTTAGTCCCCTGAGGTTTTGGAGATGTTTGTTACGATATCATCACCTAGCCTATTCTCACTGATACAGATACACAGTTGAATTGCCCCTTCTTTCATATTAATCTGTCCCACAGATTGAATAAAATTAAAGTCTTTTGTCTTTAATATTTACTTCTAAGAAATTATTAACCAAATTGTATCCAGTTACTGGTAATCCTCTGCTTATTTTGCAAAATGTTCTATTCTTAGTAATTAGATTTGGAATTAGATTTGGAAGAAGTAAAATTTCTACATGAAATAAATATTGTATTGCTAAAATGCAATACTGTCAGCAAGTATTTCTTCCTTAGAAAGTGAAGAGTGAGTAAAATTAAAAGTGTATTTGATTATCTGGGGAAATGCATGATTTCTCATGACAGATTCCCTTAGTTATAATTTCAGAAATTATGGAGATTTGTTTTTATGCCTATACTTCTAATAGACTTCCTATAGGATATTTTTATTGAGTTTTTATATTGCAAAAGCCGAACTCAGAAATGAAATTGTGTCTGGAGAACTCAGTGTCATTAGTGGAATTGAATCATGGTGCAATGAAACCTGGTAAAGTTATTAGACAATAACAGGATAAACTAATAAGAAAAATCAGATAATGAATAAGATAATCCTAGCTATGGTTCAGCAATTAATAACATAGGGATACTGCATGTAATTTTTAAATGTATCAGGTCAGAAAAATTATTATATGAAAAATAACTCATTATATGCAAAAGAATGACTATTTTTTCTTGTCATGCTTAGGGTAGGCATCAGTTTTTAAACTATAAATGAGCACAAAAGAAACCGGTACTTTTTTTACTTCACATTGTAAATCAAAGGATTCAGATACCAACTGCATTACCTGCAATGGGCAGGATAGTGTCAAATATTTTGTTTTTATTTTGTTTGATTTTTCACAACTGGTTTCTGTAGCAGATATGAAGCAATGACATGAAGTCAAAGTAGAAAAGGAAGCCAAAAGAAAATTCTTCTTTTATTCAACACTATCAAACATGGAACAATAGGAACATTTGAAAATATAAGCACTGAAATTTATTTTATATCCAAGAACATAATACATTCTGAAATACAGAAGCAAAAATTTCAAACAAACATATGAAAAGATGATCATAGCTGTGTTCTAAAGGTACGCATAATACTGGAGAATAAAAGGCCTGCTTTGTTTTTAAATTGGTATTACAGATATGGAATGTATATTGAACAGAGAAGAAAGAATGATACTGATACTCCAAGATCTTCTTAGCTCCTCAAAAATGTTAGTGAAACAATTAAGCATTATTTGAAGTGGAAATTATGGAGACAGCTCATTGAGGGAAAGAAATTTCTGCATGGAACATTTCAGTGCAGTGGAAGCTGCAAAGCTATTTGAGCAAAAGTCATAGCATTTGAGATAAGATAGAGATGAGTAGCAAAACAGTCCAAGGTCTCTCACTTTCAGAATAAAATTCTGTATACATTTTATTCTCCCATGTTCTGTCTAGAAGTACAATTCCTGAGGCCTCTCTGATTCAGTAGTCAAATAAAATGATTCTGGCGTCACCTACCATTTGCTCTGTGTTAATTCCAGTTATCAGTCTTTCATCTTTTCATTCAGTCCACAAATATTATTTGAATGGCTCTCATCTGCATGATGCTGTGAAGGGCTCTGTGCAGGATACAGAGATGACTGTGACACAACACCTGTCCTCAACAAATTTTCATAGAAGTCAAGAACATCCCTTGCCAATCACAGTCTCAGAATCTGAGTCTGGAATACTGACTGTCTGTCTCAGAATATAAGCATTAGGAAATCCAACCCTCCTGGATGGAGATGACTGTGATCCTATCTCACATTGTTATAGAACATTGGGTTTTCAGAACACATTTTCTATATATGGTATTGTCTAAAAAGAACCACATGATGAAGAGACACATATTGTTATTCCATTTTTTCCAATGACTACACAGGGACTTGGGATTTTAGCCTCCTCACCATTCTTCGTAAAGGTGAAACAAACCAAGTTTCATGATAGGCATGTCATTCCAGTGCTTCCTGGATGTGATATAAATTCCACTGGTGGGTAGTGTTGAAATTCTAAAACATCTGCGGTGTTTTGACATGGAACATTTCAGCAATCAAGTTAGTTTTACTCTCTGACCAAGGTCCTTCAGAAGGTTTAAAACTATAAGGCAAATTTGAGAAAATATTAGAATTATCATTTCTTGGTCATGAATATCAAGTTCATGTTCCTGTTCACTTTTTTCCTGTACTTGCAAAGTATCTTAAAAATTTAAAACAAATACAATGATTAAAACTGTTTATCACATTCATTTACAGTAAAACTAGTGTCATCTGCCCATATAATGGAGTATCTTTCCTAGGAAATATGTTTCTAAAGAGTTTCCATACCTGATATCAGTTTTCCATCAGAAAACTCTGCATCACACATTTTTTGAGGAAAAAAAATAAATCATAGAAAAGTATTTGGATGAAGGTAAAAATGGACTCATTTAAGAGAAACAATTACCTTAACCCGACTAATATTTATACATAGGGATTCAGTACATATACCCATATAAACAAATAGAAAAAAGTTATAAAATGAAGCTATTTAAAAGAGAAAAGCTTTTAAAATGAGAAATCGTGGCATATAGCCTAGAAAACATGCGATGTCCTAGGAATGCCAGAAATTGTAACACATTGGGTGAAAGCAAAATCTAAAAAGAATCCTTCCTCGTGTGGTTAAATAGATTTATCTATCTTCTAAAATGATTTTTTTTGCTAATGGGTCTCAAGTCCAAATTTTTATTGTGATTCCTCAGTGGAGCCAACACATAAAGTTAGTGGGCAATGAATGTATTCTGTTTCAATGAAATGCTTTTGAGGCAAGAGAGGAAGAGGAAACACTTCAGCATGTTCAACATCTAATTCTAAAGTGCAGTATGTTTTTGAGAGCGCACCCATCTGAATTTTATTTTTTTTTTCATTCTATTAGAAAAAGAGAAGCTCAAAGAAGTGGGCTGATTCTGACAGTCCTCAAGCTACTTGGTGGCACACCTAGTCTGCAGTGAAGTATGTGACTCCCCAGTCGATGGCCTTTCCATTATCTTGCTCTGCCTATTTGGTTCTCTCCATGTGTTCATGTCCCCAAGAGACTCAGCAACAAGACTGATGGAGAACTTAGAGGAGTGGTGCAGAAAATGGGGTTTTACCTCCCTATGCTTTGGAGCTTCATGAGTTTTATTGGTTTAAAAACATTTATGTAAGAGTGGCCCAAGGTGCTAAGGCTGCAGGTGCCAATTTTATGAATGAAATAAATTCTTACTTGTGCGCTGAAGTTGTATACATGTTCCCTAATGGTACTGGGACTTTCAACTTTATTAGTAAACATGACGCATTTGCAAATTAGGTTCTGTGTGAAACTGGTCAAATGCTTTATCCCAACAGTGAGCTTTGCTTATGTACAAATGTATTCATTACTGGTGAGGCCAACCATTTTGGAACACATGCAAAGGTTTTTTATTTGTTTGTTTGTCTATTTCATTTTGTTTAGATATTTAGCTACTGAAAGGAGCGATGGGATACTTTTGGGAAGGGAGAAAATAGCACAGTGATTAACAGTTCTGGAGTCAGTCATGGCTTTGAATGATTATTAGACTATCACTTGAAAATTAAATGCCTTTCATCAACTAATATACAACTCATAGCTTCCATTTTCTCATCTATAAAAAGAGTAGAATAATATTATGTATCTTATATGGTCATCATTGCATGTAAATGCCTTAGCACCATTTCTGAGACATGGTAATCAATAACCCAATATATACTGTCTTTTTAGGACAAGAGCAGAAGCAAAATTAGTTCTTTTAGTAGTGGAGTTGTAATGGTTATACTGTGTTTAACTGGAAAAGAAAATTATAGTATGAAAGGGCATAAAAATCACATAGTTGAAGCACTCTCAAGCCAAAAAGCCAACACTGAGAATGCTCCTTAGTCAGCACATATTAGCAACTTATTCCGGCATAGTCATTAAAAGTACAGCTACAGAGGCTTCTGACTCCAGAACAATTTCAGGTATAATGAAGATATTTTGAATAAGAAGCATGAAGCAAACTCTCTATCCACTCATACTTCCCAAAATGGTCTGAAAGGTATTTTCCCCACTCCATTCTCCCAAATACACACAAAAAGCTGTGTGTGCATAGTGGTTACATAAAAAGAAGGTGAAGGAAGTTTCGTTTACTAAGGTTGATTATGAAGGTATACATTTATTTTTTGGACTCTGACGTACACTGGAGATGTTTAAAAATAAATTGCCAGATGGCTTCAGGATAGGGTTAGATTTGAGTTAATACCAGAAGATGGTCGGTATACTCTGAGAACAGTTTGTGAATATAGGAAAGCCCTGATTATGGAATGAAGGTACTAGAGCACATTTTGGAAGATTTCAGCAAGTCTGGAGGATTGTGATGAAGCAGGAAAGTAAGGAACATTATGCTTATGTTAGAATAGTAGAAAACAAATTACTGAGTGTATTTACATTATCAGTAAGTCAGGTGCAGGTTTGTTTTCTACAGTATCATGAATATGCCTTGTGCTCTATCTGATATGAGACCAGAAAACCATTCACAGGTACCTGACATCCAGATAAAAGCAAATGGAATAAGCCATATATCTGGGACCAAAGTTTTCTCCTGAGAAGCTAATTGCACCTAGCACCAACTTAAAATTTTGTAAAAGAGGAGGGATGGATTTACATTTGGCCAGTGGACAAACATGAAGGGATCATGGATGTGTTTTAGATTGTGCCATGCTTTACTCAAATGAACTGACTATCAGAACTAAGAAGGTAGCAAATCACAACTCTGAGACAGCTCTGTTAAAGAGTCTCTGAGTGAGGTTCTGCTGCAGGCAAGAAGCACAATGAGACAGATTTCCAGGAAATCTCTAAGCCAATGCCCCAGGATTAGCTGCAGCTTCAATCCAAGTGTATTTGATACTTGGGTAGAATCTATAAGACTTCGCTTTGTTTTTTGAATTGATATTCTAGAATTTAAATTTAATTTTATTAGAAATTATTTTTCTTAAAGGTCCCTGTTTGAACTCCACAGCTTGCTTCATTCATACAAAAATCTTAGTATAAACCCAAGATCCCGTTGTTCTGATAAACTGTACAAATAAAAAAAATGAAATTTTACTTATTTAGAATTATAGAAAAATTGAGCAGAGAATACAGAGGGTTCCCATATACATATCCACATGCAGTTTCCCCTAATATTAACATCCTACACTAGTGTGGTACATTTGTTACAGTTAATGAAGCAAAATTGATAAGTATTGTAAAGTCCATATTTTACATTAAAATTCACTCTTTCTGCTCTGCAGTTCTGAGTTTTAATAAATACATAGTGACATTTTCTACCATTACAGTATCATAGAGAATACTTCCATCATCCTAAAATCCCCTCTGCTTTGCCTATTAATTAGTCCTCACCTTCCCTAAACTCTTTGTAACCACAGATCTGCTTACCATCTTCCCAGTTTTGCCTTTTCCAGAATGTCATAGAGCTGGAACAATATAGTATATAATCTTCCATACTGGTTTCTTTCACTTAACAATCTGCATTTAAATTTCTTCCATGTCTTTTCATGACTTGATAACTCATTTGTTTTTATCATTAAAAATAATCCCCTTGTATGTGACTGAAAATGGTGGTCTTTGCCAATTGACAGAATGCTAGAGAATAATCTAGGAACTGAATAACAGTAAACCAAGAGGTGGGCGAGAATTGTAGTTGATGGGACAGATGCAAGGGTGTCCTTTGTGAGCTAGAGCAAATGTATATCACTACTGCAGGATGTTGGGAGCACATGGGAAAAATACAACTGGAATGACCTATGGACTGTGGTTAGCAGTAATAATATAATATTCTTGCATCTATGCCAAAGATGTACTGTGTTGATAATGGGGCAGTATGGAAAATGTGAGCTCAGTGTATATTATGGACATGGTAACAATCAGATGATATTATCTGTAACAAATGTTTCACCACAGTATTGTGTGCTGATAGAGGGATATTGCTTGGGAATTCTGCATGATTGTTTTGTAAGTTTACAACTTCTGTCATAAAAAATATATTTAAAAAATAATAATAAGGTGTGTAGGGGGAAAACACACCAAATGTAAGATAAGGACTATAATTGGTAGTAAGATTTTGACAATATTCTTTTGTAATTTGTAAGAAACATCTCACGACAATGCAAGGTGTTGAAGGAGAGTTGAGGTACAGGACCCCAGTATGATGTTATGCCTGTTTGCTTTGTAAGTTCACAACTTTTACTATATACTTAATTGTTTATATATGTTCATATGTAAATGACATAAAGATAATAATAATAGGGAGGGTTGGGGGAAAATACTTTGGTTAGTAGTAATATTTTGACATTGCTCTTTAATCATTAGTTAAAAAGGTTTAACAACAATGTAAGGTATTGGTGGTGGGGTGAGTTATGAGAATCCTGTATGATGTTATATATGTTTTGTAAGTTCACAGCTATTACTATACACTTGTTTATGTATGTTTGTGTGTGGGTGATATATTTCAATAAATTAATTTTTAAAATATCCACTTGCATAAATTTACCACAATTTGTTTATTCATTTACCTATTGAAGAGCATCTTGTTTGCTTCCAATTTTGATGATTATGAATACACTGCTATGAACATTTGTGCACAGGGTTTTCTCTGGACATAAGCATTCAAATAAGTTGGATGAAATATCTAGGAATGTGATTTCAGGATCACATGGTAAGACTATGTTTAGCTTTGTAAGAAACTGCCAAATTGTCTTACAAAGTGACTGTAACATTTTGCATTCCCAACAGCAATGAATGAGAGGTCCCATCGCCCTGCATCCTCGACAGCACCTGATTTTGGATCTTTTATCAGATATGTGTTTTGCAGATATTTTCCCCCAGTCTGCATCTCGCCTTTGCATTCTATTACCAGTGTCTTTTGCAGAGCACACTTTTTAAATTTCAGTAAAATCCAGTGTATCATTTATTTTCATTCCTCTATTGTGCTATTGGTATCCAACCCAAGACCACCTAGATTTTCTTCTGTGTTACCTTCTAGAAGTTTTAAGGTTTGCATTTTACATTTAAGTTTATCTTTCATTTTTGGTTAATTTTTGTGAAAGATCTGTGTCATATTTCACTGTATGTGCAAATGTTCTAGCACCATTTGTTGAAATGCTCCCTTCATTGAAATGCCTTTGCTTCTTTGTCAAAAATCCATTGACTGTATTGTGAAGATCTATTTCTGGGCTTTTCATTTTGTTCCATGTATCTTTTCTTTCAAAAACACTATACTATCTTGATAACTGTAGAGGAAGACATTATAAGAAGTCTTGAAGTAGGGTAGTGTCCTTCTCTGATTTTGTTCTTCCATATGGAAGAATTACACTGAAGATTACCGTATCATGTTGGCTATTCTACGTGTTTTGCTTTTCTATAGCAATTTAGAATTAGTTTGTTCATAGTCACATAGTAACTTGTTGAATTTTCATGGGGATTTTGTTGTATCTATAGATCATTTTGGGAAGACCTGACACTTTAACAGTATTAATTACTCTTATCAATGACACGGCCTATCTCCCTATTTATTTAGATGGTCTTTGGCTTCCTTCATCAGAGTTTTGTAGTTTTTCTCATATAGATTCTGTATATACTTTTTAAAGATTTATACCGAAGTATTCCATGTTTTTTATGCTAAATTAAATGTCACTGTGTTTTTAATTTCAAATTCCAATTGTTTGTTGCTGGTATACAGGAAGCAATTGACTTTTGTAGAGTAACCTTGTATCCTGAAATCTTGCTATAATTGCTTATTATTTCTAGGAGGTTTTGTTTTGTTTGGTTTTGTTTTATTCTGTTAGCACTTTGGTATTTTCTACACAGACGATCATGTCATCTGTGAACAAAGGCAGCTTAATTTTTTTCTTTCCCAATCTGTTACCTTCTATTTCCTTCTCTTGTCAGACTGCAGTAATTGTAACTTTCAGTATGATGTTGAACAGCATGCATTCATTTTGATTTTCCTTTTATTCGGACATTTCACCGTCAATGTCATAGGCATCATTTGACTATTTACATTCATAATTACTATGGTTTTAAAGCCTCAACTTAAAATGACATGGTGCAATTGAATCATTCATCATTTCCACACTTTCAGAAATTTCAATATGTAAATGCAATCTGGAATTCCAACTTGGAATGCAAGAACCTGAGGTTTCCTGGTTTTACTAAATACATCAAAGGAACATAGTTTTGTAGAATTATTTAAATGTTACAGAGAAAGAAGGCAGAAGCATAATTTAGGTATGAAATGAAGATTCTGTAGAAATTAATATGTTCATTTGACCATCCATCTTGATATTTCTGTTGCGGTAACAACTGCATATTAGCTTTTCAGTTTAAGACTTTGAAATATGACAAAGCAATATCCTATACTAAAAAGGGCTGGAGAATATTTTCAAGATTAGCTTCATCCTATTCCAAAAATATTGCTCAGAGATTTCCTTCTAGGTGGAATACACTGTTATAATTTGAACCTGTGTGTAGAGTAAAATACAGTCTTCAGTTGTCACCTAATCTTTAGTAAATATATGGGAATAAAAGAAGGCATCAATTTTATGACTAGATAGCCATTTTCAGTTCAAAGCAATAACTGGACACTTTCCCAATGGAATATATTATTATTATTAAATTGAGTTTCAGCTTCCATATATTTTCTTCTCTGAGCCCAACATTTTTTTTTTACCTAAGCATTAGGATTTACCACCTTCTCTTTCAAAATGAGGAAGAGAATTTTGAATTGGCAGGAAAATAAGATGCAATCTATGGTGTGTTTTCATAGGTATGTGGTATAGGAATATTTTATCCCTGCAAAAACTTAACTTGAAATGTAATTTTTGGTTTTCATGACCACTTGAAATGAGGAGCAACAGTAACCTTGAAAGCTTCAGAGTGGTTTAGTTCCTGGAGTAGGACCAGATGAGTAATAGATGAGTAATTTGAAAAAAAATGCTGAAAATTAAAACTTGATAGGAGAAACATGACTATTAATATTAATATTAAATATGTGAAAGATGGTCATACCAATGAGGCTTAGTTCATATGGCTACAGAGGTCAGACTTGAGTTTCATCATTGGCCAAATGTTCAGACAGATGTTTTTTGGCTTGTACAATTAACTAAACTTGTATTCAGCAAAAATGCCACAAGCTTATTTGAATATGTAAATAGCTTGAGAAACTGAGGTAATATTAAGAGAATTTTTCAAAGCTATGTACTGTTAGAGGTAGAGAGTAAGAGGAAGAGGGAGCACAGTTCATATTATTATTATTTAAAGCATACTTATTATAAAGGAATAATAAACCTCTGTCTGATTAATGTTCTATTCATTCCCTTCTGTCTCTGATGAGGACACCAAGGTATGTGTCTTCACTGGCATGCATAAAGAAGAATTCAGTAATCTGATTGGGTACTTAAGTATACCTGAAGGAGAAAAGATTTGAGATACCCATATTCCTTTTCCTTAGTATAGAATTTTAAAAACAGAGAACTTTTGAGTTATAGTGTCACCTTTGTAAAACTTTGCAATTCTTGGCCAGTTCCAAGAAAAGGGAGAGTGGAGGATGACAGATAAACAAAGTGACACTCAGTATCCTATTTTAGATTTTGTAACTCAGATCTATCCACAAGCCTGTGTTTATACGAGTCCCTAGCAAGATGAGCCACACACCCATAAATATCTGTTTCATGACTAACCATCTATTCAGAGGAAGTTGTCATCAGGAACAAGTTGCTAAACAGTACTTAAGTATGGTTAACACTTCAAAGTAGAATATACCATTTTTGTTCAAAAGTAAAGAGCTAGAACCTTCTAAGAGTTTGCTGCCCTAGGTTAAATGATCAGAAATTTATCCAGCATTCTATTTTGCTTCCTCTCCAAAGGATTACCATATTCTTCTTGGGTTTGGTGTGCCGCCAATCTTTTTTTTTTTACACTTAGTAAGGAAGACATCCTTCTAGTGCCAATGATGGCATTCAGAGCCGTAATTTTTCCAAATTACTGGTTTTGTTTAACAGAATGTAGTTGGCTATCCCTGACAACATAGTGTGGTATGTTTAGACCTGTAGAACAATTAGGAATCTCAGAGGAAATTCCATATGCAGCTGATTCTCCTGTGAGAGCCAAACCAGTATCTCAGAATGGTTTAACATAGTAATGTTTTTCAGCTGTGCAATTCTTTTTAGCTTTAAAAACTCTCATCTTTTTTCATATTTGATACTGGAGGAATATGTTGCTCTGCTTTTCTCTTACCAAAGGTACACCAAGTGGCTCTCTGCCCACCTGCCCAATTGGCTTTTTTCCCCCTAATTGTTAGAGTCTTAGAACAAGGAAATGGCCAACACTATATTGTGCTTTAGGGTGCTACTGTGCCCTGGCAGACATAAGCAGTATTTATTCAGGCACATGTTGCCTCCTCTTCATAGCACAATCTTTTCTGCTGCCAAATTCCTACTCCTTCATGACCTGCTCCAAATATTACCTAAGTTATAAAGTTTCCCTGAATTTTCTCTGGTAGGACATTGATCTCCTATCTCCAGTATATTTTGTGTATGGTTCTCCATTGGCACATCATGTATTGTAAGTATTTAATTTAAGCTCCTGACTATCCTATTTAAATGGTTAGCTCTTCCACCACAAATGCAATGTTTTACATACATTTGCCTATCAACATGAAATCTCATACAAAACCCACATTTCAGGGTACACTGACAATTTTGTAATAAGTGAATGGATGAATTAACTTTCTTAAATTGGCTTTATTATTGTAATTTAAAGTACCTGTAGTTTCTTCTCCAAAAGCTTTAAACATGGTATCTCACTTAGGCAAATCATACTGGCATAAAAAATACCCCTTACATTTTTGAAATAATATTGAATACCTTCCCTTTTTGTAAGAAAATGAATTCTAATAGGGAAAGCTTCCTTTGAATTCCTAAATTCTTTCTTGCTCAATTAAATGTTTAAAAAATCATGCTAGCTGTAGGCATTGTTTTATATACAGATTTGCCTATATAGAAACCCATCAAATGGAAGGCAGAGTATTTGGCATTCTCCTTAGGTATGATAACTAATTGACATACTGAATGAATCATTTCCCTTTTTATTTTGGGGGAATCTAAAGGACCTGGTTTTCCCCCACAATTTTGACCAAATTTAGAAGTTATACCAAGTGCTTAAAGTAACAAGACCCATACAGAATTGGGATGCTATGCTTTGCTTTCTTCACCCTGGGCCACTCTGTCCAAATGAGAAACAATTTGGAAGGAATATTCATTCATGTCATCTACTAATAATAACAAGAATGAGGCAATCTTCTTTTTATCACTATTATCATTTTCTAAGATTGTGCCATTTAAAAAGAGCACAAAAATATATAAAATATTTCTTCACAACTTTCCATTTTAATATAATTCTTTAACATTTTCTGGTTCAAGATCAAGACAAATTCTTTCAATCCTATATTGTCTAAGGAAATACTAGTCTTTCAATATGAGTGACACCCATGGCCTCTGATATTTTACTAGGTTATTACATGATTTATTCCTTAGGGAGAACAACCAGAAACTGATAAAAGAATGAGAAACATATCTGAGTCTACAAAGCAATCATATGACTGTATTTTTAAGCATATCCCTTTCTAGTCTCTTCCAGCAGATGAGGGTATCTTGGATATAGTCAGAAGAGATGATGTAGACACAGACAGTACCTGGAATTTAAAAAAAATTTTTTTTAATTCTTCACAATGCCCTGTATGGTAATCATCATGCTGTATTTTATAGAAAAACAGGCTAAGGGTCATCTGTTAAGTGATAGAGATGAAATCAGAGCTTCTTCTAACCTTAAAGCCAAATTCTCTTTCATTATTACAGCTAATATGAGTTCCCTTTGATATATTCGAGGACACAAGTTTTACTACAAAGTACAGTCAAAGATTGAAGAAGCAATGTAGTCAATGCACATCATCACAAGATCACACACCTGCCATGGAAGCATCAGCTTCTGTGATGCAGGACTCGGAGGGCTTTGCACTGGTGAGTGCTCACAGGTTTCCCCTTATTTCATTTTCCTATAAATAGAAGAACAGTTGAATTCTCTGCCCATGTGGAGCATGTATGTGGGTGTGTGTCTTGGTGTTCCAGGCTGCAGGGAGTTGGCTTAGACAATCAGCATTTAAGGGTACACGGTTTTCTAGGTGAGCAGTCCAAAATCAAGGCGTTGGCAAAGCCATTCCTTCTCCCCAGCACTGGGGGCATTCTTTGCCCTCTTGGCCTCTGTCTCTGCCTCCTGCCTCATGACACTCTTCCTCCTTGTGCCTGCTCTTGTGGTTTCTGCGGCTTCTCATTTCTTTTCTTTATATGGCCTCCAGGAATATGGATTGAGATGGCCATTTGTTAGCTAAAAATAACATCTTCAAGAGGACCTATTTAGAAATGGCTTTATATTCACAGGAATGCAGATTAAGGTTAAGAACAAGTTTTTTGGGGGTATAGAAATCAATCTTCCAAAATGTGATTTTTAATATAAGAAAAATAATATTGGGAGCTGGGTGGCAGGTGGCATCACTTCTCTGTCACTGCCCAAGTTTGAGGAACCATATTCAATATGCTTAGGAAAAGCAAACTCAGGGTTGGGATCTGGTATACTCAGCTAGCTACTGTCCGCCAGGTTGAACTGTGATCACGGCTTCTGTTTTAGCTCATTAGAAGAACTGTGTTTTACTTAGAGAGATATGAGGTTATTCATAAATTATTCAGTGCTACTGAGAGGGCAAAAACAATTGTGAGAATATTAAATTTCCATTAAACATATTAAGTGCAACCACACTGTCAAATGGCCTCTTGTGTATAGGATTTAGCACAGTATTACATTAGGTAACAAGTGGAAGCCGGATTAATCAGTACAAAATATGTTAAAATGTTTAAGATGAAGGTGAAAAATTAAATATTACAAGATACTCACTCTCTCTGGGGATTCTAAGGATGAATACAATAACAACTCTGGTAAAAGATACTGGTTCAAGAGAAAAAAATTTATGCAAAAGGGCTGTGACTCAAACTGGAAAAGAAGGTGAAAATCAAGTTTCATTTACTGAAAAACATGGAAAAAGTCATTCTTTTAACTCAGTTATCAAAGGTATCAAAAAATCCTAGTGGGCACAAAGAGGTCAGTCCACCTATTCCCTCGCCCCTCAAGACAATGCTAGTAATGAAAAGAAAGACAACTTTCCTTTTTTATAACATCAGAGAAGGAACAGGTTTTGCAGACTCCAGTGGCAAGCATTCCTATTATTAAGATGAGATTAGAGCCTGTAAATCCTCATTCAAGTTCTGAATCTATGTTCAGTGTCTTTTTATAGGATTATTTGTTCAGAGGTAGGGAAAGCATACAAAATGCTTATGCTGACAGGATATTATATGGCTCATTTTACTAAAATGTGACATTGGTACAGTGTTTTAGGGTATAATCTTAAATGCATAGGGCCATTAGCTGCTATTTATTGAGTTTGAAATTGTAGAAACTATAGTCCGTATATTAACTCATTTAATCATCGACATAGACCTGAGTGATTGTAGAAACCATCTCTGACACCAACCGTATTCAATTTATCACCAAACCCTACTAATTAAACCTGCCCTCAATTACTTTAAAATTCAGCTACTTTATTCAATCTCTGCTTAATTCAAACTTCCATTTTTCTACACATGCCTCTTCTCTCACTTTTACTGAACGTGTGGTTGGCACTAAGGTTGATGTATATTCAGGAGACTTGAATCTCTGGACTGGCCATGTGCCAGCTGGGCCCTGAGCCTCAGTAGACTTGCAACTCCTACCCTCTGGTTCTTCAGACTTACCCAGGCCAGCTATCAGGGAGGTGAAGATGGTCAACCACCACACCAGGGAACCAAGAGTGCCTACAACTGCAAATAGGAGAATTACATCCATCATCCATGTGGAATCTAAGCCCCCTCTCAATATAGAGGTGAGTGGACATCACCGTCCCAGGGTCCACAGGATGGAGGAATAAAATATGGATTAGAGTGGACTTACTGATATTCTACTATGGAACTATTGTGACTAGTAAAGGAAGAAATTGTAGCAATGATGTGGAGAAAGTGGCCATGGTAGTTGCTGAGGGCGGGGAGAGGGAAGAAGAGATGTGATGTGGGGTATTTTCTGGACTTGGAGCTGTCCTAAATGACATTGCAGGGACAGATGCTGGACATTATATATCCTGCCATAACCCACTGAATGGACTGGGGGAGAGTATTAAACTACAATATAAACTATTATCCATGTGGTGCAGCAGCTCTCCAAATGTATTCACCAAATGCAATAAATGTGCCACACTGATGAAAGCGATTGTTGATGTGGGAGGACTGGGGTGAGGGAGGGTGGAGGGTATATGGGAACCTTTTATGTTTTTTTAATATAACGTTAAAAAAAAATAAAGAGATCATTAAAAAAAGGGAAAAAAAAGCAGACAATAGAAGCATATCCACAGATAATCCAAATAACAGAGATACCAAACATGAAATTTCAAAAAGAAAAATGACCCAATATAAATGCTAAAGAAAATAGAGAAAATGATAAACAAGATAGAATGAAATTGGAATAATTGTAAAAATAACATCATTGGTAGATTTTACACATGAGAACATAAGATTAGTGCAACATACTCAATTTTGCCAAATAATGTAAACTAATAAAGGATTATATTTCAACAATGACCCATCCTAAATGAGGTAGGTCTCACTTAACTGAAGTATATTCATCAAAATTCTTACTTACAATAGTTATATATTCACATGAGTAGATTAACTATAAGAACATACAGTTTCAAGCCACTACACCATCCATTCATAGACCCCAAAAAAACATATCCTTTGTATATTCAAAATACATTCATTCCATCACAATGTCCCAAATTCCTTAAATAATTTCAGAAACAATACTTAGTAAAAAGACTCATCAAAATTGGTTATGGGTGTGGTCTTTACTGGGGCACAATTCCCCTCCATCTGTCAACCTATTAAACCTAGAGAACAAGTTATTTGCTTCCAATATACAATGGACGGAAAGTCATAGGATAAACATTCCCATTTATGCAAGAAGAAATTGGAAAGAAAACTGGGATTATGGATCCCAGGTAATTCTGAAACTCTGCAGAGCATTCTCCATTAGATTTCAAGTCCTGAGAGTCATCTTTGTAAAAGTGTTTTGTTCTCCAGGCCTGATGGACCAGTAGTCCCATACTTTCCAAGTACTTGTGCAGTGTCCATGCTCTCCTCAAACACTGGGGTGAAGGTTCCACCCTCTTCAAGCATTGAGGTGATAGCCAGGCTCTCTGCAATCATTGGGGTACAAGCTCAACCCTTTAGAATACTGGGTGGTAGCCAGACTCTGCAATCCCATGGCACAGGCTCCAATTTCTGAGAACACTGGGGTGGTAGCACTCTTCCTGAATAACAGGGCAGAAGGCCAGTCCTCTCCAAGTACTGGAGCATACCCATCCTTTCCATATATAAGAGCAGGCCCACTCTCTTGGTCTGAAAACATGTCTTCATGCAGGACCTCAGTTTCCATGGTTCTATCCTCAAAGTGATATTTCCTCCATTCTGTCATTTTCTGTCCCTTTTAGTCCAGGCTGGCAGTTGTTCACACAGATCTTGCAAAAAGTTTGTCTGTTTTGAATGTAGTACAGAGTTGCCCAAACCTTCACACAGTAAGACTTTCCACAGATCCTTCCAGGATTACAGCATCTCCAATCCCATCTTACGCTGATATAACTGACTGGATCCATGTTCGTTTATACCCTCACATGGAGTATTATTCTCTGGGGACTTGCTTTCCAGAAATTTGAAATTTTCCAAGCCATCAATGTCTGTTTAATTTGTGCTAAGTTCAGTTCTCAGCTTATCCCTTTCCTCTTGCATTTCACCACAAGCTGCAAGGAGAAACTAGAATGCACTTTCCACACTTCACTTGGAAAGCTCAGCTAAATACCCAAGCTTATCACTCTCAAATTCTGCCTTCTATCTGGCATCAGAACTTAATTTTACCAAGTTCTCTGCCACTTTAAAAGAAGGATCCTCTTTCTTCCAGTTTCCAATAACGTTTTTATCAATTCCTTGTAAGGCCCCATTAGAAGTAATTTTAGCATATATATTTTTTATAAACACTCCCTTCAAAACCATTTAGGATTTTTCTGTCAAGCACTGCAAATTTCTTCCAGCCATGATGCGATTCTAAAGCTGTTTCTACAATTTTGGTATTTGCAAAAGCAGCACCCCACTCCTCTAGTACCAAAATCTGTTTTGGTTTCCTGGACTGCTCCAGCAAATACCATGAAATGGGTTGGCTTAAACAATGGGAATTAGTTTTGAGGCTGAGAAAATGTCCAAATCAGTCATCATCAAGGCAATGCTTTCTTCTCAAAGACTGACTTGTGGCAATCCTTGGTTCCTCTGCCACATGGCAGGGCATATGGCCTAATCTCTTTGTCTCTTCCTTCTTTTGTGGGATTCATTGATTTCAGCTTCTTGCTTCGGTAGTACATACTCGCTCGCTCTCTCTCTCCCTCTCTCCATTCATTCCATTTATAAAGGATTCACTAATAGAATGAAGATTCATCCCATATGAGGTAGGCCACACCTTAACTGAAGTATCTTCAACAAAAGTCCTACTTTATAAAGGGGTTCACATCCACAGGAATAGATGAACTTTAAGAACATTATTCTGAGGTTTATACAGTTTCAAACCACCAAATGTGGGGTATTTTATGTGATATTTTTTCTTGTAATATCTTTTTAAGGTTTTGTTTTCAGGGTAATTCTGGTCTCATAGAATATGCTGAGAAGTGTTCGCCACTCTTTTTATTTTCTGCAAGAGACTGTGTTGAATTGGTATTATTTCCTCCTTGAAGTTTTGATAGATTTCACTGGAGAAGACATATGAGCCTGGAGTTGTAGTTCTTTAATGGATTTATGGTGATTCTGATTATTTCTTCTTTGATAAGATTGTATTCTCTCTGTTTAATCTTTCAAATATATTTCCATACAATTAATTTAAATTCCTTATTCTTTTGTTTGTTTTTGTTTTTTATCTTAAAAATTTATTGAAGTATATCATTTATACATGAACATGAACATGAATGTACATATACAATAAGTGTATAGTAAAAGTTGTGAACCTACAAAATAAGCATGCATGTAATCATACAGGGCTCCTATACATCACCCTGCCACCAACACTTTGCATTGTTGTGAAACAATTTTTAAAACTATTAAAGAGCATTGTAAGAATATTACTACTAACATTAGTCCATTTCTTACATTTGGTGTATTTTCCCCTAAACCACCTGATTATTAAAACCCTGTCTTAGTATTATGTTCATGAGAGAACATTTTCATATTTTTCTGTTAACCACAGTACATTTTCAACTACAGGATTCATTGTGTTATACAGTACCATGCCTTGTAAAATCCATTCAAAGTGTATGCTCAGTGGCTCTCATTTTTATCACAGAGTGGGTGGTACTGTCATCACCTCAATTTTAAAACATCTTCATTACTCCAAATGGAAAAATCCCATATTCCCTTATACCCCCTATTTTTGTCCCTTAGCATTGATAATATCTTCTTTACCATTTGTATAAAAATATTCCAATATTACTGTTAATTATATCCATAAATTATATTAATTATAATTTATCCATATATTATCATATTGTTAACACTTTGCAAAAGAAAAACACTATAATTTTTATACTATTCACCTTCATCCACCACCTTAATAATGTCATTAGGTCTTTAGTGATGTCAGACTCATTCCCAATACTGGAAATCTGTGGTTTATTTCTTCTTTATCACTCTGCCTAGATTCTAACCATATATTAATCTTTTCAAAAGATTTGCTTTTGATTTAATTGATTTTCTTTACTTTTTTTCTGTTTTTTACATCTTTAAGTCTTACTCTTAACTTAATAATTTCCTACTTTCCCTTGCTTTGAATTTAATTTTTCTTTTCCAGCATTCTTAAGTTCTATACATATCATTGATTTAAGACTTTTTATTTTTTATTATAAGCATTTAATGTTATAAATGTCCCTCTATGTACTGCTTTAGCTGCCTCATACACATTCTGATAAAATCTGTTTCTTTTTCATTCAGTCAAAATGTAGCTAGAGGACAGACACAGAATGCCTAAAAAATGTTCAATGGTTTAGGGCATGAGGGGAAGGCTGGACACCACCCAGAAGAGGAAAAAAGAAAAAGTGAAAGAGACTCAAAAGGAAAAGTCCATAAGTAAAAGCTGCAGCTGCAGCTGCAGCTGTTGGTGCCCATTGCCCACCCTCAGAGCAGATAGCATGGAGTCCTCAGGCCCCTGGCTGGCAGCTACAGAGAGAGAGGGCCACAGGGGGTCAATTCCCAAGGAAAGGGGAGAAAGCAGGACACAGCCTGAGACTGATTAGGCTTTTGGCCAACAAATTTGGTCTACTGTGTCCTACTAGCCCTTCCAGGCCAGGTGGCACTGCACCATTGATTGCTCTGACAACCATCAGGAAGCTAAAGAGAGCCAACCCTCTCAAATACCCTTCCAAAGTTCAGGATTGGTTGCTGAGGACACAGAGGGTAGTGAATTATTTCTTATCCAGGAAAAGAGAGGAGGCTGCCAGCAAAAGGAGGACAACAGCTTCTGAAAAAGTTTTATTTGTGAGGCTCTAACCCATGAAGTGGCTCCTTTGTCACACAGCTCCAGCTTGAGTTACAGTGAACACATTCTGGCCAGGATTTGAGATGAGAGATTTGCCAAAAACCACCATCTGCTGGCAGACTAAGGAAGTCCATGAAAGAAAATAGAAGTCAATAAATAAAAGAGGCTTTTCAGCCTTTACAGATTCCTTCATCAAACCCTTGGAAGGTGATTTGCAACCCATTACTGGTCCAAGGCCCAGATTTGAACAACTAAACAGGGACAATCCAAAAATTCTAGAAAAGGTTGAAGCAAGAGTCAAAGAGCAACAGTAGCACACAGTCTCCTGGCACTAAATCCCTAAGCAAGAGAAAGAAATCGAGCATCAGAGTAAACATCCTGTCATATTCAGATGCCTAAACATCAGCCAAAAATTAAAAGCTATACCACAAAAAGGAAGGTATGGCCCAAACAAAGGAATATATCAGATGAGACACAGGATTTGATATAACTAATCAACAAGGTTCATACAAATCTCCAAAATCAAATCAATGAATTGAAAGACAATATGGTTAAAAAGATAAAGGACATCAAGAAGATACTTGCTGACGACAAAGAAGAATTTAAAAACCTTAGTAGAAAAACATCAGAGCTTATGGGAATGAAAGACACAATAGGTAAGATCAAAAACATGAGAGGCAAACAACAGCAAACTCAAAAGCCTAGAAGAAAGAATAAGTGATGTAGAAGACAGAACAGCTGAAATTGAAGAAAGAAAAGAAAGGAAAAAATTGAACAGAGACTCAGGGAGTTGAATGATAACATGAAACACAACAACATATTTGTCTTGGGAGTTCCAAAAGGAGAAGAAAAGGGAAAAGAAGCAGAAAGTAAATGAGAAAATAATGGCCAAACATTTCCCTATTTTCATGAAAGAAATGAATTTACATGTCCAGGAAGTGCAGTGTTCGCCAATCAGAATAAATCTGAATAGACCTCCTCAATGACACATAATACTCAGAATACCACATGCCAAAGATAAAGAGAAAATTCTGAAAGCAGTAAGGGAGAAGCAAACCATCACATACAAGGAATGCCCAGTAAGATTTAGTGCAGATTTCTCATCAGAAACCATGGAGACAAGAAGATAGGGGCATGATATATTTTGGACACTGAAAGCAAAAAATTGCCAACCAAGAATTCTTTATCTTGCAAAATTGTCCTTCAAATATGAAGATGAGTTTAAAACATTCACAAATAAACAGAAACTAAGAGAGTTCAAAAAAAAAGAATCCAGCTCTACAGGAAGCACTAAAGGAAACCCTATAGCCTGAAAGGAAAAGATAGGAGAGAAAGGCTTGGAGGAGACTGTAGGACTGAAGTCTACAAAAAGGATACCCAAAAGAGTAAACTGATAGACAAAAAATAAGGTATGACATAGGAAAGCCAAAGAATAAAATGGTGGAAGTAAATAATGCATTTACACTCATATCATTGGATGTAAATTGACTAAGCTCCCCCAATCAGAAGATATAGTCTTACAGAATGGATAAGAAACATGAGTCTTCTCTATGTTGTCTACAAGAGACTCACCTTGGACCCAAGGATACATATTGACAGAAAGTGAAAGGTTGGAATAAGATTTTCCACACAAACAATAACAAAAAAGAATAGGAATAGCTATACTAATATTGGATAAAACATAACTTTAAATGCAAAAAAATTATAAGAGATGTATAAAATCATTGTATATTAGTAAAAGGGACAATCCACCAGGAAGGAGTAAAGTCAATACTATATATGCACTTAACCAGGGTGCTCCATAATACATGAGGCAAACTCTGACAAACCTGAAGTGAGAAACAGACATCTCTAAGATAATACTTGGAGATGTCAGCATGCCACTTACATCAATAGACAGAACAACAAGACAGAAAATCAACAAGGAAACAGAGAACTTGAGCAATATGATACCAAACTAGACCTAATGGACATGTATAAAAGGTTGCATCCTAAATTGGCAGGTTACATATTCTTTTCCAGTGCTCATGGATATTTTTCCAGGATAAACCATATATTGGGTCACAAAGCAGGTCTAAATAAATATAAAGAATGTAAAGGTGAATTACACCTTCTTAGATAATAGTGGAATGAAACTGGGAATCAGTAATAGAAAGGAAAGGGGAAATTTTGAAATATGTGAAGGCTAAACATCATACTCCTAAAAAATCAGTGGGTCAAAGAAGAAACTATAAGAGAAATTAGTAAATATCACAAAATGAAGAAAAATGAGAACACAAGTTATGAAAATTTATGGAATACAGCAAAGGAAGTGCTGAGAAGGAAATTTATAGCCCTAAATTCCTATATCAAAAAAGAAGAAAGAGCTAAAATCAAAGACCTAATTGAACACCTGGGGGGGACTAGAAAAAAGAACAGCAAACTAAGCTGTTTTCCTTTAAGGCAACCAGAAGGAAAATAATAATAAGATTAGAGCAGCAATAAATGAAATTGAGAACAAAAAGCAATAGAGAAAAGATTAATAAAACTTTTGTTGAATAGATTAATAAATCTTCTCAATCTTTTGTTGAAAAGATTAATAAAACTGAGAAATCCTTAACTAGACTAACAAAGGGGAAAAAAGAGAGAGGATACAAATATATATAATCAGAATTGAAGGGGAAGATGTTACAACTGACCCTACAGAAATAAAAAGGATGAGAAGACATTATGAAAAACTGCATGATAACAAATTAAGACAACCTAGATGAAATGGACAAATTCCTAGAAAAACACCAGCTTATATTGAGTCTACAAGAAATACTGGTACTCAACAAGCCAATCACATTTAAAGAGATTGAATCAATCATCAAAAATCTCCCAACAAAAAAAGTCCAGGACTAGATGGCTTTACAATTCAAATCTACCAGGCATTTGAGGAAAATTAACATAAATCTTATTAAAACTCTTCCAAAAATTGAAGAGGATGAAAAATTACCAAACACATTTTGTGAGGCCAACATCATCATAATATCAAAGCCATATTTTAAAAAGTATAAAAAAAGAAAATTACAAACCACTAACTAACACAGATGCAAAAATTCTCAACAAAAATATTTGCAAATGGAATCCAATGGCATGTTAAAAAAAATTATACACCATGATCAAGTGGGACTTATTCCTAGTATACAAAGGTGGTTCAACATAGGAAAATTAATTGGTGTAATACACCACATTAACAAATTGAAGGAAAAAACTTCACATGATCATCTCAATTGATGCAGAAGAGGTATTCAAAAAAATCCAGCATCCTTTCTTGATAAAAACACTTTGAAAGATAGGAATAGAAGGAAAGTTCCTCAATATGATAAAGGGCATTTATGAAAAACCCACAGCCAACTGCATCCTCAGTGGGGAAGTATTGAATCCTTTCCCACTAAAATCCATTCCCACCACTGTTATTCAACGTTATACTATATGTTCTAGCTAAAGCAATTAGACAAAAAAAAGGCATCCAAATACTAAAAGACAAAGTAAAACTTTTACTATTCACAGATGACATGATCCAATATTTAGAAAATTCTGAAATGTCTATGACAAAGCCACTTGAACTAATAAAAGAGTTCAGCAAAGTGGCAGGATAAAAGAAGAACATGAAAAATTAGTAATGTTTCTATACACTAGTACTGAGCAATTGGAGGAGAAAATCAGGGGGAAAAATACACCTGCATTTATAAAAGCAAAAAAAAAAAGACTCAAATACCTAGGAATCAATTTAACCAAAGATGTAAAGGTCCTCTATTCAGAAAACACTGCTGAAAGAAATCAAAGGAGACTCAAACAAATGGAAAGGCATTCCAAGTTCATGGATTTGAAGGCTAAATGTCATGAAGATGTCAATCCTACCCAAACTAATTTACAGATTCAGTGCAACACCAATCAAAATTTCAAAAGCCTACTCTACAGAAATAGAAAAGATAATTACTAAATTTATTTGGAAGGGAAAGGGGACCAAAAACATCCTTAAAAAGAAGAGCAAAGTAGGAGGACACTCACCGTCTTACCTTGATACATATTATAAAGCTATAGTGATCAAAACAGCATGGTCTTGGCATAAACATAGACATAATGATCAATGGAATAGAATTGAGAGTCCAAAATAGATCCTTACCTCTGTGGCCAACTGACTTTTGACAAACCACTCAAGTTCACTATACTGGGAAAATAATATTCTCTTCAAAAAAATGGTGCAGGGATAACTGGATATCCCTAATTAAAAGAATGAAAGAGAACCCCTATCTCACTCCTTGTACAAGAATCAACTCAAAATTGATCAAAGACCTAAATATAAAAGCCAGGACCATAAAACTACTAGAAGATAATGTCAGGGAACATCTTCAAGATTTTGTGGTAGCTCAAGCAAAAAAAGAAAAACATAGAAAAATGAAACCTCCTCAAAATTAATTACTTTTGTATCTCAAAGGATTTTGTAAAAAGGATAAAAAGGCAGCCTACTCAATGGGAGAATATATTTGGAAATCACACATCTGACAAGGGTCTAATATCCATGATATATAAAGAGATCTCACAGCTCAACAATAAAAAAAAAAATAACCCAATTAGAAAAATGGGCAAAAGACCTGAATAGACATTTGTCCAAAGAAATACAAATGGCAAAAATACAAATGAAAAAATGTTGAACATCACTGATGATTAGGATACAAAAATCAAGCTACAAATGAGATGTCATTTCACACAGCTACTAAAAAGGCATAAAACATAAAAGTGTTGCAGAGGATATGGAGAGATAAGAATGTTTATGCACTTTTGGTGGGAATGTAGAGTGGTACAGCCAGTGTGGAGGACTATTTGGCAGTTCCTAAGGAAGTTGAATGTAGATTTGCCATGAGACCCAGCAATACCACTACTAGGTATATACCCAGAACTGAGAGCAGTAACATGAACAGACATCTGCACACCTATGTTAATAGCAGTATTATTCACAATTGCCAAAAGATGGAAACAACCCAGGTGCATATCAACCGATGAATGGATAAACAAATTGTGGTATATACATACAATGGAATATTTTCATCTGTAAGAAGAAATAAAGTCATGAAGCATATGACATAATAGTTGAACCCAGAGAACTTTATATTGAGTAACACAAGCCATCCCAAAAAGACAAATACTGAATGATCGAATTATTGTGAACTGTTAATAAATATATTGCATGAATTCAATGGAATTAATAACTATAATATAGATCACCAGAAAATAGAATTATGTTAGAGAATGGAAAGCTGAGGTTTAATCTGTGCAGAATTTGTAAAAAGTTTTTCATACCTCTTTGGAAATGAATAGAAATGGTGAAAGTACATCATAGAATTTGTAACTAGCAGAACTTATATATGGGTATGATAGTGGTTGAAGAAGAATGTCTAAAGTCCTGTATAGCCTTAGAAGGAAAGCTAAAAAATGTAACGTGAGACTATAGAGCATAGAGAAACCAGACATGAAATATAAACATAGATAATATTGCATTCATAAGACTTTTTCTTTGAAACAGAGCAAATTGTATATTAATGTTACAAGATGTTAGTATCAGGCAAAAATACAACCAAAGCAAACTAGGACAGTAGTGGATAATAATCTATTAATAATCTTCCACTAAGGGTAAAAGAAAAAAAAAGGAAATATACTGAGAAGAAACTAGACAAAAGTTACTACATATTGTTTGAATCCATCTATACAAACTATAAATACAAATAAATTGAAAGAGATGGAAATAAAACAGCAGTCTTTATGGCAGGGGAGGGATAGTGAAATTGAGAGGTGATTATTAAGGGTAGAGTTTTTTAAATTTGTTTTTTGCTTTTTGTTCATTATTATTATTATTATTATTACTGGAGCAATGAAAATTTTCTAATAGTGCTTGAAGTGCTGAATGAACATATCTGTGATTATACCAAGTACCATTAATTACACGTTTTCAATGGACTGTATGCTTTATGAATATGTATCAATAAAATTGATGAAATTATATTATAACTTTTTCAAGTTTTTTCTTTGACCATTGGCTTATTTAGAAGGGTGTTTTTTTTTTAATTTCCAAATATTTGGATATTATCAAGATACTTTTTTGTTCCTCACTTGTAGCTTTATACAATTGTGTACAGAACATACTCTTATATAATTTCAGTGTTTTTACATGTGCTTAAATTCATCCTGTAGTCAGGAATATAGTTTACATGCTGAATGTTCCATGTGCACGTGAAGATTATGTATAATCTACTGTTGCTGTGTGGAGTATTCTACAAATGTCTATTATATCAGATGATAGTGTTGTTCAAGGCATCCAGATCCTCATTTTTTGTCCACTCTTTTTATCAATTACTAAGAACTGTATATCATAATTTTTGCTTTATTTATTTCTCTTTTTGGTACTTACAGATCTACTTTCCTATATTTTGACTCTTTATTAGTTACATATGAATTTAGGAATAATGCTTCTTTTTGGTGAATTGACCTCTTTGTCATTAAGTAATGACTTTCTTTATATCTCGTAATATTCCTTGTCAGTCTACTTTTTATTAACATAGCAATTCTGCTTTCTTTTAATTAGTGTTTGCTTGGAATAGCTTTTTCCCTTCTTCTAAATTGATCTTATCATTATATGAATGTATATGTTTGGTCTTGCTTTTTTATCAAATAGGACCATCTATGATTTACTAATAAGAATGTTTAGATAATTTACATTTAATGTAATTAGTAATATATTTAAATTCAATATCTTACTAGTAGTTTTCCATTTGTGTCATGTTCTTTTTATATTTGTCCTTTTATATATTGTTCTGCATTAGTATTATTTTTATAAAAGCGTTTTATCTCCACTACTGATTTTTCAGTTCTACTTTTTCTTATTTTTTGTTTTGCATTTTTCTAAGATTTGTCATAAGTATATTTAATATATCAGAATGAACTGAAGCTAATATTGTACCACTTCACCAATTATTTAAAAGCCTTACAGAAATATACCTCCGTTTCTTCCCTTCCAAGTTATTTGACTATTCTTATGCATGGTATTTCTAATTATGAAATAAAACTCACAATACCAGGTTACTAATATTCTTTAGATAGTCAAGTATCTTTTAAATTCTTTCTTAACATCTGGGTCTTGCTCAGTCCTCCCATTATAGTATCTAAGTTCTCCATTAATCACACCTACTGTGGAACATGCCACAGTAACCAGTTTTCTATTTGCTTCTGAATGATAATTTGACTGATGTAACTGCTTAATAGAATTAATTCTCCATGAAGGCAAGAACAGATCTATTGATTTACTATTATATTCCCAACCCCAGATGTAGTATCAGGCACATAACAACGTGTAAGGTACTTGATAAATACTTGCTGAATGAAAGAATAAGGCAATGAATAAAGAAAACTGTATTTTTCTTGATTCCTTGCACTGTATTTCATAAACATATTTCTCCCAAACAAATTTTCCTCCATTCCATTAGAACCCTTTGATCACCTACTATGTTCCACTTGAATCTTTTTCTCTCTCACTTCTTTTTTTATGTAAATACAGCCTACACACACATACACACTCATTTGCTTATACACAAATACTATAGCTGAATCTTTTAAAACTAATACCTCATAATTTTAATACTTTAAGGCAGTTTCTGTTCTGAACATAAAACTGACTAGATTTAATAACTTAAAGACTACTGCAAAGTACACATTAAGATTAAATGTATTTTGACTTCCTTCCTATTAATAAACCTTCCTGATACTGGTCCCCAAACCAGGTCAAGTATAAGCAAATAATAATGGAAAATTATTTCCACACCATAATTATTTGAGAATTTGATAAGTAAGAAACCATTTTATAAATTAAAATCAGATTTGCCATGATAGACCTGAAAGGATTGGGAAAATAATTACTATAGAGTGATACATAACTGAATCCCAAAAATGCATCTTGGACTCAGGTACCTTATTTAGTTGTTATTTAATCTCTTGAAATACTAATTAGGGACTGTCCTTAAATTTATGATACCTGCCTTTATTTCCAACAGAAATTGAATTTGAGATTTTATTTAATGTTCATATAAGTATGTTGGTGTTTTCCTTGATTCTTGCATCTTCATGTTCCTGGGTTTAATTTATGAAATTATCTCTTCTTGGAAGGAAAATATGTTTAATCACTCACTTTAGACAATCGTAGAGGAAGAGTCACCTTTATAATCTCATTCAGCCTGGGCTTTGGTTTGCACTGTCCAACCAGGCAACCTGCGCTTATTAAAATCTTGAACCTTGTATATTTTGCCTCTACGTGCTCATACTCAGGGAAAACAATCGATGTAGTCCCAAAATAAGTACGGTTTCAGGATTTCTAAAAATGGATTTAATAATTTCCCTTTATTTGAATTTTCACTGTGACAGAAACTCCTAAATTCAGTATAAAAGCAGAATTATCTGAGAACATTCATATAGTACCAACACTGATACAATTATGTTTCCATTCATCCATTTGTTCTACTTTTGTGTTGTTCAACAGGGCCTTAGGATTCATACCTATGAAGGTATGTTTAGATGCAGGTTTGAGGATATAGGGCAGAAGTCATTAGAATAACTTGAATTCCAGGACTAAAAATGCCCTCAAAATAGGGGAATTTGTTGGAACAGAAAGAAATTCAAAAGCACAGGATACAAGGAAGAGAAGACACATGAGAAGAACAAAAGTACAGACCATTTGGTTCACAGATTTTCACAAGGTCTCTTCTGCCTAAAACCACCCTGATAATTATCGGTTCCTGCCAGCAGGTAAACAAACATCAAACAACAATATCTCAAGCTGAAAATGGGAAAGGGCCTTAAGGATGAGCTGTTTCAGTGCCTCTTCTGATGTTTAAATCCCTTCTCCAGCCTCATACTAAGTGAGTGCTGTCCAGACTGCAGTGACAGAAAACTTACAACAGCCTATGGCAGCATTTTCATCCTCAGATAATTCTGAAGATCAGAGGTTCTTTATACTGAGCCAAAATCTGCCTCCTTTAAATTTCACATATTGGTTTTCATTGCAACCAAGGGTCAAACAGAATAAGTCATTCACCTCTTCCACGTGTTATCTGGATTAGTCAGGGTTCTCTAGGGAAACAATTGACCGAAGATACCTGTAAATAGTATGAGATTTTATGAAACTTTCTCATGTGACCATGGGGATGCACAAGTCCAAATTCTGCAGGCAGCCTGCAAGCCAGCGGCTCTGATGAAGGTCCTTGGTGAGTTCCCAGGAGACCTCGCTGTCTGAAGTTGAGCTGGAAATTCTCTCTGAATGCTGAAATCACTTCCCCTTGTAAGGCATTTAACTGATTGGAGAAAAGGTCACTGATTGCAACAGCAATCTCCTTAGTTGATTGTAGGTGTAATCAGCCATTGTATCAGTCAGCCAACGGGGTGCTGATACAAAATACCAGAATTCTGTTGGCCTTTATAAAGGGTATTTATTTGGGATAGAAGCCTACAGTTACCAGGCCATGAAGCATAAGTTAACTTCCCTCATCAAAGTCTGTTGCCACGTTGGAACAAGATGGCTGCCTAGGTTCAGCCTTCCTCTTCCTCTTAAGGCTTCGTGGTCTCAGCTTCTTCCAATATCAGCTGTAGGCCATCAGGCTCTCTAGGCTTTGTCTCTTTCCCTGGGACTCTATTCTCTCCAGGCTCAGCTGCTCTGCTTCTCTGTGTGCTTACTTCCTAGGCTGCAGCCAAAACTCTCAACTATGTCCTTTGCCATGTCTTTTATCTGTGAGTCCCTACCCATGAAGGAGAGGGGTCTCAACACCATACCGATGTGGCCCAGTCAAAGCCCTAATCATAATTTAATCAGGTGAAAGTGAAACCTCAGACAGACCAGTTTACAAACATAATCCAATATCTATTTTTGGAATTCATAAACAATGTCAAACTGCTACAGCCATTTATGCAACAAACTCACTGATGACTAAAGTCCTTAAATGTCCTTGTATTACAGTCAGCCCAGTGCTTGCTTTACCAAACAGCAGCACAGTTACCTGGCTGAGGTGACACAGTTACCTGGCTGAGGTGACACCTTAGCCTAACCATCACAGTATACCTTGATATACTTAAAATAACTTATTATTTCTCCACCAATTTACCTTTTCTTCAGGCTACACATTGCTAGTCTTTCAACAGTTTCTAAAAGACTTCACCACCACCCAGGCCACTTTTTTTTTAATCCTGCTCATCCTATGTCTTCATTAATGTTTGGTGCTGAGAACTGAACAAAATCTTCAGGAGTAGTCTGAAAAAGTCAGAAGGAAAAGGAAATATGTCTTCTCCCAAACTAAGCTCCCTGCAATGGAGCATTAAGATTTCCTTTGGGAAATCGCACAATATAATTCCAACAAACCAGGTGATAAACAGAATTAGGTCTCCCAATTTCTTTAGAACAAGAATACCAGAGACAATGTTGGAAAAAGAAAAAGTTCAAAATGAAAATATCATTTTATTTTCATACTCATATACTTGACTTTAAAAATATTAAAGTTTCTGAAACTTTAAAATAGAGAACATATATAATTCTCAGAACATTCGTCCCAAATGCTGTGAAAAGATGATCTCTATACTTTAGAAAGAATTTTTAAAAATCATGTATCCAAATGCTCATTTTAAGCACTGAGAAGACCCTTTTTTCCTGCTAAGCCTGCACATTAATAGGAACTTTCATAGAATCCATTGCACTATATCTTCATTGAATCTGAGAATGTAAAAATCCAAATTCTTGAATAGGTCCTCATTTCAAGGAATATGAATAATGCCAAATTTGATGTTTTAAAATAGCATCAGCTAATAAAATCAATGTTCTTTCATTTCCCTGCTTAATGTGCCTTCTACCACCAAACCAGTGGTTGTATCAAAAATATGGAAAACAGATAATGCTGTGTGATAATGGGAAGAATTTGGCATAGCATAAGCTGTGTAGTTGCACAGAATTGGTTTAGAATTGCAGCTCAACCACTCACTAGTTGTATGAATTTGGGAAAATTGCTTACCCACTCTAGCACTAAGTTTTCTTATGTGTCAATGGGGGAAATGTTAAGGATTCTTGTGATAATGTCTAAAAGTCCTAGGAAGAGTTTCTTTCACCCACTAAGTGGTAAATGGTAGCTACTGTGATTGCCTATAATGTAGGGTAGGGCCAAATTCTCATTCCTCTGAGTCTCTATCCAATGAAGACCACCTTTTGTGACATACCCAGAATATAAAATCAAATAAATTAAGAGAACCTGGAAACTTCAATGAAAGATATATTATTACATCCCTTTACTCATTCCATTTGCACCAGGCTAATCTCCATTCCAGCATTTTACCTTCATTACAAATGCCTTCCATTCTCTTTAGCTAAACTCTAAATTTTTCCAATACTTATCTAGATGCAGGAGCCTGGATGAGCAAATGTGGAGTGTGGTGATCTCTATGTCCTTGCCACTTAAAGTGTAGTCCAGGGAAAGTCAGTCACCCAGAGCTAGTAAGAACTGCAGAATCTCAAACCCTACTCCAGACCTACTCCAGTCTCTACATTTTAACAAGTTCCCTAAGTTAATCATATGCACATTAAAGTTTGAGGAGTACTACTATAGACCACTACACTGTGAATAAGAAAGAAAATGGTAAAAAAATAAATAAAGATAAAGGAAATGTATAGTAGACTCACAGGACACTGGAAGCGAGAGCAACCCAAGTAGCTGTGATTGAACCACCTCATTTGAATTGATGGGAAAACTGTGTCAAAAACTGCAGAAATTATTTTCCACAAATTCTAATAGTTGAGAGTAAAAGTTGGACCTCAATTGTGCATTCTTTCCATAGCATCACTCTGTCTGCCTTTGATAGACACATCAGAAAAGACAGAAAAAATAAAAATAGAGAATAAATGTTCTTTTATTTTTGTCACAATTATTAAAGATGAATATAGTTGAAGTAGGCAAGGACTGTACCTGTCTTGTTGACTGGCAGTTTGATATATTATGAATTCCAAAAGGAGATATGTTTGTAAACTGGTCTGTTCATATGGGTGTGATACCCTTTGACTGTATTATTAATAGATTCAGCTGACATGTCTTTCATTAAAGTATGTTAAGATTAGGGCATGCAGGGTTGAGTCCCCACTGCCTTGATGGGTTGATAAAACAGACTGTCACATGGAAGTAGACACATAGAGAAGATACAAAGAGGATCCTACGGCCCCGGGAAGAGGGATGAGCCTGATTATCTACAGCTGACCCTGTGAAGAGAGCAGAGCAGCTGAGCCCAGAAAGAATTGAGCCCCAGGGAGAGAGATGACCCTTATGCCAGCCTACAACTGAGATCAGAAGAAGCTGGGACCATGGAACCTTAAAAGGAAGAAAGAAGGCTGAACCCTCACAGACATTGCCCGCCATCTTGCTTCAATAAGTGGTCAATAACTTTGGGTGAGAAAGTACCTCATATGATACCTTGAGTTGGACTCTTTAGGGCCTTGTGACTATAAGCTTCTATCCCAGATAAATATCCTTTATAAAAGCCAACAGATTTCTGGTACTTTGCCACCCCTTTGGCTGACTAATACATTGACCAAGGAATCTGTATGCCAGACACTTAAGTGTATAGAAAATAGTGTTCAATGAATTAATGAACTGGATCAAAATCACAGAAAAATAAAGAAAATTTTTTGCATGTACAGATGAAATGTTAGGACTTTCTTTCAGCTGATAGGAAAAATCTGTGAAATAGTTTGCTGGTAGAAAGAACATTGGGAGGTTTTTGTAAACTGATTAATTGAACATTTAACAGCTTGTTTTCATGAAAGTTTACTCAATTTATATAAGCAATTACTGAATTTGCATGTACAAATGGATGCAGCTGCAAAGGCTAAGGTATTTATTTTTATTAGAGCCTACTAAAATTGAATCAGAAAATGGGTTTGAAAGTGGTGTTTAGCAGAGCTTTCTCTGCCAATGAGAAACAGATCCCAGCATCTTATACTTGAAAAAGGTTATTGGAATGGTCACTTATAAACTAATAGAAGTTGAAATGCATGAAATCCTATTTTACAGTTTAAAAAAAGGAAATTAACTAATCTTAGCCAGTCCCCGTCTTGATCAAGTCCTATCTCCTCAACTGCTTTTAATTAGTTATGTAGAAACAAGCCAGAGAAGTTAAGGTAGCATGCAGTCAAATGTGTTCTCGGTAATAAAATTTAAAAATTTTTATGTTTACTATGTGAAGCTGATTACATTTTATTTTCTTTCTTGAATTTATATTGGAATTTACAGGCTTGATAAGTCAGTTTATAGCTGTGGTAAATGGCTCCATCAAAATTTGACTTGGATTCATATTGACATGTTTTTAGAATATAATTCCCAGGTTTCCTTGAGTTATATCTCTGGCATCTGTCTTTTGAACTGTATAAAACTATTTTCACATGTAAATAAGAAGAAGGTGTTATTTTTAAATAGTGGTTACTTCAGAGCAAAGGGAATTTCCTGGCACACATATAGACATCTCTAAAATCTTGACCATAGTTTGAATATATTGAAAGATTATTAGTGAATTCATATTTTGGGGATTTCTTTATTTTTTCATAGTAAATTAATTAACAAAAGATCTATCAGATTATTTTTAAATTGCTTATGCACATATGTGATTATTTTGGTTTTCATTTGAAGTTATTCTATTTTTGTATATATTAAATCATGCGCAAGCATGCATTTTAAACTAAATGGGCTGCAACTGCCTGGTTATAAATAAAACAAAAAGTCTTTTAATCCCAGGTATTTCCAACCTTTTTATCTTCATTATAGTATATAAGAAAGAGTTGAAATAACAGAGTCTCTTCAACCCATAAAACAAATCCAATAAATTTCAACTTGTTTGAGGCATTGCCACAGAACCCAAATTACTCTTATGAGAATTTGTAATGATGATTTACTCCTTCAAGCTAACATGGATGTTCTGTTTTATTGTTTCTCTTGATTTATATAAATTGCCTTTGAAATTTCTTGCCATGGAGTACAATTGCCTTTAGTATTTCAGAAGTTCCAAGTTTCCCTATGCAAAAAAGTATTTACTAGTAAGTGGAATTCAGTGACAACCAGCATAAAAGGACTAACTTGACAACTTCAGTGTGTACCAGCATAAACTCCATTTTATAAATTGATTTAATTATGGAGTCCCACATCCATTCATACCCACAAATATATCTATATACATGTTAATATTTCATAATATTTCAGTAATATTTCTTTATTCATATTTATCACTGGCTACTATTATTTTTCATAATAATATCTTACAATTGATGAACACACACAAATGTACCTGGCACAGTACAAACTGTATTCCATGTATTCTATTCATATAATCTTCTCCCAAGCCCTCTGATGATGGTATTATCTTTGTCTTATAAATGAGAAAATGATAAGGCTCAGGGAAAGGAAATGACTTTCTCAAGATCCCACATCTAGTTAATGGTGAACTCAGAACTAAAACTCATTTACCTCAGTCACATAAGTGAAAACATCTAGGGATCAGTATCAGGAGACCTGGGTTTTAAGTCCATATATTATCATTAATCAGATTTTAGGACATGACTTCTGGTGTTTTCAGTTTTCTCTATATCAGTGTATAAGTTAGACTTTTTAACTGCAGAGGGAGGTGTGTTGCAACTGAAATATTGTAGAGGTCTAAAGAAAATAATTGAATCAATTAAAAGTAGTGCCATTAAATTATCATTCTGAACTTTGAATATCACTTAAATTAATTAGATTCAAATATGTAAGACAGCAGCTTGTATATGATTTAAAGTCCTCTGAATCTTGTAAAAGTTATGTTGGCTTCTAAAATGCACATTCTAAGTTGAATTTGATTTATCAAAAATTTCTCAATTAATTTATTCACAGTTAAAACAATCAGTTGTACTCTAAACCACAATTACTGTATCTGAATTCCAGTAATCTCTTTTAAAGTCTTTTTACTTTAATTTGGTATAGAAAAGTATTTTTATCAATGTACCAGGGTACCAAACAGCAGTAAAAAGCAAACCAGGATAAATGACCTGTTAACTATGACCTGCTGACCCTTTCGAAGGTAGCTCCTGATTTTAAATGTAATGTGATTCTAGGAACTACATATCAACTTGTGTTTTAATAAATATTTGCTACCTGCACTAGTGTTTCCACTGTTCATACTGGATTTTGGCATCATCTAATAAATAAACAAACCAACAAAAAGAGCACATTGTATTTATACAACATGTTTCTTCTCTGGAAACAATGGATGTGTTTGTAGCACTGATGTTAAACTTCTGACATAAAAGTCATCACAGGAAATAGATTTTTCTTGTCTTCCAGTGGTTGCCAAGATGATATCTAGACTAATGCTAAACCCATGTTTGTTGAGACTATATCATAGGTCAAGCTATAACTACTAACTGAAGCTTTCCAAAAGCATCTCTTTAAATGGTTATGCCTCTGGGAATTAAAAAAAAATTTTTTTCTATGAATCTCTATGCTTTTTCATTCAAACCTCTCTTTTGAAGCAATCTCACCAATTATCCTGACAATCAGATGTGCGAATGAAACAGGACCAAATTTTGTGGAAACAATCCATTAAATCAGGCATTGAGCAGATATAGTTTTTTTCTACATTGCCTACAAGAGAATATATTCAGAACATTTCATATTTCATATTTCATTAAAATTAACATTTCTCCTCAATCAAAAAGACCTTAAATGTATAAGAAAAATTGTATTCTCATTTTTAAATTTATAATCTGCAATAGTCAACAGAAAATAAATAACTCCAAAAATAGTGACAAAGGTCATCTACTATATAGTTAAAACTTTTTGTTTTTAATTCTCTGAAGGTTTTATGAAATCTTTCATGGATTAAAACCATTCAGATTATCTCAAATTTTAAGTTAATGCATGAAATGTGATACCATTTTACATTGTTTCCAGAGTTCTCTACTGTCTTTGAAGTTCAATTTAAAAAGCTCCAGCACATTTAGTCTATCTGCCCATAAAACATATGTTAAAGTCATCCCAAGAAACTTTATATAAATTGTCAATTTTGTGTGTTTTCAAAACTTTAGAAAGTGAAAGCTGTGGTGTTTAGATTATTTGAATATATGGCCTATGTGTTTACTCAAAGTATAATCATGAAAGTAGGATTTTAAATAATTTCATGAATATATATATTTATATATGTGTATATGTGGGCATACCTATGCAAAGAATATATGTATATATATAAATATACAGAAAAAAGCCCATTTGAGCAATTTTGACCTGAAATTTATATTTGTATTTTTAAAAGAATAATCTTATTGCAGCCTCCCTCTCTGATAGTTTCATCGATAAGTTTGCTCTTCCTCACTTTTTCCTTCAACTGAGTATAAGAAAGAAAATAGGCAAGTCCAATCTTTATTTCCTAAATAGATCTTCGCGTATTGAGATGCTGAATCTTTAACTTTCTGACTGCTGTGACTGACAGCTGAATTATTGATAGTATGGGTGACCCAATGAGATTGGCAACTAAGTGTATTGCATCACTTGGTTAGATAATTCTGTATGTTGAGATTTATTATAGAATCTTACTTAATAGTTATCATTAAGTAATATAGCCACACATATTATATTTCATGTAAATAATTCACAAAAATTAAAATTCTGCTTTGGTTTGGATTCCATTCACATGAAGCATGCACACTCTACAGTTAGACTGAATTGGTTCAAATGAGGTTCCATCACAGGGGATCAGTGAACCTGGAGCATTTACTTACCTCTCTGCGATTCAAATTCCACCTGAAATTTTATGATACTAATAGAATCTATCCAGTAGACATACTTTAAAAAGATAGCTATATTTTAGAAAGATAGCTATAAAATAAATTATACTGAACTCTACTGAAGCCATCATTAGCTATTATCATCATCACCATCCTCACTAAAACCATTTTATTCCAGTAATTCTGAAGAACGAAATATTAGACTATTATGTCATAAATGTGAAGAATTATACCTTAATGCCCTAAGTTACGCCAAAATTTGAATTTGTATAAATTGACTACACACACACATCTCTTGACTTTTCACAGGCTTCTCTTTTCTAGGAATATTTCTCACGTGCCTTCACAGACAGACAACTTAAATTCTGTTAACCTGTCCCTCATTTCCTACCACATCAATGTCTACTTCTTGGGAAGCTGAGGTGCCACCTCAAACAAGTAATAGCATTTTTTTTATTTGTAATCACTTCCTTTGTGTTTAATGGTGTCCTAAAATTTAGCAGAAAATATCTAAAAGCTAAGCAGACTTATTTCAAATTATTAATAAGTAGACTTATTCACAAATTTTCCAAATATAAAAGCCAAATGCTAATTATAGTCTTTACTTGATTGAGAACAAATCGTTATATAAAGCAGAAATGCACATGTCAAATTTTTCTTTCTTAAAAATTCACTATTTTGTAATATGCAATACCGCAGAGTACACATTTCAAAAGTATAAATATGACAAAACAAGACAACCTCTTACCACCATTAATAACCCTCCCAATCTGGATGTTTATTTTATATTGTTATTTATCATATATTATATACCACTTTAGAGATATCCTATGCATAAGCAGTGTATGCATGTGTGTGAGTGTGTGTGTGTATAATCTAATTGTCAATGTTCTCTTCCTGGATTCATTCCCATTTAAGAATATATTGTGTAAATTTTTTCCTATCACTACTTACAGAGTTTCCTCATTTTTTTAACTACATAGCATTTTAATTTCTATTATAGAGGTTTTATTTAAAATATAGCAAATAGAGAGGGAAGTGTGCAACTCTTTTAAATTTTAGAAGTTTATAAAATCAGCTTCTAGATCATAACCAGTGCCCCTTGTGTAGCCAGTTCTACTCACTATCCCCTAAAAGCAATTTTATCCCAATGTCTAACACCATCGATTAGATTTCTAGTTTTTTGGAACCTTATGTGAATGGACTTATAGTATTTACTCTTTCATGTCTTCATTCACGCAATATTATGTTTTTGAGATTTATCCATGCAGTTTGGGATTTGTTGCATGTAGTTTTTCTATACTTATTGCTACATAGTATTCCTCATGTGAGATATATTATCAGTTTTACTCTTGACAGACGTTTAAGATTTTTTTCTAAGTCTGACTATTAAAATCAGTGCTTGTGAACTTTCTTATTAATGTCTTTAGGTGACCAGAGGTAAAACTGCTGAGTCTGTTTAGCATTAGTAGATGTACAAGATAGCACTGCACTGCCTGTGCTGGGAAGCAGAGTGCGGGGTACTCCACGTTCTCACCAACACCTTGTTTAATTTTTCCATTTCAATCACGTGGATGGATGTGTTTTGGAATCATGCTATGATTTTAAGTTGCATTTCCCTGAAGAATAAGCAAGCTGATCGCCTTATTGTATAATTACTGTAAAAGGTCGATTGTGAGATATCAGTTCAATTCCTCTGCCTATTTTTCTACTACATTGTCTGCGTTATTCTTATTGATTTGTGGGAGTTCTTTGAAGTGTACATTAGCCTTTATTAGATATATGGAAGATGGATATCTTTTATTCTACAGTTTGCCTTCAATTTCTAAAAGTGTGTTTCTATGAAGAGAAGTTTTAAATTTTAATGTAGTTCTTGTTATCATGTTTTTCCTTTATGTTTAGCACTGTACACTTCCTCTTTAAGACATCTATGTCTACTCCCCAAATTACGAAGATATTCTCTTATAGTTTCTTCGAAACTTTATCATTTTATCTTGATAGTTAGCTTTACAATCAATCTGAATTTTATTTTTTCATATGGTTGTGAGTTAGAATTCAGTTGTCATATTTATCCATATGAATAACCAATTAGCATAGCATTATTTATGTGAAAAACCATCATTCTCTAATGCAGTGTAAACTCAGTCATAATCAGGTAGACTATGCATGGCTCTACTTCAGCCTTATCTAGCTCAGTCTGTAGCCTATTTTTCTATCCTGTTCCATTACCATGTTATCTTTTAACTATATAATTTTATAATGTACCTTTCCTGGAAGTTTAAAGCCTGCAGTTTTGTTATTCTCCTATGTTTGCCTTGGCTATTCTTGACCCTTTGCATTTCCTTACAAATTTTCGAATCAGCTTGTCAATTTTCATCAAAATAAACCCTTGTGCAATCCAAAACCTCCTCAAAAACAAAGCCAAAATACATAAAATTAAAATCAAATTTTTTTTTGCTTTGTGCCTTTCATTACTGTAAGATCTGTTATCTTTTATGTATATTGACAATTTCTTCAGTTTGTTCCCACAGTGTATTAGTTTTTTTCACTTTATTTTCAAAAAAGCTTTAGGTTACAGAAAAGTCACATAAAACTAAAAAGGTTACTATATACCCCACCTCCTCTCACATTTTCCCCTATTAATAACATCTTACCTGAGTATGGTACACTTGTTTCAATTGATGAACAAACATTGCAACATTGCTACTAACCATGGTCAATGGTATTTATGGTTTACTTTTTGTACCATACACTCTTTTAGGTTTTGACCAAATGAACAATAGCCTGTATCTGCCATTGCAATATCATGCAGAACAGTTCCAATACTCTTAAAATGCTCTGTGTTTCACCTATTCTTTCCTTCTCTTCCCCTCAGAACCTATGAAAACCACTTGAGTTTCAATTTTGAAGAATAATGTTCATAGTTACATGCATTAATATTGAAGGCTTGACATACTGGTCTGTTTTCTTTTACTAGGTACTGCCTATGTTCTCAAGAGACTCTTGCCCCTCTATCTGAGTGCATAGCAGGAGTCCCCAGGATGGAAGTTTAATATTTTCTTGTTTATTGTGTGGGTCTCCACCCACTGAGATAATAACCCAAATGACTCTGGGGATTTCTAGGTATGTGGTTGAAACTACAATGGTGGGAATGTTCTCTGGCAAATATAGCAGGGAAGAGTCAATGGTTCAGGTTGTCATATGTGGGAAAGGGTGCACTGGGACATTTTTTCCTAAAAGGTGTGATTCTAATGGGTATGAAGTGGTATCTCATGGTTTTGATTTGCATTGCTCTGATGGCTAAAGATGTTGAACATCTTCATATCCATCCATCCCATTTGTATACTTCCTTTGAGAGATATCTATTCAAGTTTAGTGCCCATTTGTTGATAGGTTTTTGTTTTTTTTTTTTTTGGTTTTTGGTGTTAGGTTGAAGGATAACTTTATGTATTATGGATAAGTAAACATTTATTGGATATATGGTTTCCAAATATTTCCTTACATTGTTTAGGTTGTTCTTTTACTTTCATAACAAAGCCCTTTGAACACACAAAGTAAATAAATAAGTAAATAAAGCTATTGTGGAGGTGAGTAAAATTATCTTAAATTTGTGGATTAATTTGGGAAAAGGGACATCTTTACCCTCTTCATTCTTTCAATGTTTGCAAATGGCATTCTTGTTAGTTTATGTCTTCTTTAATATCAATCAATAATGCTTTCAGTATAGGAGTCGGGCATGTGTATTACTTCTAGTAATGATACTCTTAAAAATATCTTTTCAAATGACATATTTTAGTTTGTTTTTGGTATGTAGGAGTAGAATTAATTTTGTAATGAATTATATCTAGCCACCCTAATACTCTCCTTATTAAATAGATGGTCTGTAGATTTTTAAAAATTTTATACATACAGTCATGTCTTCTATAAATGAGTTTTATTTTTTCTCCAAAGTCCTAATGGCTTCTATTGTTGTTTTAATGCCTTGTTGTAATAGTTATGACCTCCAGTTCAATATTTGCTACAAATCATGATAGCATCCTCCAAGCTCAGAGGAATGCTTTCAATATTTCATCATTAAGTTTGTTTGCTATAGGTTTTCTGTAGACTAAATAAATAACCTACTATTGTTAGTATGATAAGTTTTTTATCATTAATCGATGCTAATTTTATTTATCAACCTCTTGTTCTTCCTCTACTGAGATAAATACATGGTTTTCTGTTAAACTGGAGAATCACAATCCTGGAATAAACGCTATTTGTTCTTTTACATTCTGATATCAGTAGACCAAGCTTTTTCTTGGTTAGTGTTTTCATTGTATGACTTTTTGTAACTTTTTTATTTTCAAACATTCTACACTCTTTGTTTGCAATGTATATCTTATAAAGAGCATTTAGATGGAATTACTGTTTTAGCAGGTAAGACTTAATCTTTAAATGTGCATATTTTAAAAATTTATTATTCATGGAAATACTAATATAATTGGTTTATATTTCTATCAAATTTCTATTTATTTTCTACTTGACACCCTTGTTTTAAGTTCTCTTTTTCTTTTTTACTTCATTCTTTTGAATTAATTGAACATTGTTACTCATCCATATCCTTTCAATTAAACATGTCAATTATTTATTCTTTTACTCTTCTTATGTTTACCTTGGAGATTATAATGCAAATTCTTCATTTATTACAGTCCAATGCCTTATACTTTTACCATTTGTCCATAATGCTAGCACAACATTTTTGAAATCTATTTATAGCCCCCATCCTTGGTGTCATTGCTCCAATCTTGATATCTCTTTTCTGTTATCTATTTTCTTATATGCTATATCTCCAGGGAAATCACCATCTTTTTAGTATATATTTTGTCTCTTTTCCTGTAAAATTTTGAATATATGAATTACACTTATTTTAAAATATTTTTATTAGTGTTCATTTTGGTTTGTTGTGGGTCTATGTTCTATCATCTCTCTTTATTTGGATCATATGCCAAGTATTTTGATTAAAAACATGTAGAGGCTACAGATGATCACATCTTCTTCAAATTGAGTTCATATTTCCCTCTGTTAAACAGATAGAGTAGGCATTCATCACCTGAATCCAACCAGGGAGTGACAAAAGTCACAATAAGGCTCAACTTCCTCTGTATGCCTCCATTCTGAAGACCTATCCTTCCAAAGACCTCACTTTGAGCGGGGTGTGTTTTATGTGGCCAGCTCACCTGGCAGAACCTGAACTATAATGTTTGTACTTTTAACATGGCATATTGTGGGGGAAAAAAAATCCGTTTTGCCTTTCAGCCATTTTCAGGTTTGTGTTTTAGCATCCTATCCTGTAAAGCTTTGGAGTTTAACGCATGTCTTGACATATAAACCAGATTATGTAAAATTTAGTTTTTTTAAATTATTTTGAATAAGATTAATTTGGGGGCCAATCCAAAAAAAGAAGAACCTTATGTTTGTGGCTCAAGCAGTTGAGTGCCCACCTCCCATATGGGAGGTCCCAGGTTTGGTTCCCAGTGCCTCCCAAAAAAGCAAAAGCAAACAACAAGCAAAACATTGGCTTCTCACATATGAGGTTCCAAGTTTAGCCTCCAGTACCTCAAAAAAAAAAAAAAAAAAAAAAAAAGAACCTCAGACAAAGTCTAAAGGACTAAGAATATCTAGAAGACTCATTAGATTTTCATAATGAAGTTCCGAAAATACTTCCTGTATCTCTGCTGGGGGAAGAGAATAGTAAACTTTGTTAAATGCATCCAGAAACTTCTTCAAAACAGTGGTCATTCTCCAAGAAAAAAGATTTTGCCAGAGCCTTATTCCAGCAAGAGGAAGGATATTACTTACAATTCAACCCCATATGCCCGTCCTGTTTTGCTTAAAACACACACAACATGGATTCAAGCCTTCAAGTAAATAGATTGGAAATTCTACAAGGTAGAGTAAAAGACTGGAGAACAAAAGGTATGTAGTAAATGTCACAACCCTAAGACAGAAGCTCACTAAAAAGATTTAATAGGAATAGTGTAGAACTCTTTAACTTCAGTACAATACAGTGGATAATACCTAAAAGAATAAAAGACTCAGACTCTCTCTGTGAAGTAGTATTTAGGGAGGCCCAAAATCAAGAGAGAAGTTAAAAAAGAAACAAGAACACAAAAGGGCATGAAACCTCTGGCCCCTACAGCTATAAAAACCCTTAAAAATAGTACAATACTTAGCCAGATGAATATAAATTCTCAAGCTAAAACCCATTTACTACGGATTCTATTATTCGATACATGTTCTGTGGTCAACATAAAATTTTTAAGACATGCCAAAAGGCAAGAAAATAGACAATATGAACATATGAAACAAACACCATAACCAGATTCAAATATAAAATGACAGGGAATTATGCATTCATTTCCAGCAAATCTACCCTGCAAGAAATAGTAAAAGAAGTTCTGCAGGCATAAGGAAATTTTATAGGTTGCAAACTTAAATCTATGTAAAGAAAGGAAGAGGACAAATAAAAAATGAAGAAAAGGTAGAATGTCATTTTTCTTATCCTTATTATATTTAAAAGTTAATTTTTTATTTAAAGAAATAGTAGTACAATGTGTTGGGAATTAATAGCACATGATTAAGTGAAATGAATAGGAGAACTGTTACAAGGGATGGGTAGGGGCCTTGGGAATACTCTGTTATAAGGTTCATGCACAATGCATGAAGTAGTATAGTGTTATATGAAAGTATTCTTAGATTAGTCAAAATGTATATTATAGATTCTAGGGCAAAAGGTCAAAAATGTTAAGAGAAAAAAGAAACATAATTGAATACTACGTTAAGAGGAAATAAAATAGAACAATACAAAATGGTGAATTAAAGCCAGAGAAGGCAAAAAAAAAAAAAAAAAAGAGGGAAGAAAAGAGAAATGAACAACTGCAACAAATAAAAATAATAACATACATGGTAGATATTAATCTAATAATAATCATTTTAAGTGTGAATAGCCTAAAAATGTCAGTTAAAAGCAGAAATTGGCAGTGAATTAAAAAATAAAACCAAGCTCTGTATTCTCTAAAAGAAACCCACTTTAACTATAAAGGCCCAGATAGGTAAAAATCAAGAGATGAAGTAAAACATACATACTAATTTTAATTAATAGGAAGTTGTTACATGTAAGCAAATGGAAGAGGCTAAAATTATCCATGTGAACTTGGAATTGTCCTGAATGACATTGCAATGACAGATACAGGCCATTATATATTCTGCCATAAGCTACAGAATGGAGTGGGAGAGAGTGTAAACTGCAATGTAAACGATAATCCATGCTTAGTGGCAATGCTTCAAATGTGCTTCAATTGCGATGAATGTACCTCACTAATGAAAGAAGTTGTTAGTATAAGGAAGGTGGGAGGTGTGGGGAATGGGGCATATGGGAATCCCTTATATTTTTGTGTGTAACATTTTGTATAATCTAAGTATCTTTAAATACATATATATATATATATATATATATATATATATATATATATATTTTAAAGTATCCATGTGGTAATGAATTAGAGTTGGAGATAGCAGTATGAGCTCATGTTAGCTAAATATAGATAAAGAAGGCTAAATACAACAGTATATAGAAATGTGCTTATATTTCTTGTTGTGTCAGCTGAGAGAGCCCAAATGAAATGATAGCTCAGGAACAATCAGCACACCTAGCCTCATATCTTGGTTTCTAATACTATTATCCAATAAAAGGAAGCAGGGCTCATTATAGGACTGGCTCATTCTAGGATCATGAGAAACTATCCAAAGTGAACCTGGAACATCTTGTTCTGCCAGAAAATAAGAAACTGCACAAACACACACACACAATGATACATAAAAGCTAAATGAAAGAGCTCCTAGTGGCCAAAGATGGAACAATTTGAGCGAAAAAGTAAATAAAGTTGGATTGGATTATAATTCAAAGTATAAAATAAATATCCATGACTACATACTGATATAAATAAATAATTGAATAAATAAATAAATGCTGGAGAATAGACAAATATATTGTGTACAATAATTCCAAACAATTTATGTAGACAGTCTACCTTCAAGGAAGTGAACCATAATTCCCCACTCCTTAAGTATGGGTTGCACATGACTTAGGTCAAAAGAAATGAGGAAAAAAAAAAGAGTAACTTTATAGTGGAAAAACCTGACAAACACTTCTTCAGCCACATGATCAAGGTCCATATCAACACTCATAATCATATTGATAGTATCTACCCTTGATATGATATAATTAAAATGATAATTTACCTCTGTAATCTTTCTCCCCAAAACATATTACTACTTTCTATTCATGAGTAAAGCCTCAGACAAATTCCAATTGAGAAGCTTCGGCCATCATACTTGATCAGTCCTCCTCAAAATTGTCAAGGTAATCAAAACTAAGAAAAGTCTGAAAAACTGTCAACCAAGAGGAGCCTCAGGCGATATGAAGACTAAATGTAACATGGTATCCTGGATGGGATCCTGAACAGAAAAAAAGAATATTAGGGAAAAACTAAGGAAAAATGAATAAATTACAGAACTTTAGCTAATAATTTTTTTTATTATTTTTTTTTATTGATTTTGTGATAATATTACATTAAAAATATATATGTGAGGTCCCATTCAACCCCACCCCCCCACCCCACCTCTCCCCCCCCCCCCCCCCCAGCAACACTCGTTCCCATCATCATGACACCATTGGATTTGGTAAGTACATCTTTGGGCACCTCTGCACCTCATAGTCAATGGTCCACATCATGGCCCATACTCTCCTCCATTCCATCCAGTGGGCCCTGTGAAGATTTACAATGTCCAGTGATTGCCTCTGAAGCACCATCCAGGGCAGCTCCATGTCCCAAAGACGCCTCCACCTCTCATCTCTTCCTGCCTTTCCCCATACCCATCAGCCACCATGTCCACTTTCCCAATCCAATGCCACCTCTTCTATGTGGACATTGGATTGGTTGTGTCCATTTTTAGCTAATAATTTTGTATCATTATTGGTTCATTAATTTTGACAACTATACCATACTAATGTACTGGTTTAGACATTGTGGTTATTAATTCTATGTGTCAACTTGACTAGGTTATGGTGCCCAGTTGTTTGGTCAAACACTGGTCTGGTTGTTACTGTGGGGGGATTTCATAGAGCAGCTTAGTGTCTACGGTCAGGTGACCTTAAGTAAAGGCACTCACCCTTCATAATGCAGACAGGCTCATCCAATCAGCTGGAGGTCATAACAGCAAGAACTGATGGCCAGGAATCAGGAAAAATTGTGCCTCAAAACTACATCCTACACTCTGCCCTGAGTTTCCAAGCTAAGGAGTTTGGACTCTGGGATTTCTAGCTTCCAGCCTGCCCTGCAAATTAGGACTTGCCAGCCCCCTCATAATCACATGAGCTAATTCCTTATAATAAGTGTCTTATTATGTATTTGCTCATATATGTGCATAATTCTGTTGGTTCAGTTTCTATGGAGAATTCTGACTGATATAGACATATATGGATCTCTCTTACTATCTTGCAGTTTTTGCACAAATCTAATACTATTCCAACATTTAAAAGTCTGTTTCAAAACCTTATAGAGGGAAGCAAACTTGGCCCAATGGATAGGGCATCTGCCTACCACATGGGAGGTCCACGGTTCACACTCCGGGCCTCCTTGACCCGTGTGGAGCTGGCCCTTGCGCAGTGCTGATGCGCGCAAGGAGTGCCCTGCCATGCAGGGGTGCCCCTGCATAGGGGAGTCCCATGCACAAGGAGTGCACCCCATAGGGAGAGCCGCCCAGCACGAAAGAAAGTGCAGCCTGCCCAAGAATGACGCCACACGCACGGAGAGCTGACACAACAAGATGACGCAACAAAAAGAAACACAGATTCCCGGTGCTGCTGATAAGGATAGAAGCGATCACAGAAGAACACACAGCGAATGGACAGAGAGAGCAGACAACTGGGCGGGGGGGAGGGGAAGGGGAGAGAAATGAAAAAAAAAACCTTATAGAATTTATTCATTAAAACTAAATCAATATGTCTTGAAGAAACTCTGGGTATATAGTTTATAACCTACTAAAGGCAATCGTGAGGGCATGAAGATAAGCTTTTGAGGAATACGAGAATCATAAGCTCTAGGTTTGGTGCAGCAGTATGAATGTACTGTCTAAAAGAGGAGATTGTTATAGATAGTGTGCTAAGCCTAAAAGAGGAAATTCTGACCAATAAACCTAGGTAAGTTAGCATTGTACCTCAAATTAGATGCAATTCATGACATTTAACCTCTGTGAACAGTCTTTATGCAAGGACCAAAACAAAAAGTCTGTCAAAGTAATTTTACTGCTGTAATTTTGGCTTCAAACTTTAAGCTGAAGAATTCTGGTAAACTTAATTCCAAATTGAGCAGTGCTTTTTTCTAAGTTTTGTGTAATTTAATAATCTCAAAATTAAAAGACCATTATTCTAGCTCCTTTCCATCTTCCATTACTTAACCCCCAACATAGATCACACCGTGATCCAGTTGAATGGTGAGAAAGAAATGGCTCAGTCTCCTGAGCAGAAAGGAGCTGCCCTCCCTGACCATATCATTGGGAAGACAAGAATAATGAGTCATACAAAGTCATACAAAGTTACACTCACTAGCAAATATTCTCAATCAGTGTCATTAAATCCAACTGATCCATAAAAAATGACTTTGTTTTAACAATGAAATATGATCACCCCCAGACCCAGACTGCAATTTCATTTAGAGTAGGAGTTGTCGTATTTTACCTCTTTTTTCCCAATCTTAGCACAGTTCCTGGCACATTGAAAGTGATCAGTAAACCTTTGTGGGAGGGAGGGAAGAAGGGAAGAGGGAAAGAGAGACTAGGACCCAGAAAGGTCAGTGGAGGTAGGCTTCCTGAAATCCTCCTCTTCTTTCAGGCTTCAGGTTTGACCTGTATGCCCAGCCCTCAAAGATTTCTGTATGAAGAACTAAGAACCATGGAATGGAGGATTTTTCAGGGAGGATTTACCAGTCTTGAAATACATAATTCCACCTTCGGCCCAACCAACCCTCTCCCCTTCCCTTCAAGGCCCACAAAGGAGATATAAGAACAAAAAAGGCAATGGAAGGAATGGCAGCATTTTAATATTAGGCAGGACTTTGACCCCAAACTTTATTAAATGAATAACTTACTAGTAATCAAAAAAAAAAAAATCTAATAAGGAGAACTTTTTACTCCCAGGGAAGAAGCCTTTTCCTTAAGTTCAGACCAGAGTGGCAGAATTTAATGTATGATGACATACACCTTCCAGCATGAAAAAATGGCACTAGTATCAGAGTACTCAGGGAGAAGAATGCTTGGCTTAATGCCTTTGGACTCAACACATGGAAGCAAGAGAGTGACTAACCAAAGATAGGCTCTCGGAAGAGGCAGATTGTGCCCCATTCAATAGCTTCAAATTCTCCTTTTCTTCCTTGTGATCTTCAACCATCCTTATGGAAGAATAAGTAATAGCAAAGAAATGTGTGAAATGGAAGTGGCAGAGAGACAACAGCTTTGCACTTCCTTTGCTGTGTGTTTCTAGTTCTAATCTTACACAGCTAGCAAGGATGGCCTAATAACTTCAGAAATGTGAATTAAGAGAAGGCTACTTCAGCCTCTATCCCAAGCCAAAGACCTCTAGCCTAAATAAGTCTAGTTTATTAGATGTTTTTAATGGAATTTGGGTCTCAAAGCATAAGAATTATCATGAGTTTTTGTTTTGTTTTCCATGGCTTTCCTTTTACTCCTTTGTATAGATAGATCCCCTCCCTGGTCCATTAACAGCAAATGACCCTCTGCCAATTGATACTGTAAGACAATGGCTCTTTCTTTCTAAGGAACTTACCCATTAAAAAGTCTTTGGGAGACATGGCAATAATTGTCACTTGGTGCCATGGCCAAAGCATCATAATACTGTCTCTCATTAGCTCCTTCATCCCAAAGCCCCCAAATGAGAATAAGTAGTTTCTCTTCACTGTAAATTGTAGAAACGTGGTTCTGAATTCTCTGAATTTGCTCTTGAAACACTCATAGTACCTATATGTGTTTTTTGTGAAGCAATCCTATTGATTAGAATTCTTTGTTTTTGTCCTTCCAGAACTTGAATGCTTATTCTGCTGTCAGGCTGATCCTTTAATCCCCTCACATTCAGCTGACATCTGGAGATGCAAGGTTTTGGCCTCATTAGCACTTTGCCCAGCTTTTTATAAATGATAGGCAATGAGACCTCTGATTGGATTACAGATTGATTATATGCTAATCACACCACTGCCACTGGAGGCCACATCATGAGATGCTGGATGATGAGATGTGTGCGTTCTCGCTTGTTGAACAGCATGTTGCAACTTGTAACCTGTGCTCTGATCATCACGAGACCATTTCCATCGCTGGCATTTCTACAAATCAGCAATTTCCCAGCTAGAATAATCATTCATTTAATTTCTTCCAGGAGAAGAGAATACTATAGAAGAGCAATCCTTAAATAGCTTCCATTAAGGCTGGCTCAAGTGCCCACCCTTATACAAGCTGCTGTGGTCATGGTGATATGGTCCCCAAGGGATGGTAACTCCCAGTCAAATCATATGGCTAAATCAAAGGAAGAATAAATTCCCCTGAAGGAAGAAGCTGCTTCAAAGAAGGAAGTATTCTTGAGTAAAAAAAAAAAAGTAAACGTTCTTGAACTCTTACATTTTACAGTTCATAATACTGAGCTACAAATATTTAAGGATAATTGCTTGAGGTTTTTTGGTAGATGGTTGCAGAGCTAAGATTGGATTCTATAGGGCTCTATGCTGCAAGACAAATAAATGTTTCCCCATGAAAATATTTTTAACATTATGATTCCCATGGAAAGAATTTAAAAGTTCTTTGATAGCTGATGACCATATATCACCTCAGCTGCTATCATGGAATCACTTTATATTGGTGCATATATTGAAGTATAGAGTTGTTGGCTTATTGAGTACAGGACACACCTTGCCACTTAATAATTTCAGCTATTCATACTAAATTAAATTATTTCCTATCATTTCATTTCTTATGTAAAATAATAAATAGGAAAGAACTTCATCAGAAAATTCCATTTTTCTGAAGATCTGTAAACTTTCTTTCAGCTCAGAAGCTGTTATTAAACCAGATAAGATCTGATAAATGAGAGATAAAATTCCTTTCATTCTTCAGCTATAAGCCTATAAAAGTTTGTGACCATGTAAAAGAGGAATTATAGGTATAAATAAACTCTTGGTGAAAGATGTGTATTTTTGATGAGTTTTAATTAGTTTTTTTTTTAATTTTTAAAGAGGTTTAGATTACATAAAAACATAAATGTTACATAAAAATATATAGGGCCTATCTCAATTGAGAGGTGGAGTGGGCATTGCCACCCCAGGGCCCTCAGGATGGGGGAATAAAATATGGATTACAGTGGGCATACTGGTATTCTACTACAGAATTATTGTGACTTCACAATGGAAGAAATTATATCATTGATGTGGAAACAGTGTCCATGGGAGTTGCTGAAGGCAGGGAGAGGGAAAAGGAGATATGATACGGTGGCATATTTGGGACTTGGAGCTGTCCTGAATGATATTGCAGGGACAGATGCAGGACATTATATATCCTGCCATAACCCACTGAATGGACTTGGAGAGAGTGTAAACTACAGTGTAAACTATAATCCATGCTGTGTAGCAGTGCTCCAAATGTATTCATCAATTGCAATGAATGTACCACACTAATGAAAGAAGTTGATGTGGGAAAAGTGGAGGCATGGGAAATGGGGCATATGGGAACCTCCTATATTTTTTAATGTAACATTTTGTGTGATCTATGTATCTTTTAAAATTAAATTAAAAATATGTTTAAGAAAACAAAAACAGAAAAACTAATATCCACACTTTGTTTGGCCAAAGATGGAGATTGCTGTACTTACTGATAATTTGTGAGATGAGTGATCTATTTTGAATTAGATTCATTTTGATAACAGGATTGGTGAAAACAAGGAAATAAAATTTTTGTTCTTCACTTCTAAAAAAAAAAAGTAAAAAAAGAAATATAGGAAATTCCCATATGACCCACTGCCTCTCCCTCTCACACTTTCCCACATCAACAACAATCATGATCTTATTTTTAATGAGGGCATCTTAAGAAGCTAAAAAGTCAATAAATTGATTATTCTAGATAATATACAGGAAAAAATATAAGTATGATTAATATATAACCTCTGTTGTCAAAATGCTAATTATGGCTTTAAAAAGCGTTTGTGAAAAAAGGTTCAAAAAACTTCCTAATACAAGGGATCAAATTACAAAACTCCAGGCATCTAACGGTCTTGAAAAAATTATATGAAGGCTTGCTTGTTCAGGGATGCTAATCTAGGAAAATTGGAACTTAAAACAACTTGGTCTCCATATACCTAAACTATCTTTTTCTGTACATTTTGTCACTTTTATTCTTAGCCTTTTCTGTTCCATATCAATCAAGTGCTCTGGTCTAATGCTCTCTAATATTTATCTCTGAATCATAACTTGCTTTAAGGATATACTATGATAAATACATATATATGTTTTGCAACTTTAGAAATTTAACAATAATCCCTTAATATCTTCTACATCAATTAAAAACCTTTCTGCAGAGTTGAGTGAAATCTCCCTTTTCTGATTTCCCCTTCCAGACAGACAAGACCCTGGACCTCTTGACCCCTGCCTAAGGATTGGTATTATGACAGCCTGGACCTACATGAAAAATATATCTTACACTTTCAAAATATTTCTTGTATACATACATGTAACAAAGAATTACAAGAAGTCACTAGTATTTTTCAAATGTGCTCTATGTAATAAACATGTCCTTCTATAGGTACTATACATTTCATCCTCTATGAAGGGAAAATAATATTGAAATGTAGAATGAGAATACATATACAAATTTCAAAGTGAATTAAACTATAAAGTAGGCATTGTTTGAAAATAACAAATACATCATCAAGTAATTTGAAAAGAGGAACTGATCTATAAAAATTAATTGGCATTGATCTCTTTTAATTGGAATCAGATTTGGTAATACCATCCCAAATGATTTTATAAGTTACTTTATTTATTACATGTCAATCACTTTAGAAATCATTTCACAAAACTCCAATTTCCTTATTGATTTTTTCTCTCTGCAGTATTCCATTAGAACATTTAAATATACCCAGCCTACTGAAATTCTTCCCAATGTTTCTGCATACAGCTGCAGGCATCTGGTTCCTGAAAGAAGCAAGGCAGTTGCATCTATGATGATTTTAGGAGATATAATAGTGGCCATTTTGTTTCATTTCAAGCCCGAAGTCCTTCATAAAATTTCCTCTTATATTCCAGTATGCATCATTTTCTATAAAATATTCCATTAAATACATCGTAGTTGGCCAGTATTTGCTGAGGCTCATTGGAACTTACTCATTGAGGGATTTTTCCTTCCTACATTGGGAAAACCATGGACTTGGAAACAGACAAAATTCAAAATTTTTCACTGCCAGTTAGTAGTTTGTGGCCATATTAAAATTATTTAAAACTTTCTACACTTCAATTTTCTGATCTTTAAAGTTTATGCTGCTGAATTTGGGGGAAGACAAACTGTCAAAATTTGCATACAGCATTGGGCCCAGCACATTTTAGAATTCAAGAGATGTTAGTATCTATATTAGCCAGATCTACACCTGTTGCCCTCATAGCCATTCCCTGCCCTTCCCTGCAATCTCCAATGTCAACTGACTTCCAGAAAATGGGAAGTACTGGTGAGAAAGTGGAAGAAAGGAAGGAAAGCCAAGCCTTTGTACCCATCCCTGTATCTTGTGCAGGAGCTGTGCCTTCCCCAGCTCCAGCTCTGTGAGGGGAGTGCCCTCAGGTTTCCAGCCTTGGCAGGAGAAGCCCAACCGTTGGGCTCAGAGCCTAGGTGTGGAGTTGCTTTCTGCATTGTTAATATCTGCTTCTCATCATCTATTTAACCAGTTTCTTGTGCAGTTCTCTCTGTTTAACGACCGAATTGTTTGTTTCCTTGACCCTTCCTCTCACCCATTCACCCATACAGTATGTTTATTATTGTGCTAAATATAATTAACATTTACAGAAAGCCATTTACAGAAGGTGGCCAGAGATGTAGCTGTGTGGGTTTCTACAAAGCTTTCCCTGATCTTTTCAGGGCACTGTCTCATTCGCCCCAACCTCTTGCTCTTGGAGTACTTATTTGAATCTCCACTGCTCATTTTGGCATGCAGCTTTATATTGCCTATGCTTGGTTATTTGACTCTTTCATTTTTTATTGTCTTATTTCTCAAAAGAATTCCTAGAAGGGAGAAACTCTATTTTATAATTTTTTTAAAAAACCTACCACACACACCCTTATTACAATATCAGTACTTACCAATATTAAAAGAACTCAGTGGCTTTTATTTTAATTGTTTGCCTTGTAGTAATAGTAATCTAAAAGCCTTAAATAGATGAAAAATATGTGTTTTTCCAGCTGAAAGAAGCACTGTAAATAACCTTACTTAATTCTTTAAATGTATATGGAAAAATAGAAATGAAGAAAGTGTAGTAAATTTATTTCTGTGACACATAGGGTAAAGGAACAGTTTCTTGCTTTCTAACCTAGTACTTATTCCACTAAAAGAGAGGGACATTTCATTCTAGGACTTGATGACAAGACTGAGTCACTAGCCTTTCAAAAGGAATAATGTATAGTTTTTTCATTTTAATTTTTAAAATATTTTACCTATCTATTAATTACACAAAAAGAGGCTTACAGGACATTCAAGTAATCTTAACAATTATATATTAATTCAAATGACCTGAATATAATGCTATTTCAAATAAATGATTTAAAAATTTGAAATGTTTGATTTTATTTCCTCTGTTTTGTTCTTATTTTTAACAAGTATACTTTCATGATAGGTTTTCAGTTGTATAGCATTTATCTGGTTAATATAATGTCACTATCTTTGAAAAGCTAAATATTAGGGAGGGGGAATAATCCATGATGAGAAGTAGGAAAAAATATAAAACCAAAATTATCATGAATTCATGGAATACTATCTATGAGTAGGCTGCAAGGGCATACTCAGTGCTAAGAGGAATTTTCTAATCACAGCTTTTAGCATAATTGCTTGATGCTATGTGAGTGACAGATTGAATTGAATAAACCTAGTATTAATTTCCAAGGTGATTCAAAAGTTGTCATGTAAGAGATTGACATTTTTAAAATTTAAAATTTTTAGTAACCCCAGAAATATTTTTGAGTGTTTATTTGACAAATATGAATTAGGCACTTAAAGAACAAAGAGGGGGAAAAAATTAAATATATTACATAATAACAGGTAGTGGTAAGTGCTATGAAATACAATGGGGTGGGAGGGAAGGGTAAAGGGAGCAGAGTAAAGTGGTGCTATTTCAAATGCCAAGGAGGTAGCATCCTCCTTATGAATGTGAGAGATTGAGCCCTGCAAATGTCTAGGTGAACCAGCATTCCAGGCAGAGGGGATCAACTGCCACACTCCAGGGGAAGAGCTGGCTCCATATCTTCTTGTGATGCTGTCTGCTGGCACAGTACTGTGTTTAGGGAGATCAAGAACTCACCACCAGAAGCCAAACAATTGGCTCACAAAAATGGGCATGCATCATCAATTTCTAATTCAATAATGAAGTGAAGATGGACCCCTTGACTCCTTTTTCTGGGACCTCTCTTTCTGTTAATCTTCGTTATACCTAAAAGAGTGAATTTACACAGAAATCTATTTAATTTAATTTAATTGTGGGGGAAAATGGTGCCAGTTATAACACTTCAAATCACAAATAAACAAATACATAAACTTACCAGGGAACACAGAAGAGAAATTGCAGCCAACACCTCATTGTGATAGGAAAAAAACTAAGTAAATACACACTTCTGACATGTTATGTGACCATGCACAGTCCCTTAAAGCAATTTATCAGCTGTATGTTTTTTCCTAAGCAAGAAATGGGACTTGGCTCCACATATTGTCGTGTAGGGGAAAAATTGTTGGGAATATTAACTTTAAAGTACAGGGGAAAATGGTTCCAGCCATTTACTTCCTATTTAGGACACCAAAGATCATTTAGCAGTCTTACACTTCGAATTAAAAATTAATTTTTAAGGTATAAAAATTAAAAAGCATTTAAGAGTTTATTAAATAGTAGATAACACTCTGATAGCTATTGGATATCACTTTTTAATTAGCTGTTACAATGAGATAGCTCTGGAAACAAGCACATATCAGTGCTCAAAATAGATATTTATTTAACAGTCCTCAGGCAATATAATATCAACAAGCCATGTGTGGTATATACAATTTAAAGGAAGCTGAAAAAGCACAATGGAAGCATGAAAGTAAAAAAAAAAAAAAAAAAAAGCTTCACCCAGTCTATAGGTCTACACTGAGGAGATCCTACAGGAAATAGCAAAAGGAAAAATATTAATTAAATTTATGAACTCAAAAATTTAAGGAGCCGACTATGATAAAACTTTACATAGTAAATTCACCCTATGTCTCAGTTAAGCTACGTGTATAATGAGAATAACACTTTTAACACTTTTAACACTTTTAATTGAATGTGCAAGACAAACCATTCCATGATAGTTTTTGTTTATATCAATCTCAACACAGCAACCAGAAGGATTGTGTTAAAATGTGAGTCAGCTCTTACCTTTCTTCTACTCAAACATTCTCACTGTACCACAGCTTATACTGAATGAAAGCAAAAGGGCAGGATCTGAATCCTCTTTCAATAATCTGTCAAAACTCTAAACAGTGAAAGTTTGGCATTGAAATTTACATTGTAGCCAGATATGATCTCATCTGATATGAAGCTATTTCTATTGTTTGCCCCACAAGTGAGAATAGGCTATTTTTTCATTGTAGTTCTAGCCATGTTAGTAATGACAAGGTGTTGTCACAGACCCTGTAGGGGTATTTGGTAATAACCAGAATATGCAGTTTGTTACCTTTCTGAAATCTAAGAAAAACTTAAATTCTGAAACACATCTTTAAGTTTTAGATTAGTGATGAAGCGTTTGTGCTTCCAAGGGCCAACAAAGCCCTAAAAATATAATGCTCACCTAACTTCATTACCTGTTCTCTTCTCCCTTACTCAACCAAAGCCACATTAGTTTTCTTGTTATTCTTCCAACATACTAGACAAACTTGGACTCAGGTTTATGCACTTGCTAGTCCCTCTCTTGATAGCATCTTTTACTAGATATTTGCATGACTTCCTTCCTCCCCATCTTCAGGATTGTAATAAAATTTCATTTTCACAGTAAAACTTTTCCTTATCATAATGTTTCAAATTGAAAAATCCTCTCTAACTCCAGCATCCCTGATCCCACTTTCATACTTTTATCTTGCTTTATAACATGTATCACTTTCATATATAATACATTTTATTTTATTTTCTCCCCAATAAATAAAAACCCATGAAGACAAGGATATGTATGATGCCTAACACATAATAGGAGCTTAATAAATAGTCAAATAAATTTTTGCATGATGTGCCCTCATATGTACTATGCATGTGTTCCCTGAATTTCTTGTAGTTATAACATGTAAGTACCACTTCAGGCATTCTACACACAACTCTTTAAGAAAAGTTGACTCAGATTAGTTAGCTAATAATTTTAAGTGCTGATTCTTCTACTTAGAGGTGAAAAAATTGATTCCTGTATACAATAGAGTTACTGGCTCTGGGACAGAAAGCTGTGGCATTTCTAGAGTTTTCATTGTTTGATTTTGTTTGAGGTAATGTATTTTCTAAGTTGTAAAGAACTCATTTTCCAGGACGGTTAAGAACTTTTAATAGTTCACCTCTCAAATACTATCATTTGGGACTTTATGAAAACATGTAATGAGACAAAAGGGTTATAACAATTTTAAATAATTCAACCACTCTTGTTCTTTCTAATAATTTGAGAAATGTTTATTGGACACAATGCTTAGAATTAGCAATACAGGGTTGTGTATGACAGATGTCGTGTCTGCCCTCATGGAGTTTGCAGTTCAGTGAGGGAGAAAATGAAAATGTATAAAAGCCAATTCTTATTAATAAATAAAAAAGAATAATAGGCTGTCCTGAAAAAGAAAAAGGGGTGCATGTTGCTAAGGGGGAATGGCAGTTGAAAAGAGTTGTCATCAAAAGTCCATCTGCATGTGATTATTAGCAGACATGAAGGATGAAAAGCTTGCCCAAATGAAGATCTTGTACTCTGACAGAGTCACTGTTTCAATTCCCATAACTGTATTCCTGACATATTCTTTCTGGCTTAAGCCCTTGCTTTGGTTACCTTCAGGTATTCAGATGTCTTCAAAGTAAAATCTGCTTTGTTTTAACTAATCTTCTGTAAAAATTTAAAAACTGACCTGAAACTCTGGACAGGATAGGAATTCAAGATATTTGATCATGTAATTGTCCATCTAGCAGTCTGTGGTAGTTTAACTCTTTAGTTTAAGTGAATCCTAGAAAATTATGTTCTTAAATTGGCCCATTCTTGAAGGTGTGAATCTTTTGTAAACCTTTAATTAAATAAGATTCAATTAAGGCCATTTAATTACTTTACTCCAGCAAGGCTTAGCCAAGATAGGTCTTAATCCTCTTACTAGAGTCCTTTCTAAACTGGAATTGGTGGAGCCGCAGAAAACAGAGAAAAACTCCTAGAAGCTGAGTCAGGAAGCCTTGGAAACCAGAAGCGGAAATCAGTGGAACCCAGGAGAGAGAAAGCCACAGGAGCAGAGAGAAAGCTAGAGACAGCCAGAAACTGAAAGCAAAGGAACCTGGAAGACAAGGCAGGGACTAGCTGATGCTGCCATTGTGCCTTGCCATGTTCCTTATAGTCCACTGCTGCAGCTCAGGGAGAAAGCAACTTCTGAAGATGCCTTGATGTGGACATTTTTCCAGCCTCAGAACTGTAAGCTAACTTAATAAATCCCTATTGTAAAAGCCGACTCATTTCTGGTATATTGCTTTGGAAGCCTTTAGAAAACTGAAACAGTCAATTTGGATTCCCACATATTTCTTCCCCTATCATATTGTATCCACATAATGGTGCCATTAAGTTTGATATCGTCTTTCCCATATCCATAAATGAGTTGTGACCAGTCAGTAATATCATTCTCCTCCATCATTGAAGTGAATTTATTGACTACCCAGAGCCTTTGCCCCTCACAAAAATGATGAGAACTTTTCAAATACAATCTATCATGAAATTTAAAAAGCTTAAACCTTGAGGACAAGAGACCTGACATGTCAAGCTGATAGTCAAAAAACTGGCCCATGAAAGAGACTTTGTATGTTAATCAGCAAAGGCGCTTGTAGTAAAATGGTCTCTGATGTGTTCTCACTCCTTTCCCAAGGTCATGACATTCTACATATACTCAAAGCTTACGAAGTAACACTTAAGCAATTCTTTGTTGTTACCTCTCTAGCCATAGTATATGCAGCCTTCCATATCCCTATAATTTAGACCAGTGACAAATTGAATGCCCAGGACATAACTCAGAAAAATGCTTCTTTTATAAATTAATTAGTTTATTTAATACAGACTCCTCTGAATTCTTCCTTCATTATTCCATCCTCACTTCAGTATATCCATATATAAATCTTTCCATTTTTGTTAGCCTATCAGTTTCCTTCCATCTTCAACTAGATTTTAAATTCTTGGAAAGCAGTAAATGTATTTACATTAATGCAATATTCATAATATTAATCATGCCCAGTACATAATGAAAGTCAACATATGTTTGTTTTCATTGAATGAGTTGTTAATCTCCCTCAGGTTTTGACTACAAATACAGGGCTTATTGGTTTTTTTTTTAATATTATTTTTAAAGAAGCTTTAGATTACATAAATGATACATCAAAAATATAGGGAGGGGGGCAACCAGCAAGATGACAGCAGAGTAAGGAGCTCCTAGAGTCAGCTCCTGCTACAGTGCAGTTAGCAAACACCCAGAGGTTTCTGGAGCTAGCTGAAGTACCTGTTTGGGGTCTCCAGGAGGCCAGAAGAGCCTCCTGCAACATCCTTGGGGGAGTGGAAGGAGGAGCCTGCCCGTCTGCAGAGAAGACTTATAAGTAAAGGCTCCACGCCCCGGAGGCCAGTGCCCATCCTCCACTGGAGGCACAAACTGCCTCAGGAGCTGTTCCATGGCTGGAATGGAAAGCTCCACTTCCCCAAAACAGCGGAGGAAGAGACGGTTGGGCACCAATTTCAGCTACTGATGAGTAAATTCCATGGGCTACAGTATAATCCTGAGAACAGCTAAGATTTGAGCCTGCCCAGGTTAGAAAGAAGCTGGGAGCTGCCATCTTAACTCTGCGCCTGGCACTAGGGAAGGCAGGGCAGACTGAGAATCCCAGTGCTGGTGGGGACTGGCTTCTTCCCATCCAGGTTATATTGCAGGTCTAGCCTAGGCCCAAATGCCATCTCCAGCAGGAAGGAAGCTGCAGGGACCTGCGCCAGCCTCTCCCAGAAATTACCTGCCAAGCTGCGGAGGCCGGTGATTGTCCTGCTCTGGCAGCATGAGCTGCTCCAGGAGCTGTTCTGTGATGGTTATTGGAAGTTCCATTTCCCAGAAAACAGGGGAAGAGGAGACGGTTGGCTGCCAATTTCAGCTAATGATTGGGAGACTTTGCTGGCTAAGATATAACCCTGGGAACAGCTGGGGTGAGAACCAGACCAAGTTAGAAAGAGGCCAATAGTCGCCATTCTCACATTGCCCCCAACCTGAGGGGAAACGGGGCTGACTGAAACTCTCAGTGTCAGCAGGAACCAGTTTCTTTCATGAAGATCAGCCTGCAGCCCTAGCATACGCTTCAGCCCCGCCTCTGGCAGGGAGGAGGCTGAAGAGCCATGCACCTGCCTATACAGATAACTGCAGAGAACTTTGGCTGGCATTGACTGAAAATCAGTAGTCAACCAGGGCAACTGTGGTCATCTTGGACCCACACTGCATAGATTGTTGTCCACACCTGCAGGTCTTTTTCCAATGCATCACTAATTGGTGCTTGGTAATAATCCCTTGGTGCCAGGGAAGCTCATCCCCAGGAGTCATGTCCCACAGAGGGGGAAAGATAATGAATTCATATGCTAAGTTTGGCTTAGAGAGAGCAACAAGGAGGCTTTCAGGAGGTAACTATTAAGCAATATATAATACTAAGTTAAGTTTCCATTTCACAAGAACAGGGTTCATAAGTACAAGCATCAATATCAAGGGCATGGTGGATTGGTCTGTCCTCCTTTATTAGGCACTGCCCCTGTACTCTAAGGATTCTTGATGCTATTTTATAGAATGTATCAGGACTTCTGAAGATGGAAATTCAATTTTCTTTCATCTATTTTGTGGGTCTCCACCCACAGAGACAACACCCCATGGCCACTTGAATATATTCATATTCCGTAAAGGCATGTCCCAGGTGCACCCCTCTGCACACATCACCCATCACACACACCCTGCACTAGTGACCCTCCCTGCCACAGATGTGACCCTTCTGTGATTGAAAACCTCCCCCAAACAAAGCTAAATAATAATAATAATAAATGAAAAAAATAATAAAAATAATAATAAGGAGCAAAATACAAAAATAAAAAATAAAAAAATTTTAAATATTCTCATTGTCTTTCATCAACATAAGATATGCTATCTTTTATGTACAGTGAAAATTTCTTCCATATGTTCCCCCAATGTCTTAGTTTTTGCTTTATTTTCAAAGAAGCTTTATGTTACAGAAAAGTCACATAGAAAATAAAATATTCTTTTCATTGTGTCTTTCAGCACCTTAAGATCCATTGTCTTTTATGTACAGTGACAATTTCTTCCATATGTTTCCCCAGTGTCTTATTTTTTTTTAACTTTATCTTCAAAGGAGCTTTAGGTTACAGAAAAGTCAAATAGAAAATATAAGGGATTCCCCTATACCCCACCCCTCCTTCTCACATTTTCCCCTATTGATAATATCTTAGATGAGTATGGTACATTTGTTACAACAGATGAACAAATATTGAAGCATTGCTACTAACCATGGTCAGTGATTTACATTATAGATTACATTTTGCACTGTACACTTTTATAGGTTTTGACAAAAGTTATAATGGCCTGTGCCCATTAATGCTAGACCATGCAGAACAACTCCAATGCCCTAAAAATGCCCTGTTTTAACTATTCTATTCTTCCCTCCCCCTACCCTCAGGACCTATGGTAACCATTAAGTTTCAGTTTTGAAAAATAAGGTTCATAGTTATATGTGTTAATACTGAGGGCTTGACATATTGGTCTGTTTCATTAGGAACTACCTATGTTCTTAAGAGATTCTTGCCCCTCTAATTGAGAACTTAGCAAGACTCTCCAGGATGGGAGTTTAATATTTTCTTATTTTTTATGTGGGTCTCTATCCACTGAGATAACACCTTATGACAAGATGAACACTTTCATATTCCATGGAAGTGTGTCCCAAGTGTGCCTTATCCCACTTACCTTCCCACCCCTGACGCCCTGCACTAGTAATCCTCCCCTGCCATATTTGCTAAATAAACATTCCCATCATTATAGTTTTAAGTACATAGCCACAAATCCCCAGAGTTCATCTGTTCCTTCCTCCAGCCCTCTCCCCAGTTCCATGGATAGGCCAACCCAACCCAAGCGCCTCACCTTACTCGCCCTCACCTTCCAGCAAAACTGACCCCACACATGTCCCTGCACATCATGTTCTTACTAATGTCTTTTGAAAAATAGAAATTTTTAATATTTATTTTATTTTATTGTTATTGATTTTTGTATACTATACAAAAAATGTTTGCCTACCCCAGTGTCTCAAAAAATCCTGTTTTCTTATATATATGTCAAATTTTTACATTGCACAATTAGGTCTGTGATTCTGTGGTAGGCAGAATATGTCTCCACTACTGAAAGATGTCCATATCTTATCTTCCAGAACCTGTGACGATATTACCTTACATAGCAGAACGAAATCTGCAAGTAAGATTATGATTAAATTAAGGGTCTTGAGATGGAAGGCTTATCCTGGATTATGTAAATAATACTCTAATCATAAGGATCATTAGAACAGAAAGAGGGAGGCAGAAGCATCAGAGTCTGAGAAGATATAAGGACAGAAGCAGAGGTGACAGCAACTCTTGCTCACTTTGAAGATGGGAAGGGACCACAAGACAAGAAATGTAGGTAGCTTCTAGAATTTGAAAAGACAAGGAAAGGCAAGGAAAAAGGCCCCTGATGCCTTCAAAAGGAATGCAACCCTGCTGACACCTTGATTTAGCCCAGTGAGAGCCATTCAGAACTGAAAGATAATAAATATGAATTACTTTAAGCCACTAAATTTGTGGTGACTTTTTACAGAAGCAAGAAACTAATATAGAACCATCTCAAATTAGTGTGATATATGGTGTATGATTGGGTAAACTCTTGCTTTGCTTTTCTTACAGATATCCAGCTGTTCCACTATCATTTGTTGAAAAGATTATATCAATCCTTTGTTGAAAATCTTGTGATATATATGTAAAGATATATTTATGATTTCACTACCTGGTTATATTGATTAATTTATCTATCTTTTTGCACATACTATACGCTCCTGATTACTGTAACTGGATAACCTGCATTCAGATTAGCTACTGTAACTCTCCCATCTTCATTTTTCTTTTCCAAGCTTTCTTTGGTTATTTTAAGTATTTTGTATTTGCTTAAAGTTTTTAAAATCAGCTTGCTAATATCTGCACAGTCTCCCAATGTTATATTTGGAATGTTACCGAATCTGTAGAAGAATTTAAGGAGAATTGGTCATCTAACACTTCTGAGTTTTCCAATCTGTGAACATGGGATTTGGGTCTTACTTAATTTCTCTCTGAAATGTTTTATAGTTTTAAATATAGAGGTCTTCAATATTTTCTATTAATTCTATTAAGACTATTTTAAAAGCTCTCACATTTTTAGCTTTATTTTTTAGTTTTTACTGGATAAATACTATGTTTCAGTAGGTATTATATGAAATAAAATTGATTTTTATATAAAGACCTTATAACCTATGATGTTGCTAAATTTATGATTTGTTTTAATAGATTATTTTGTAGATTACTTAGGATTTTCTACATATAAAATCATGTGGTCTATGAATAAAGATGGGTTTGCTTTCTCCTTGCCAATCTTATGCCTGTTGTTTTCTTTGCTTGCTGCATAGAAATGTGTGAGATGAAGTGCATTCTTGTCTTGTTCCCAGTCTTGGGGAAACAGTTTCAAAACTGCAAACCCAGACTGAATTTAGAGATGAGTAATTTAATTGAGCATGCTGAAATCCTACTCAGGAAACAATTCAGAAGAGAAATACTGGATGGAGATATAAACTTGAGAGTCCTCAGTGTATGGGCAACATTGGAGAAGAAATTAAATCTCTAAAGAAGTGAGTGTATAGAGATAACTGAGGAAGATTTTGAACTAAGCTCAAGGGTACTCCAGTGTCTAGAAGATGGAGAGAGTTAGGAAATGAAGAGGGAAAGAAACAACATCAGGGACTGAAAATAACTAACAATGAAATAAGAAATATATTATGGGAAAGGACCAAAAGCTGATGATAATTTAAGGAAATAAGGATTGAGAAATGAACATTGGATTGAAAATTATGCAGGTCACTGTTATAAACATTTTGGGGAGATAGTAAAAATGTACTCATTTTAAAGAAAAACTTAATGTAGAAAATGAGATGTTTTATTTTCCCTAATTTATACACAGTGGTATACGCCCTAAGGCTTTACTGAAGGTAGAGTTTCTGTTCCACATTCAAACGAAAGCATATATATCAACTTTAATGCTACCATGTAGACTGCCTATGTGGTAAAATTTAGATATTTAATTTGACTGGTTTAAATTTTAAAACCAGATATGACTATTAGAATTGTATAAAAGTTTATGTATGCTTTGCAAGCTATGAATGGCCCATTGGCAACAGGGATGAGTGAATTATTCATATATAATAGAGCAGTTTGTAAGCATTATCAATAAAATAATAAAAAAGAATACAATAAGCAACAACCTGAGAGGATGGTAGAGTACGAAGCTCCAGGACTTAGTCCTTACACCAAAACAACTATTAAACAGGCAGAAATGCTCTGAAACAACTATTCTGAAGCTCCAGAGGCCAGAAGAACACTGTATAGCATCCAGGAAAGAGCAGAAGGAAGAGGCTGATAAATTACAGCAAAGAACTGTAAATTGTTCTCTGACAGCTACCAGTGCCCATCCGCCACTTTCACAGTCTCTGGCTACAAGACTATGGAGTCCAACCTCTGCTAGCTGCTAGTGACAGAAAAATCCTCTTTTCCCAAGAACAAGGGTGCACACTGTCAATCACAGATCATGGCTTCTGATTAGTGAATTTGGATCACTAGGTCCTGGTTCTGAGGACAACTTTGGGATTCGACCCCACTCCAGACAAGGAAAGTGACTGCCATTGTTTCAACCCCACCCCAGACAGGGTAGAGGTGGTGGAGATTTAAAGATGCAGGACTTCCTCAGGGCTATAGAGGAATGTTAACTGAAGGGCTGCATTTTCTGGGCAGACCAGGAAAGCTCAGCTGTGGGGAGCCACTGGAAAAGATTTTGAGTCCATTCATCCGGCACTTTAGAGTCTATCTCCACCTCTTCATAGGTACCTGGACCTGGTTTGGCTAGAAAAGATCAAATTGGAAAAGTCCTCCCTGGGGTGACTCTCCCAGAATTTAGCCTCCAGGCAAAAGCAACAAGAGACAATTAAAGGAATGTAAAAAAACTATAGAGGCGGTCAGTCTGGGACAAAGGCCTGCCATTTTCAGAAATCCTGGAGAAGCAGGTTGATCCCTTGAAAAATAGAGGGGACAACCAAACTCCCACAAACAGGGGAACTCCAAAAAATTAACAAGGAAAAGCCCAGGACAAGCAAAGTTCCAGTAAGACAAAACTCTGCACAGGACATTCACCTTGGGCAGACTTTTTTGATAACAGGGCTTTGAAGCACATGAAAATCTGTCTTATCATCAGCTGGTTACAAAACCAAGAAACAGACATTCAAGGAAGTAAATCCAGAGATAACATTTTAAAATATTAAAATGTACAGTGTGCATCAAAACAGTACAAAAGAAAGAGACAGGAAATGATACCCATCCGAAGGAAGAGGATTAAAAATCCAGAACACACCAATGAAGCACACAAGATTGTTGACATACTGAACAAGGTCTTTAAAAAACTATCTTCAAAATGTTTAAGGAAATGAAGGAAAGTACAGAAAAAGAACTAAACAATATGAGGGAACAATGAATGAACAATATGAAAGTCTATGTAAAGAGATAGAAATTTTAAAAAGGAACCAAACAGGACACTGGAGTTAAAGACCATAATAACTGAAGTGAAAAATATCTAGTATTTCAAGAGCAGACTGGAGCCGGCACTAGAAAGAATCCATGAACTTGAAAACAACGCACTTAAAATGAGTCAGGCTGAGGGGCAGAAAGAAAAATATATATATTAAAAATGAAAAATAGACTAAGATAGATATGGAACACCATCAAGAGCACCAATATATGCATTGTGGGAGTCACAGAAGGAGAAGAAAGAGAGACAGGAGCAGAAGGATTGGTCAAAGAAATAATGGCAGAAAACATCCCAAAATTAGCAAAGGACGTGAATATACACAACCAAGAAGTTCAGAGAATTCTAAACAGAATAAACATGAATGAAAATATACCCTAAATGCAAAGGACAAGGAGAGAGTTCTGAAAGCTACAAGAAATGTAGTATGTTATATACCAGGGAATCCTAATAAGAGTGAGTGCCAATTTCTGATCAAAAGCTAAGGAGGAAAGAAGGTAGTGTGTTCAGATATTTAAAGTGCTGAAGGAAAACAACTGCCAAACAAGAATTTTATATCTGGCAAAATTCTCTTTCAAAAATGAAGGAGGGAATAAGACATTCTCAAATAAACAAAAGCTGAGGGAGTACATCACCACTAAAAGTGCACTACAAGCAATGCTAAAGGCAGTTCTTCAGACTAAAATGAAAGGACACTAGATAACAGTTCAAAGCAGCAAAAAGAAATAAAGACCTGCAGTAAAGGTAACCATTTGGGTAATTATAAATGCCAGTATTATTGTATTGCATTGTTTGGCATATAACTCCACTTTTTACTTCCTATAGGTGTTAAAATGAAAATATTTAAAAAGTAATGCTAAATCTAGGCTTTGGGACATACAATATGTAAAAATAAAAGAGGCAGTGGACAAAGGGGTATAGGAATAGTATATATGCATGCTATTGAAGTTAAATTAGTATCAAACCAAATATAATTGCTATATATTTAGAATGTTAAATTTTAAGTTGATTATAACCACAAGTAAAACAGATGAAAATTTATCCATATCGAAATGAGGAAGTACACAATATGGTCCAACACAAGAAAGCAAATAAATATAAAAATGGACTTCGGTGAAAGTTAGGGACAAAAATGGTAAATTTTACAAAGGCTAAATAGAAAAAATGACAGAATCTGTTTTATCAGTAGTAACTGTATATATAAAAGATCCAAGACACAAGTAGATTGAAGGTAAAGGGATGGAAAAAATATATCATGCAAGTAGTAATGAAAAGAGAGCTGGGGTAACTATACTAACATCAGATAAAATAGACTTTAAGTCAAAAACAGTTACAATGGTGAGAGATGGTCATTACATATAGATATAGGTGGCGGTTCAACAGGAAGATGTAACAATGATAAACATATATGCACCTAACTGTGGAGCCCCAAACTGTATGAAGCAAATACTCACAGATTTGAAGGAGGAAATTGATGGTTCTACATTAATAGCAGGAGACTTTAGCATACCACTCTCAATAAGGGATAGAACATCCAGTCAGAAGATGAATAAGAAAGTAGAGGACTTGAATGATACAATAAACCAACTAGACCTAAGAGACATATGTAACAACACTGCACCCAATGAAAACAGAATACACATTCTTCTCAACTGCATACGGATCAGTCTCCAGGATTTGGGGGTCACAAAAAATTCTAAAAAATATTGAAATGATATAATGTATATTCTCTGACCACAGTGGAATGAAGCTAAGAATCAATAACAGAGAGAGAAAGGGAAAATTCACAGAGGTAGGAATTAAACAACATTACACTTAACCAATGGGTTAAAGAAGAAATCAGAAGCAAATTTAAGAAGTACCTTGAAACAAATGAAAATGAAAATATAATATGCCAAAACTTATGAGATGCAGCAAAGGCAGTGCTGAGAGGGAAATTTATAGCTTTTAAATTTTAAAGTAAGCTTACTTTAAAAAAGAAAGACTTTAAATCAGAGACCAACATCAAAACTGGAAGAACTAGAAAAGAAGAGCAGACAAAACCCAAAGCAAGCAGAAGGAAGGAAATGAAAAGTAGAGTGGAGAGAAATGAAGTAGAAAAAAAAAATGGAGATGATCAACAAACAAAAGTTGGTTATTTGAAAAGATCAATTAAAATTGATAAACCTTTAACTAGACTGGCAAGGGAAAAAAAGAGATGATATAAATAATGAAAATCAGAAATGAAAAGGTGGAAATTACTACTGACTCTACTGAAATAAAAAGCACTATAAGTGAATTCTATGAACAGCTATATGGCAATAAATTAGAAAACCCAGATAAAATGGACAAATTCTTAGAACACAAAAACTACCTCAGAAAGAAATAGAAGATCTCAACAAACCAAATACTAGTAAAGAGACTGAACCGGTAATCAGAAACCTCCCAATAAGAAAAAGCTTGTGACCAGATAGCTTCACAGGGGAATTCTACCAAACCTTCCAAGAAGACTAACTCCAATTCCAAAAGATTGAAGAGCAGGGAACACTATGTAACTCATTCTATGAGGCCAATATCACTCTCATACAAACCTAGATAACGACATCACAAGAAAGGAAAACTACAGACCAATATCTCTTATGAATATAGATATAAAAATCCTCAGCAAAATACTAGCAAACAATTTCCAGTAGCATATTAAAAGAATTATAAACCATGGTCAAGTGAGATTTATCCCTGGTATGCCCAGTTGATTTAATGTAAGAAAATCAATTAATGCAATACACCACATTAACAAAATGAAGGGGAAAAAACACACATAATCACTTTGGTCAATATAGAAAAGATATTTGACAAAATACAGCACCCTTTCTTTTTACTTTATTTTTAAAGAAGGTTTAGATTACAGAAGTTACAAAAAATATTGGTGATTCCCAAATACCCCACCTCCTCCCTGCTCACATTTTCCCAACATCTTTCATTAGTGTGGTATATTTGTTACAATTGATGAACAAATACTGAAGCATTGCTACTAACCATGGTCTATAGTTCACATTATGGTTTACACTTTGCACTGTACAATTTTGTAGGTTTGACAAAACGTATAATGTCCTGTATCTGTCATCGCAATATCATGTGGAACAATTCTAATGTCCCCAAAATACCCCATGTTATACCTATTCTTCCCTCTCCCTCCCCTCAGAAGCTCTGGTGACTGCTGTCTTGATATCAATGTTACAAGTTCTTCCAGGACATTAATATAATAATAATGTCTACTTTGGTCCATGTTTGCATTCTCCCCTTATGTTTGTTCATTCCTCAATCTTGAAGATTTGGGTATGGTGATGACCACTCTGCTTCTGATTGAAAACGGGCTTAGATCTTATGAGGCAGATGAATGGAACTGTCTTGCCTGCAGTTGTAGACATTCTTTTTTGGGATGGGCGTTGTCTATCATCATCCTTTTGTCAGTTGTCCTGGGTGAGTCCAATGAACTGGAGAGTAGGTGTTGGCTGCACCTCTGCTAAGATTCAGAGCTCAACCAGCATATGAACAGACCAAATATTTAAGTCTCTGGGACATATGTTTAATGGGTTTGTTGCTAATTATAGGTTCAAATAAAAGAGGCAGAAGAGCCATGTGTAGGGAAATTATAAATGTGTCTAATTCTGTTTCATTGGGGAAATAGATTAACATATATTCAAAAGTAAGGCCCACTGATGGGGTGCCAATTTCCTGGGGTTTACTGCCCTGCCTATAGGGTCCAGATGTCTCTAGAGCCCCTGTACAGCACCCTTTCTTGATAAAAATACTTAGAACACTAGGAATAGAAAGAAACGTCTTCAACATTGACAAAGGGCAAATATGAAAAAAAATAGGTCACATCCTACTTAATGGTGAAAGACTGAAAACTTTCCTTCTAAGATAGGAACCAGACAAGTATGCCCACTGTCACTGATGTGGGCTCTGGGTGGGAGGCTCTTTGTCTCTTCGGAAATAACCTTAACCTAAGCTGTCTGTCCTGACTTTGGGAGTGGAATGATGAGAGGCTGCAGTCCTGCCCTTGCTGACCATGGCAACGACTCCCAGGAAACGAGTCCCAGGAAACGAGTCCCAGGAAACAGTTTATCAATGCAAACTTTATAAACTTTAAATATTCAGGGGAAATGCAAACCAAATGTGCTAAAAGCTTTTCTAGAATATATGAAGTCCATGCTAAAAGCTTACCTAGGATGTGGAAGATATATGCTAATTCAAGCCTATTGAGAACTGAAACAAAAGAACCATTTGGCCTTTCCTCTCTGTATAAAAGGGACTCAAAAATCTTGTTCGGGGCTCAGGATTGAAACAGAAAGCTCCCGAGTTCGGCCGGCCGTTATAAACCATTTTTCCTTCTCAAAATCATTCCTGAATCCTGGCCTCTCTATATGCAAATAATTGAACCTCTCTCAAAGTCTACAACATCACCACTGTTATTTAACATTCTACTAAAATTTCTTGTCAGAACAATTAGGCAGGAAAGAGAAATAAAAGGCATCCAATTATAAAGGAAAAAATAAAACTTTCACTATTTACAGATGATGTGATCCTATATACAAAATGTCTTGAAAAATCCACAACAAAGCTCCTAGAGCTAATAAATGAATTCAGCAAAGGGGTGGCTTATAAGATCAGTACCCCAAAATCAGTAGTTTCTGTATACAAGAAATTTTTAAAAAACAGAAGAAATCAAGAAAAAAAATCCATTTACAATAACAATAAAAGAATAAAATTCTGAGAATATATCTAACCAAGGATGTAAAGACTTGTTCATAGAAAATGACAAAACATTGGTAAAAGAAATTAAAGAAGACCTACATAAGTGGAAGGACATTCCATGTTGATGGATTGGAAGACTAAATCTTCTTAAGATGTCAATACTACCCAAAACAATTTATAGATTCAATGCAATCCCAATAAATATTCCAGCAACTTTCTTTGCAGAAATAGAAAATCAATCATCAAATTTATCTGGAAGAGTAAGGGTCCCCAGATAGCTAAATCCATCTTGAATAAGAAGAATAAAGTTGGAGTATTCACACTTCCTGATCATAAAACTTACTATAAAGGCACAGTAATCTAAACAGCATGGTATTGGCACAAGGACAAATATATAAAATACTGGAATAGAACTGAGAGCTCAGAAATCAACCCTCAGTTTTATGGCCTACTGGTTTTTGACAAGGTGGCAAAGTCCACTCAATTAAGAATAGTCTTTTCAATAAAATGTTCCTGGGAAAATTGGATTGCCATTTGCAAAGAAAAAGAAAACCATGCCATATGAACTCAAAATAGATTAAATGTTTAAATGCAAAAGCTAATACTAACAAACTTGTAGGAGAAAATGTATGGGAGCATCTTCAGATCTTTGAGTTAGGCAATGATTTCTTAGACATTTTACCCAAAGCACAAGCAACAAGAACAACAAAAAATAGATAAATGGGACCTCATAAAAAATAATTGTGCCTCAAAGGACTTTATCATGAAAGTAAAAAGAACCATTGTGATGGGAGAGAATATTTGGAAACCACATATCCAATAAAGAATTAATATCCAGTATATATAAAAAATCTTTTAATGTAACAACAAAAAGACAAACAAGCTAATTAAAAATGGACAAGCAACTTGGACATCTTTCTAAGGAAGATACACAAATGGCCAGAAAGCACATGCAAAGATAGATACTCAACATCATTAGCCATCAGGGAAATGCAAATCAAAACCACAGTGAGATAGTATTTCATACCCATTAAAATGGCTTCTATTAAAAAAAGCAAAAACAAAAAAAAATCTTGAAAATACCTGTTGTAGAGAGAGTGGAGAAATAAGGACACTTATTATTCATTGTTGGTGGCAATGTGAAATGTTGCAGCCACTGCGAAAAGCAATTTTTCAGTTACACGGAAAGCTATGTAGAGAACTACCATATGACCTGACAATCCCAATACTAAGTACATACCCAAAATAATTAAAAGCAAAGGCTCAAACAGATATTTGCACGCCAATGTTCAAAGGCATTATTCACAATTGCCAAAAGATGGAAGCAACCCAAGTGTCCATCAACCAATGAATGGATAAATAAATGTGGTATATACATACAATGGAATGTTATTTAGCCATAAAAAGTAATGAAATCCTGACACATGAGACAACATAAATGAATGTGGAAGACATCATGTTGAGTGAAAAAAGTCAGACACAAAAGGACAAATATTGTATGATGTCACTGATTTGAAACAATTACAATAAGCAAACTCATAGAGTCAGAATCTAATATATAGGTTGCCTGGGGATGGGGTGAGGACCAAGAATGAGACGTTAAGGCTTAAAATGTACATGGTTCCTATTTGGAATGATGGAAATATTTTGATAATAGATTGTGATGATGGAAGCACACATTGGGAATACAATAAGCAATACTGAAATATATATCTGAACATGATTTAAATGGGAGATGTTAAATTGTATATATGGTAACAGAATAATTTTTTTCAATTCATGGAACTACACTACATAAACAATGAACCCTAAGTTAAACCATTGTCTTTAGTTAATAATAAAATTATAAAAATGTTCTCTCATCAAGTGAAACAAACATCCCACAGCAATGCAAGGTGTTGGTGCTGGGATCATATATAGGAATCCTGTGTGTATTTCATACATGATTGTTCTGTAAACCCACCACTTTTCTAATAAGGAAAAAGTTGAAAAAAATAGGTTAGCAAAAAAAAATAATACTACAATATAGAAAAATCATGTATTTAGATGTGTGTTAACATTTCATACGACTTAAAGAAAATGATTTATCCACACATGGAAAAGGCTTGTGTTGCACCAGATCTTGAACAACATTTCATTATAAAGAATCTTATGACATAAAATTTTCAAAGGCAGAAAGAAATAATATCTTTAGATTAAAACCAATAGATGCACATACACAAATACATGCACACATTTTAGCTGTAGGGTGAAGGTGTTAATGATAAGATTGGTTATAAATAGTAGATATATTAATATTACAATGATCTGGTGACTAAGAACAGCAATATAGCACCAGGCAATTTAGTTTCTAATCCAGGCTCAACCACTTTCTGGTTGTGTGATTTTAGGCAAGTTATTTAATATGTTAAGTATGGATAATTATAGTATCTATGTTACAGGGTTTTTGTGATGATTATATAGAGATAATACTTCATACACTTAGCATAATTTGTGGAACATATTAAGCACTAGATAAGTATTTGATATTACTATTAATATTATTATTGAACTACTCAGAAAAAGAGCAACTTCAAATCATTCTATATCAAGAAAAATCAAATGGAATAGCTTCACAATTACCTGAGAGTAGAAAGCATAACATTTATAACTTATTTTGGTCTTTAAAGACCTAGCATGGAATATACAATTCCTGATAATATTTTCATTATTTCTTTTTAATAACCTGTATTTTGAAAGTTTATAGTATTCATGGAGTGTACATGTGGTTTTGTGAATCACCAAAAAAGAGTAACTGTACTTTCTTCATGGTATTCTTTCCATCCTGTGTCACTGCCACCTACACCTGATTTACCTCATGTCTGAACCTTGGCATAGCAGTTCTAGACTAAGGGATACTGGATTCACCTACAAAAGACAAAGACCAAGCCAATCCTGAGTTGCTAGAACTTTACGCCCTGAGAAAATATTCTCTACAAGAAAAGCAAAAGGGCATTTAAAAGATATCTTGAAAATACTTATTTTGGACTAGAAATAGGGCTCTAAATAATTTCTTCTTGGTATATATAAAGGAGGAGAATGCCTTGCTATCCATCCAATGTCCAAAGCCATATTTTCTTTTCTGTGTAAGCAGGAAAGGGTCATCTGGACATCAACATTCAAGACATTCTGGAAGCAAAACCCACCAAGTTGCCAAATAGCATTATTCAAGAAGGGCAGGCTGGTCACATATCATGGTAAAAGGGCTATCGAAGTCTGTATCACCAAGTTAAATAAAACAAAACAATATATACAGGGGAGTGGATGTAGTTCAAGTGTCTGAGCGCCTGCTTCCCATGTACGAGGTCCTGGGTTCAATCCCTGGAACCTCCTGAAAAAACAAACAACAAAACAATGTATGCAGATAGATGGACATTCAAGTTCTTCCTTCTTAAAATGACTAATCACTATTAGTAAATGAAAGATTAGGATCTCAAACTCCTCTGCCAGCAGAAAAGTCATTCCTCCATGTTTAAATGTTAAATCTCTATAAATGCGATATGATGATTATTAATGCCATTATTTACATGGACCATACAAAATTTTCCTAGCCAACTTCCCTGTTTCTAATCTGTCCTGAAGTCTACCACCTTTCCAGCCTTATCAATGCTTTGCTTGCCCTTCAAGTAAAATTCAAATGCTACCTCTTCCATTACTTGATCTCTGATTACCTAAGCAAGCTGTACCTCGGACTTTAACCTACACTCCCACAGTAGTAGTGCTACCCATATGGTCATATTATATACCATTGAGTAATAGTGCCATTTGTGTGTATGTGTAGAAATGCACAACTTAACATCTTTAGTGAACAGTGAACTCTTTGGGAACAGAAATAAGCCTGACCTATTTCATATACTTCACAACTTCAAGCATACTACCTTGCACACAGGCACTCAATAAAGCTATGAAAATGCCCTTGTTGGAAATATTATAGATACTGCTAATATTTCTGAATCTCAGCTGAAGGGGAAGCTCAAGGTTGTTTATAAAAGAGAGACAGAGAAAGAGGGAAAGGGAGGGAGATGACACAATGTTTAGCTAATGATGTGACAAAGTAATAATTTCAGCTGGAATAGAGAATTGATACAAAGCATTAGACAAAAGAGAAGATGGAATGATATGGACAGTGATCCTGATGAGAATAAAATAAGAGATTCATTGCTGAAAGAGGCACCATGGAGACTTTGCACCCAATTAATGATAGGTAAGATCTAGATTGTAAGCATGAACAAATATCCTGACTGAAATAAAGAATCAGAGTTAACAAGGCAGTGCGCTAACAAGCACAAGAGAAAAATTATATTCAATGCTTGAGGGGAATAATAAGATTTGAAAAGAGAAACTTAAAGAGAAAGTGAATGAAGCAGTGAGGAGCTGTATAAAAATGTTATCTGGGACAGTTTAAGAGGTAGCTTTTATATTTATGCAAGGATAAAATAGTGCACTCCTAAGAAGAAAAGTTATAAATAATGATAAGGATGTGGTTTAAACTTTCAAAAGCATATTTACCTATCAAAATGTCTCCTTTTGGAATTTCATTTTGAGATCTGTACACTCAGGCAGAGATCAAAGATGAAATAGCTAAGTAAGAGAACCACTGTCCTATTTCACTTTTATGTCTTTAAGGAATGAGAACAGTATCATAAAGGTCAGAGTTCTGGGTCAAAACTATATGGTGTACTGATCCACCAGCAGGGATTATCAATTTAATTTGAATTTCAGACATTTTCCAAGTTTCTGGATATTTAGGGACCACGTATTTCTCTATGTGACTCCCTCCCATCTAAGACCAGGTAGAGCCTCCCTGCTCCCTCCCCTGCTCCTCACCCCCATTTTACTACCCAACCAGCACTTCCCTTTGGCATATTCTAAGCCTCATCTTGGAGGTCAATCTTTGTATTGTACCTACTCCCTGATGGTTCCAGTTATACAGAAAGGTGTCAACTGTTTATAGGCTCAGAGCAGGCAAAATCCATTCCTGCCCGTTGCTCTCAGAAATGTGTACCGGTAAGATATACCCCGGTGCTAACTGCAGAGGGTGCAATGCTGACAGCCTTGCAATCACTACCTGAATTGCTTGGGGGTAAAAGGCAGCTATCCATTCTGAGGTTTCTTTATCCCCTTAAATGTTTTGGTCCTAGAAGAGAAATCCTTCAGAATATCTCACACCTACTGCATGGGAGTCGCTCTTGCTTAACCTCACCTTCTTTCAAGACCATGGAGCTCAGAACTAATGTGCTCCTGCTTAATAAAAATGAATTCACCTTTTTATTGATGTTATAAGTGCTTAGTCTATTTATAAGTAGTCAACTAGGATGTTGTATTTATTCAAAAATGCTTATAAAAGTTGTTCTGTGTATAAAATGAAAAGATGAAGAACCTGCTGTTATTCATAACCAAAATCCTCCCCCACAAATAAGATGCAGAGATGACAGGTATCCTCAGAATGTGCTCTCTTAGCTTTTCCTTAATGATACTAGCTACTGGTTTTTCTATTTTGTTGATTTTCCACAGAGTTAATAATTGGAATTAATAATTTGATCTAATGTTTTTTTCCCTCTACATTATTGATTTCTGCTCATATCATCATTCATTATTTCCTTGATTGTGTTATTTCATTAATGACTCTGTACTCTAGTTAACCCACCCCATTCAATGAGCTGGTTCCACAATGTTTTAGTTTCCTGTGGCTGCTATAACAAATTACCACAAACTTCATAGCTTAAAGCAACAGAAATGGGGAAACGGACTTGGCCCAGTGGTTAGGGCGTCCGTCTACCACATGGGAGGTCCGCGGTTCAAACCCCAGGCCTCCTTGACCCGTGTGGAGCTGGCCCATGCGCAGTGCTGATGTGCCCAAGGAGTGCCCTGACATGCAGGGATGTCCCCCGCGTAGGGGAGCCCCACGCGCAAGGATTGCACCCGTAAGGAGAGCCGCCCAGCACGAAAGAAAGTGCAGCCTGCGCAGGAATGGCGCTGCCCACACTTCCCATGCTGCTGACAACAACAGAAGCGGACAAAGAAACAAGATGCAGCAAATAGACACAGAAAACAGACAACTGGGGGAGGGGGGAGAATTAAAAAAATAAATAAAATAAATCTTTAAAAAAAATAAAAAATAAAAGCAACAGAAATGTATTCTCTCACAATTCTGGAGGCCAAAAGTCTAAAAATAAGATGTTGGCAGGGCCCCACTCCTTCCAGAGACTCTAAAGGAGAGCTAGTTCTTGCCTCTTGCAGCTTCTTGTGGCTGCCAGCAATCCTTTGCATGTACCTGTATCACTGCACTCCCTGCGCCATGGTCACATTGCCTTCTCTGCCTCTCTCTTACAAGAATACTTGTGATGGCACCTAGAGGGCTGGCCAGGAGAATCCAGGGTAATTTCTGCTTCTCAAGATCTCAAGGTCCTTAACTTCTAATCGCATCTGTAAAGACTCTTTTTCCAAATAAGTTAACATTTTCAGGTTCTGGGGATAACTTTGGTGGGGAAGAGGTGATGACCTTTTCAACCTACCACAAAAAGTCTTATTTACAAACACCTTTGCTCATCTTTGTTTTTGTATTTCTATATTTTCTTTCTAAAGTTAAATTTATTTTTCTTGAAATATATTCTCTAGTGGTTCTTTTAGTGTTAGTGGTTAATTCTCTAAGATTGAAAACCTGTCTTAGTTTTTTCCATATTAATGAATAATAGCATAGTTGGGAATAGAATTCTAGGCTGGTAATGTCTATTGTAGCCTGTTAACAGTCTTAGAGCATCATTTTTTCATTGTTCTGAAATTTCAATATACTGTCTAATGTATTTATATTTATACTATTTTGGGTTCTTTTTAAACTTAAATTTGAGGATTTTTTATTTCATTATTTCTCTACCATCTTAATTCCCCCTCATTATAATTCTTTTAGAAGCATGTTGGAATCTAATATCCAATGCTTCCAGAGTCATAATTTCTCTTTAGTAGCATCCATTTTGTCATTTCTCTTTAATCAATTCTGATCAACTTATATACTAATAGTTCAATCATCCAGCTAGTTTATTAATTCTTCCTTTTGGTAAATCAGCTACATTGATATTTACAGATGTTCTGTTTCAGTTATGAGATGTCAAATTTTGTATTTATTTACTACCACATCCTTCTCTTTTTAACAGCTTGCTTCTGTTTTAAAAGTCTTTAATCAATTCAAACTTTTAAAAGTTATATATTAATCTCCAGATTACCACTCTATTATTTTCAACTCTGGAGGGTCTAATTTCACAGTTTATTGTCTTTTCACAGTAACCCCATTTCATCCATCAACATCGATACCTTCTCCTCTTTCCTCCTATTCTTGACAATGAGTCCTCTCCAGAAGTTGATTGGAGTTCTCAGATGTTCATCCAACATCTAAGATGACAGCTTTCCAGATATTCCCAGGCTCACTATAGGCCCATGTCATCTCTCTGCACTATCCTCCTAGAGTTGACCTTAAACCCCCACTACCTGAAGTGCTCAATTAATTCTATTCTAGTAGAAGAGTGAGAAAATGGGAACCATCAAGATATGCTACTTTTTTCTCATATTTGCTCTGTAAAAAGGAGGGATTTCTGAAGCATTCTTAATCATTTTGTTTTTATGTGTCCATAGGGCCATCTCTTCTGTCCCCTTCCATGATGGCTGTGCCTCTGCATATCCTATTCTTAGATATGCATACTAGGATTTCAGTCTCTGGTGCCCAGCTTCTATCCTCCCACTCCTGGGAAATTTGATCTAGGTTGGGAAATTATAGTTTGACTCATCATTAATATTCATTAACACATTACTTGAGACATCTATTATTTATCCTATTTGTACTTCATTACTCAAATGTTTGATACTCAGAATTGATACCATGGCTCATGTACATACATAAAAGCTCATTTGGAAATGTAGTAGCACTGATTCATTTAAAGATTTATTTTTTAATCTTTTTGTCCTGAAGTTATTTTATCAAGTCAATTATCACTTCCAATTTCTGCTCAAAGATGAACTCAAGGAGAACTGGAAAAAAGTGGTGCTCTCATTCTTCAAGCCAATTTTTTTTTTTTTTTTAATTTAAAAAGTCATATGAACTGCAAGTTTCTCTGGCAAAGGTACAATGAAGGTAAGCATTGTGACAAAAAAATTTCAAATACATCATTCCTGACAAGATTAACTTAACCCCACATACAAATGGTTTAGTGAAAGGAAAAGTGTGCCCATTACTAGGAATCAACACCATTCACCTCATTTTCTACTATCGTACCCAAAATATTTGGCTATAAGTAAAAAAAAAAAAAAAAAAATGAGATATACAAGAATATTTTTTAAAAAGAAAAAGAAACATGCTAACAAGAGGCAAAACAATCAATAGAACCAGATTTGGGTATGACATTATATTGGGACCCTCCTGCAGAAAATGTAAAATAACTATATTTCATACTAAAAACCCTTAGGGAAAAAGTGTACACTATGCAAGATCAGGTGGATAATTTCATCAAAGAAAAGGAAAGTATAAGAAAGAATGAAATAAAAATGCTAGAACTTAAAAGACAGTAGCAAAGAAACAGTAATAAAAATGAAGTATTTTTTGAGCTTATAAGAAGATGTACACAGCCAAGGGAAGAATCAGTGTACTTGAAGATGGGCACATAGAAATTAGCCAATTTGAAAGACAAAGAAAAATCAGAGTGACAAAATAGAACAGAACATCCAAGTGCTGTGAGACAATATTAAATATTTGTAATTAAAATTCTGGGAGGAGAACAAAGAGAAAGAACAAAGCATTAAAATTTTTGAATTAATAATGACTGTGAATTTTCCAAAATTAATGAGTGATTGAACACAGATCAAAGAATCATAAAGAACACCAAGCAGGATAAATACCCCCCCACACACACACACACCTTAGAATATTATATTTAAAATGCTGAAAATGAGACAAAGAGAAAACTGTAAAGCTGACAGAAAAAACACAATGCAAACAGCCAAGAAAAGAATTACAGCAAACTTTTCCTCAAAAACTATGCAAATCAGGAAACAGTAGAGTGATATCTTTAAAATACTAAAAGAAAAAACACCATCAATCCAGATTTCTATATCCAATAGAAGATATTTTAAATGAACAAAATATAATTTCACAGGCAAACAAAAACAGAGAACCCATTACTGACAGAGCTACACTAGAGAAAATATTGAAGGAAATTCTTCAGGAAGTAGGAATATATAGCAGACAGACACTTCAGTCTACAAAAAGAAATGAAGGGCCCTGGAAATTGAATGAAGGTAAAATTAACTTCCTTTTCCATTTTAGGTAAATGACTATCTAAAGACAAAAAATAAAATAAATAAAATAAATAGTAGCAATGTGTCTTATTTTGCCAAGTCTGCTAAGACAAATACCATGAAATAAGTTGTTTTAAAAAATTAACAACTAGAACATATTGTCTCATGGTTTTAGAGCCTAGAAGTCCAAAATCAATGTCTTAACATGCCATGCTTTTGTCAGAGTCTATTCTGGATTGCCACAATCTTTGAGTTTCTTGACTTGCATTTCTGCCACTGTCACATAGTGAGCTCTCTCTTCCTCTCTCTGTCTTTTCCTACTTCTGACATCTGGCTTCTCCTGCCTTCTGTATTCAAATTTCCATTGCTTATGAGGACTCTAGTCATATCATTAAGGCTCAACCTCATTCACTTTGACCTCATCTTAAAAGGATCTTTGAAATTCCTATTCACAAATGAGTCCACACCTTAACATTTGTAAAAGTCCAATTTGCAAATGGGTTCATATTCACAGGAACACAGAGTAATACTCAACATGACTTTAGGGGGAATAAGATTCTTTTCTCAACACATATATGTGTTTACAGCATATGTGAAAGTAAAAGCAATAATAATGCAAAGTATATGAGGAAGGAATTAGGAATATACACTTTTAAGGCCTCATACCACACATAAAATGGTATAATGTTATTAACAATATACTCAGATTAATTGAAAATGTATATTTTAAACTCTAATGCAAGAAATAGAGCCTTTTTAAAAAGGTATAAATAATAACTCAACAGTAAAAAAAAAATTGTAATAACTAAAAATGTTCAAATAAACCAATACAAGGCAGAAAACCATAGACAAAAGCAAAGAACTCAGCACAAGGAGAAAACAGAAAAATACTCAATTTTAAACTAACCATATCAATAATACACGTTAAATGTAAACTGCCAAAACACACCAATTAAAATACATGACTTGTCAAAATAGATGAAAAATCCAAATCTAAATCATGCTATCTATAAGAAACTCACATTATATGTATATATATAGTTTAATAGTGAAAAGCAGGAAAAATATATACCTTACAGACACTAACCAAAAGTGAACTGGAGAAGCTAAATTAATACAAAAAAGTGGGCTTCAGAATAAGAAATACTATGGATAAAGAAGATCATTATATATCTTTATAAAAGGATCAATTCTCCAAGAACATAGCAATTTAGACATGTATGCACCTAACAATAGAGCTCCAAGACACAGGAAGCAAAAACAGGTAGAACCATAAGTAGAAATAAAACAATTCCAAAATATTTAGTTATTTTGATAGTTCTTTCTGGTAACTGATAAAGAAGTAGACAGAAAATCAATAAGCAAATGCAGAGTCTGAACAATGCTATCAGTTAAATAAATAACTCTTATGAATCAATATGAAAAAATAGAGAACACTGGAAAAATCAAACATGAATAGGCATTTTAAAGAAGAAAAAACAAATTTACCATGAACATAAAAAATATTCAACCTCATTGTTAAATATAATAATTCAAATAGAGATCATAATGTGATCTTACCAAAATTAAGTCTGACAATACAAATTGTGGGAATGTATCTAGAAAGTATGACCTTCCTTTTACGGTATGTACATACATAAATTGGTACAACCATTTTGGAGAACAATTTGGCACTCACTAGGAGAGTTGAAGATGTATATAGCAAATGAACTTGTGATCCAACGCATCCTAAAAAGAATTGTGCACATGGGCTCCAGGAAACCTGGATAAGAATGTTGAAACAACAATTTTTGTAATAGAAAAACATAGAAAATTACCTAACTGCATATCAGAGTATAATAAATAAATGTTGATAGATTGGCATAATGGAATGTTTTTAACATGATGAAATTGGTGAAAATAACATGAATAAGTATTAGAAGCATTGTTAAAGGAAATATCAAAATTTCTTTAAACTTATTTTTCTAAGTGTCATAAACAAATAAAACTATATGGCATATATATATATTTTTTTAATATATGTGAAAATATTTTTAAATCAAGGGAATGGGAAATGATGTACTCCAAGTTCTGCCACTCTGTAAAACCAATGAAAAGAAAAAACAGGGGAAAACTGTCTGAATCAACTTTTTTTTGGAACACTGGAAATTAACCAAAGGCTTGCAGCAACCTAGGGACTTATCTTTTAAAGAAAATCTGATTTTCACTAAGAACAGTGAACCTGCAGCATTGAAGCTTATCCCAGTCCCATTCCTCAAGCTTAGCAGTAGCTATGAATATAATGGCCTGCATTCCTAGGACCAGAGGGAGCAGATGGAGCCTCATTCTCAAATAATTGTAATTATTTGTCCTGACCTTTCTGATGACACTGTGGAAGACCAGCCAAAAGATTTGTCTTTATTTCACATAACTGGGAATTGGCCCAGTTCTAAAATTGTTTCCAAGGGAGCATTTGTTGAAAACATTTACATGCTAATGTTTTAGGTGCTGCTATACAAAGCAACAGATAACAGTTAGAGCAAACAACAGAAGAACCAAAATGTTGGGAGGAAGGCCTGGGAATGAGATGTCCCTATGGGCTTTGAAAAACTCCAGCATATTTCAGGAAATCTAGAAGACCATGTGCATACTCAGGCTGTGCACGTGCTGAGGAAAGATTTGAGAAGGCCCTAAGATTTTACCTTCCACTGGCCTTGGTGCTTTTCTGAATCAGTAAGTGAAGATTAATGCAGAGTTGTAAACAGCCTGGTTGAGTGTTCAAAAATGTTCCCAACATGCACACATGCAGAGGCCCATAGCAAGGACTAAAAGACTTTTTTAGTTTCATAGCTTTAAGGAAATCTCTTTCTAATCATCAGCTGACCGTTAAGCTACCAGAACAGAGACTTCAGGGACCACACATGACACAAATAGAGACTCTATAGAATTAGTGCAGAGAGTGTGTCTCAGTATATCAAAATCCTATGACAAATACCTCACAATGGGTTGACTTAAACAAATGAGAATTTATTGACTCCTGGTTTTGAGACTAGAAGAAGTAAAAAATTGAGACATCAGCAAGGCAATGCTTTCTCCCCAAGGTCTGTAACATTCTGGTACTGAGTTCCAATAATTCTTGTGATTCCTTGGATTGTGTCCCTACCTCAAGTCGCATGATAGTGTACTCTCCTTTCTCTTCCAGTTTCCAGCTGACCTCTGGCTTCTTGCTTCCCCCTGTGATTTGTGATTTGCTTTTTACAAACCTCCAGTAATAGGATTGAAACCTACTAAGATTCAGTTGACCACACCTTAATTAAAAATAGGATCTTCAAAACACCCTAACAATGAGTTTACACCCACAGGAATGGAAATAAGAGGAAGAACATGTTTTATTTTTCTTTTCTGGGATGCATAATTCAGTCTGCCAGAGTGAATAAATAAACAATAACAACTATAATAAGAAGTAAAAAACAATAAGCCCTCTGAAGGGAAGGCAATCTATTTTCCAGAGAGCCACACTATAAAGTTCAACATGTCTAGTTGTTACTGGATTTTGTTTAGGTTCTTAACTATGTTGCGTGTTGATCCATTCAGGGGAAGAAGGTGTCCAGAATCGGGTCCAAAGGCGAGAGAGAGCAAGTTCAGGCCTTGCACCTGCTTTTTGAACTGTTAATTATTCTACCCTTTTGCTAATGGCAGGGGAAGAGTTCCAGCTGTTTGCTGTTTTGATTGATTACCCCACCCATCAATCCCCCATGAGGGCCCAATGATAAAGTCCTTGGGGAATATCCAGGCCTTCTCCTGGCTTCCAGAGGAAATCTTGTTACAGATGGCAGAATCTTGTGAGGGGTCTCTTCCAGCAGCCATCTTGGGATTATTGATGTCCATATAGACTTCTTGCCAGGTTCCAGATCCATCTATTGATTCCCTATCTTACTAGCCAGCTTCATAGTTGCCAACAAAAAATACAAGGCATACAAACAAAGTAGAACATAAGGTCCATTGATGGGGAAAATTTGATCAGGAGAAACTAAACTCCAGAAGCACAGACATTGGAATTTCTAGACAAATATTTTCAATCAGCTATTTTAAATATGTCCAACTTGCTAAAGGAAACCATGCCTAAAGAACTAAAGGAAAGTATGCAAATGATATCTCATGAAATAGAGAATATCAATAAATAGAAATTATAAAAAGAAAAATAATAGAAAATTTAGAGTTGAAATGTGCAATAACTAAAGTGAAGAATTCACTAATTCAGCCCTTCAGCAAATTTGAGCAGAAAGAAAAAAAAGAATCTGTGAACTTGAAGATATATTGATTGATTATCCAGTCCAAAGAATAGAAAGAAAAAAGAATGAAGAAAAATTAACAGAACTTCAGAGACCTATGAGGCACCATTAAGTATGCCAACATGTGCAAAATGGAAGCCCTAGAAGGAGAGAAGAAAGAGAGAGCAGAATATTTGAAGAAATAATGACAGAGAAATTTCCAAATTTGATTAAAGAAATTAATCTACATGTACAGGAAGCTCAATGAAGTTCAGGTAGGATAAATGCAAACGTATTAACACCTAGACATCAAAATCAAACTGTCAAAAGCAGAAAACAAAGATATTCTTAGAAGCAGCAAGAGAAAAGCATTACATAATATAAAAGCTATCATCGATAAGATTAACAGGGGATGTCTAATCAGAAGAAATGGAGACCAATATCTTTTAAGAATGTAAATGCAAACAGCCTCAACAAAATACTAGCAAACCAAATCCAATACCACATTATAAGGATCAAGTGGAATTTATCTTGGGAATGAAAGAGTGTTTAAACATGCAAAAAAACAATTAATATAATAGAACAGATTAGTAGCACTCTGAGTAAAAAATCCACACAATCATCCCTATTGATACAGAGTAAGCATTTGACAATATTCAACACCCCTTCAGGATAAAAACACTCAACAGACTAGGGATAGAAGGGAATTTTCTGAATGTGATAAAGGACATCTATAAAAATCCCAAAGCTACCATCATACATAATGGTGAAAGACAGAAACCTTTTCCCTAAGGATCAGGAATAAGACAAAGATTTCTACTCTCATCACTTCTACTTATTGTTGTACTAAGGTTCTGTCCATACAATGGAATGTTATTACTCACCGCTAAAATAAGTAAAGCACTGATACTTGCCACAACATGGATTAACCTTGAAAATATTATGCTAAGTGAAAGACAACATATCTTTCACTTAGATATGCTATCTAAACCCAGACACAAAAGGTCACATATTGTGTAATTCCACTTATATGAAATACTCTGAATAGCCAAATCCACTGAGACAAAAAAAAGTTTGATGCTTGTGAGGGAAGAGTGAGAGGGGGTACATAGGGACTGTTATTCGGTGTGGGGTTTCTTTCTGGTGGAAATATTCTGGAATTAGTAGTATTTGTTGAACAATATAGTAAGCATATGTCAATTTCAAAACCATTGAAATTGAAGTACATACTTTAAAATGGTGAACCTTGTTTCAATTATGCCCCCTCCAAAACTGCTAAGCTATGATAAATTTTAAAATTAAGCAGTAGGAAGAAGTTAATAAGTAGATATAAGTTATTGGCAATTCTTTTTGAATGTATCAAATGAAAATATATAAAAGATTTTAAATATGATGCCCTCCCAGAAAACCAAAAAAAAAATGATTTGATAACTGAAGGATGACTGCTTACTTGCTTACAGATAAGTTTCTGTGTCAAAAATACAGTAATCCACTCACATTGAATTTTTTTCAAAAACTCATCCTTAAGTACTTATGATCAACTAATTTCAGGTTTCTAAAAAGAGCTTTATCGATATATTACATACCATTTAATTCACCCATTTAAAGTGTACAATTCAATGTTTTCTAGAATATACATAGAGTTGTGCTACCATCACCACAATCATTTTTAGAATATTTTATCACCCACAAAAGAAACATTTTCCCCCAAACCCTCTTTCCCAACCCTAACTTCATTTTCCTTGTGTTTTCCTATTTTACTCATTGGTTGCATATAAATATGTCATTTAGTTCCTCATATTTGTGAATTTATAAATTGCTTTCAGTTACTGATTTCTAATTTCATTCCATTGTGGGTGGAGAATATACTTTGATTTGAATCCTCTTTTCAATTCATTGAGGCTTGTTTTATGGAGTAGCATATGTTCTTTTCTGGTAAATGTTCCATATGCACTTGAGTGTGTATTCTGCTGTTGTTGTGTGTTCTATAGGTGTCTGTTACAAGATGGTAACCAATAATTTATTAACTTTAAGTAATCTTTGAATTCTTATGTGTCTGTGAGGGATAATAATGATAACTCTAGACCCAAATGTCAAAGAATTTGCAATCTAACTGGAGAGGATGGACACATGAAAAAATTATATGCAATAAAAATTATGTTATAAATTATGAGATACAGACAATAATTGCCCAGAAGATCCTGAGAAAATGAGAAATATTATGTTTGGAGCAAGGAAGATTTTAGAAGCAGAGCTTGAGATTTTGGCAGGAAAGATAGGTAGAATTTGAGAGGAAGAATATGGTTGTATTAAAAAATAATAGGGCTTACAGGCTGAGTGGTTAGTATGAAAAGAAATCTCAAAGTTGAGATTTATAGAACTAAAACAGGCAAATTTTAATGGAAATAATAGATAAAAGCAATGGATGAAGGGTGAGCAGATATTTTGGCAATAAAAACTCTTTGAGAGAAATTACTAACCCAATAATTTGATGAATCTACACACCTACTAATCAGATTTTGCTTTGTGGTGCCACATTTTTGTTCATATCTTCCCTCTCAAGCACTCATTTGCATCTATTTGAATAATTCTCAATTTATTGCTTAAACCCTCTGAGGACAAATATTATCTACTTTTAAACAATGCTATTATAAAACCCAACTCATCACTTCTAGTCTGAGCTAATTTCCAGATATTTTCTCATATTCTCCTTAATTCATTGACACTGATGCTATTGAATAACTATTTAGCTTGAACCTATGAAACTGTTGAGAATTGATAGTTTTTGACCTACAAACACATTAACTTATATGGTTCAATTTAATATGCCCCTCTGTCGGAAAGTTCCCAAACTGAAAGCTTAGAAATGCCCAGTTTCATTAGATCCCTATACCATTTACTCACTAAATAGGAAAGTTGCAGAGATTCACCCAAAGGAACTGAGTTATTTTATTATTTAATGGAAATCAAGACCACAATGTCTGAGGTTCCCCTTTTCACTCACATGCTCTGATTTCTACAACACATTGTTCCCATTTGTCTCTTAACACGACATACCCCATATGGCAGTCTAATGAGTAAATTAAAAGATTTGGTAGTGATCCATTTGTAAAGGACAAATTAGCCTGTAACAAAGTATCACTCTGAGCATTTATTTGCAATATTAGGTATGCATGGCCCTGTGGTTGAATATGGGCCTTACCCATTTTGGATAGATTTAATGGCTTTGGATACAAATTAAGATTTTATTTTTCCCTTGATTTTGGAATTACTTACTATCTTAGCTAGCCAGAGCTGCTACCACAAATACTACACAATGGTTTGGCTTGAACTGTGGGAATTTATTGATTCACGATTTTCCAGGCTAGGAAAGTCCAAAATCTTGCTATTGGCAAAATTTACTTTCTTCCTAAAGACTGTCCCATTCTGCTGCTGATAGGCTGTGTCCTCTCCTGTCTCTCCCGGCTTCCCACTGACCCCCTGCTTCCCCTGTGGTCTGCACCTTACAGGGGTTCCAGGAATCCAGACTAAGTCCCACCATGGTTCAGTTTGCTAAACCTGACAACATCCTCACAAGATCCTTACTGGAAAGCAGATTTGGCTTAACTGATAGAGCATCCACGTACCATATAGGAGGTCCAGGGTTCAAACCTAGGGCCTCCTGGCCCATGTGGTAAGCTGGCCCACATGCAGTGCTGATGTGCACAAGGATTGCCATGCTACACACACAGGGGTGTCCCCCATGTAAGGGAGCCCCACACACAAGGAGAGTGCCCCACAAAGAGAGCCACCCCGTGTGAAAAAAGTGCAGCCTGCCCAGGAGTGGCACCGCACACATGGAGAGCTGACACAGCAAGATGACATAAGAAAAAAGAGACACAAATTCCCAGTGCCGCTGACAAGAATACAAAGCAGACACAGAAGAACACATAGTGAATGGACACAGGGAGCAGACAGCAGGGCAGGGTGGGGACAGGGGAAGGGAGAGAAATAAATAAAAAATAAATCTTTAAAAAATAAATAAATAAATATTTAAAAAAACAAAAGGTCCTCCCTGACCGGGACATGGATTTAAATTAAGATCATAGTTTTTTCCTGGGATACATAATTCAATCTACCACACTCACATTTGAAAGAGAAAAGAAAAACTCTTTCTAACTTGCAGGATTCATTACCCTTGCCTTATTGACTTCGAAAGAAATTCTAGATATCCTAAGATACCTTTAGGGTATATAAAATATTTATTTATACAGTAGTCTATAATGTTTCTTAGATTTGGAAAGACACTTCTGTGCATATCTACATATTGAAAGATTTATGCACAACTATATTTGGATGAATATGTTATCAAAAGACTGAATACTGAGATGGGCATTTTTATGTTTCAAAGAGTGCTCTAACATCAACTCTTTTGGAAATAACCTAGACAATTTACTTGGCTTGCCCAGAGTTTCTATGTACTCAAAATCATAATACCATTCCAACTCACAAAAGCATTAAGATCATTCTAGTGCTAAGGGCAAAACATTAAATTCAGGTTTTAAATCATGTAAAACCTTAGAACATTGACTTTCTTTTGCTTATTTCTTCAAAGATGTCTTATTTTGGAATTTGTAATGCTTTATTTTGGATATATGTTGGTTAAAATTACTTTTTCCATTCTAGTTTCTATCGATGAGTCTAAAATCACCCCCTTTTTTTTCTTAATTCAGGAATTATAAACCCCAAAAGTTGAAGAAGTCTTCAACTTTTACAGATCAAGTCAATAATGGAGTTGTACACAGATTTATAGGACCCTTCACACAGCTTTCTCTCTCTATATATATATATGTGTCTGTACACAGTCACAAACACAAAAGCCAGAAATTCTGGGAGCTGGTTTATGACACAGCTGCCTCTATGCTTTGCCAATCTACAAAGTATAACTCTTGGTAGCTATCAATACAGACCTAAGAAAATGAAATGTGATGGTGAAATTGCACTACAAAAACCTAGAAGATATCACAGGTAGTGCTTATTTGTTTGTGCCCCTGTGTTTACACAGCAAACATAGCTTGGAAATTAAGCTTACGTTTTTTTTTTCTTTAAAAAAACAGCAGTTATGGCACTCAATTATGCAGTGCTCTCTCTTTTCACTGTTGTCATAAATCCTGCTACTCATCCTGACTCATGTCTCTGCACTACGTTGCTAGGCAATTCTGACACAGCCTGGATTTGAATAAACATATGGACAAGCACATGTAATCTCATTCCTTCTGAAAGAACTAGTGCCTCTTTACCCACCATTCACTCTTAAACACCAAAACTTAAAGCAATAGGAGGTTTTTTAACTTCTTTCCATGCAAGTTCCTTTGGAATAATTGGAGAAATTATTCTTTAAAATTATACATAGAGGGAAACGAACTTGGCCCAGTGGTTAGGGCGTCCGTCTACCACATGGGAGATCCGCGGTTCAAACCCCGGGCCTCCTTGACCCGTGTGGAGCTGGCCCATGTGCAGTGCTGATGCGCGCAAGGAGTGCCTGCCACGCAGGGGTGTCCCCCGCGTAGGGGAGCCCCACGCGCAAGGAGTGCGCCCCGTAAGGAGAGCCGCCCAGCGTGAAAGAAAGTGCAGCCTGCCCAGGAATGGCGCTGCCCACACTTCCCATGCTGCTGACGACAACAGAAGCGGACAAAGAAACAAGACGCAGCAAATAGACACAGAGAACAGACAACCGGGGGAGAGGTGGGAATTAAATAAATAAATCTTTAAAAAAAAAAATTATACATAAAAAAATATGGTAAAAAAAATTGAATGTGAAAACATGTATTTCTAATTAAAAATGGAAATGTGAAAAGAATGATTGCTTCTTCACGTTCCAAGCAAAATTTTAATGCTAAGTCTTGTTCGTTTTGTGAAAATTGTCTTTACATTTATCTTTCTATGTAACTGGGGCTTATTGTAGTTGTATTTCATGGGAATGTCCGTTCTCATAGCAAATAATAACTAATATCTTTTTATTTCAGAATGGATTATCCAAAAATATTTACTAAAGGCTTTTGCTAGACATTATGTTGAATACAATAGAAATTACCTAGTTCCTGCCCTCCAGAGAATTGCAATTTAGTTATCATTATAAATACCCATTCCTATTTCACAGTACAGGTGGCCATATTTTGTGTTTTTTCCTAATTATCTAAATAACATATGCTTATTTTGAAAAAATGAAACTTTGCAATATAAGCAACTTGAACGGAAGATATGTTGGAGGTCATCCTTTGACTTATTGATATAGATGGGTTCAAATTATAGATGCTTTTGTGTCAAATCACATTATCTGTCAACATTCCTCTTCACCAATTACTCTATCTTTGAGTAACAAATACCTACACCACAGTGTATATCTTTCCAAACCTTTCTAGCTGGCCCCTCCACAGAAATATGTATGTAGATGGATAGAATAAATAGTAGAACACACCTCATATTTCAAAGCATTTTTACAATTTCTCCAAATTACATAATAAAAAATGAACTTGCTCCTTTTAATTGGTAAAAGCCATATACTGGTGCTTTTATTTCTATGAGAGTCTTATGATTTTCTTCTTTGTGATTTTATAGTTGTTGTTGCTGTTCTTTCCTTAAGGCGATAATGGATTTTTTTGTTGTTGTTGCTGTTTTTGTTGTTAAAGTTGTCAAGTGGATAGGCCGAAAGTTCTCTTTCACTAAGAAAGACCATATCTAGAAAGTCAAATTGCCGCCCCCCCCCCCCTTTTTTTGGCTTCTGGACCCCTTTATTGTTACAGTTTTACTTCTTTTTCAACTCACCATTTTTCCCTAGTTGGCTTTGTGCACAGTTTCTGGTAAAACATGAGCAATAGCAAACTTCCCAGAGGGGTTGCTTTAGTTCCTATACCTGTGAACTGTTGTCAATCCTGGGGAGGGCCCAAGAGAGACCTCTTTGCTATCTGGTTTCCTTGACGGCAAAGGCGAATCCTCTCTGAATCTTGCGGCAGGGAGGAAATCAAAGCAACTAATTAGCTCCTCTGCACCTTCTCTGGTCTTCCTGTCATTGCCCAGATACCTGTAGGTATCCCTGGGTCAATTTCATTCACAAAAAAGAAGTCCCTATCTTTGTGCCAGGGAAAAACCCTGCTCCAACTCTGGTTGAATCCAGATGACAGAACCCAAGGACTTGGAGACAGTCTTCAGACTCCTCCCTGCTGGCCTCAGAATTAAATTGGTGGGTGGATCTGAGTTCAAAAGATGACAATGAAGGAAATGTGCTTATTAAGGCTTCCATCTTCCTGGCATGAATGTCCCTATTTGAGTGTTAGATGTGTGACCTGACTCTACATCTACATTAGAGCTTTTCTGCCTCTTCCTTTGCTCTTAAACCACTAGCTTCATTTATCACAGAGGTCAATTTTCCTTCAGTTACTTAAGCTTTCATATAATTTGAAACTTAAATTTTGCTTTGCTCATATTATGAGTTAGAACCCTGTATAAAATAAAATCCTTATCCTTATTATTTTGTTAGAAACTTGCTTTAGGGGCAGCTATTTCACTTCTCAGAGAGGATTACACAGATACTATAAATATTTTGTCAGCAACATTGCTATCCAAATGAAGAAAACAAAATGGAACAAAAGACACATTTTGACTATGATGGGTGGAGTGACTATGTCCTATCCTATGTGACTGTTGGTGTCAATACCCACCTGCATCTCTGCACTAGGTTTCTAATGGGTTCTCCATACAAGTTTGATGTTTAAAATACCATGAAGACAAAGTAGAACCTTCAGTGATGGTACACCACATGAGAATCTCCACATTACAAAATAAAAATTAAGACTGGTGCAAGGCAGATTATTCTGACTATAGAGTACTATAAGCTGAGGGTGAAAGTTTGTATCCATCCAGAATCATTTCAGTTCTCTTTCAGGCATAAGGGTTGACTGGATAGCATTTGGAGATTTCTCCCAGTTTCTAATTGTAGCATATCATCTAAGTCAAATCAATTTGTTGATATATAAAGTAAAGTATGAACTGCTTATATTTCTGTTTTGTATGTTTTGAAATGCTTTCCAGTACATTATCTTATTTTTAAGACTCACAACAACTCTCTGATATTGGAGAATTGAGTATTATAACCCACATTTGTAGATTTAAGGAAACTGAATAAAGACACAAAAAGCAAGAATAGAACTCAACAGCATCTCCATTACTCATGGTGGCAGGGTCTCCACCAGTTTTTACATACAATTTGTGATGGTTAAGCTAATGTGTCAACTTGGCCTGGTAATTGTGCCCAGTTGTTTGATCAAACAAGCAATGGGCTAATTGTAATACAGGGACATTTATGGGCTTTAGTCATCAGTGAGTTTACTACATAGATGAGTGATTACATCTATCATCAACCAGGGAGGTTGCCATCAGCCATGAGTGACATTTTATCCAATCACTTGAATGTCTTAAAAAGGGAAGTGATGGCAGCATTAGATAGAATTTCCCAACTTGTCACTGGACAGCCAATGTCTTCCAGAAACTCATCAAGGACCTTCATTGGACTTTCATTAGAACACCTGGTTTGCAGCCTGCCTGTGGAACCTGGATTTGTGCATCCCTATGGTCACGTGAGAGAATCTTATAAAATCTCATACTATTTACAGATAACTTCTGTTGATTCTGTTCCCTAGAGAATCCTGACTAATACACCATTATAACCTGAGAATCTGCCATAGTGCTTGGTACATGGTAGACCTTCAGTAAATATTTGGTGAATTAGAAACAAATTGATTGAATGGCACAATATAACACATAATATATCCCATTTCCTTATCCTTACCCTGATACTCTACCCATTCCCTCCAATCTCTCCATAAACACAGAAGGTGGTTAAGTATATATATTTTTTAAAAACACCTTAGCATTTCTTCACTGATTTTATTATGGATGGATGATATCAAGCTAAAGATGAAAGAAGACTGCCTATACCCTGGTTATCCACACAAGGACTAGAAGTTTCCATATAAAATAACAAATTGGGCTTTCTGCTATGGTCCTTGAGGTAGTTTGAGAAAGATGTACTTATTATCACTGAACCCAGAAGAAAATTCTCTTCTCAGTGGCAGAAGTGACTCACAATAAATATAATCTATTCATAATGCTTACTGAATGTCTCCAGCTCCATTGCTTTAGTAAGCAGGGTGCAAATAGAAGGGCAGGTGGGGCTTGGCATTGACTATTTTATAGTAATATTATAGAAAAACATATTGTTTATGAGAAGGGTTCACTTGACTGTAAAAAGTATATGTGCAGGATTTAATTGAAATGAATAGAAGGTCTTAGAAAATCAGGACAGATATTCAATGAGAGGCAACTGAGAAAAAAATAAATCATAAATTGAATGCATTTTTTTCTGTTGGATCTGTTATTTTCACAAAGAAAGTAAGAAAGAAACAAGCCTAGGAAGAATTTATGGGACATTTCCCACATCATATTTTATGCAAATCATAATCATTCCTTATGTTGTTTGGATTGTTTATGAATTTAAGAGTAACTATTTAGAAAACTGCATGCCAAAGGGGATCTCAGAAAGCTTATGCTTTTAAAGAAAGGCCCATATGTTGCTGTTAACAGATCCATTTCTCAAAAAAAAAAAAAAAAAAAAAGCTATTCCTCATAAGTATTTATTCCTTATCTATCATGGCTTTGGGTTTTATATTGAAAAGGCAAGATATTCCATCTTTTAAAGTGAAAACTACATTAAATATTACATTTGGTAATTCCATCTTGTCCAATTTTTGATACAGAAAAACTATTATATTACTCTTACCAATAAACCAATGTTTATTATTTGTTAAATAACATAAGATATATTATGATTTTAAAATCCTGCTCATTACTAATCTACATGACTTAGCTAAAAGATGAATATCTTTGTGCCCATTCCATACAAACTGGGTATTTGTCATAAGAATAATATTAAGAAACCTAGGACACCATCTTCCTCCCTATGATGGAAGGGTATTTTATTATAAATCATAAATATGTGAAGTTGCAAACCTAGAGGCAGGTTGGAGAAATGGAGGAAAGATGAGAATAGCCCCCTTTTGTTCAAATTCATCATTAACAGGTCTTCTGTACCTTTGTGAGTATTTGCCTGTTTTAAATCAGGACCCACCTGGGCCTAGACTATAAGCCAGAACCTTTTTGTTTATGTAAATCAAAAACAAAGCACCAAGCAGATTCTATGAACCCTTACTGTATTTACAGGAACACAAAATCCATTTGAAGGAGGGAAAGGAGAGAAGCAACCTCTTGGAGAGCAATCCACATCCCTAGGGCTTTTAGAGGGAAGCAGCAGCTTTGTGTTCTTGCTCTTCAGAAGGAGCTTTCAAAAGTGGACAGAGCATAAAGTGGGAAATTCCTTTTTCTTTTGCAACTTTTATAGAGATTCACTATCGTGTAAGTTAGAAAGGATATTAATAATTTGCAAACATCTACAGGAAAAGCAGACTGAAATACTGAGTAAACATAACTAGTCTTCCCCAAGATGTTTTATTACAATCCTCTTGACACTCAAATATTCATCTAAAATGAAAATATAGCATTCCATAGGGCACAAGGGTTTTAATTGAGACAATGAGTTAGAAAATAGAACAAAAAGTAAATTAGAATGATTATTGTGTTGGTGAATTTTATGTATGTTTTTCCTATGTTGTCATTTCACAAGACTAATATATTCAGTTACAAGTTTTAAATGTCTTTCAGGACACCAATGAGAAGACAAAATTTAATTCTCAGATGTGAATCAAAATTGCTCCAACTTGCTAGGTATTCTTGACTAATATCATAAATATTTCCAGGTATGAAAATTAATCTCAACAACTCAGATAGTAACTATAAAAGCTCCTATAAAGGACAGACAAAATGTATGCATTTACCTTCAAAAAATATAGTCTTGATTCTGAGTTTATCATTTTTTTTCATTCTACTGATGATGAAAACAAAATATTAAACAATAAGCAGCATCTTTAGCAATGATATTTCTTATTAAAATGGATAAGTAGAATCAACAATATAAAGTTTTAAAATATACTTCAAACCAAGTGTATTATTTTCTATTGCTAAATAACAAAATAACATATTTATGAACTCAAAATTTCTGTGATCAAGAGCATGGTCATGGCTTAGCTATGTGCTCTGCTCTGGATCTGATAAGACTGCAATCAAGAAATCAGATGAGCTACGTTTTCACATGGAGTTCAGGATTTCCCACCAAGCTCACATGGTTATTGGTAGAAATCAGTTTCTTGCAGTCATAGGAAGTAAGGGCCTTGGGTTTTTTTACTGGCTGTAAGCAGGGGCTCGCCCATTTCCAATAGGCACATGGCACCTTACTTCTTCAAGGTCAGTAGGAGACTCTCTCTCTCCAGTCTGTCAAGACCGAGTTTTATATAATGTAGCCTAATCAAGAGAGTGACACCCCACCACTTATGCCATCTTCTATTCCAAGAGCATTCAAGGGGACAGGACTCTACAATGATGTGACCCTTCAGTGGTGAATTTATGGTGCTTTTGCCATAACAGGGAAAAAGGAATGTCACCTTTAAAATTGATAATATACATACAGTTGAAGGTGAATTATTGAAGGAATGGGGGTGGGATTTTAGAAAAAAATGTGAACAAATCTTAACTGGACGTGAAAAGAATTTCTAGAAAATCAAGTTAAGGAAGTCATAATGAGAAAAATATATGTCAGGATAAGAAGAAGATGAGAAAGCAGAATTCACAGAGAAAAAAGATTGTAAAGACTTTAAAAATGTGATAGAATTAAAATTCAGTACAATTTTTAAAATGCAAAATTGAAACACATGAAGCAAAATAAGTAACATGAAAAACATTCTATCAGTAAAAGATAAGAGAATAGATATCAGTTAGTACAATAACTGATAGTTAGAAAATAAAATGTAATATATTTTGATATACTAATATAAAATATAATAGTAATAAAATATAATGACTCATATTGGGGTTTTTGGGTTTTTTGTTTTGTTTTGTTTTGCTTTTTTGAGGTAATACTGGGGATTGAACCTGGAACCTCATACTTGGGAAACAGAAGCTTAACTCCTGAGCTATACCCACTACCCTCATATTGGGTTTTAAAAACACCTGGAAAAATATTATCAGAATACCTGAAACAAACACTTGGAAAAACAGAAAATAATAGAAATCTAATGGGATCAGATACTTAGAATAATTTCAGCTTGATATATCAAATAGATATAAAAAGAATTAAAACAGAAAATGATATTAAGATAGTGAATTAAAAAATACAGTGGCCGACAGAAGATTACAAGACAAACAAAGAAACAGGAAATGATATCCCATCCCTAGGAACAAGATAAAAATCCAGAAACCATCAAAGAAGAATACCAGACAAAGCTTAAAAGAAAAAAAAAGATCCTAAATATTCTGGTTGATTGATTCATTGCATCCACATCATGATCAATCCTGATTGCTGCAGCTGAGCAAATTATGCATTAAGTTACACTGATGATCAATTAAAAAAATAATTGAGACAAAAAATGGCCAAAATATGCCCACTGTATTGTTACAGAAAAATAATTCATCTAAAGCAGGGGTTCTTAACTTTTTTTGTTCCACAGACCTTTGCCAGTCAGGTGAAATGAATACTACTATAATTTGTTTATTGCATAGATTTATAAGTGAAGGAAATGCTAGATTTCAGTTAGAGGTCAGAGAAAATAAGGCTAATAAGTTCATTTCATTCAATTCATGCTCATGGGCCCCCTGAAATCTTTCCAGAGACTTCTTGGAGGTCCGTGGACCCCTGGTTAAGAACCCTTGATCTAAAGTGTTAGGCATGAGTTAATTTTTCTAAATTAATGCATGCTTGCTGATAATATCAAAACTCTTCTTTAGAAAATAAAGTAGCTATTCAGCCAGGCATGCCAAAAAAACTCCAGCAGTCTCAGGCAAGTGTCATTAGATACAGATATAAAATTTTTCCTTAGTGATGTACCGTATGGCTCTTAAGAAATCAGCATAAAAGGAACGTCTACCAGGTTCTTCTGCAGAAGATCAAGTGGTCCTCTTCTACAGAAAAGTTTTACATTAAGTTTTATTAAGTATAAGATAATTACTAACTTATTCTAACACAGCCAAACTCTTCACAGAGCAATCAGTCCTCTATATGGCATCTGTTTTATATCTCAATTCACTGTCCCTTTCCTATTCCAAATGTTTCCATTTCAAGACCCTGGTTCCCATTGCCATTCAGCCAGTGCATCAGTATTTGCAAACAGCTTGCAAGAAGCAACAGGACTGAACATTCACTCCTGGAGCTTACAAACATCACCCTAAAAATAGCTGGGGAAGATGCAAGTAATGAATACATTGTAAAATGAGAAAATTATATTTTACCTATTATGTCCAAAGAAAATGTATTTGCAAATACAGATGATATCTTTACTACTTTTTCTTTCGTGGTTTTCATTTTCTGTGCAATTCCAGCTATTCAATGTGCTTGTTTAGAATAATGAGAGGATGTATATAGATATACATATAGATACATACATATATGTATATACGTATATATTTTCATTCACTTACAAGCTTCAACCACAGAGAGATAAGCTATATTATGGGCAAGCAATCATTTGAGTTTTGTATAGTATCTTTTACCTATATATCAAAGAAAAATTTTATCTACTAGTCCAGTCATTTTACACTTCAGGCAAACCAAAAGAACAGGATATCCATTATCAGAGGCAAAGAGAAGAAAGCTGTGCTTCTATATATATATTATAGAATTCTAATATTATATTATGTTACGTTACGTTACGTTATGTTATATATAATAAGGTATCTTTGGACTTGGGAATAATATTAAAATTAATTTATATTTTTAGTACCATTTCATTATTAGTTGGTAAATTGAAGCTCAGAAATGCCAAGATGGACCAAAGGATATAATTAAGTCTCAACTCATGCAGCCCAAATAAGAATCCAAAGTACTAAAAGGGAGCTATTATCCTTCTGTGTCCATCTCGAAAGTTTCCCTAAATGAACGTTTGTTTTATTCGTCCGTGTTTTCCCGCTGCATTCTTCAGGCTTCTGAGGAAGTGCGGAAGGTAACGCCACGGAGCCTGAGGCTGTATTTCTACAGCCGTGCACCAGGTGTGGCTCGTACCTTAACCAAATCAGCGTGTACAGGGCACCCTGACAGGCTTCGGGAACGCAGAGAGTGGTCACCATTCCTACAAGTCATAAATTCATATTAGAAACTCCTATTTCCAAAGTTTGTATAGACCACTGGGATTTCTCTCCTTGGCTGCACTTGGGTGGTGGTTTCTCATCACAGAGCTTGTCGACTCCATTATCCAACCTCCCCTTCTTCCTCTGAATCGTTTGTTTCCTTCCTTTCTCCGCAGCAAAGAGTAAACTCAACTTGTTTTGTCATAAGGAAAACTGTCCCTTTTCCCTGACACATTGGTGGACCCCCAGCATCCAGGGTATTTCCTCTATCTGTTCTGAGAGTAGAAAACATTTTTCCTAGCAATGTTTCCCCCCTGCAATGAATTCTGGTGCCTGCTGTGAAGCCATAAATGTATCCTCCACCTCACGGATAAGTGTACAGTTCTCAAGATAAAAAAACTTCAAATGGTGGCAAACAGCCTCCATAAAGCTGGCTTAAAAATGCAATATAATTCTTAGTGTTGTAATGGTGTCTACACTAAGTAAAAATAATGAAAAATGAAAAACTCATTCTCTTGGATTTTCTGCACTCAGGATTCAAACAATTAACTTGCATGCTTGCATGATTTTTCACTGAATTGGTATAATCTGTAAGTTTCTCAGGTATCACAAAGAGACAACTTACGATACTCATTTTGATTTCCTTAAACCCTGATAAATATATGTGCTCCATAAACTATGTCATAAATATAGACAGCTGACTCATAATGCTAACTAACAAGATTTCAGTTTTTGCTCCAAAAAAATGTGCAAAACAATTCTGCTTCAATCAAAGTGGGGGGAAAAAAACCTCTAAATCTTGTATTTTTAGGAACCATCATACTTCGTTATATAAGAATGCTAAGATAAGATGTAAACTCATACCTAGTAGATGCAAAACATTGAAAGATCATAATTTTGCACTTTTCTTCCCCTCTTCTTTATAATTGTGACCATGCTCCTCAAAGAGTTCCTAAAATATCAATTACTGTCAATCAATGAATAAATTATTATTATTAATCTGTTCTGAATTGAGCCCTGTATTTGATGCCCTTGGATAAATAATGAGATGTAAGTCATGGCTTCATGTACAAAGGAACATAATTTCATTGCAGTCCTAAAATCGATACATAAAATTTCTCAGTGTACTATGAAGTTATAAGTGGTATGGAGCAGATAAGCATTCTGGAAGCTCAGAAAGAGATAAAATAGTGATAGTGTTGATGGGAATGTGTGTATGGTTGGGTTGATAAAGGTTAAGTTGATGTTGGTGTGGATGTGTATTTTGTGTACACATATGAAATCAAAAAGTCTTTGAGGAGGAAAAAATGAGTAATGTACACATTAGCCAAACCAGGAAACTTATAAAGTGGCCATTTTAAGGGACATTGTGTCTGAGGGGAAATTTTATTCTTAATCCTAAGGGAGGAGTGAGCCATGAGTGATGTGGTGAACAAGTCAGCCTCTTTATCAGCAGGGATGCATGGATTAAACTAAAACATGAATGTTTTATCCTACTTTGATAACTTATTTGTCAGAACTGTATTCTTTTTCTACATTCCTCAACTTCCAGGACCCATAATTTAAAACTTACATATATATATTCACTTACCTTGCTTCCATTCCTCCTTTTGAAGGCCAGTCTTTCTAGTAACCCTAATTCCTAATTTCACCTACTCATAATAATGATGGCACTGGGGCTTTTGGTTTTGGTTTCTCCTTTCTTTACTGTTAATTTACTTTATCTCTCTCTACTAAGTTCTTTCAAACACACATATTCAGTATCTCCAAAACATACTGCATGTTAGCAACTAAGCTATCTTTTTCATTTGCTTCAGATATGAAGCAAAATAAAACAAGAGTCCACACACTGACGTTTCACCTTGCCACTTACTCCTCACTCTTTCTGTACCTCCATCTGATATTTCTACCATGCCACTAAAACTGCTCAAGGAAAGATTACCACTGACCTAGCGAGGAACTGCTGATGCATTTCTTTCAAATCATTTTCAAATTATATGACCTAGATCTGCCACTTGAAATTGTTGAACAGGTCCCTCCTCTTGCACCTCTCTCTTCCTTAATTTCTATAATACCACTTCCTTTTTGGTCTTCTCCTACCACTCCAGCCACTCCTTCTTAGTCTCTTTTATGGACTTCACTTCCTCTTCCATGTTCCTAAACACTAGTAAATTGAAGATCTATGTATATTAATATGATCCCTAAAACATAGCTCATATAAATGCTCAAGTTAGTATATCAGCAAAACAAATGAGCAAAGAATAAAAATTTTAAAAAAACATAAGAAGAGAAAAAATATAAAGTACAAGAAATAGTGATAAGTTATAGTCAGTAAAACTCAGGATCAGATCTAAGTAACTGTTGACAATATGGTTTATAAAACCTAATGCAGTGCCATGTTATTAAAATGAAAACATGAGATAACCCCTGGAAAAAACCTCCCCAGAGACTCATCAAATAAAAGGATAAATCCCACTTTCTTAAAACTCTGGAGGACAGTAGAGACTGGAGAAGAACTCCACAAATGATGAAACAAAGAAAAAGAAAATTATCAGGTAGGAAATTGCAGTCGCAGAATGCCAGTCTATTGTTATTCTTCTCACTCAGTCCCCCACAGCTTGGGAGTCTTTCAGAAAGAGCAGCCATGATCCTTCCATCCTATCATGGTCGCAGATGATAGAGATATTGGCAGCACGTTAGCACCCTATGCATATCCAGGCAACAGGTCCCAAGTCCACAAAGGCCCAGGGCAGAACACCAGCCACTTGGGAGTGCTGCACGGATAAGGACTCCAGGTGGGGGCGGGGGCGAGAGGCTGGCAAGTGGTACACTCATTCAATCCCGTTTCCATTGGCTGGACGACCTAAATGCAAAACAGACTTCTCTAGAGTGACCCACCTTACTAGATTGACCCTTACAAGGGGAAGAAACTGTAAGCAGAAAGCCCTACAGAGAGAAAAAATGGGAGGGATACAGGGTTAAATTGAACTGCTGCCAGACAGGAGATTCCCAGAACTGAAAAGTGCAAGGAAAATGGGTCACTGAATGAGGGAGAGAATTTAAGGAAGTCATAGGAGCTGGGGAGAAAATTCTCCAAAAAAACAAACAGAAGAGATCAAGATTCCCAGAAAAGGAATAGAGGAAAGGAAACTTTCTCCTGGAGGTGAAACAATTGCATAAGTAGTGTAATCTTAAAAGATGTTTAAAGTCTCCATTCAAGAGACACAGATTGGCAGAATAGATTAAAAAGTATGATTCAACTCTATGTTGTTTACAAGAGACTCACCTTAGACCCAGAGACACAAAAAGGTTGAAAGTGAAAGGTGAGAAAAAGGTATTCCATTCAAATAGTAATCAAAACTGAACTGGGGTAACTATATTATTATAATATCAGACAAATAGACTTTAAATTCAAAGCTGTTATAAAAGACAAAGAATGACATTATATATTAATAAAAGGGGCAATCTAACAAGAAGAAAGAACAATCAAATATTTATGCTTCTAACCATGGTGCCGCAGAATACATGGGGCTCCCACTAGCATTGCTGAAGAGAGAAATAGACGTTTCTATAATAATAGTTGGAGACTTCAATACACCACTCTCATCAAAAGATACAACATCCAGACAAAGGGCCAATAAGGAAACAGAGAACCTGAATAATATGAATGAACTAGACCTAACAGACATATGCAGAACCATTCCACCCTAGAACAGCAAGATATACATTTTTCTCAAGTGTGAATAGATCATTCTCCACAATAAATCACATATTAGGTCACAAAATAAGCCTCAATATATTAAAAAAGATGGAAATTATACAAGCATATTCTCTGAACATAAAGGAATGAAGCTGGAAATCTAAACAGGTGGAGAATTGGAAAATTCACAAATATATGGAAGTTAAATAACACACTCTTAATCAATTAGTGAGTCAATAACACTCTTAATCAATCAGTGAGTCAAAGAACATAGTGCATGGGAAATCAGTAAATATCTCAAAATGAATGAAAACAAGAGTGCAACATATCAAAACCGATGGGATGCAGCAAAGGCAGTGCTGAGAGAGAAATTTATAGCTCTGAACATTTACATGAAAAAAAGAAAGCACTAAATTCAAAGACCTAACTGCACACCTGGAGAAACTAGGAGAAGAAAAGCAAACTAACACCAAAGCAAGTAGAAGGAAAGAAATAACAAAAATTAGAGCAGAAATAAAAGAAATTGAGAATAAATTAAAAAAAAAAACAATAGGGAGAATTAACAAAATCAAATGTTGTTTCTTTGAGAAGAGCAATAAAATTTAGACTGAAAAAGAAAAATGAGAGAAAATGCAAATAAATTAGATATGAGAGGAGGGACATCATTACCAACTCCACAGAAATAAAAAGTGTCATAAGATGATAAGAGGTATGCCAAAAAATTAGACAACCTAGATGAAATGGACAATTTCCGAGGAACACATGGACTACCTACACTGACTCTAGAAGAATACAAGACCTCAACAGACCAATTACAAGTAAAGAGATAGAATCAGCCATCAAGAACTTCCCAAAAAGAAAAGCCCAGGACAGATGCTTCCTGGGTGAATTCTACCGACCATTCTAAGAAGAATATATACCGTTCCAGTGCAAACGCTTCCAAAGAAATGGAAGGGCCTAGAATACTACCTAAGTCATTTGATGAGGCCAACATAAGGAAATCAGTTAATGTAAGATACCACATTAACAAAATGAAGAGTAAAAACTATATAATCTTCTCTCTTGACATAGAAAAGGCATTTGACAAAATTCAGCATACTTTCTTGATAAAAACATGTTGGAAAATAGGAATAGAAGTAAACTTCCCTAATGTGAAAATGGCCATATATGAAAAACCCACAGCTAACATCATACTCAGTAGTGAGAGCTTTCCCTCTATGATCTGGAATGAGAAAAGGATGCCCCCAGTCAGCACTGGTATTCAATATTGTGCTGGAAGTTCTAGCCAGCCCATCCAAACTGAAAAGGAAGAAATAAAACTTTCACTGGATATCAAAATGCAATAGATGAAAAAGTATCCCTACCTCATACCATACACAAAAATTAGCTCAAAATGAATCTAAGACTTAAATATAAGAACTATGACTATAAAACTCCTCAAAGAAAATGTGGTGAACCATCTTTGAGATCTTGTGGTAGGCAATGGTTTCGTAGATGTTACACCCAAAGCACAAGCAACAAAAAATAAATAAAACAAATATATGGGACCTCCTCAAAATTAAAAACTTTTGTGCATCAAAGGACTTGGTCACAGATGAGAAGACACCCTACTCATTGGGATAAAATATTTGGAAAGTACATATCTGATAAGCATTTAAGATCACAGATATATAAAGAATCCTACAACTCAACAATAAAATGGTAAACAGCCCAATTTAAAAATAGGGAAAAGACTTGAATAGACATTTGTCCAAAAAGGATAAACAAATGCCTAAAAAGCCATTGAAAGCCATGAAAAGATGTTTTCTGGGAAGCGTCTGTGGCTCAATCAGATGAGCTCCTGTCAACCATATGGGAGGCACTCAGTTCACATCCTGGGCCCTCCTTGTGAAGGCAGGCTCGCCCGCCTGATGCAGAGTGCCGCCCAGCGTTCAGATGCCATGGAGCACTGCCCAGCCCGCAAGCACCACAGTGCAACACCTGGTGCACAGACGCAGTGGAGGGCTGACTCAGCAAAGGTGATGTAACAAAAGAAAGGAGACAAGCAAGAACACAGAAGAGCCAGAAGCAAATGAACACAGAGAACAGACAGCAAGCAAGTCACAAATGGGGAGGGGGAAAATAAATACAGATACAGAAGAATGTACAGCAAAATGGACACAGAGAGCAGACAGCATGCAAAAAGTCACAAGGAGGGGATAAAAAAAGAGATGTTTTCTATCACTAGCTATTAGGGAAATGAGATATCATTTCACACCACTAGAATGGCCATTATTAAAAAATAAAACTACAAGCAGGAGTGGATGTAGCTCGGTGGGTAAACACCTGCTTCCCATGTACAAGGTCTTGGGTTCAAACTCTGGTACCTCCTAAAAAATTAATAAATAAAAGCTATATGCATTGGAGAGGATGTGGAGAAATAGGAATATGCATTCATTGCTGGTTGGAATATAAAATGGTGTAGCCACCATGGAAAACAGTTTGGAAGTTCCTCAGGAATCTAAGTATGGAATTACTGCAAGACCTGGCAATCTCACTTCTTGGTATATACCCAGAAGAACTGAAAACAGAGTCTTAAATAGACATTTGCACACCAATGTTCTCTGCAGCATTATTCACAATTGCCAAAAGGTGGAAGCAACCCAAGTGTCCATCAACTAATAAATGGATAAACAAAATGTGGTATATACATAAAATGGAATATTATTCATCTGTAAAAAGGATTGAAATCCTGATGCATGTGACGGCATGGATGAATGTTGAGGGAAATAAGCCAGACACAAAGGGACAAATAACATATAATCTCATTGATATGAGCAAATTTTAATAGGTAAAGTCATAGGTTAAAATCTAGGGTTACCAACACATAGATTGGGGTTAGGAAGTGGAGATTTAATGCTTGGCTTGTGCAGGGTTTCTGTTTGGGTTCACTGTAAATATTTGGAAATGGATGGTGGTGACGATGTAATCAGTAGCTCTAAACTATTGAGGTGAATGTGGTTGGAGGGAGAAACTGCAGGATATGTATATTATTAGAATAAAAATGAATAGTAAAACATAGCACTGTGCAATACAATGAACCCTATTGTAAGCAATAGACTATAGTTAATAATACAAGTATTGTGAATTATAATAAATTACAATAATAATACAAGGTAGTTAATAATAGGATGATATATGAGAAAAAATATACCTGATGTAAATTACAGACAATAGATAATAGTATGATTTTAATAATCTTTCATCAACTGTAACAAAGGTAACTGCTGTTAAAAAAAAGTGCATTATTAAAAAATGTGCTGTCACCAATTGTACCAAATGTTCCACACCAATTCTATGTGTTGGTGGTTGGGTGTTGTGTGGGAATCCTGTACCTCATGAATAATTGTTTTGTAAACTCACAACTTCTCTAATAAAAAACTCAGTGCAATATTTTAAAACTTTCTTACAAGTAATACTTAATGCAAATTAAAGATAGTTAATATTAAAAAAACAACCAAAAATTAAAGTGAAGCTGAAATTAAAAATCAGTCTCAGCAGATTTGCAACTCCTACTCTCTGGTTTGTCAGACTTGCACAGGTCAGCCAACAGGAAGGTGAAGATGGTCAACCACCACACCTGGGAACTGAGAGTGCCTACAACTCCATTATCATGGATATCATGGAAAATCACATCCATCAACCATGTGGGATCTAAGCCCCTTTTCAGTATAGAGGTGGAGTGGACCTCACCAACCCAGGGTCCACAGGATGGAGGAATAAAATATGGATTAGAGTGAACTTACTGGTATTCTACTATAGAAGTATTATGACTAGTAATCGAAGAAACTGTAGAATTGATCTGAAGAAAGTGGCCATGGTAGTTGCTGAGGGCAGGGAGAGGGAAGAAGAGATGAGATGTGGGGGCATTTTCGGGACTTGGAGTTGTCCTAAATGATATTGCAGGGACAGATGCTGGACATTATATATCCTGCCATAACCTGCTGAATATACTGGGGGAGAGTGTAAACTACAATGTAAACTATAATCCATGTAGTGCAAAAGTGTTCCAAAATGTATTCATCAAATGCAATGAATGTGCACAATGATGAAAAAAGGTTCTTAATGTGGGAGGAGTGGGGGGTTGGGGGATGGAGAATATGGGAGCCTCTTATATTTTTAATGTAACTTTTTTTGTGTGATCTATGTACCTTATAAAAAAAGACAATTTAATTAAAAAATAAAAAATAAGCTTCAGATATTTGTGGGGCAGTAAAAGTGAAAGTAAAAGCAAAATAATGTTTACTCCTCACGGAATTAATAATTAGAATATAGGTCCCCAGAAAATAGAAAGAGTATAGAAAATGGAAAGCTGAAGGTTAATCTGTGTAGAATTGGTAAAAAAGGTTGATTGTGAATCTTGCAAAGGAAGAGAAATAGTTAAAGCATACCATGGTGTTTGTAACTAGCATTACTAATGTATGGGTATGACAGTGGTTGAAAGGGAAAGTCTAAGGTCATGTATATTACTAGAAGGAAAGCTAAAAACTGCAACATAATACTGCACGCAATAGTAAAACCTCATGTAAAACAAGAATATGGGTGATATTGCATATATTAAACTTTTTTTTCCAAAATATTAACATATCTACTAGAGAGAAGGAAACAGAATAGCAGTATATACAGCAGGGGAAGCATAGATAGATTGAAAGGTGATGAGTTTTGTTTCTTTTTGGTTTACTAGTATTATTGGAATAATGAAAGTGCTTTAAGAATGATTGAACTGATGAAGCACAAATATGTGACTACACTAAATACCACTGATTGTACTCTTTGGATGGATTTATGCTTTATTAATACATATCAATAAAATTGATTGTTAATAAAATAATGTTGCCTTTATATCAATGGAAGCCATAGAAACTTCTCAGTGCTGATGATGTCGATGAAGGCATAAGGCTTACATATATTTATACAGATTTAAAAGGATCCACTAAAGTATTAGAAATAGATATGGGAAGCAATAACATTTGTCCTATTAGTATCAATAAGCAATGGAACATAAGAAAACAATAACTATATATAATAAATAGAAAATGTAAAATATTGTGGCTTAAATAATACAAAGCATTTCTCTTTTGACAATAAATATAAATGAGTTATATTCTCCTACTAAATAAAAAGAATTCCCAAATAAATCGAAAAGCATCTTTCAGCCACATACTCTTTCCAGGATATACAAATTTTTAAATGATACAAAAATGTTGAAAATAATGGAATAGTTATGTTTTATAGTTTGTGTCAAAGTAAGATAACACAGGTGTGGAAATATCAAAAGCTATGTTAAAACAGGATATGTATGCATGAAGAAGGGATTGATGTATATCAAGGATAATTAGTGACAGGCAAAAGAAAAAGTAGAGAAAGGAAGACATTTATCAATATATCTAACAGGAAATAAACGAGTTTCTGATTATCAAAATTTTAAATGAACAAATATTTTAAAATGTGTACACTAAGTGAGAAAGAATCACACATGAAACATCACTACGTTAAATTCTTCTCATCTTTCTGTATTCTAAGCTAGATATTCATTGCCAATTATTCCCTCTCAGAACAGAAAACTTAATTTCATAGCAAAGCACATTAAAATAATTATTTCTACCACCAGCATATTAGAATTCAAGTGATCTGTCTTCACTTGAATTTTTTAAATAGTATAATGAAAAAAGGTAGACTATAAATGCTTAATCATAAATGGTAGTCATCCCATCTCAATTACTCTATAAATATAAATTTAAAAATATATTTAGAGTATATGTAAAATCCACATGTTTCCAAAATTGGTACCATAAGATTTTAAGTCACCACATTATTTTTTTTTAAGGAGGTAGAGGTGATTGAACCCAGGACCTTGTACATGAAAAGCAGGCACTCAACCATTTAGCTACAACTGCTCTCCATTGAGATTGGGTTTGTTGTTGTTGTTATTTGCTTATTTATTTTTAGGAGGTACCAGGGATCAAACCTGGCACCTCGAATGTAAGAAGCAGGTGCTCAAACCACTTGAGCTACATCCACTCCCCACATAAATTGTTAAAACCAGAATTAGGAAGAGTTTGAAGAATGTTTCTTGCATTTATAGTAGGAAGTTAATGCACACTGAATGAAGGAATTCATTCTCCAAATATTTTAAGCTCTTGTTTCTATATAATCAGGTAAGAAATTTTTCTCTGGCTTAGGAAGACCTATTAATTAATCCTTCCTAGTTGCCTTTATTTGAGGTTCTGTCAATGCACTCCTTCTCTTTTACCCTTTATTCCCATATCACCCTTCTGCTTCTTTTTATGCTCTCTGTTCCCCTTCACTTGATTTAATCTGATGATTTCCCATTTCTATAACATTCTAAGAAGTATTCTTTTCACACTAAAGTTGAATTCTATTGATACTTAAGAGGTATACTGGGAGTGCTAACATAATTTTATTTTAAAAAATGAATACAAATAGTGAAGAATAACTCAGGGCTATTAACACACATCTTGAAAGAAATGACATTGCCTTAATTATATATAATTGACTGTCATTTCCAAAAGGATATTCAGAAGATTTGAAATAACCAAACTTGGAGAAAGTGTTTGAAAAAGCTGAACTGATGACAATGATTAATGGTCAAGAAATAAGACTAACCAACCTAGATTTTATAATCTGATATTTTACCCAAGTTTTATCTAAGTAAGATCTGGAAGGACATGGGAAGATTTTGATGGAAAGAAGGAGAACAACCTACTTATAATAACTTTAGATTTTAGTGATTGCACAGTCAAAGGAATAAGAAAGTCTGTGTTGCTTCCATTTTAACTATTTGAAATAATAATTATAACTAATAAGCACATGAAACTTCCATTTGTATTACTTCATGGCTTCTCCCAAAAACCATTCTGAACAGATTTATTGAATGCTCTGCTGCCTACCCAGATTCCCCTACCAGGATTAAAAAGTCTATTCCTCTAGCTGCTGAGAATGCTAGCTGCTGGTAGTCATCAGCTCTAAGCCTTCCCTGGAATGCATGGCCATTTTCCTGTGGCATCCTGCATCCCAAGACTATTAAGTGTGAAAGTGCAATTGCCCAGCCTCCTTTCTTTAGATTGTGTCAATTCAGGACAACTCTGAAGGACCATCCCAGCTTCAGAGCTCCTATGGATTTGGCTGAGAACTTTGTCATGACTTTACCACAGTCCACCTTCTCTCTCTGATCAATCCTGTATCCTGCTCTTTCCTTACAGTATCTAATGATGCCTAATAAACTACCAGGTTGCTAATCTCAGACTCAGAATCTGCTTCTCAGGGAACCTTACCATCAACAGTTCCTATTATTACATCATTTTGGAGTTGATGATATTGGAAATTAGCAAACCAAAAAATCTTCCCAAACTCAAGGGAAAAATTCAGCAAAACTACAATTGAAAGCTTTATTGTTTGATACCCAATCAAATTAATTTATCCACAAATATTTATTGTCCTAGGCACCATTCTAGACAGCAGTGAACAACACAGACAAAAAGCCTGTGGTCATGAAGTATGTACATTATCTTTTACTCTCATTTCTCTCATCAGAATTATTCAGCTATGATCTCCTTGGCAATGGTACCCCAAGGGCAACTCACCAAAAATTACCTTTTTCTCGAATCTTCCTCTCTGGTCCCTGACCTCCAAGTACCTTTGCTCCCTCAACTATTTATTTGTCCTGCTCCTATCAGTAGTACTTCATTCTCTCTCCTAAGTCTGTTTCTCAAGATCTAAATGAACTTTTTCTTTACTCTTACCAAGCTTAAACTGTTCTGAATGATTATTCTAATATTTAACCATAGCTAGTATTGTTGGAACCAACAGGGATAGAAGAACACTTTCTACCACTTATCAAGTCCAAAATAAATGGTTCCATTCTTGCATCTTTTATAAAACACTGTATTTACAATGTCCTTATGCTGGATCCCTTCTCCAAACCTCCTCACTCTCATTTTTGTCCAGAGAGCATGACCTGTATATGTAGCATCAGTGGCTCCCTTGTCCTATGACTTCTAATTGGCTTTGGTCAATGGGAAGACCAGCAAATGATCAAAATGAAGAAAGGGTGCAATGTTGATACTGATCTGCCTAGTTTCCTGGCGTAAATGCTGACTCTGCACCTTAATGAAAGGTCAGTACTCCTGTGAGGCAGCCTTCTTGTGACAGTCTCTCTGACCCGCAGATTCTGGTAGCCTCCCATGCCCTCATCCCCACAGGCCTCAGAGTAAAATCAGTGTAACTTATTTCTAACCTCAGAGCACTGCAACCAACTGGTAGCTTTTCTACCTGGCCCACACATTTATAAATTGTCCTTTTTTTTTTCTCAATTGTCTTTTTTTTTTTTTAAAGATACATAGATCACAAAAAATGTTACATTAAAAAATATAAGAGGTTCTCATATACCCCACACTCACTCCTCCCACATCAAGAACCTCTTTCATCATTGTGGCACATTCATTGCACTTGGTAAATACACTTTGGAGCACACTGCACCACACGGATTATAGTTTACATTGTACTTTACACTCTCCCCCAGTCCATTCAGTGGGTAATGGCAGGATATATAATGTCCAGGATCTGTCCCTGCAATATCATTTAGGACAACTCCAAGTCCTGAAAATGCCCCACATCACATCTCTTCTTCCCTCTCCTTGCCCTCAGCAACTACCGTGGCCACTGTCTCCACATCAATGATACAATTTCTCCCATTGCTGGAGACACAATAGTTCTATAGTAGAATACCAATAAGTCTGCTCTAATCCATATATAAATTGTCCCTTGAAAGACTCTTCAACTTCCTGCCAGGCCCTTAAATAATAAAGTACACTACATGTTTTTAACCAAACAAAGATTGCATCTCTGTACTAAAAATCATATAATGCTTTAGGCACCAGCATCCTTATAAAGTATTTTTGCATTTATCCTCCTCATTTGTAATATCAGGCATTTGATTTAAAACATTTCTGAGACACTTGTTAGCAATGTGATTATCACACTTTATGTGACCTTTTAATTTGGGGATGAAGAAGGGTTAACTATAAACACGTATTTATTTTTAGAACATAATTCGACATTCAATTTAAAGTAATTTTTTCCCCAAAGTGTTTTTTTTACAATATTAATGCCTTATTTAACAATGTTATTAATGTTCCTAAGTTTAGCTTATTTTATTTAATTTGTAGTTTTTATGTTCCTAAACTATAAATGAAAAACAAAAGTTTGACTAAGTTTTGAATATTTAAAATGTAAATGTGAAATGTATCATTACAAGGGGATAATTTACTTCTTTCCTATACTATATTACCAAAAGCAAATAATGCAAAATACCAGAAATGGCTTGGTTTTTACAACAGGAATTTATTAAGAAACGATTACAGTTCCAAGGCTATGAAATGTCCAAGTCAAGGCACCATCATTGATGTTTTCTCACCAAAGTCAGCTAGTCATGATTCTGGCATCATTCCGCATAGAGAAGCAAAATGGTGGGCCTTCTAGTATCTGTACTTTATTCTTGAGCTGAGCTGTAGACAATCCAGCATCTCTCTCTGGGCTTCTCTACCTGAGCCTCTCAGGACTTTTCTGTCTTTCAGAAGCTGTAGACAAACCTGGAATCCTCTCTCCCTACTTTCTCCTTTCTCTCTCATGACAAGATCAAAATGATGTCTTCCTTTTCTTTGTTGTCTTTCTCTCTGTATATTCTCAGTTTATGTAAGACATAGCAAGAGGGCAGAGGTCCAACGTTGGTCACAACTCACTGAGTAATCCAATCAAAATTGATCTAATCAAGTGATCTAATCAAAGTCCCTTAACTGAATCTAATGCAATCAAAGGACCACATATACATGAATGGATTAGTTCAATATAATCTTCCTTGGATTCATAAAATTCAAACTGTCACATGGCTAAATAAATAAATAGATAATTGGGCTGTTTAAACAGAACTTATAAAAGTAGCAATTCCAATATTAAACTAAATCCTATCCAACTGACTTTGATTAGAGAATATGCTTGTATTTATTTAACTCAAATAGATTTTTCTAATAATACTTATTTTCAATAGGATTTTTTTAAATATTGCAAACTTATTTTGAACACTTTGTCACAGAATTTATTATACTAGTTTGACTCGTCATTCTTTCAAAAGATATTTTTTTGACTCTTATTGCTTCCCCAAGTACAAAGTATTGTGCAGAATGGTTGGGATAGAGAGAGAAATGTGGTAATTTCCTTTTAAAAGCTCATAAAAAAGAAGGGAATCAGATTTTAAAAAGACAATTAAAATATAGTGTATTATAAGTATTATGTCATAATTAGAAGGAAGCATTGGGAAAAGGGAAGAGCATGGAGAAGACAAAGAAGTAGCAATCAAAAAACAGCATAATAATTTTAAGGAATAGTAAGTAATTTAATAATGCTAGAATGCATACATAGATGTGGGAAGTTATAAGAAATATGACTGAAGGTCATTTAGCAGGACAAATTTTTGGAGGCAACTTTGATGCTTGTATTTTTCTGACATCCCACATCCAATCTACCAAAACTACCCTGTTTGTTTCACCTTCCAAACATATCCAGAATATGGCCACATCCTATCATAACTACTGCTTCCATATGGCTCCCAGCCATCATCAATTCTCCCTGGACTGTAGCAGTAACACTGACTTTTCCTCCTGTGTTCACCATAGTCTGATCATTCTGCCACCATGATCCTTTTTAAAAAGGGTCATCTCAAATACGTTTTTTTGGGAAAAACCCTTTAGTGACTATAGCGAGATGAATAGCATGTTCCCAAAATTCATGTCCTCCCGCAACCGCAGATTGTGACCTTATTTAAAAATATGGTCCATGCATTTATAATAAGCTAATATGAGGTCTTACTAGATTAGGGTGGACCCAAAATCCAATCACTAGTGTCCTTGTAAGAAACGGAGTGAAACACAGAGATACACACAAAGATTTGCATGTGAAGATCTAGGCAGAGATTACAGTGATACCCATATAAGCCCAAGAAATACCAAGGATTTCCAGGGCCTACCAGAAGTAAAAAAGGCAAGGAAGCATTCTTTCCTAGAGGCCTCAGAAGGAACATGACCATGCTGTCATGTTGATTCCATACTTCTAGCCTCCAAAACTGAGAGAGAATAAATTACTATTATTTTAGGCCATAAAGTTGTGGTGATTTTTTACAGGAAACAAATATAGTGACCTTCTACCTAAATCAGAATGAAAGCTTACATCCTTCCTGTATCCTACAAAGCCCTCAATGATCTTACTCAGGCCCAGGCTATGCTTTGGCCTTATTGGCCCCCTCACAGTTCCTTGAACTTACCCAGCATGTTCTCATTACAAGGTCATTGCCCTTGGAAAAACCTTCACATAGCTATCTGCTTAGTATATGCCCTTACAAATTATTGTTCAAATATCACATTCTTAAGGAGGCCTACTCTAATATCTTATTCAAAATTGAACAATACTTTTTCTGTTTATATTTTGGATTCCTTGTAGGCTGCTTTATTCTTCTGTCATATCACTTATAGTCAGTCCATCCTTCACTAAATGAAATCGCCACAAGGTAATTCTAAAGTAGAGTCGATGTGCCAAATGTCTTAATAATAATAATTTTATCTTGGCCTTGATGGATTTTTAAAAATTTAATGGGTAAAAAGTGGTTTGTGCACAATATCTTACTGATTTGCTTCAAAGATCCTCAAGAGGCCAAGGATGTTATGAAAGATATGATTCAATCATATGTCATTAAGGAATCAAAATATAATTCCATGACAATTTAAAATCCCATATACTGAACCCATTTCACACACCAAGTTTATAACCACACTTTAAATATATGATTCTTCAATCTGAAAAATCTTCAAAGAAACACATCAGGCTGTGTTATTCTGTTTTTATATCAGAGCAGGCAGATCAACATATATTAGACAGATCATATGGTTTTTTTCTGACATACTGAAAAATCATCAGTTAATTTTCAAATAATTATATTCTTAGGTCTCCATGTTAACATCTGCAAGCCAGATGTATCTCTAACTCTAGGAAAGTCAACCTCCATGAGCTTTATCAAAGAGAAAGAACATATGCTGCTTCAAATTACCATGCTCTGTGGTTTGAAACAAGCCATTAACTAAGTAGTGCATGTTCACTCTCTGAATTGCAAAAGAAATGAGTGAAACAGAAATGTGAAACAAAAAAAATATATATAATACCTTATAGAGAAAGCTCTTTCCAAGATCACTGACTCTCAAGATAATTTCTATGCTATGTGATTGACTCTGGAAACTGATAGGAAAAAAGGACAGTTTTAATAATTTTTTTTTTAAAATAGGCAAAATTTTTAAAAAGTAACTTTGTTGCCTGGGATAAGAAGATAAGGAAGGAGAAATCTTTTTGTATAATGGATATATTCGTTATCTTGAATGTGTAGTTTCTCGAGTATATACATATGTCAAAACTCATCAAATTCTGCCCTTTAATATACATAGATAATAACACATTGATTATACTCCAATAAAGCTGTAAAAAATTATAGGAATTACATCTAAGCAATTCCTGGCTAAGGAATATATTCTGCTGGAGAATCTTTAAGGTAATGTACCAAACAAGGTTGAGATATGGTCCTTAGTGGATGGACCTTCATAACACAGAGGAATGCTAAATTACATGTACTGTTTGCCAATAATTTTTTAAGATAAGAAAATCAATTTTATTCCAGTGAATTATTCATGCATGAGTTTATTGAAACTTGATTATTTTTATCATTTGCATAAAACTTTCCAATACAACATGACAGGACCTAAAATCTTCCTAGGAAGAGATGAATAAACAATCCCGACACATTTATTTTATGAAGTTCACAAAATCTTGAAAGTAAATCCTGTTGAAGATTTTTTTAAAAAGAAATATTGCAAGTCAATAGCACTTATTTTTTAAAATAACAAATTACTGATATATTAGCAAAGTAAAACATATATAGAGATTGTATATAAAAATTTAGTTTAATATTTATGTTATGTATGTTTATTAGTGTAATATATAAATATATATACATATACATATATATAAATACTTTACTTCTAAATCAAGTTTTCCCAGGAATGCAAGGTTTGCTAAATTTTTGGGGGGGTAGAACACAGCTCAGTGTTTAATACTGTCACTTCATACGACTTACTTCTTATTATAAAAATTTTCAATTGGTGTTTGTGTACAAGTTTTACTTACTATTCCAATTTCAAAAAGCAGCTTTAGTAATGTACAGGAGATGTGCCAAATTGTATTCTAAATGAACTGGTAGAATATCATAACCATTGTAAATGTTTTGAAAATCTTGGTAAGTGCCATCAAAGGGAATTGTTTTTTGATAATAGAGGCATTATAACATCATACTCAGTATTAAGCATTCTCTGCCACTTGCCACTTAATGTGTGCCCACATTGCCTTTCATAATTTTGCTTTTTCTAGAATTGTATGATTTCCAAAACTTTGAGGAAGGTTATAATGAAAAAAGCTGACACCTTAGCTGAGTAACAAACAAATTGTTCAAGAAGCTGCTTCCTGCTGATAGTGATGAGTTACAGGGAGAGAACAGTACTTTGTCCTGAGTACGCTGGTCCACTTTATTAACTTAAAATGAGTTATTTTGTTTGAGGTAAAGCTGTGTGAATTACTAAGTTTATTGATTGGGAAATTTGGGGCTCAGAAATAGCAGGTAAGAAAGGGAAACCTATACTGTATCAGTTCTAGTAAAGAAGAATAGCTGCCCCATTCCAGGTAGAGGAGTTTGATGTAATTGTCTTGTTATTTGCTGTGTAACTTTTCTCCCCATGGGAATAGTGCTGTATCAAGAACTATCCTTTGATCTCTCCGGCTGGAATTTTGGGCATTGAACAATGGTAAGAACTAGATCAGCCTTGCTGACAGGGAGTCCATATTTTTAGTCACGCATAGATTTTGCTCCTGCATAATCTGTGGAATATCAAGACAATCAAATTCTGTTGGACTATATTAGGTTAAAGCAAAGTATTTAACATTGTTTTTGGATGAAGAAAAATTTTACTGCTTTATTGCCATGTAAAGTTAAATTACTTTTAATTCTCTCTTATCCAGTAAAATATACTCATCTGCAGTGTTAGTTATACTCACTATCATGTATTATCTCTACCATCAACTCTATTCACTTCCACGCTTTTACAATAAACCTTATTAAAAATTCTACATACATTAAGCATCAGCTCTTAATGCTGATTTACAAATGTGATTGTGGCAGAAAGGGGTAGTTTGTGGATGTAAATGTCAATTGAAAGGAAGCTAGACAATAATCTAACATACTGACTTTGGTGGTAGATGAAGAATGTGGTTAATAGTATAAGATAAACATCTTTTATGAAGTATTAAGAATGTAGTGATAGATGGGAAAATTACTAATGTAACTTATGAATTGTAATGAACAATATTGTAATATTTTTGCCACAATAACAAAGAAGATATATCAATTCTAAATGACAACAATAGGGGATAAAAGGAGGTATGGGATTTTTCCTTTTGGAGTGCTGAAAACATTCTAAAATTCACTGAGATGATGACAACACAATTTTTTAATGAAAATGAGAGCCACTGAGTGTACACTTTGAATGGATTGTGCAAAGCATGGAACTATATAATACAATGAATCCTGTGGTGGACTGTGGTTAATAAAACAAATAAAAGAATGGTCTCCTTAAATTATAGCAAGCATATAGTACTGATACAGGACTTCATTAACTAGATGAATTGGGGGGAAAATACACCAAATGTAAGATATTAGCTATGTTGGTAGAAATATTTTGGCTATGCTCTTTCATTGTTTGTAACAATTATTTCACAACAATGCAAGAGTGGTGGTGGTGATATATGGGAGTTCTGTATGATGATATGCATGCTTGTTTTGTAAGTTCACAACTTTTACCAGATACTTACTATTTATGTGTATTCATGTATGAATGATAAACTTCAATAAAATAGTTTTTTTGAAAAGATATTTATTTAGCACAGAAGCTGACTTGGAGCCACAACATGGTTAAGTTTATCATAATCCATTTTCATAGGCCCAGACCCGTCTAATTTTTACAGAATTCAGACAGAGGTATTAAATGAAGATATGACACTACTACTCCTCTGCAGAAATTAATTGATTTCTGTAATTCCTCTCTAGATTTTACATTATTTCTGATCTTGGTGAACCTGATGGTAGAGGTGAAATTTGTTTTTTCTACCACAATGTCCCTAACTCAGTAAGTGAAGAACCAATGCGAAGATTCTACCAACTACTAAAATTAACTTCTCCATAAAATATTTTGGAACCAGGTTAATGACAATAGCATAAATCCTTGGATCATTCGAATTTTGTATGAGATGAACTTGGACCAAAACTCCATTTGTTCTTTGGCCTCCTTAAATTTCCACCATTTCAGTTCCTATGGCTTTAGTGTCAACTGAAACCTCCTTTCTAGATATCTCCCCCTTTCCAGTGCACAGTTATTCTGACAAATCATTGCAAGTCCCTTTAGGAAGGACCAGAGGAATTCTGCCATATGTATTTGCAGCATTACAGAGCTTTCCTCAAGGACTTCCCTTCAAGCAATGAACTCTAGACATAGGTCTGGAAACTGAGTAAAAGAATGTGATTTTCATTTAGGAGATGCCAATCTACATCACCTCTAGAAACCTTGATTAAGTTATTGCCATCAGTCCCTACAGGTCAAGGCACCTTGATTGATACCCTTGTCATCTTGTCTCTGCTGTTAAGTTCTGCTAATTCTAGAACCATGTTCTGTGGCAACATTTTTATGTTTCTTAAATGGAAAATGCTTTCTACTCTTCTAATAATTCTACCTCTCTGAGTCTTCTAGCCTCTTCCTCAATGTAATATCTTGGAATTCCTGGATCTCAGCCTCGGTTTTCCTGGGTATCTTCATAACCAGCTTCAAGGATCCACCAAGAAAACTATTAGGACCTTGTTCCAGGTATTGCTGCAAAAACTTCAAATCCCAAGTCACAGGGAAGTATCTACTCTATCAGTTAATTCTCTCTTAGCCAGCCTTATATTCTTCCCCCATGGCCTAAATCCCACAGATGTTTTCATTGTGTTTGCTTTTAAATATTCCCCAGGTTTGATTAGGATTTTTCTTCCTGTAATAGGGCTTTAAGTTCCTCCTCATGATGTGCTAAGAACTCAGGTAGATGGTCAATTCAGATTCACATTTCTATTCTGTGGATCTTTATAGAGTGAATCATAATACCAGTTTTCTTAATCTCCTCTCTTTCTTGGAAAACAGAGGATCATGAAAGTTTACATGCTAAGACTTTACTACCTAGTACAATTCCAGCACAGCAAGATTGAAGAACAGAAAGGAAGGGAGGGCAAGACAGAAAAGAAAAAAATCAAGATGGAGGGTGTCTGAGGTGGCTGTGACTTCAAAAGAAAACAGCTGGTTTCTCAGCAATACAGGTTGTCTTCCTGGCAGATCTTGCTGAACCTCTACACCTCAGAACAAACCAATGGAGGGAGAAAGGGAGAGGAATTGATCTTGTCTCCTTACTGCCAACAACTGCAGGATAGTTAAATTCAATTCCTGTGGCATACTTCATCTGAATTAAGAAGAGGTGGGGAAAGCCATAGGTCCACCATTCCCGTTGAGTTAGACATGGATGTTAAAGCCTCTGTGGCTGCCATCACAGTAAGCACAATTGAGGCCATGCTAGAACCTGACCTTCAGTCCCAGGAGAAGTTGAGACAGATGGCAGAGTTGCAAGATGGGACAATGGTGATGACAACTAGGACTCTCCATTAAGCAAATGGCCAAAACCTGTGTCACAGTTGGAAACAAGAACACAGAAAGGATTATGTTACTGGTCCAGTAAAAATCATAAAATCAAATTTTGCCTTTGAACATTTTGCAACACCCATTTGCATCAGGCACCATAAAGGCAGGAAAGAATGACAGAAAGATTTTTGAAAGGAAAAGGGGGAAGGGATTAAGGAAAGAATTTCTTACTATGCATCTACTATGTATGTATGGAGGGGAGAGGGCCTTTCACATATATTACCTCATTTTATCCTCATGTCAATCTGCATAAAAGGATCATTATTACATTTTATAAAAGAAGAAATTAATGCTTATAAATATTAAATGTTATAGCTAAGTTAAGTTTTGCAGCTGGATATTAAACCATATTTAGTACAGTTCTGTGCCATTGGGTTGAACTACCCAGTCCTCTAAAATTTCAACACCCTTCATAAGTTCTATCAATCCTCCTTCCTTAAAATATCATATTTTGTGGCATATTAATCAACTAAGTAATTATTTCCTTATTATATTTGAAAGAGTAAAAACTTGCCTGGGACTAAAAGACTCAAATCAGCTCAGAATGAAAAAAAGAAAAACAAAACAAAACAGCCTTGTATTAAGCAGGCTTGGAGGATAGACATTAAGAAAGTGAGTGACAAATTTAAAGAAAACACTCTTTTTCCCAAGGTTATATCACAAATGAAAAATTCCACCATGATCTCCTACTTTCTTTCCAATAACACCTTAGACTCACTTTGTTGTTTCCACATATTATTAGGGTGAACTAATTACTAAACTGCTTGCCTCATAGCAGTGCCTAATTCTTAGATAATCCTCACTGGCATTAACTTCTCCTCAGAAAGAGCAAACAATCTAAAACTGACCACTGCTTCCCCTGGGGCCCTATCATAAGCCCCTAGTGCAAATACCAATCTAACAACAGACGATTCCCTCCTTTCTGTTGGGAGGCACCTCATGGTTTCTCTAGAAACCATGGTTCTCCTTGCTGCACTGAGTAAATAAATCTAAGTCAGACTACAAATTTGTCCCTAGGAGTAAAGAGAGCAATGCTTTTTGAAAAATATATATGTTTTATGCTTTAAAACAGAGTTCCACAGTGCCTAGAAGTAGAGACTGGACCATATATGAGGTAAAAAAATATTTGCTCAATTTGCTATACCTGAATAGAAAGTATCATGTTACTTTGAACCAATGTTCTACTGATCATCTCATATAGTTTCTTCCCATTAGGCAGGCAAATCCATTTGTTACTGTATTATGCTGGCTTCTGTACTTGATACGATATTAGTTGGCTACCCATCAAAATTACTGACATCTCAGAAAAATTTACTACAAAAGAAAGTTGGTTCCTAATAGCAATCAATGTTTTATTGGTAATTTTTTTTCTAACGGTATTGTACAAACCAAATATTATGTAGGCTTAAATACACATTTATATTAAAACTATATAACACCTCACAAATTCCCTGATTCCTAGATGAATAGAAATTTTGGATCATTTCAGAGTTGAAAGAGATCTAAGAGGTTGTATGGCTTAACTCCCCTCATTATACAGATAATATGGAGACTCAGAAAGGTTAAGCCATTTATCCAAGGATACCAATGGCCAGGATTAGACATATTACAGGTGACTTTCAGTCAAGAGCCTTTTTACTAAGGTATCTGTCATCTGAAGATTTAATATAAATACAAAGTTTGTTTCAGAATTTCATAAAAGTTAAAATCATATTATTGTGTTGACCCTAAATTCTGAATTTTAAAATGTGAACATGTTGTTAAGCATGATTTATCAAAGGGGAAAAATATTTTTAAAAATCTATACTGAACATTCTGGCCGCCATTTGTAATACAATTATCAGGAAACATAAGACCATTTAAACATATGAATGCCATAGTTTTACTGTAATCTCGCATTGCCTATATTTTTATTGTAATGTTTTAAAAATTTATCCATCCTAAGAATATATTGAAATCACAGAACAGTAGGCACTGGTAAAAAGCAATGCTAAAAGGTCATTTTAATTTTAATCATTATGAGATTGCAAAAAGTATGTCTGCTTTCAGCCAAACCACTAAGAAAAAAAGGCTAGAAGTTCGTCTATTGAAGTGTTATCTTGTTAAGCACAGTTATCATTTAGTGTGGAGCTTTGTTATTTCTCATGATATAAATTAATTTTTAACCACAGATTAAATATTTTAAAAAGTAAAACAAAAAAGATTGCTAAAACTCATCTATGATAGAATCTCAGTAGAGTAACTCTGCATATTCACAAAACATATTAATTTAGATTTTACCTGCTGAGGTTTTACAATAAGGCTCAAAAGTGAAAGCTGTAGTGAAATCATTTCTCTATCATTTCCAAATGGTAGCTACATCTTCAATCCCACTATGTTAATAGTTCTTTTGTGGGAGTATTTCAGTGTCTTCTTTTCCACCTAGATTTATCTATGTGAATAGGAATTCTATGCCTTCTTTCCAGTCTGTATGTACCTGTTAGTGTGAACAGTGACAACTTTTAAAATAAGATTTCCTTGTCTTTACCTGAAGTGTTGTATGATAGATTCTTTCACCTCTACAGTCTTACTTCCATACAGTTCTCATAACCCACCTTATGAGTATTCACACACATACACACAATCTGGGTTCCTAGATTGTCCCCGAACAGGCGCTCTCCTACAACAGCCCTGCCTTGTACACGTGCTCTTCACACTCTCTGGACTGCTTCCCCATCTCTATTTGCCATGCAACCATTACCGTTTGAGGTTTAGCTCAGAAATAGGTTTTCCAACTTCTCAAATACAGAAAGACTGGTTCTCTTTTTTAGGTAGCTCTAATATTCATATTGATGTGATATATTATGATTATCTCTTTGTATTTCTTTTTATTCACTAAAATATAAACTTTTCAAAAGCAAGGATTACCATGTCTGAATATCAATCACAGATGTGCAATGATTATTGTTTCTACTCAATATTACATTAGCTGTTAATCTTTACAATAGCCCTGAGAAGTAGTTTCTGTTAGTATCTCCATTTTTAAAGGAGGAATCTGAAGCATTGAAATGTTAAAATTTTATGAATTGATTCATTGAAAGTGTAAACCAAATGCCTCAGGGCACACACCCAAAGATTACAGGATACAGCCAAGTTTATTTTTATACCCAGTAATAGTTCCTTCCCAATGTGTTTCCCAGTTCATTCTGAAAACCACCTCATGGGTATCTTCCACGTGCCCAGAAAGTAGCCTGGCAGCTGCAGTCATTGCAGGGTCCAACGCTGGTCAATGTCTTCTGACCATGAATTTGCTGCAATACTCCTTATCTCTGCCACAATAGCTTATAAATACGTAAACTTGGAAATCCAGACTGCTTTTCTGAATGATTCCAAAGCTTGCAAACTTCAAGGGCAATACGGGTTTCATTCTGAGGGAACAGCTTAGGTGCTTCATCAACTGTAAACCACAATTGTGATTCTCATTTTAAAAAAACAACAACAGTCTCTAGTGCTCTATCTTAAACTCACCATAAATACCCTGATGGGTAACTACAGAAACCATATTAATTCTTCCATTCTCCTCTGCTCGGCTTCAGCTTAGGCTCCCAACCTAACTCACCAGCCCCATCACAAATACACCATTCTTCATCATAAGACAGTAAATACAATACAAATTAGTAGACACTAAGGGTATAGGTAGGTGGAAGTGTTCCCCATCCTAGCAGCATAAGACCCCTCAGTCTAAAATGTTCTTTTACAAAAAAAAAAAAATAGATTATTATTACAAATAGAGAGCCAAAGCAAGCTCAGATTTTAAAAAATCACTCTACAAATCCAATACCCATCTATATCATTACAGACTGATTCAGTGCATGCATTTAGGTAGTTTTAAATTTTAGGGTCTTACCATCTTAAAGAGCCACTCTGTCCTTGAAATGTTCATATATGTCTCCTAAGCTTTTGTACCCAGATATTAGATTAACTTCAAAGTAAAGCTTTTCTGCAATCTTAATTCCTCATGAACCTTATTTTAAATGTTTTGCCCTTTTTGACATAATAATTACATTGCAAGGATATCTCAGTTATGATTCACAATGCACTCCAATTTTGTGTCCTAAGCTTTTTTTTTTTTCTCTGTTAATGCCTCATTGGTACCTCAGGTTCATTTAACACCTTCTCCTTGGTGCCACTTAAATTCAGAAGAGAAAATAGCTTCCTCATGAAGAGTACAGAGAGAAGGAGTAGAAAGAACAGGTGGTAACATGATCTCAGAAATTTAGAGTTCTGCTAAAACAAATGGATTTTTATGCCCTAATGTTCCCTTTCTAAATAACTCCTTGGTAGATGCAATTTATAAACTGGTTTGTTAGTGAATCATTCTTCACATTCGAAAACAGCATTAGTCCTATCTTTGCCTTTTTGTAGCATGACAAAAAAATACTTTCATTGAGTTTTTGAATAAATTATTCCACATAGGTAATCACCAAAAAATTGTTCTATTATAGCCATTTATGGACTTTAGCTAGATAATCAACATCTAAAGTATAAACTAAAATAATGGGTAAATATGGCAATATTATCCATCGAAAAATACACTTAAAATAGGGTCAGTTAATCACTGGCTTCTGTATGATGTTATTAGGCAGCTGAGGAATATCAGGCAAACCAATCTCTATCTAAATATCTCCTTCTGTTTCCCTGTAAATAATATACTTTAACACCTGGCCCAATTGTTTTAACTATAGCATGTCAATAATTGCAACCTTTTTAGAGCAAATGTAGGGATCTTTTTTTTTTTTTTTGCCAGCAGAGATGACTTTTGGTTTTCCTAAGAGTCAAAAGTATTAAAATATAATAATGAAAAATTGTGTGTACTGGCTTCAAATTGTAAAACAAATCAATAGCACAAATTGAAATTTTCTTAAGAAATGGTCTGGGTATACATACAAACTTTAATACAGTCTAGGGCAAAACAAGTATTACACACTAGTATGAATTAAGTCTTCTTAGAAATATTTATTGTCTTGGTTCCCTAGGACTGCTGTTTTAGTTTGCTAGCCTGCCAAAATGCAATATACCAAAACTGGGTAGACTTTTGCAATGGGGATTCATTAGTTTAAAAGTTTACAGTTCTGAGGCTCTGAAAATGTTCAGATCAAGGCATTATCAGACAATGCTTTCTCTCCAAGGACTGGTTGCTGGTGATCATAGACTCTTATTATATGGCAAGGCACAATGGTGGCATCTGCTGGTCTCTCTTTTTCTCCTCTGGGTCTCATTGCTTCAGCTTCCTGCTTCAGTGGCTTTCTGTCTCTTCATCTGAATTCATCTCATTTATAAAGGACTGCACTAAGAACATTAAGACCCACCCTGGGCTATGCTTTATTGAAGTAACCTAATCAAAAGATCCTACCCACAATAGGTTCGCACCCACAGGAATGAGCCAACTTTAAGAACATGAATTTCTGGGTACATTCAGTCTCAAACTACCACAACTGCTATGATAAATACCATATAATAGATTGGGTTAAAGAACAGGAATTTATAGTCTCATGGTTTAGGAGGCTAGGAGTAAAGGTTTTGACAGTGTTTACTTTTTCCCAGAATCCATAGTATTCTGGTGCTATCTTGCCACAATCTTTGGGGTTCTTTGGCTTGCATTCCTGCCTTTATCACATGGCTATCTGTCTTCTTGGTCTCTTCTTGTGATCTTCTCTGACTTACTGCAATCAAATTTGTTCTGCCTTATAAGAATTCTAGTCATATGGACTAAGGTCTACCCTGATTCACTTTGGTCTCATCTAAATAAGGTCTTTGAAGGTCCTATTCACAAATCAGTCTACACCTTAACCGATAATATCTCCAAAGGTCCTATTTATGAATGGGTTCACACCCACAGGAACATTAAGACATGAACATGTCTTTATGGGAGCATGACTCAATCCCCAACATTTATATTTATACAAATCAAAAAATAATCACAAACAAAGATCAATAGTTAACTAATAAAATTTTAAGATTTGTTTTGTGAATTAAATAATAAAATACATAAAGTGAAACTTGAAAAATTATTTACTCCAGTAGTTATAGAGTTTAAACCTAAATTGTAAAAACACTCGTAAACAATAACACAAACATAAAAATATGAATAAGCACAAATATATGAAGAGAAAAAAGGTCAATGAATTTATCAAAATGTGAAAAATTTCACTAATAAGCAACAAAGGAGAGAAATTTACAGAATATTAGAATTTACATATCAAAAGGCTTAAAATATACCTAAATAAGAATATTTAATCTTGGCAAAAGAATAATGGAAAGAGAGCTATCATATGTTGCTGATGGGAATATACATGTAGTAATACTATAAATTCTTTTGAAACTATCAACCAATGGCATTTCAAAGGTCAAATCAGTTCCTCTATATTCCTATACTGGGAATCAAATTTACACCATAGTTAGAGATTTAGACAAATATTCACATGCAAATATGCCTATAATGGAATCATTTATAAGGATGTAAACTAGAAATGGCCTGGATAGTCAGGAGTAGGGGAATATTTAAATCAAGTATGATACATCCTTATAAAAGATGTTTTGGGGCAATGTTAGTCAAAATCCCATCAAAGGCGCTCCTCATATTTCATATTAATTAATTTTCCATTTCTTGTGGAATCAGATGAATTAGTCTATGGAAATTGCCTATATTTCTTATGATTCACCAAGATCTGTTTACTGCTTTATCAAAACATAGATTATACTGTTAAAAGAAAAAAAAAAAATCCCTGGAATCCTTTGTTTAAAATCTCTCTTTGAAGATGTATGTGTTCTTTATATGCATATTGTAGTTGAAAAATTTAAAAGCCTTCCACCGAGTTTACTAGATGGATGATAGATACATTGATGGATAGGTAGGTAGATGGATAATAGATAAATATCCTAGAAGGAAATTTGCCAAAATATTAATAAATTTCCTCTATAACATATGAATCGAATAAGAATTTTCTCCCAAATACATTCCTTTTGGACTGGAACTCATGACTGATTGCATATTTTTTAGTTCTTCCCAGCCTTTTAATTCTTCTGAGATTTCCAAAGTCTTCATGAATGGTAGAAATGTAATAACCATTTTTCATTCTTATAAAGCCATTTATAAGGACTCTGACAGAGCACAATATTTTGGGTGTCTAACCAGATATTCAGGATGTCCTTTTTGTTATGCTACTTTTTATTTTAAAATAAAAGTAATGCATATGAATTATATTCTTTAAACTTCTAAATAAATTTTTAAAAGTGCATTCTCTTTGCTGTTGAAGCTATCAAAGTTTTCCTTAAAAATAAGTACATTTTCATTTGTGGATTGTGGGAAGATGGTGACATAGGAATCAGTTCTACCACCTAAACAACTATGGGACTGGCAAGAATCATCGGAATCAAGTATTTTGGAACTCTGAGGTCTAGTGGAACACTGTGAAACTTTCAGAGAAGAGTTGCAGGAAGATATTTGCTGGTAATTTGTAGCAAATGTCAGTGAATTTCACCCTTCAGATAGCCACTACCATCGTTCAACCCACAGTTGTAAGGCAGGCAGCAGGGATTCAGGTACAGCTTGCCAGTGCCAAGGTGAGCTATAAGGAAATATTCCTCCATATTCCAGGTGCTTGTGAACAGATACTGGTCACTGCTTTTGACTAGCTATTTCAGCTGTTGGGGAGCCATCTCTGAGAGTAGCCATTGTTCCAAGCCCCCTCAGGTAAAAGCTGCAGAAGAGTCTTAAAGAGATAGTACCTATTTTCTTCTTTTTTTTTTCCATTCTCAATTTGGGAGAAAAATTACTTTGGAAAAGTCAAAAATTGACAGATAGAGCCCTCAATGACAATAACAACAACAAAACACTAACAATTCCTGAGGAGTGGTTTTAGTTCGCTAGACTGCTGAGAGCAGACACCATAAAATGTCCAACAGTGGGAATTTATCAGCATAAAAGCTTACCATTTTATGGCCATGAAAATGTCCAAATCAAAGTATCACCAAGGCAATGTTTTCTTCCCAAAGACCAGCTACCACCAATCCTTGACTCCTCTGCCACATGGCAAGGCACATGGTGGCACCTGCTGGTATCTCCCTTTTTTTCTGGGTTTCATTTATTTCAACTTCTTTTTCCCATAGCTTTCTCTCTTTGTCTGAATTTCATTCTTTTATAAAGGTTACCAGTAAAAGGATGTAGACCCATCTTGAATGAGGTGAATCACACCTTAACTGAAGTATCCTCATCAATTCCCACAGGAATGGGTTAACTTTAAGCATATGCTTTTCTGGGGTATATGCCAGTTGTTTGGTTCAAGCAAGCAGTGGCCTGTTACTGGGAAGATGTGTCCTAGACTTAAATCATTAGTATGTTGATTGCCTCTGTGGATGATTACATTTATAATCAACTGAGGAGGTTGCCTTCAGCAATGTGAGGCAGCTCATCAGATCAGATTAAGGCCTTAAAAGAAAAAGTGATGATTTCAGGAGTCAGAAGAGAGAATTTCTGTTTCTACTTCAGACCACCAGCTTCCCCTGGGGAATTAATTGAGGACCTTCACTGGAGTTCCCAGCTTGCAGCCTGCTCTGTAGAAACTGGACTTCTGCACCCCCAAAGTTGCATGAGACAATTTTATAATATCTCATAATTTTTAAAGCTATATCCTGTCAGTTGTTTTCCTAGAGAACCTTGACTGATACAACTGATGACGTGATTTTAATTCATGTTTATTCTGTTTGGTGTTCTCTGGGGTTCTTTAGATGTGCATATTTTCATCTTTTGTTAAGTTCGGGAAGTCCTCCATCATTATATCTTTGAATATTCCTTCTGCCCTTTCTCTCTTTCTTCACCTTCTAGGGCTCCCATAATGCATACATTGGTACACTTGATGGAATCCCAGAGGTGTCTTGGGATATTTTCAATTTTGATCATTCTTTTTCCTTTCAGTTCCTCATCCTGACTCTTTTTAAGTTTCTTGTCTTCGAGTGCTCTGATTCTTTCTGCTGCCAAATCCCATCTGCTCTTGAAACTCTCCTGGAATTTTTCATTTCAGTTATTGCTGTCTTCAACCCCAGTAGTTCTATTTGGTTTCTTTCAAAATTTTTTTCTCTTTACTAAGATTCTCATTTTGCACATTCATTGTTTTTCTGATATCCTTTAGTTCTTTCTCTATATTCTCTTTCATCTTCTTGAGTATTTTTAAGATCATTTTTTTAAGTCTTTCACATATCCATGTTCTGGTATTCTTTGTTGATATTTTCTGGATTTTAATCTCCTTCCTTTGAATGAACCATCATTTCTATTTTTCTTTGTTTGCCTTGTACTCTTTTTAAAATGTAGAGTCTAGATTTATTCCCTGAAATGTCTGTTTCTTGACTTTGTAGTCAGTTGGTGAAAACAAAGAGATTTTCTTGAGCTTCATCCCTCCTATCAGGTAGGACTGACCAAGTCAAATACAGTGTGCAGGGTTTTCCACATCTTTCTGAGCCAATGTCTGGTCCTGGGATTTTGCTTCTTAGTTGTTTCGGAGTACTCCTGTTTACAGTAGTTTGGCTGTCCCATATGCTTCCTATGAGTCATACCTCCCTCTCCCAGATGTTTGAAGTTGGCAGGCCTTCTCCAGACTATCACCTCTATGGTTACTAACAGTCCTTTCATTGTCTCAAACTGCTTTTTCCTGGAGGAGCAATTGTTGGAGGAGGGGACAGAAGGGGACTCTCCCAAGTCAGTCTTTCCCAGCTGTAACAGGGCCAAGGACCCACAAAGGGAGCACATATTAGTCCATAGTTCCCTGGGGAGGAGATCAGGAGGGGCACCAAGAGTTTCTCTGATGGCTCCCCAAAGCTGAGCTCTTCCCTAGCCTGACCAGCAAATGCAGCCCTATAACTAACTATCCCCATAGCCCTTAGGAAGCACTGAGTTCTTAAGTCTACACCGTCATTGTTTCTGTCTAGGGTAAGTTAAAACAATTGCTGCCACTGCTTTTGTCCAGGTAGGTGAAACAATGGCTGCTCTTAGAACTAGGTTCCCATTGATATGAAGTCACTAATCAAAAGCAGTGATCAATGATTGGCCATGCCCACCCTTGGCCTTGGAGATGAGGATTTTTACAGCCCTTTCTGCCAGCAGCAAGCTAGTAAGGGGCTGGACCCCATGGAGACCTGCCAAAGTAATAGGGGATGGGCACCCTCAGAGAGAGCTAGTTGCAGTTCTTTAATTTATCAGCCGCTTCCTCCCATTCTTCCCTGAATGCTGTACAGAGTTCTTCTGGCCTCCAGAGTTTGAATAGTTGTTTCAGCCAGTTTCTGTCTGTTTAATAGTTATTTTAGTGGAAGGATTAAGTCCTAGATCTCTTTACTCCACCATCTTCCCACAGTCTTTGCTTTAAGAGTCTATGTTGTCTGACATCACAGTGAGATTTATATTGTTACTTTTGCCTGGATTCACTTTTTTGATCTGTTCACTTAGAGCTTTTCTGGGTTCTTATGTCAGATTTACCTGTTATAAACATTAGGCACCTGAATTACTTTCATCCACCCTGATAATTTTTGTTAACTGGATAATTTTAATGATTTACATTTATTCATTTATATTTACTGATATATTTGCTGATCTATTTGTACTTTTCCTACATCTCATTTATTACTTTCATTTTGTCCTACTTTTATGTTCCTTTTTCTTCCTTTCTAGCCTTTTTATGAATTGTTTTTGTTTGATCACTGTTTTTTCTTTTTGTATTTTTTGTTCGTTTAGAGTTTTTGCACCTTATTTCTGTTCTTTTAGAGGTTTACATTGAAAATTTGGGTTATAATTAACTTCACAGTGTACATGGTAAATAGAGTATCCCTTGTAAGTAATAAAAGGACTTTGGGACATTTTTACTTTGATCACCATCCTCCTAACTAGCATGCAATTTTTATATCATATTTTAGTACTGCTTAAAAGTCCTTGGCTATTATTCTTTTATAAACATGGCTTACATTAAACTAGAATTTATTATTTCTTTGCTTGATATTTCTTCATGTATTTTAGACCATCTTTCTGGTATAATTTTCCTCCTTTATGAAGCCATTTTTAGAAGTCCTTTTAGTATAGGTCTTTAGGGGTAAACTCTCACTATTTGTTTATCCAAAAATATCTTTATTTACTTTTTTTCTTGAAAGACACTTTTGCTGGATATATCAATCTAAATTTAGTTTACGGGAAACGGACTTTGGCCCAGTGGTTAGGGCGCCCGTCTACCACATGGGAGGTCCGGGGTTCAAACCCCGGGCCTCCCTGACCCGTGTGGAGCTGGCCATGCGCAGTGCTGATGCGCGCAAGGAGTGCTGTGCCACGCAAGGGTGTCCCCCGCGTGGGGGAGCCCCACGCGCAAGGAGTGCGCCCGTGAGGAAAGCCGCCCAGCGTGAAAAGAAAGAGCAGCCTGCCCAGGAATGGCGCCGCCCACACTTCCCGTGCCGCTGACGACAACAGAAGCGGACAAAGAAACAAGACGCAGCAAATAGACACCAAGAACAGACAACCAGGGGAGGCGGGGAAATTAAATAAATAAATAAATCTTTTTTAAAAAATAAATAAATAAATAAATAAATTTAGTTTGCTTTCTCTTAGTAATTTGAAGATACTTTTTCCTCTGTCTTCTGTTCTCCACTGTCTTCTAGTTGAGAAGTCTGCTCATAGTCATATAGCTGTTCTTTAGCATATGATGTTCTTTCCTGTTGTATATAAGCTCCTTGTTTTTTCTGAATTCAGCAGTGTCATTATAACATATTGTGATGACAATTTACTTGTATTTTTCCTCCTTTTAGTGCTTGTACTTTCTCCATGTATGACTGATATGATTCTTCAATTCAAGTAATAATTATGCCATCTTATATTCATTACTTTCTTCTGATTCTTTCTTTAGGTTAATGAGATATTAATTAAATAATCTGTATCTCTTGATTTCTCTCATATTTTCTATCGCTGTTATATTGTGAGTAATTTTTTTCAAATGTACTTGCAATTCAACAATTTTCTCTTCATGTGAGTCAAATATGATTTTTAATTTTTTCATCAAATTTTTCAATTCAACAATTATCATTTCCATGCCTATAAGTTCCATTTGCTTATAAATATGCCCAGCTATACTGAATTTTCTCTTGTTGTTTGTTCATTTTTGCTATTCCAATTTTTATTTCAATGAACAGTTTACATTTTGTTCTTTTGTATTCAATATATAATCATTCCAAATCTGAAACCTTTAGGTGACTAAATCCATCATATAATTGCAAGTATGTAACCCAAACTCATTCAAGGAAAGAGCATTGCCATTGCCGGAGAAACTTTCCTTCCAAGTCCAACAAACTCTCTCCCCAACACCAAGGTAAACATTTTTTCAGATTGTTTTCCAACATTGAAGAGATTATCAATAATATGTAATTTCTTTGTAAGGCACATTTCACTCAGCTGTTTTTTAATATTCATTGATTATATTGCATGTTAAAAGACAAATAAAGAACAACTCTATAATAAAGCATTAGGATTAGACAGATTCAAATAGGAATTCTACTAAAAATATCAGAAAATCACCATTATTATAGGTTATTCCAGGCCATAGAAAAAGAAAATCTTAAAATTATTTCTATGATGGGAGTAAAATATTAATCTCCAAACCTGACAAAATTATTATCATAAAAAAAATATATAATTTCACTTATTAATATCAGTGCACATGTCCTAAATATATTAGCAAAGTAATATAACATCAAATGAAGAAATAATACATCATGATAAAGTGAGGTTTATTTTGAGGAATAAAATAGGAATGGTTTTAGTATTAGGAAATCTATTAATATAAAATAATATATTCACAGAGTAAGGAGAATAGCAATTCAGGATTCAGAAAAGGCAGTTGACAAAATCAATACTCTTCATTTATTCAAGCTAAATACATTCAATAAAATAGCAATTGATTGATACCACTTGACTAGATTATATGTATTTAGAATATTTCAAATGTTTAAAATTAATGATATTTTGATTATATTTTTGCCATCGTTAATGTGACGCACTTATTCATTGGTCACGATTTGTGAATATAATTTCAGTTCAAATGCAGGAAAACTACAAGATATGCCCTACAATTACTTTTATTTAACTGCATTTGAGGCATTAGACAATGTAATTGCACAAATGAAGGAAAAGAAAGGGTAAAATGATGTTTATTTACAGATAATATAATTATATATCTGGTAAAGTCAGAGGAATCAATGGAAAAACACTACTAAAAAATAAAGTATTTTAGTAAATAACATGGTAAAAATTAACATACAAAACTCATTGGACTTTATATATATACACAAAAACCATATAGAAGATATCATGGAAGAGATAAAACTATTTATGATAAGGAAAGATGGAAGGATGGAAAAAGGGAGGGATGAAGAAGGAAGGAAGAAAAGAAGGATGGAAGGAAGGAAGGAAAGGAAGAAGGACAAGCTCAGAAGAAAGCATCACCTCAAATTTCTATGAGAACAACTATAAAACAATTCTAAAAGTCACAAAGTATGCATGCGCAAGTGAAAATACTTACCATATTATTGGATTAAAAGACTCAATATCATAAGGAAGTCAGGCCTTCTTTAATTAATGTATAAATTTAAGAATTCTGGTTTTTAAATAAACATGTTGAAAATAAAGGTAATTTGGATAAGCAACCAAGCAAGAATAGAATACGCTTATCATATATATATAGTGGGCTACTAGCCCTACCAGATATTAAAACATGTTATGAATTTCACATAATTGAAAGTGTGATGTCAGTATACAAATATACTGATGGAATAATGGCACAGATTATTATCTGGAAATATATTTAACTGTATATGGAAAAAATAGTTAAGAAAAAGATGAAATCAAAATCAATAGCCTTGTGGAAAAAGATAAAATCGGGTTTATTACTCAAATGATACAAAAGGATAAATTCCAAATAAACTAAATGGCTTATAATTTTTAAATGATGGAAGTTTTCAATAAGAAACATAGATGCATGTGTAGAAACTCTAAGGTAGGGTTTTCAGATGAAATACAGAATGCCCAGTTAAATTCAAACATCAGATAAACAATGAATAACTTTTTAGTATAAATAAGTTCTGTATACCTCTTATATTTTCATTTGCTAAATCTGGCAACCCTTCTATAAGGGAACTAGAAAAATCCTACCCTTTGCCCATAGAGAATGCAAGGGATCTTTTCTTCTCTCTGCACCTCTGGATGATTCTCCTATGAGAAATCTAAGCAGCAAAATTACACAATCTACAAATGTGGATTTATGGGCTATGAAAATCCTGAACCAAGAAATCAAACTGAGTACCTTACCACTGTGGCTTTGAGTTCACTCTTTGTCCAATAAACTAGGGGTTTCTTTAGATAGAAAAATAAACATCCATTCATCCATCCAAACACAATTTTATTTATACATACTAAAAGATACACCAAACAACATACATGTATAACTAAATGAAGTGTAAAAATTGTTCTAGGATTAGTGAAATTCATGGCCTTAACAGAAAGAAATACTAGGAAATTTCAAAAGTTAAAGCAAAGAAGATACCCATAAAATAAGAAATCCCCACTAATGACAAATTTACTATTTCAATATGGAAACCAAACCACACAAGAAAGTGCTCTATGATGAGATTTTGGGGAGACCATAAAATAAAACAGGAAAACCAGTGCCCCAGGAACTTCAAGTAATATGACAATGCAGGGAAGTGGATTTGGCTCAAATGATGAGTGTCCACCTACCACATGGGAGGTCCAGGGTTCAAACCCAGGGCCTCCTGGTCCGTGTGGTGAGCTGGCCCACATGCAGTGCTGATGTGTGCAAGGAGTGCCCTGCCACACAGGGGTGTCCCCCGCATAGGGGAGCCCTGCGCAGAAAAAGTGCAGCCTGCCCACGGGTGGCACCACACACATGGAGAACTGACACGGCAAGATGATGCAACCAAAAAGAGACGCAGTTCCCCGGTGCCATTGACAAGAATCCAGGTGGATGCAGAAGAACACACCAGCAAATGGACACAGAAAGCAGACAAAGGGGTGGAAGAGGAAAGAAGTAAATAAAAAATAAATCTTTAAAAGAAAAGTAATATGACAATGCAAATGAGACTCTAAAGTATCTATAAGGATTGAGATGACAAGTGTTCATGAAAGTGTGGGTCCTCAGTCAAAGCTGAAGCTGAAATAAACCCATCCTGCAAATTAGGCACACAGTAAACCTGTCTCTCTCAACCTTGGCCCTGAGAAAGGTCATCAAAATTCTCCCCGAATATTCACTATCCCAATAGAGCCTTCAGCTAGGAACCAAGTCTAAATTCTCAATACATATGTAACACATAAACATCTCTATATCTAAAATTACTGCACAATCTAAACAACTAATTCTACTTCAAGATTTTTCATATATCCCTTCTAGGATGACTTCTCATACTCCTCTACTTACCTTACTCCCCTCTGTGTTTTATGTCTTTCCCATTGCATTTATTTCAGTTGATTATCTTTTCCAGACGTCTGTTTTATTTTTTCCTGTTAGATTATGACTTCCTTATAGATAAGTTCCATGACTTTTGATTTCTTCATTACACATGCCTAATATTAGTCCTGAAAAAGTTCTCACTTACATCTTGGCCACAAGAATAAGATATTTCCTAAGCTAGCTTAATCAAATTTTCTCTCGTAATAGAATGCATCACACACAGACTTGAAGGTGGTTAGAACGACTCATCCCATTGCAGTGTTCTTACCAGAGAACCCAACATTCTGAATTGGTGGGATGCTTCTGTGCCGCCATGGGTCAAATTATTTCTGACCGATGTTCTGCAATTCCTTTAATTAATATTCTGCAATTCTTTCTGTCATATTCCTTTTGCCAGTTTGCATTAGAGTACATTTTGTTATTTGAAACTAAGTGATATATTTTTTATTATTCCTTAACTTTTTATTATGGTTACTATCAAATATGAAAGTAAATAAAATGAGCCCCACAGAGCCATCCTCCAACGATTAACAAAAGTCATATTATTTCTATGCAATAAGGCAATTGCAAGCCTCATCATAGAAAAGCATGGGTGCATTGCTATAGTTGTTGTTCTGTCATTCGTTTGTTTTTTTGTTTGTAATTCAGCCTGGGACATGACTATAGGAGACTGGACATAAATTATTATACCTAGGAATCTATTGTTCAAATTATTGCATGAGTAAATGCATCAGTAAAAGGATATTTCACAGTAATTTGCTTCTATTAGATTGTACACTCTTAGAAGAATGAGACTCTGTCTTCTTCATATATTTTATTAGCACACTGCTTCGACCAGAGCCAAGCACATTGTAAGTGTCGAATGTACTGTACGTTAGATTGAACTGAAATGGAGTTTGCGTTTATCTCTGACATTCAGCTCCCAGTAATGTTAAGATAGATCTGGCCTGATTAGCCACTTACAAGATGTCTGAAAAATCATCAGATACATTTCTTGTGCAAGATTGCTCTATTTGAAAACTCTCAACTTTCCATTACCATGGAAACCACAAAGATTCTATCATGAATTATCGTTTGAGAATTTTACTTGGCTGGTTGTATGTAATTAACTTTTGTTATAGCCTATTTTTTCTTGATAAACCAGCAAAGGCTGCTGCAATGCTAACACACCCAACCAGTATTTTCTGCTTTTAAAGGTGCAAGCACTGGAATGGTCACCAAGAGACCTGGGTTCTTGTTCTAACTCAACAGCAGCTGTTATTATTTGCATGACTTTGAAAAATGTATTTTCCTTTCCTGGCCTGAATTTCCTCAGCCACAAAGGTGGCTGAGAGGTCAGTAGGGTGAGGAGTGGGGGGTGTTGAAGAAATTATTTGTAAGTCTCTTCCAGCACAAAAATCTGGGGATTCTATGTTGCTGCAATTATATTCTCCTTTCCATTTAAAAATCCACACAATTTTAGTGTCTGAGCAGTTGGAAGTAAATGATCCCATCTTATGGGCCTAAATACTTTGTCAGGTTAGCTTGACATTCCAACTGGAGAATACTAAAAAAGGGTTTTCCTGTATCTGCTGTTGAACCAATAGTCAAATGGAAGTCAACAACAATCAACTCACTACAAAGTATGATAATAACAACAACAATAATGGTAATATTAATTGCTACCCCTTATTAAGTATCTACAATGTTCCAGGCACTGAGCTAGAGCATTATAGCATTCAATCCAAATTCGTTTTGAAAGATAATTATTACCTGTTTTCATAAGGAAAATGAAATTCAAAACATTAAACAGCAAGTCCAAGGTCACCGAATTAGTAAGTAGCTGAACCAAGATTTGAATTCACTTCTTTTTTAGCCTTTTCCTTTCATTGCCCTATGATGTCTTTTCCACTATGTATTCAAACATATCAGAAAGTCATGCTTTAGCTCCACTGATATTTTCTGAAATTATAATGCCTCACAATTATTGCAATTTATGTTCCTTCTGAAAAAATTGAAAATGATATTAAAACCTATTATTTCTGATGTTTTTCTCAGTCATTGCTCATGGTTGAAATAAGATGTCTCTGCAAATAAGCTTTAAAAAAAATGTCATTTACTGACTGGAAAATATAGGACTAAAACAAAGTTCTGAAATGAGTTGTTTTATAGATATCAAATATGTATTTAAGATTATAGTAGTAAAATGACTTGTTCCTTACACATACGTGTTTATGATTGTATGTATGTGCACAAATATGTATATTGCTCTGCTTTGGTTTTATCTGATCTTTTTCATAAATAATAGTATTAGGAAAATTGCCATTGTAATGTTTCAGACTATTTATAATTTTGGATTCATTATCACCTAAAAATCAAAGACAGATCTATCGACTGTTCTGTGATTTGGAAGTATCAGAGAAATAAGAGCCAACAACTGAAAGCCACAGAAACTGAATTCCACACATACAATCCAGCGGAAAAAAACTGTAAAGTCTGAATATAGTGTGAAAGATAAATCATATCTGACCTAGATTTCTTGTTTTTACTCTACTTTTTACTATTTTAAAATTTAGATAAATGTAATTAGGATGACTCTGTCCTTTGACAGAGTTTGTCCATCTGATTCTGAAAATCCCCATGTCTTTAATTCTCATGGCCTCTCTCATTATTTTGTTCCTGATTCCTATGGAATTTTTCAATCTCAGCCCCATTTTACCTCCTATAAAGGTTGTCTTTTCTTTGCAACAATGTCTGTGATGAGGGACACAAGCCTTTTACATTATTTCCTCTAAAAACTGGGCACATAAGGAACTACAAACTTCAGTGGGAGGTAGGTGGTAGCATCTCATTTAAACACCCAGAGAAAATAATGGAATCCCTGGGGATTTCTCCCTGGATGACTTCTGTCCAGAGAGAATTCTTGTGTATAAGCCCTCGCTCCTTCCAGGCTCGTCTAGACTCCCCATGCTCTGGACTCTACGGTCATGCCGTGATTTGTGGCCCCATAAGGCTATGTTCAAGTCCTACCCCTCAGTCCCACGACTATAACATTTGGAAGCAGGGTTTTAGAAGATGCGATTAGTTGAGATGAGGCCAACCTAGATTATGATGTGTCCCTTCCAATATGACTGGAGTCATTATAAGAGAGAAATATGGACACACAGACACAAGAGAGAGCCCCATGTGAGAAGAGATGCAGACACCGGAGTGCCACAGCTCAGAGCCAAGGAACACCAAGGAAGAGGTAAGGAAGGACCCACTCCTACAGGTTTCAGGGGGGGCACGGCCCTGCCAACACCTGGATCCCAGACTTCTAGCCTCCAGAGCTGTGAAACGATAAGCTTCTGTTGTTTCATGGCCACCAAATTGGTGGTACTTTGTTACAGTAGCCCTGGCAAACTGACACAGCTACCAGCTCATCATTTTCTATTACTTTGAGGAGCAATGATGTTTAGCAATTTGTAAATTAATTTCATTGTTTGTTCTTTCTTTATAAATAAGTTCTCACCCAAAATAGGATTAAGAGCATATTTCTAAAAAGAAAAAATAATCTAGGCGAGTGTGCCTGAGGTATAGGATCAGCTGTAACGATTCAGAGATTTACACAGCACATTTTTTTCTCTCTGCTCTGAACTTTTTGTGTTTTAATGGTTAAACTCCACCATTTCTGAACAAAATAATACACAAGAAGTTATAAACTCCGTAGCACATGAGCATTTTGGAAACGTTCATAGACAGCTAATGATATGCCCCAAACAGCTAGCCATGTTCCAGGAACTACCTAGCCACTTATATCATTTAGTCCTCAAGCAGCCCAGTGATGAAGGTACTATTATTCATCCCATTTTAGGGATGAGAAACTGACACAGCAAGATATTCAGTAAAAGGGCAGAATCAGAATTTGAATGGAGTCTCATTCCAGCACTTGCACTTTTAGCTCCTATACTATCCTGCCATGTAAAGAACTGAATTTAATGTTAAGATTCCACCAAGCCATAGTCTTATTAGGCATATTCAATTTATTACATGCTGTGGAGACCAAGAAAGGTGTCAGTGTGGGTACATAAAACTAGTGATCAATAATAACAAAAAATTCAAGTCAAGAATATATATATTTAAAGGTTCACAGCAGGAAGTGTTCCAAAAAAAAATTGTATCATTTCCCACTCAAACATTATCTCCTTCTCAACTTTCAGTGTTCTCACTGCAAAAATAATAACAACAATGACAACTACCCAAAAGTCAGGTAACATCTTCAGTATTAAATCAAAAAGTCTCTATTTCAAAATGCAGTATTCAAGGATGTAAGCTATATATGGTATGCGCGCACGCGCGCGTGCACACACACACACACAAACCTTAGAGAGGATGACCAATTCTAATACTGAAATCACTAGTAGTGCTATAGAGGAGATTATGAAAGTGGAGAAACTTCTGGAAATTTTGAGAGTGAATGCTGGACAGATTGGACTGTGGTAAAAGAGGAAACACATGTTTGCTTGGGACATATTCTTCCACTACAGATGGTGGTGAGCTGGAGGTTAACATGTTCAACCAACCAGAGCCATATATTTCTTAATTCAGACCTTGTCTTTAAAAAAAGGAAATTGGGATCTGGGATCTGAGTTCTGGTACTTCAAGGTAGTTGTTTTAAACTAGATATTATTCCATCTTCTTCAGAAATGGCAGTAATATCCGGAGAAAAGTACAAGCCCCACTTTACTGAGATATGGTTAGGTTAAATGAGAGAAACCAAGATAATGTCTGGTTTGACTGACCACCCCTCAGCTCCTTCACAAATATCCCGTGCCCATCTCCATCTCTATGCTAGCACTTGGTCTCCCTCTTCCTGGCATATCTGCATATCTGCATAGCTTCAGGATTGGTAACTTTTTGTCATTATAAGTTGAGATAAATGTTTTCAGAGAGACATTTCCTAACCACCCAATCTAAAATAAGCAAATAGTCCCTCTCAGTCACATGGACCTATTTCAATTCCTTACATTGTGTTTATCACAGACTGATATTTGTTAATTTGTGTTGTGTTTGTTAGTTTATATGTCTATGACCACTACATAATAAGCTCCACAGAGCCAAGGCCTTGCCCATCTTCCCAGCATTCAATCCTCATCTAGAACAGTATCTGATACAAGCTATTTAATGAAGATTTGTTGAATGAATGAAGACACTTCAGGACTTGCGCTTCAAGAGTCCAAAGACCTTGACAATCAGCTTCCACTTCCTTTTTCCACCTCCACATCTTTTATAGAACATTTAAGCAATGGTATTAGTCCTTTATTTCTAACTCCAAGTGTCAGAACTGGTATTTCCTAACTAACACCCATCTCCCTAACCAAAAGTCACTCATTGCTAGAAGAGCCAAGCTGTTCTAGCCATCAAAGGGTAAAATATCAGTTTTCTCTGTCACCTATCTACATGCTTTCCCAATCTGTTTCCTAACAGCCTATCTTTATTATTATTATTACTTCAATTTATTTTACAAAGAGCTGTGGATTTCTCTCTTCCTGTCTGTCCCTGATAAGCATTCTGCTAAATGAAATACAATGAGGCTATTGGTGCAAATTACTGAGTAGACAATGTTGTCTGACATTGAGGTCAATGGTGTCCTTAGCAATGGGAAGGTAGTTAAAGTGAAACAAAAGATTGTTCAAATTAGAGAGCCTGCAAGTCATTGGCTAGGCACAAAGGGTAAAATTATAAATATGCTAATATATCTTGCTATCATAATATGACTTTGTTGTTAATAAAATATTGAAAAATTATAATTATATCTAAATATAGTAGACATGGTGCTTTTCAAATTCTTATCTGATTTTTGACCCTATTTTACACTTTTATTCTGACAGCCACAATTAGAGGAAAGACAATTTCACAAGTAGGATTTATTTTGCCTTCAACAATTTTAGAGCGCAAAATGCATCCTTTTATATTATTTGTAAAAAAAAAAAAATAGAACTCAATTCATTCTGGGGTCAGCATGAGTTTGTTCTATTCATTTTTTTTCTGCCTGCTTTTGACTATAGAATGTACATCCAATTTAGAAAGAGGGAAAAATCCCTAATTTTCTGATTTATTCATAGGCAGTAGTGAGATATTTTATGCTAAAGTTGATTATAAACACCTAGAGATAAAGCTCATGTTGGGTCATACTCCATAGATACTACTTAAAAACTAATCTTTCTTGGTTAAACAAGGTTGCTATTCTTAAAATAAAAAGGCAAATTTTTCTACCTGATGTGTAAAATTCATAGCATTCCAAATTCAATCCTTTACATCATTTTGTGGATTTTTTTCCTTAAGTAAAATATTCAAGAAGCTGAGATTTATAATTCTTGCAGTATATTCCTCTCCTATGCTTTTTCCCAGATGATCACCCTGAAAAGGAGTTTCATGAATCAGATATTTCATATTATAGGCATATTACCTGGATACAGCCATATATTCACTAGAAATCACTTCTAAGACTTTCAAAAAACTTTTATGGAATGCTAATGTGCTAAACACAGTTGAGGATTACAGAAAAACGTATCGCATAGTTTATGGTTTCAAATATTTATGATTAAGATGGGGAGAAGAGACCATCACACCTGAAACAACAATCTACAATATATAAATGATTAGTAAATCTTGTGATCAAATTGCAGGAACTGTGAGAGTTCAGAAGAGAGGGATATGATATGCTGAGTTAGTTAATCAGGGTCAGCTTTCTGGAGAGGATGAACTTTACCTGGACCTGAAGGTTAGGTAAGTTTTAAAGAGATGGGAAATAGGTTTTCTGGTTAAGGAGATAACAATACAGGTAGGTAGGTAGGTATAAGGAAATAACCTATAGGTAGGTATAATAATAAAACCTACCATTCTCTGGACACCTACCACATGAAAGAGACTGCTTACACAAGTCAACGCAATTAATTCTCATGGTGATTTCTAATCCCCTTTTAAATGAGGAAATTATGACACTGAAATACTAACTAACTTGCCCAAAGCCATGCAAGATTTATAAGAGCAGGGATTTGTTCCCAGGTATCTCTGACTCCACAAGGCCTTCCTGGAATGAATGACAGGTATGACAAGGTGTTGACAGGTCATGCTTTCTCTGATGTCTGTGGAATTCTGGTGGTGGCTTGCTAGGAAGCAATCTCTGCCTCTGTCACATGGTGACCTGTCTCTTGTGCCGCCTATGGCTGCTTCTTCCATTTCCAAATTTTCTCTGCTTATTAGGACTCCAGTCAAATTGGATTAAAGCCCACCCTGTTTCAATTTGGCCTCATCTTAACAGGATCTTTAAAGAGCCTGTTTACAAATGAATTCATACCTACAGGTCTATGTCTTTTGGAAGAAAGGATTCAATTCTCAACACAGTCCAATATCATTTCCACTTAGAATTACTCTTGAATTATACTTTCTCTAAAGTAGATTTTATATATTTATTTCTCTGGACCAAGCTGGAAATTAGCTAGCTAAATAAGTAAGTGACCTCTGATTAATATAATGTTAATTCAATCCATATATTCCTGCCAATATATTTGTCAGCAGAGATCCATGTGGAAGATGGATCTCCTTTCCATCTTGTAATGGATCCCTGCTCCAGAGACCAATACCCAAACTGCACTGAGTACTACCTGGTAATAGCTTTCAATACACTCCTTTCAGGGAATTGCCCTTAGATGACAACAACCAACTCTCTGGGGGGTGATCCAAAGCTAAAGATAGCCCTATTTGAAGTATAAAATCCAGCCTTCTCTCAAAAAAGAACTCTGCAAATTCCTTATACTCCTGAACGTCCTTCTCAGTGAATCAGGCCAAAGCAAGACTCTGCATGAGACCACATTCTTATTCAACTCTTTTCCCCTACCTGTGTTGCATTCACTGACTCCTTTGTTTCTTTCTTTTCCCTGAAGAGTCCCTTAATTAATAACATGCATCACAATCTCTGTCTCAGACTCTGCTTCTAGGGATCGCAAACCAAAACTACCGTACCTTTTGGGAACTTGTGAGGCTAATGGTGTCCATGGATCCTGGATTCTACATCAACTTTACAGAATTGTATTTGGACCTCACTCTCATCCTCTACTGACAATGTTGGACTTGACCTGAGCGGGAAAACAGTTACAGTTAAAAAATCATCCCGCCTCCCTTGTAAGTTACAAGAAATGGCTTACTGCAAAGAAACTTGCTTTCCCATATGGCATAGATAATACTCACACAGGTGAACTCTTGTTTACCTATGACAAGGACAGACACAGACTTTCCAAATTCCCATTCTTTGTTTCATAAATGATTAACTGAACTCTCTCCACTGACCACTCTGGGAAAAAAATGCCCACTAATCTGACTTGACCAAACTTTAGTTAGGCTTCTTTCCTTCATCAGGTCCTTAAAATGCAAAACAACTCCCTTAATGGTCCCTCCAGAGAATTGGCTGACCATAAGAAAAATATTGATCAATCATCTAGTCATGCCACCTGCTCATTTCATTCCCCCAAACCAATTTCTTTGTAGCCTTATTTACTCCTCCCTATAAAAGAAAAGCTTTTACTGTCCAACCTTTGAGATGCTTGTAGAGCTTGTAATCAGAATGTCTCACTAAGGCAATAGGCCTCCATCCTCTATTGCAATAATTTTTATCTAATAAAATCTCTCCTTACCTAAGTCTAGGTTTCTTTTTTTTTTTTAATCTGACATCACTATTACTTTTAAAAGGGAATATGAAGAAATGGGTTGGAGTCCCCTGAAGTATATTCACTCAGAGCGGGATTAATTTATTGAATAGTCGGGATTTTCTTCTCTCAGTCTCTAGGAACCACAAATTATATGTGCAGAGATTTGGGACAAATTCAGAAATTCTGCTCCAAAGAGTTGGGAAAATATGCCAGAATGTATATTAGATCAAATTTCTCCTCACTTCTTATTTGAATTGGCCCAGGATAAGTAGAGTTTCTTCTTCATGATTATCTACATTTGTTATTTTTCATTTGTTAAGTAAATAAATGAATAACATACCAGGTAACTCCAGGTGCAAATTTCCAAGATGCTTTTTAACTGGAAGGAGTCTCTAAGAGATCCCTTAATATACAGTCTGAGTTTTCTAGTGTTGCAATGACAAATACCCAACAATAGGAATGTATTGTCTTACGGATTTGGAGGCTAGAAGTCCTTTGTCAAGGAAATGGCCAGGCTTCCTTATTCCTAGAATCTGTAGTGTTCTGGCAGTCCTCTGTCAAATGGCACCCTCTCTCTCTTATGTCAGCTCCTCTGATTTCCACTGATTTCTAGCTTCTACTGACTTCTGGCTTCTGCTGACTGTGTCTGAATTTCTTTTGCTTATGAGGACTCCAGTTATGTGAATTAAAGCCTACGCTGAGTTAATTTGACCTCATCTAAATAGGAGCTTGAAGACCCTAATCATAAATGAGTCCACACCTTAACAAATAATAACGTCTTCATAGGTCCTATTTATAAATGGGTTCCCAACCACTAGACTGCAGGTTAGAACTTGAACATGTCTTTTGTGGGGGTCATGATTCAATTCCCATCATATACTTGCCAAATTTTATATTTAAGTACATAAACCAGATGCCTAAATCATATAATTAATGGCTTACAACAAATTGGTGGTGTACCTAAGTCTAAATAAAGCACTTGACTCCAAACAGTATTTTCTTTATAGTACCATACAATTTAGTACCTTGGATTTATGATGATGATGTAGGACGAAGGGCTATGGAAGTATAGCTATAGGACAGCACTTGAGCTACCCTGGGCAGAGAGTACAGGGAGGGCCATAGTGCAAACATATTTACTTTTCTCTGACCACTTTTACTCCCCTTGTCTTATATCTATATCCTAACTTCATACTTTAATGGTCATTGCCTACTTGAATATCAGGACTTTCTACTCACAAAATAATCCCAAGTAAATGAAGAATTATCATTTGTCAACAGTGTATGAGTCAGTATTCAGTCAGAAAACCAAAAACTACCTGTGGTATGCCAAGCAAATATGGATTTAATGCAGCATATCAGAGGCTTACACATCTTAGAAGGGCTAAATATATGTGACTCAGAGAAATGCCAGAAATCAGAATGCAGACACTGTAGGAAATTTGACAATTATCTCAGCTCCAGACTGCACTGAAGTTAGTGCTTGTCAGGAGCATGCTTAGAAGCCATAGGCAAATCTCCCCCCTGTGGTCTGCTGTTGCCCACCCACCTGCCCACAGCTGCTATGGAGGAATCATAACTTCTTTTCTGCCTTCTAAATCTTTGCAAGTACTACTTTTTGGTGGAATCCAAACTAAACTCTGCTGGCAAGGGAGTCTGGCAAATGCAATTCCCATACTTCCAGCCTCTTCCACACAATGGAGGATTTAGAAGAGGCAAGAATAATGTTGCATACTAACGGGAAATATTTTGCACCTAGGTATAGTAAATTCTTGTCAGTTCCTCCTCAAATGTCTTTGTCTCCTGCCTCTTCCACCTTCTCCACTAGAATTACTGAAAGTGTACATTCCATCAAACTAGAGCTGGAAGGGACCCTAGAGAGAGTGATTAGTGTCAGATTATGCTGCCTTTATTAAATCTTCACGTCTCTGTACCTCAGTTTCATGAGTAGGACAATAAGAATTCCTGCATCACAGGCTTCTTGTAAAAATTAAAAGAGATAATCATGCAAAGTGCTTAGATTTCTCAGCAGTGGAGAAAACCTTCAATAAATATGTGTTAATATCTCGCATGCTTCTTCTCATTCCTGGACGAATTCTTCTATAGTATTCCTGACAGATAATCTCACAATCTACTTAAATGCTTTAAATGGGGTGGGTTTTTTTTTTTTAATGTTTAAACATTAATCTGAGCCCAATATTCTGGGGCCACATGGAGTAAAGTTTGAATAAAATGTTCCTTCATCTTTAAGAACAGGTCTTCAAGTACTTGAAAGCTTTCATCTTTCCTAGTGTCTTCTTCAGGTTAAATCATAGCAAGTTCCATCAGCCAATCTCAGTGGATTTAGCATAGTGCCTTGCTATAAAACTCCCAATAGGGCTTATTGATTGATTGATGCTATAGATTATCCCGATCATCCTGCTCTGGACACGTTATAATTTCTCCATGTCACTTTTATAATGTGGCCCCAGACCCATACTTCATGTTTCACTTTTACTATCTCAGCCTGCCCTAGCTTTCTCAGCATCCAGATCTCTCACACTGTTGGCTCATATCCAGCCCACAGTCAACTAAAATGTTCCGCTTTCTTTCATCAGGATTCGTGTCAAACCAGGTCTCTCCAAATCTATATTCCAACACTTGAGTTTTTTTGTTGTTTCCCCTAAATGTGAGCCTTCAGGAATTACCCTCTTAAAGGTCCTTTCCTTGACCTTGGTCCGGCATTACAGCCTGTCAAGATTATTGAGGTAAGAGGAGACAGCTAGATTACAATGCAAGGTATAAATGGGGGCTCTAAAGAAATATGAGTGAAATAAATGCAAAATGCAAAATAAATGGGAAATAAGGATTAATTTTCGGGACAGGGTCAAAAGCATAAGTCACAAAAAACTGAACAGTTGCTAGGCTAAGGGAAAGGAGACATTTTTGTTTTGCTTTTGTGTCGATGTAAGATGGGTAAAATGTACAGGTGAAATATTTATTGTTAAAGGCAAAATATCATTCACCAGAAATATTCATTGTTAAAAGCAGAATATCACTCAGCAAAGCCATTTGTCTCTTTCATGTCTTCAATATGGATTTTTCAGTAGCTTTAGATATGCCAGTCAAGAAGAAGGGGATATAAAAATAAACTGAACTTAACTGTGTTCTCAGTCCCATATTAGACTCTAAAATTGAATTATGTTTCCATATACTCCCAGCTGGTCTGCAATCACTTTCGAAACTTTTATTTATGACAAGCATCTTGGGAACAAGTAGACAGTACATAATATTCTTAAGTAGAATTAAATGGACTAAAAGTTACTAGATTTACATCATTATTATTACTATAAATTTTTATATTCGTATTTTTAAATTATGTACATTTAAAGAAATTTTCCATTCAATTAATGTTCTTGCTCAATAATGTAGCAAAAAAAATTATTGTTCCAAGACATTAATAGAGTCTTTTTCCAAGCAAAATTTGAATAAACAATCAAACCCTGATACACAAAAATACATTAACACTAAATCAAACACTTTGCATTTTGAAAAATAGTCCCATGCTCATAGGACTGTTATTTGCCTTTTCTTCTCTTCTTTGCTTGTTTGCTTTTCTGTGTTGTTTATTTTCTGGAGTTTCTTTTTAAATACAGCTTAATCTTATGGTTCCAAATTGTTCCAAAAGAGAGGAACATTAAGGAGTAGATGAATTTCTAGCATTACTTGGTTGGCATCTTAATCTGTGACCATACCAGAATTCTTCTGTGAAATGTCAGGAATTGAAAACCATCATAGATAAATATTAGTAAGACAGCATACAAAATTGTTTCATCTTTGACTATAACTTCAGTGCCCCTAGCACAGATTCTCTTAAATGCAGTGCTGCAAATATGTAATGTGCACAATATGTGTATTTAATATCTTTCACTGTATGAAACAGCTCTAAATTCTACAGGTTTTGGGTCACTGTGATTGGACAAAAGCCAGCTTCTACTTTCTAAGAGCTTTCATGTCAATAAATATATTACATTGATCAATATGATTCTAACATTAATATACTTTAATAAAAAGAATTTTTGATATAAACCACATTAAATACAAATCATTAAAAGGAAGACTTTTCAATCCATATATCTGAGACAGTTATTTATATTTTGACTTATCAGAAATGGCTTCTCCATTTTTCACACTAAAACATCAAGTGCTTGAGAAGACAAGGATTTTATTTAGACAAAATATTATTGGTAGCCTGTGTGGCACTTCTTTATGCAATTTTGTCTTTGATGCACAATATATTTGAAATAACTTCCTACTAATTTCACTGATACAGTCAGACCAAGAATTCTTCAGTTTTTACCTTTGGCAATAGGGTTTTTGTTTTAACTCAAAATCTGTGTAAATTTGTGATTTCACGGTGTAAGTGTATATTGATTGCAGCATCTGTCATTTATTTTTACTAGTGTTAATTTAGCTGATTGGGATGACTGAGTAGATTTTTTTTTTTCTTCTCCTTTGCATGACTGTCTCTCCCAAAGCCGTGGGCTTCGTTACGTGAGATTACCTTTCAAGAGAATAAAGATCCACTCCACAGTCCGGGTGTATGGGTACGTGCGCTGCCCAGCTAGAAACTGCAAAAAGTTCACAAGTGAAACAGGATCATTTAAAAGAACTCCAAGAATCTCTTTGGGATTCATGAGTCATCGTCCCAGCCCTAACTGACTCCCTAGAGCTGTGTAACTCAAATTAACCATCTCTCAGGGTCCGGGGTTCTTATCTACAGAATGAAGGGTTGAAATGTTATCTTAAATGCCCTTTCCGGCTCTAAAACTGCATGCACTTAACCTCTGAAGTGACTTTATATTCTTGGGTTGAACATAGCCATTTATTTTCCCCTAGCAGCAGCAGGCAGGAGCATGGGGGCTCAACCTGGAACTAGTCTTCACCCCTGTTGCCTAGAGATGTGAGACTCTCCAGTGACAATATCAACATATGGGTGAAACTGAAAGAAGGATTAATAGGGCTAAGGGAAGGTGGTGGAGCATTTTTATGTGGATAATAAATGGAATAACTGCTAACATCCTATTTGATCTAAATCTATCTATATCATTTTATTGGAAATATTGATTTTTGTCCATGTTCTGGTTGAATGAACATTGGTGATTAGGTAGCAAAATTGTAGACAGTAAAACTTATAGGAAATTACTCAATGCATTGTCAGAAGGAGATTTAGCCCAATAAAATACAGTCTTACTTGATAGCATAAGCCCATAAGCATAGAATATATCTAATTTATGCCATTTAGGTGAAGAAACAGAACATAAATGATATTTATGAGGAATAAATGCATCAGCAAGCATAAAACCTCAAGCTATTTATAATAATAAAACAGAAAAGAGTTTTGAAACACTTCAATTCCACCTATAAGAATTGTCATAATTTCCCAAAATTAATACCAATCCTCTCTGATGGAGCCTAGGAGGTATAAATTCATTCAAATTTTAAAGATTCTGCACCAGAGAATTTTTTTTGCTCTTCAGCACTATGTGGAGAACAAGTTTTATATTACAGAATGAACACGTGTGCCATTTGCTAGTTGTGGGACTCTGAAAAAATCCTTCTGCTTCATTTTCTTATTTTTAAAACAGAAATTATAAGATCTGTCCTTATTATCTCTCAATATTGGTTTCTTAGTTTGCTAGGGCTACTGAAAAAAAGTACCACAAACTGGGTGGCTTAAGACAAAATAAGTGCTAATAATTTTTAAAAAGCCACAGACTGGGATAAAGTATTTGTAAGTCATTAGTCTGATAATGAACTCATATGCATAATTATAAAGATCTCTCAGAACTCAGTAATAAGAAAATGATCCAATTTTAGAAAGTGTACAAACAGTTTGAAAGAAACTTCAACAGAAAATATACTTCTGGCAAATAATGACATAAAAACAGGTTCATCAGCGTTAGTCATAGAAATACAAATCAAACCGAACAGTATGAGATACCACTACACACGTATCAGAAAGGTTAAATATGTAATAACTAGATTTCTCATACAATTTGGGGGAGTGTAGATGGCTCAACCACTCTGGAAACACAGTTTGGCCGTTTCATAGATTATTAAGCCATGTGATCCAACCACATCACTCTTAGGTATTTACCTATAAAATGGAAAGCATATGTCCATACAAAGTTATGTCCATGAATGTTCAAAGCAGTTTTATTCAAAGTAGCCAAAAACTAGATACAATCTAAATATTCACCAGCAGATGAACAGATAAATAAATTGTGGTATATCCATACAGTAGAAACCTACTCAGTTATAAAAAGTAATTATTGATACTTATCTTGACGTGGATGCATGCCATCCATATTCTTTTGTTATACTGGGTAAGAGAAGCCAAATGCAAAACACTATATACATATAAATCCTCTTATATATAGTGTTGTTAGAGAATGCAAAATAATCTGTAGTAACAGTAATTGCATCAGTAGTTGCCTGGGGATGGTATAGGGGTAGAGAAAGGTGCTTGGAAGGGATTGCAAAGGAGCACAAGGAAATTTTTGGAGGAGATAGAGATGTTCATGTCCTTTATTGTGGTGATGTTTTCACACGTGTATACACGTATCAAAACTCATCAAATGTTATACTTCAAATATATACACTCCGTTGTATGTCAATTATACCTGTGTAAAGTCAAAATGATAGGGAAAAAAAGCTAAGAGACTGAGGGCAGATCAGGGCTTACCTGGGAACAGGGGCTGACTATAAATGCAGCAAAATTTTGGGAAAATGCACGTGTTCTAAAACTGGACTATATAGATGGTGACACAGCAATATAAATCAACCAAACCTCATTGAACCGAATGCTCAAAATGGGTAAACTTTATGGCACGTAAATTTTTTATTAATAACGCTGTTTAAGAAAAGGAAAGTTGGACAGCTGAAACAGAAATGTCAGTGTATTCAGAACCCTGGATGAGGACATGGATGATGAAGGATTAAGGCAATTGTTTAATCCATTTGATCGATAACCATTGTGCCAAGATGGTGCTGGAGAAAGGGGGAAGCAAAAGATTTGGCTTTGTCTCCATTTCTTCTCCCAAAGAAACAACCAAAGCAGTCACTAAATGAATGAGTACAGTGGGATCCAAGTCAGTGTATGTTGTCCTGGCTCAGAAGAAAGAAGAGAGAAGACTCATCAGTAAATGCAGTAGATTCCAGGAATGTGAAACTCCCAGCAAAAGCCGTACTAAACCAGTTTAGCTGCTGACTTTGTACCTGCAGCCTTACAGAATCAGTTCAGGAATCTGCACCATTCATCTAACCTAGTTCTGTTGAGATATTTTCCAGGCCTTCAGCAAGATGTAAGACTTAAAGGCTCCCAAAGAAGGCCCAGTGCCACACACTAGTCTGAAATGTGGCCAGTCCTTTGCCATCTGGTTCCTGCTGGGTCTGAGAACACAGGACACCTGGACATAGGCTTTGTTGGGACCAGTGATTTCTTTCAAGGGCAACTTACAGATGCCAGTCTGGAGGAGTAACATAGCTGCACAGATCTTAGAGCAAACAAAGCGTCAACCAAGAGGTGCTAGAGGAAACCATAGCAAGAGATCTGGCTCTAAAAATTGAATATATTTTACTGTCAAACTAAGTCTAAAATAAACATGAGGATTAGAGTGACAATTCAAAATGTAAACTTCCTAAGCCTTAACAGTCTCCCAATGACTCATCTAACCAAACTGGTAAAGGAAGGCAGAGGGAGGGAGGGGATTGGGAAGTAAGTTTACTTATTGCTTTATCAGTAATTCTTGGGAACAAAAAATACGATAGAAACCAGAAAATTCCAATGATGCATTATTTTTACTGATTCAGGTTTATTGAGGTATAATGAATATACCACAGAATTTGCTACGTAGGTGTACAAAGAATGTTGTCAAGTGTCTATACTCAACCCCACCAAAACAGACATAGAGAACAGTTTCTTTATCCCACAAAGTTCCCTTGTGTCCTTTTGTAGTCAATCTCTTTCCCTTACCCCAGGTTACTAGCAACCACTAATCTGGTTCATACTCCTACAGTTTTGCCTTTTCCAGAATATCACATAAATGAAATCTTACAGTATATTTCCTTTTTTGTCTGGCTGCTTTCACACAGAATAATTCTCTTTTTTTAAGATTCATCCCTTTTGTGTGTATCAGTAGTTGTTTATTGTTTTTATGACTGAGTTTTTACTTTAATTTTATCATTAAGAAATCCACCAATGGCTGAACAGTTGTTTTTTTTAAGCTTTTGGTTAAAATGAATACAGATTCTATAAACATTCTTATTTGGGTCTTTGTATAAACTTATGCTTTCATTTCTCCTCAGTGGAACCTAGGAGTGGGATTCTTGAATCATATGATAAGCATAAGCTCATTAAATTTATTAAGAACTCAGAATTGTTTCAAAATTGGTCATAATACATTGCATTCCTACAACCATATATGAGAATTCCAGTTGACTTCAAGTGTATGTGTTTAGTTCTCTGTTGCTGCTGTAACAACTTATCTCTTACTTAGCTGCATAAAATACCATGGAGCTAAAACCAAGGTGTTGGCAGAGCTGCATTCTTTTCTGAAGGTTCTAGGGGAGAATTTGTTTCTTTGGAGTGGTCAGCTGGGTCCCTCTCTTGCTTTGAATATTTCCTGTGCCTTCCATCATCACATCCTTCTGAGTGACCCTTCTACCTACTCCTTCCACTTTCAAGTGCTCATGTGATTACATTGGGCCCACCTGGATAATCCAGGATACTCTCCCTATTTTAAGTTCTATAACTTTAATTCCATTAGCAAAGTCCTTCTGCCATGTATTCTCACATATTCACAGGTTCTAAGGAGTAGGATGTAGACATCTTTGGGGATCCACTATTCACTATACTGCATACATACATATGTAGCAGTGCATGTGGGGGTATTTTACTGTGGTTTTAATTTCCAGTACTCTAATAATCAATGATGTTGAGCATCTTTAATGTGTGCATTTTTGACATCCTATTTCTTCTTTGGTGAATTCAAGTATTTTGCCCATTTTAAAGTAAGTTCTCTGTTTTTGTTATTAGTGGATTGTGATATTTCTTAGCATCTTCTGAATATCAGTCCTTTATCTGATGTGTTTTGCAAGAATTTTCTCTATCTTTAGCTTTGTGTTTTCATTTTCTTAATACTGTCTTCTAAAGAGAAGATTTTAATATTGATGAAGCCTAATTCATCAAATTGTTTTCTTTTATGGTTTGTTCATTTTTGTGTTCTCTCAATCGATCTTTACCTAACCCAAATTTGCAAAACATTTTTCCTATATTTTCTTCTAGAAGTTCTCTAGCTCACGTTTTGCCTTTAGCTCTATGGTCCATAATAAGTTGATTCTTTATATGGTGCAAGGTTAGGACCATTATTAACTTTCAGGCACCTGTGTGCATTATTGTTACAGCACCCTTTGTTTAAAAGAATATCCTTTCTTCATAAACTTTTTGGCACCATTGTTGAAAATCAGTTGAACTTATATGTGTGGTCAATACCTGCACTCCATTTTGTTCCTTTGATTGACCTGTCCCCCTTTACTTCAAAACCACTCCATCCTTCCCAGAGGTTACACTGATTCAGAGCTCACCCAGACTTCACAAACTGTCACAGTAAATAAAGCCTCAAACAAAAGTGCTCCTGAAGGCCTAGGAAAGTCCAGTCTCCATAGGCAAGTGGCACAGCCTCATGAAATCAACCACACCTCAGTGGGCCCTATCTGAAAATATAGGTAAATCTCTTTCCCCAACATAACATAGTTATACCCATTTTTAAATCATCTAATCGTAATTCTTCTACTCCTTTTATCTGAAACTATATTTTGAATTTACCTGTTAAGTGTATTTCTCAGAGACTTAAAGTCTTTAGATTGTTCATATACCCATTGAACTCTGAAACCCAGCAGATATGTGGTCAACATCTACTCTCCAGTTCTTCTGCCACCCTGGGCAACTAACAGAAAGATGAGGATGGACTAACTCCAACCTGAAAACAAGGAGTACCTTCACCTGCAAGAAAAACAACTCCATTACTCTGCCCCATAATATCTATGCCCCTTCTCAGTCAGAGCAGATATTTGCCTAAACCTCTCAAGAGTTAGGAATGAACAAAGATGGGGGTTGAGGGAAGTGAAACCACTGACCAAAGCAGATTTATTGTTATAATAGCTATTATCTTGTGTTTATTGAGTAACTTGCAGCATTGATATAAATAACACATTTTTAATTAAAATAATTAAAAACTACACTATGTTGATGCTCTATTAGCTTTATTAGAAAACTTGCAATCATGCCACCACATTTTTTCTTCCCTTCCGAAGTTGTTTTGGATATTTTTGGTCATTTATTTTAAACTATATTTTAGAATCAGTTTGTAAATTTCTACAATAAAAATACCCACTAGGATTTTGATTAGGATTGTGTTAAATCTGTAGGTAGATCTACGGGGGAAAAATTGGCATTGCAACAATACGAAGTCTTCCAATACATAGGTATGATTTATCTCTTCACTTGTTGATATCTTTTCTGATTTCTCTGATAAATGTTTCACCTTTTCAGCATACACAACATGCCCAAATTGTTAGATATAAAATTATTTCACAATTTTTTTAAATGGTATCATGTTTTAATTTTTAAGTGCTTATTGCTAATAGAAATACAATTGATTTTTTAAAATTTTTCTTGACTTAATGCATTTTATTTATTTATTTATTTTTAGGAAGTATCAGGGATTGAACCAGGACCTCATATATGCAAAACATATGCATCCTCTCTGCTACAACTGATTTTTGAACATCAGTCTTCCATCTTGCACCATTGTTAAACTCATTCAATAGTTCTAGTAGCTTTAAGGTAAAGCCTTTAGGATTGTCTACATAGTATATCATGTTATCTGTGTGTTTTAACTTCCTAGGCTGCTTAAAGCAAATACTATGAAATGGGTCAGGTTAAACAATAGGAATTTATTTGCCCATGGTTTAAAGTCTGGTAAAATGTCCACATCAAAGCATCATCAAGGCCATGCTTTCGGCTACTCCGTCACATATCAGGGCACTTGGCAGCATCTGCTAGTCTCGTGCTTTTCTCCCAGGTGTCATTGATTTCAACTTCTTGCTTCCATGCCCTTCTCTCTCTCTCTCTCCCTCCATTCTGTTTATAATGAACTCCAGTAATAGAACTAAGGCTTATCCTGACTGAGGTGGGACACACCTTAAATGAGGTAACCTTGTCAAGGTCCTACTTACAATAAGTGAGTCCACACTCACAGAAGCTGATTAATTTAAGAACATGTTTTTCTGAGGTACATATAGCTACAAACCCACACACTGTGAATAAAAAATTCTTTTCTTCAAATCTATTTGCCATTTATTTCCTTATTCTTTCTTTGTTACACTGGCTAGAACGGCCAATACTGTGCAGGAAAGCTCTCCTAATGCATACCCTTGCCTTGTTCCCCATCTTTGTGGGAAAACATTCAGTCCCTGGCCATAAGGAATAGTGTAAGCTATGATTTGAAAATGTTACATTTATCAACTTGAAGAAACTTTCTTCTATTCCTAGTCTACTAAGAGTTTTCATCATGGATAGATATTGAATTATTCCAAATGATTCTTCTACTTTTATTCAGATAAAGATACAATTTTTCTTCTCCTTTAGTCTGTTGATATGGCAAATATTTTTCAAACATTGCACCAACATTACATCCCTAGGATATATACTACTTAATTGTGATCTGTTATGCTTTTTAAGTATTGTTGAATTTGACTAGTTACTGTTTTGTTATGGCTGGCCATGTTTATGTTGATAAGAAATATTGTTCTGCAGTTTTATTTCCTTAAAACATCTTTGAATGATTTTTATATCATGGTCATTCTGGTCTTATCAAATTACTTGAAGACTCTTCCATCTTCATTTTTTCTGGAACGTTTCACATAGTATTTTTTCTTTCTCAAATATCTAATAGAATTCACCAATAAAACCACATGGACTTCAAGTTTTCTTTCAGAGAAAATTTTAATATATGATTTCTAGTACTTTATTAGTAGAGAGGTCATTCAGATTTCTACTCTTTTCTCCTGTGCACTACCAAAAATCAAAGAGTTTGTGCGTCATGTCACTTCTGAGGAGTTTGTCACCTTTTGGCATTCGTTCTACTCAGTGTTTCATGACTTCGGTTTTAAGATGGGCTCAGGAAAAGTTATTTTATATATTACCTGTCCATATCTTGAGGTTAGGATGGGAGTGAAGTGCTCTATACTGAAGTGGAATTCTAGTAATATAACTTCAAGGAGATTCAAGAGTATAAAGATAAAAGTAAGCAATGTAGGTTATGGAATGGACTAAATTGGGTGTAAAATGAAAGGATAAGATAGACCTGAAAGAGAAATGTGGTAAGCTTATCACTTCTCTCAGTAAGGATTCATTAGATACTGTCTGAAGAAATTAAAGACTGAGATTATAATTGAGAACTGAAACCATCTATTTCCACAGACCTTACTATCTACATTAAACTTGTCATTATTATTCCATTGTCTTCATCAGTATAACATTACTATCCAGGAAACATTTGGCCAGGAAGATAAAAGTTATAAATAACTTTATTGTTCATTCCAGGAACTTCTGAAAGACCTGTCAATTCTTCATAGCATCAATTAACACCTTTCACCTCAAGATCTTTGAAGCTTTTTTCTCAGAATTCATACTTTGTTGTGTCCACCTAGCCTATACTGCTCTATCAATCCTAATCAAGAGCCTGCATTGAAAGACTGGCCTTAACCAGATAGCAAAAATCTTATAAATATCCCAAATCTGTTCTCCCAGTCTGAATGTTACTAAGACACTGAGATGCATATTCTCCCTTGCCACAGTAGCTGGATAGCTTTCTGACATATTGGCAAATTGTTTTGGTGATATTTTGGGGAGCAAAAATTAAAAATTTCCTAAATACCAAAAGAATATCATGCAAAAAAGCAAATTCTACTAAAAGAAATACCTTTTAAAGACAGAATAGAGAAGGGAAAACAAAAACAAAAAGTACTATGAAAGAATCAGTTCCAAAATGTCACTCATATTAGTAAATGAACTTGACTCTACTAAAAGATAAAGATATTCAGACTTATTTGTTACACTGGCTAGAACCTCCAATGCAAAATCAAATTCTGCACTACATACAAGAAACCCTCCTAAAACAAAATCATTCAAAAAAGTTTAAAACAAAAGTATGTGTAAAACTATACTAGAAAAGGTCTATCAAAAAGACAGAAGTCATGATCGTAATATCAGACAAAACAAATCTGGGCCCAAAGCCATTATGTTAGGCAAAGAAGGGTAATTTGCAAAGATAAAGTTATAAAATCTGAAAGAGTATCTATGCACCCCATAATAGAGCAGCAGCATCCAAAGAGCAGAAGTTATAGGAAATAAAGGAAAATATAGAAAGAATTACAGTAAGAGAATTTATTTATTTTTCTCAGATTGTGACAGAGCAAATGGATCAAAAATAAAATAAGTAAGATTATAGCATACATAAATCGCATACTTAATTAGGTAAATCTCTACCTTCTTTTAAAGTTCATGCAGAATATTCATGAAAAAAAGTAAGTGTGGAAGGAGGGGAGCAGGGAGAGAGGGAGAGAAAGGGAGAAGGGAGAAAGAAAGAAAGAGAGGAAGGGAGAGAGGAAGGGAGAGAGAGAGAGAGAGAAAGAAAGAAAGAAAGAAAGAAAGAAAGAAAGAAAGAAAGAAAGAAAGAAAGAAAGAAAGAAAGAAAGAAAGAAAGAAAGAAAGAAAGAAAGAAAGAAAGAAAGAAAGAAAGAAAGAAAGAAAGAAAGAAAGAGAAAGGAAGAAAGGAAGAAAGGAAGGAAAAGAAAGGAGGGAGGGAGGGAGGGAATAAATGTTGTTATCTGTCAGGTTTATCCAGAGAAAATGTATTATTCATATATGTGGTACTACAAGAAATTTTTTCACATGATTGTGGGGGCTAGAAAATCTAAATTTCTTTTGGAAAGCCAGAGGTTAAAATTCTGGTAAGAGTGATGTTGAATTCTTGAGTCTGAATTCCTGAAGCTGAGGTCTCAGGATGAGCGGAGGGTGTAGACTTGCGGCAGAATTCCTTCTTCTTCCTGGAACCTACAGTTCTTTGCATTTAAGGTCTCCATCTGAGTCCACCATATTATTTATGTAAAGTCACCTGATTGTAGATGCTTATACCATCTAGGCCAGCATCTGACCAAATAACCAGGCACCATAACTGAGCTAAGTTGACACATAAAGTTAACCATCACAAGCAATAACTATATACTAATACAAAAGAAACATTTTTCAAACTTCCAAAATGGAGAGCATGGTATCAAGTTTAATTCTATGTACAAGGCCTTTTGAATTTCCAAATTCATTAATTTATATATATAACATGGTAACACATACAATAAATATATTTTGCATTGTGATCACAGAATGCCTAATATCCATACAATTCTCCAGGTCTGCCAGCTCAACTTCATTCCAAGTCATCAAGATACATACCTGATATACATGGAAGGAAAGGCTTAAGGTATTTTGTGAAATCTAAGATAATTATATTTAATGTGGCACAAATTTGCACCACTCATAGAGTATATTTACATGAGTAACAAAACTGGAAGACACTGAGTTGCAGTAGCTGCTCCATTCCAAAGGTGGTACACAGCATATGCAAAACTTACAAATGAGTTATCTTAATGATCCTTGAAACTTCTCACTCAACTTGAGGGTAAACATGAGCATATGCAAAACTTACAAATGAGTTATCTTAATGATCCTTGAAACTTCTCACTCAACTTGAGGGTAAACATGAGTCAATCAGATGGAGGATGGGTGAAGAGGGAGTCATTGGAGAGAGCTTCTGTGTGCTGAGTCGTACCCCATCCCACTTTACTCCTAAGGAAGTAGAGAGGGATATGTGTGGCTCTCACTTCATAAGTACTGAGAAGGGCCTCAGGGAGCCATGCAGAGAGCCTTACTAGGGCTGGTATCTAACCCTAGTTGAGAATTTTAGAAGATGAGTGGCTGATTGGTTGATAGTGCAATGGAATACAAGAGAGCTATGACCAGTTTGCAACCCCAGAATTATCAATGCAAAAGGAGCATGGATATTTCCTGAGGAAGAGGTCTGAGCGATGTAGAAGAGAAAACCTGACCACAGGCCATTTTAAATCCTGCCCTAGGTTAGCTGGCAGGATGATGGGACACTGAGGGTGAAAGTCTGGGACAAGTGAGACACCAAAACTCCAAGAGCTAAGGGGACTGTCCTGCTGGCCAACACCACCCCACCTATTTCACAGGAAGAGGGCTCACATGTTGCTGAGGCAAGGGGTTCCAAAGAACCCATGAAAGTACACTAAAGGGCAAAAAAATAAATTTCGAACACCTGACAGCCTCAGGAGTAGGAAGTCAAGTTCAAATGTTCCTGGCTTTCCAGCATCTATACTTTCCCCACTCTCTGTGACACTGATGGGGTGAAACCTGATATCTAGATGGTAGGAGAGAAAGAGACTTCAGAAGAGAAAACAAACTGGCCATTGCACCCTTGTTTTCAGGTGGCCCTTGCCTTTATTCATTACCTTCAAACAAAAATTGAAGTGCTAATGAACCATTTTACTCAACTGAGACTATTTTTGACTGAATATATTTTGTAGTATCAAAGGATGAGCACAGAAGTCAAGAGTTAAGTCAAATTTTTTGAGGAAGGATTTTTCTTCTCAACACTTTTGAAAGGGATGATGGGAGACTCAAATATTTCAATGATTTCTGAGTCATTCCATCACACATGCTGCTTATTTAAAAGACCAGAATGTGTGTACAGCCACATATGCATGTGCATATAAAAATACATATATACACACATACTTATAGGTATACATAAACATATGTGCTTTATACATACACATGTACATATTATGTATGTATATAATATATAAATATATATTGAATTTTCCCTTTCATTTAATTACTTCATCAAATAATATAAGTAGTTGGCTACCTTTTGCCCTGAATTTCTTGGATAGTTGAGACTGTTCAATTGTTAATCTACTTGGGTGTTGATATATTGGAAATAACTTGGGTTATTTCTGGAGTTGGGAGCTCTGTCTTCCACCACAGCTCTGCTTTTAACTAACTTGTGGCTGAAAAAGGGGAAATACCCTGATTTGGGACTCTGGAATAAGACAGGCTGATTTCAAATACTGACTCTGATTACTAGCTCTGTAAGCATGGATGAACTTTTTACCCTTTCTGAACCTGCTTCCTTATGTGTATAACTGAGATAAAATATTTATTCAGGCAGTAGTGGTGATTAAATGGAATGACGTATGCATAGTGCTTTGCACAAAAAAGCTACTTAGAAGACAGTTCGTATTATTATTGAAATAAATCACTTACCCTACTTTGGTCTTACTTTCCTAGATTTTAAAGGGACAGAAGGAGACCAGCAGATACCAATTATCCCTTCATGCATTAACATTCTATGATTATTCACTAAATATTCAAAAAGAGAGGGGATAAGGCTGCTCTTGGTTGAGTATACTGTTAGGGATAAGAGAAGAAATATTAGGTTACAGTTGGTCCCATGAAGGTGTGGTTACTGAAAGAACTATTTTCCCTGTTAAGAAATTGTATTTGTTGCAGGCACTCATCAGAAAAAAAAATCACTCAATAATTATTACATAAACCTTATAATTTTTATTAGTTGTATGCTGAGAATAAATATGACAAAAGACTTTGTTCATAAGAAACACTCTCAAAGGACTTAGATTTATATGCAAATAAATAGGCAATGATGGAGATATTTACAGAGGTGAGTCACATTAAAAAAATGGGCACACAATTTTCCCCAATTCAAAATTCACATTTCTTTCAGGCTGTGAGTTAGACTTCAATCTTGGCACATTTAAGGGGTAATTTTTATGGTATGAATTGGCATAAAATGTATTTATTGACATTTCAAATTACAATATTTCCAATAAGAAAGATATCTAATTTTGAGCTACTAGAACAGGATGGTGTAGTCATATATTTCTTGCTGAAGAGTAATCATTCAAAGATTCAGGGCTCTTATTTATAGCAAGTATCTAAGATGAGAGTACCATATACAAAAATGACATTAAATAGAATAAAAGTTATCGTCGTGTTTATTAACGTGCTTCATTTCTAGTTTAAAATGTTAAAGAATTCTATGATATTTCTGATTTTAATAACTGTGCCAGCTCAATAAAAAATGCAAAATCATTATTCCCTGACATTAATGAAGTCAACTTTTCCAGCACAATTTGAATAGGCAATTGAACAACACAGCTCAAAACTACATTAAAACCAGGTCAGCTGTTCAACATTTCTAACAATACGTCCACAATTCCATGAAGGGTAATCTTAAACCATTTTTTAAAGCAGCTTGTACGTCTTTATCTAAAAATTCCAAATGTCCTAACAATAGACAATTGTTAAGAACTAGACAATTATTTCTCAACACTCATTGATTAATGACTTAGTCAATGACACAGGGAGAAACTGTAGAACAAAGGAGTCCATTATAATAATGCATAGGCATTAAACCATCTTCATTAATAGGATCTTCAGGATTCAGTTTAGCATAAAACCAAATATGCCGTAAAAGAAAGTAGAGAAATGAGGATTTTAAACATATTTTGAAAAACTCACTTGATAAAAAAGATTAAATAACATTATTGTCCTATTAAAATATTCAAGTATTCTCACACTCTCTCAATCTCTCACATACAAAACACATACACACAGTTAATTCAGTAAGAATTGTCATAAAACTGCATTTTAAAGAACACATGAAATTAATAATATTTTTAAAGTTTTATGCTCTCAGTTGTTATTAGCATTCAGGAGCACAATATTTTATAAAATTACAATCCCTTGAATAAAAAATGCAGTAAGAACAATAGAGTATCAATTCTGTCTATCTCATTTCAGTAACCTTAAGCATTAGATAATCTATATAATCATAGAAGGGAGACATGGATTTAGAAAACAAGGAGGTTTTAAAAATATTGTTTTTGTGAATAAAATTCCTGTTCATGACAGAACTGTTGCAATCATATTATTTAACTTTCTTAAAGCACTATTAGGTAAATAGCTCACCATCAGATTTATTAATACATAAGTCAATTGTTTTGTTGCTCTCCTAGTAATAACAAGAACCAAATTCACAATGAATGCAAGCAAAGCAATTTTAATAATCATAATACCTAACATTTGGGGACACTTACTACAGCTAGGCACTGCCCTGATAATTTGCCTGAATGATTTTATTCAGTTTTCACCATGACCCTATGAAAAAAAGACTACAGACTTCAATTTCCAGAAGAAATCGAGCTTATAATACTAGGACAATTGTCTAAGCAGCTAATTAGAAATGGAATTCAAACCTAAAAACTGATGCCAGAAGCTGAGGATTTAAGCAATGTTTTGTTCTCCTAAGATCGGAGCAACAATTGAAATCTTGACTCACATTGCTTTTGGGAATACACAAGAGTCCAGGTGGCAAATGAGGGAGTCCCTGTCCCCACAACTGTGTGAAAACCCTCTTTTGGCTGCTTCTCCTTATAGCATTAGTTGTTTTTCCCTTCTACCTAAAAATACTGCCTCTGAGGTAGCATGGAAAGTCAAGAATATCTGGAATTCCAAAACCAAGAATGAATTTATTATTTTCCAAACAAATTCACACAATTTTTTAAGCCAACAGTGAAAAGGGTTGCATAAATACATTCCTACTTAGAAATGATGATTAAGAAATCTAGGCATAATGTATGTAGGTACCTATGTGGGTTTCTCTATGTTTAGTATCTGGTCTTAGTCCACTTGGAAAGCTGCACTTCATACTGTAACTTTCGACAGAGGCCTGAGTTGAGATCTCAATGACTGACTGTCCCATGCAGAATGAGTTTCTCTCCTTTGAGCTGCCTGGAATCAGGCAGGGATTGCATCTATAGCTACTCTAATCCCTTTATTTTATGATTGATTACTTGTCTATCACTGTCAATGGACCAAGAACTTATCAAAGACAAAGACTTTGTGTTACACACGTTTATTCTCTTTATTTAACTCAACACCCAAAATAGTGGAAACATTTAGAAGTGCTGCAGAAATAAAGAAGGGAGGAAGGGAGAGAGGAAATAAAGGAGGGAGGGAGGGAGAGAAGGAAGAAGAGAGACAAAGGAAGAAAAAAGGAAGGAAAGAAGGGAGGAAGGTGGGAGGAAGGAAGGGAAGAAGGGAAAAAGGAGGAGGGGAGGGAGGAAGGAAAAAAATAACCCAGATTTGCATTTCAATAGCCATCGTGGTCTAGACTTCCATTGTCCAATATGGAAACCCTGAGTCACATGTGGCTTATGAGTGCTTAAAATGTGACTAGACCAAATGAGATGTGGCGTAAGTGTAATATATACACCAAAATGTGAAGGCTCAGCACAAAAAAGGGAAATATTTCATTAATCATTTTTATATTGCTTATATGTTGAAAATATATTTTTATGTATTAAAAACAGTCCATTAAACTGTTTTTATTAATTTCATCTGTTCATTTTTCCTTTTTAATGTAGCTACTAGAAAATTTAAAGTTACATATGTGACGAACATATGTGGTTTGCACGATATGTCCGTTGGACGGTTCTGCTGTAGTCCCTAATAATTTTGAAATACATATTATTAATGTATCATTTTAGCTCATGTTTTTTGAATACTAAAGTAATGTAGTAATAGCATGCAGGTATTCATCCTAGGAGACTTCCAAGGTGGCTCTCCATGATCCCTGCAGCTGCCTGGTGTTCGCACCCTTGCACAAGGACTGGTCTGTGTGGCCAGTAGCATACGGAGGGAGTTACCCTATGCCCCGCTGTGGGTAAGTTATTATGGACTGCTGTTCCTCTCTGGGGCTTACCTGCTCACTCATCAGTTGTTCTGGGGAAAGGCAGCTGCCGTGTTGTGAGGATACGTGGTGAGAAAGTTCCCACCCAAAAGATAGCAAGGGCCTTGGACCTGCCAACAGGGACCTAAATGAGCTTAGAAGCAGATCCTCTACCAGTCAGGCCTTTAGATGAGATAGCACTTCCTGCTACCTCTCTGAGCCAGAGCCACACAGCTAAGCTGCTTGTACATTTCTAACCTCAGGAACAATAGGAGATAATCAATATTTGTTATTTTAATCTGCTGAATATTGAGGTTATTCAGGGAATAACCTCAGGGAAATGGGGAGCAACACTTTTTTTTTTTGATAATCATATTTTCATTTCATCTTTCTAACAATTCATTGTAGGAAGAATTATCATTTTACAAAGGGGAAAGTCCATGATCAACTGATTTTAATATTGAGAAGTCAAGCCTCTGGGCAGAGAGAACTGAAGTCAGAAAGACAAGATCTACTTGCCTGCAAAGTCTCTGTTCTTCCAATGATATCATATTGATTCTCAGACAAGACACTGAGTCTTTTAATTCATTTTATAGTCTCCAAAAAAACACAACAGTGTTTTCCACAATGAATCAATTAGAGTTGTATCTGGTTGTGACTAACAATTTCATTTTACTTAAGAAATATGAACATTTAATTATTGCATATAATAAGAAGACGTAACGTATGTGCTGCTCAAAGTGTGCAGGTACATCATTAAATCTTTACAAACCCTGCCATTTTACCTTCCCAGTCTGCCATCCATAGTATTGTTATATTTTTGTCCTTCTGCTTATATAATCTTCTAGCTCAGATTTCTTTGCACTCAAGGAAGCAAGATGGGTTAGGGGAAGCAAGATGGGTTAGGGGATTCATTGAAATATCTTTCATTCTCAAAATTCTCCCCTTTATTAGGAAGCAAAATAGCTTCCAGGTAAAGCCCCCAGCAGAATTTTCTTATATCTCCTTGGGCAAAATTGGGTTATATGACCACATTTTGCTATAAGGGAAGTTGGAAGGGTGAATTTCTAGCATTCCTACTTCAATAATGAGATGCACCAAGGAGATATGAACTAGGAATAGACCAATGCTTTGCTGCAGCAAATATTTTAAGAATATATCTTATTGCGTGATAAATTATTTGATGTTGATGATGAATCTATCATGGTGCAGATTTCATACTTTTGCAAAGGAGTCCTTAGGGAGATTGGGAAAGAAGTCTTCCTATTATCCGTCAAACCACATCTTACAAGTAACATCTCAGCAGTATTGGGGAAAATTTGCTTTGAGAAAAATAATAGTAGAGACCTAAAACAAAACACTTTTAAAGTTTGTTGGTGGACTGAAAAATGAGGGTGGCTGGGGACTTATTTGTAAATACAGTTTAAGGAAAGAAGGTGCTGCTGATTTTTACACCAATTCAGGATATGATGTATGTACCTAAAAAATATATTTTATTTTGTGACTTTCTGCACATGTTCAGAATCAGAGACTAGTTCATGAGGCTTTCATAAAAGAATGCAAACTATAAAAAATATGTAAAATAGTAAAATATATAAAGTTATTGTTCTTCTCTGGATGTGCATAATATCCCAATATAGAGTGACAAATACAAGTAAATTGTTTTTCCAACTGTAATTGAAGTTAGGAGTAGAGTAACATAGAATATCATCTAGAAGGGACCAATCTACATGGGAAATTAGTCTAGAAGCAAAGGGTTTAGTGTCTGAGCACTACAGAAAAATCCCCTTCCATGGCAAATTGCAGCAGGATCTCATGCCAACCTCAGCCTCAATTTTTATACAAAGAATTACCAATTTTAGGATTTCATTGCATCACACATGCTAGAACTTATTGGAATTTTACAAATATCTGTGGTTCAGACTATTGTCTTACAGAGAAAGAGAAAGAGAGAGAGAGGATACAGGAACATCGACAACAAGGAGTAACTTTTTGGAAGTAAAAGGTGGAAATGTACACACACACACAAACGAGAGAGAGAGCAATTTTAGAACAAAGCAACTTATTGGAGGTTTTAGAGTTTTAGGTTTAAGATTGGAGGCTTTTAAAGTTTAATAAGGTAGGCTGGACAGTGTTACAGTAAATGTAAGTTTTTGTTTTAGTGTCCTGGACCACTTTCCCACCTCTTTCAGTCTTTTGAACATCAGGTTTTTTTTTTAGAGATTTATTCACTTATTTCCGCCCCCACCCACCCTGCTGTTTTTCTTTTGCTATCTGTGTTCATTCGCTGTATGATCTTCTGTATCTATTTCTCTTTTCTGTCTTTTCTTCTCATCTTTCTCCTGTAAGATTTAGAGGAATTTGATCCTGAGGACCTCTGATGTGGAGAGAGGTTCCCTGTCAATTGCGACACCTCAGTTCCTGGTCTCTGCTGTGCTGCACCTTGACTCTCACCTTCTTCTCTCTTTTGTTACTCACTTGTACAGGCACTGACTCACCACATGGGCACTGGCTTACCACAAGGGCACACAATAGTCTGAACCACTTGGCTCACCACATGGGCTCTTGCTCACCGCGCAGGCACACTTTCTCTTTTTCTTTTTCACCAGGAGTTCCCAAGGAACGAGCCTGGGTCCTCCCATATGGTAGGCAGAGTCCTTATCACTTGATCCACATATGGTTCCCTGGATATCAGCATTTTAATCTAGATGATATCATCTGACCTCTAGGTTAATGATACAGCATGCAATTAATGCATGATGTTTCCTAGCCCTTTAACCTAAAAGGCATCAGGCTGCCTTTGTTGACCTGTTTAAGATGGTGATCAGGTCTTAGTTTTCTTGAAACAGAGAAATAAGGACTTCACGGTACGCTTGGAAAGGAGAAAACCTTTACTATTTCCTATAAACACAGAAAATACTATTGAACTGAAAGACAGTGCTTTTGAAAGTGGGGGTTGGAATGGAGAGTGGAGTGTTTAAGAGTGTGAGATTTCAGACAGATAAGCTATAAATGTGAATTCCAGTCCAAACAATTTAGAAATGGATGTGAATGGGTGATTTTCAGCAGGTTGCTTATTTTTCTGAATCTGTTTTTTCTTCTTTAGAGACAATGATAACCTACGTGCTACCCTCCAGCAATAGAAGTGGCCTTTTAATAGAACCTTAAAAAAAGTATTCTTTCTCCTGCCTCAGAGCTTTCTAAATAAAATATCTTGTTGGGGTGCTCTTTGCTTCCCCCTTTCACTCATCTACTTAATTATCCACTTCATTGTGTTTCATTTTTCAGTTCTTAGCCCTAATTGTCAATTCTTGATGGAAAGTTTTCTGAAAAGAGTAGGCCTCTATGTTTCATACTCTCACAGATTGCTGCAACTTCTTTGTAATGGATAATTAAATAAGCAGCTAATTAACTAAATTGCATGTGCTATGTGTGTCTTCTCCTTTGTTAAGACAATGAGGACAGGGGCTTGCTCTGTTCCTGTTTACAACTGGAAACCCATCCTTGAACAGAGTGATTGGCAATGAATAGGTATGGGAAGCTAAATGAGAGAGCTGGGCAAGTTGAAAATTATATATGTTAAAAATTTAGCATAGGGAAACAGACTTTGACCCAGTGGTTAGGGCGTCCGTCTACCACATGGGAGGTCCGTGGTTCAAGCCCCGGGCCTCCTTGACCCGTGTGGAGCTGGCCCATGCGCAGCGCTGATGCGCGCAAGGAGTGCCGTGCTACACAGGGGTGTCCCCCACATAGGGGAGCCCCACGCGCAAGGAGTACGCCCATAAGGAGAGCCGCCAGCGCGAAGGAGGGAGCAGCCTGCCCAGGAATGGCGCCGCCCACACTTCCCGTGCCGCTGACGACAACAGAAGCGGACAAAGAAACAAGACGCAGCAAAAAGACACAGAAAACAGATAACTGGGGGAGGGGAGGGGAATTAAATAAATAAAAATAAATAAATCTTAAAAAAAAAAAATTTAGCATAGGGACTAACCTGGATCCATAAAAGATTGCTTATATTATTATATTACTGTTAGAAGGTATTAAGAGTTAACAGTGACTGTGAAAGTAGGATAAGGAAAAAATAACATACCTGAAGGACCAAGAATCTCTCCCAGGTTGAAACTGATTGGCTCATAAATCAGCAAGTGTCCTTCCATCATACATTATAAAAAGCTGGATGGATGGATGTGTACTGGTGAGATGAAGATACATGTATCTGGTAGGAATCTATATTTCCTTTTTAACCAATTGTGTCTCCAACTCGAATTTCTCTGGTTCTTTACTTTTAAAATTCCAAATGGCAACTGTGGGCAGTTTAAAGTTTTCTGGTTTGAAGATTTGTCTGCCATGATCAAACATTTGATTTCTAGGTAACTACCTTTTTATGCTTTTCAATTGTTTGTTTCTGTTTTGGGTCCCTATTTAGGAGAACTTATTGATAAGATAATGTTGGAGGTAATGTTAATTTTATGAACAACTATATTAATCTTTCAGAGACTCGTATCACCCTTAAAAAATCATGTTTTAAGCTACAGTGACTTGTTCAAACATTTATTCATTTCTAAGGAGTAGCTTCTTCCAAGTAGCTATCATCTGGATGAATTGTGAATATTTTTATATGTTTGGATTTCTATTTTTTTCCTCTGAGTTCTTATTGTTCTGAATATTAAAAACTATTAAGAATATAATACCTCTTGTGATAAACAAACAAATGGGGGAGTGGGTCTGGTCACAGAGTTTCTTTCTGTACATATGGTTAACTTCCGACAATTGTAAAATTGATGGGTAATAGGCATACTAGAAAATCATCTGAGTTCCTCCCATACTCAGGAAAGCATTGGTAAGTTATTGACCACAAAGTTCATCTAGCTCTTTAAAATTCCTACCTTAATCACATAGCCATCATGGTTCTAACTTATTGCACTTTAAAAAAAATTATTACTGTAACCTCGGATAATGAAAAGATATGCATCTGCTTCTGAAAATCATTTACTTAAGCAACTTATAAAAGATTAAGAAAAAATTTTTAAAGGAGCAAACATTACATTTTTCAATGATTTGATTCACTAAAAAATAAAAGAAACAAAAAAAACCACCTTGATGAACTTAATTCTGTGTTTTTAAGGGAAAATTGTAGTGGGGAAATTCTGAAAATATATTTCTATACCTGAATTGAAAATAATCTATACAGAGTTCCCAATAATGTGGCTATGCTTTTTAAAAGCTAAAAAAGAAAATATGTTTTTTATGAAATAATTCTTTTAATTTTCTCCAATACTTTAAAAGTTGTATGAAGCACAAAACTTGCTTATGGATTATCTGGCAAAGAGGTGTATGGTCCAGTACACATGAATCACTGTACAGCCTGTATATTTTTCATAATCTTAAATTGCTGGTCAATGTTTAATAGCAAAATCCTTCAACATCTCTATAATGTTGGCAGTAAGTTTATTGATAAGCAATTCTGCCTCAGCTTTTAACCAAATTGTAAAAACTTCCTTTCTGTATTATTGGCTTGCTCACATTAAATCAAATTAGCATTAATTAAAATGTATGGCTAAAACAGAACAACAAAAATTATTTTAAATATTAGCAAACTTCAAAAGCACTTTTTGGCACAAAATATTTTCATTTTCTTTATATGAATGGTCACAATACAGCTACTTAATTTCTGTAAAAATAGCAAGCAGGTTTATTTTAATAGATTATTTATTCCATCAGCAGCATTATCATTATATTTGAAGTGATAACCATAACTTTCTCTGAACATATTAGATATAAGGCTGTATTTACCATTGCATGAACCATGTTGATTCTGACACAATGTAATTTAGTTATGGACTTCTATTTATCTTTTTTCTGAATTTTCAAACTTCCTTTGGGTTTAGTGGCAAACTCAAGCCTCCTTCAGGGGTCATGCTGCTAGTAGTTTTGAATGAAGCCTGGGAAAGGAGGGCATAAGCCCAAAATTAGATAATCAGGAGGAGTTGAGTCTTAAGACAAACCAAAGATTACATGGTCCCATCTTAAAGGCAATCATGTTTAGTGGGAATTTGGGTGGTGGGCTTTAAACAATGTTATATCCACTATGGTCGGTTGAATTATATCCCCACAAAAGACTTCTATGTCTTAATCCATGTTCCTGAGGGTGTGAGCCCATTTGTAAATAGGTCCGGTTGAAGATGTATTATCAGATACGGTGTGGACTCATTTGTAAATCGGATCTTCTATGCTCCTATCCATATATGGTCAAACGCAGGTGGGTTGAGATCTATTTTACTGCAGGCTTTATAAAAAGAAGCCAGAAATGAGCAGAAAGGAGAAGACCAGACACAGAAGAAGAAGACTGCCACGTGAAGGAGGCAGAGATGCCGGCAAGGAGCTCTAAAGGTTTCTTTGGGGAGAAAACACAGCCTTATCGATTCCTTGAATTTGGACTTCTAGCTTCCAAAACCAAGGGACAATAAACTATTGTTAAGCTATCTAGTCTGTGATATTTGATATGGAAATTCCAAGATATTAAGATAGCCACCCTTAAGTTTCATTCCAAATTAGAGGATTGTAGAGAGAAAATAACTTCGTTTATCCCAAGAATAGTATATAAAAGTAAAGATGTCATTTCAACAAACTCAGAAACACACAGCACACCAGTATACTGGACTTCTAACTCTTCACTGGATGGACACACTAATTATTCAGGACAGGCTGAGCTCTCTAATCAGACTCACCATCTCAACACACTGATAAACAGGACAAAGTGATCACTGAAAGTTTGACCACTCCAGACTAGCTGGAGAAATGGACCACTTCAGACCCATGGACAGGATGGAACACACAAACGGGTTGGCGCACAAAGACAGACTTAATCACATTGATCTGTCTGAATGGTGAGTCCCTAACATAAAGAGACTACTGTGTGTACACTGCTCAACTAAAAGACACAGACTGTCACTGATTCACTGACCACTCAGGTCAACTCGGTGTCCAAATCGATGGGATTTTACAATCCCACCTTTTCACACAAATCTGATAATTTGGAAGTTACCACTGCTAAAACGGCCTCATAGAACAGGTCACTATAAGTATGGATGGGATGACTATGTCCCAGCATCCTTGTCCACGCTCGCTGACTCCAGGAATTGGCAATTGGGGATTTTTACACATTTACCTGAATAGACTTTCCTCAACCTATTACTATTGTGAGAGGAAAAGAATAAAGTCATTAGCAGGTGTGATGCTAAGCTATTGAGCCAACTCAGCCAGGGAATTGTGCCCAGTTGTTTGGTCAAGCAAGCACTGGGCTAACTACAATACAAGGGCATTTATGGACTTTAGTCACCATTGACTTTACTACAGTGGTAAAGCATAGCTGCTTACAATTACATCAGTCAGGGAGATTGCCATCAGCAGTGAGTGAGGCCTTATCCAATCAGTCGAATGCCTTGAAAGGGGAAGTGATTCCAACCTTGAGTGAGAATATCCCAGCTTGTCTTTGGAGAGCCAGCATCTCCCAGAACTCATCAAGAACCTTCATTGGACTTTCATTGGAGCCACTGGTTTCAGCCTGCCTGCAGAACCTAGACTTGTGCATCCCCATGGCTGCATGAGAGACTCATAAAATTACATACTATTGACAGATATCTCTTGTTGATACTGTTTTCCTAGAGAACACTGACCAATACAGCTTGGTACTAGGAGTGTTTCTTGAGCAACAAAGTCTTAAACATGGGGTGTCTGAGGTGGTTTGGGGAATTTTACAATTGGCTCTCTTCTCTAATTGGACTCAAGGTTATTGACGACTCCCTTTCCAATAATGAAGAGGCTGCTAACAGGCCATGGCATGAGTAGGCCATTGAGATATGCAAAAAAGCATCACTGGATTCCCCTACTTCCATGCTTATAAGATGTTAAGATCTGAGTGAGAGTGTTTTCAACACCTTAACAAATTTTTGTGGAGTCAAACGGTATAAAGAGTTTGGCTGGCTCCTCCTAGATACTCTGGATACTGTTACAAAAGAAAGAGATGAGTTAAAGTCTTCAAATTTGAAAATTAAACACTGCATGAATGGTGCAAAAGTGTCCATGTGTGCTCTGAAAGAGAATCTTGTCTCCTGTAGCCACAGGGTTGAAATATTGAGGGAGAACCAAACTCAGGCTCTCATTTTACAAGTTGCAGAGTTACAAAGGAAACTAAAATCTCATCCTGCAGGGTTCCTGCCTTTAAAGTGAACGCATTGATTGGAAAAGAGTGGAATCCAGAGAATTGGGATGGAGACATATGGGATGATGATAATATTGAGGAGACACTGGAACACTGAATTCTGCTGAGACTTCACCAGATAAGCCTGCCATGGCCTGCCCTGTCCAGACCACACCTTGTCAACCTTGTATCATCCAGCCTCCAGTCTGCCCCAGGGAACCTGAAATAACTTCCAGCCCTGAGGCTTCCAAACTGAAGCCTGCCCTGCCCAGCCTCCAGCCTGCTCCAAGGAGTCTGGAGCTCCTCCCAGCCCTGAGGCCCATACCAGCCAAACTCCAGCATGCACTGTGGAGACTCCAGTCTGCCCTGAGGAGACTGCCTTCCAACCCCTGCCTGAAGAGATTAATCCTGTCTCACTAGAAAATATGCAAGGGAAAGCCCTGAGGTCAGTAGCTTGCAAGGCATTTCTAATCCTTCTCCTTATCCACCCACACCACCTCTGCTGTGCTCAAGACCTATTACTAGACTAAAATCACAACAAGCCCCCAAAGGAGAAATACAAAGTGTGACCCAAGAGAAAGTAAGGTATATTCAGAAAGAACTGCATGAGTTTTCCAACTTATATAGAACAGAAATTAGGGGAATAGGTGTGGAAATGGATACTAAGGGTATGGGATAATGATGGAAGGAATATAAAGTTGGATCAGGCTGAATTTGTTGATATGGGTTCACTAAGCAGAAATTCTGGATTCTATGCTGCAGCTCAAGCAGTTAGCAAGGGTTCTCTAGCAAGGGTTCTAACAGTTAATTTGGGTGGCTGACTGAAACATGGACCAAAAATGGCCTAACATGTCTGAGGTTGAGATGCCCAATTTGCCCTGGTATACAGTAGAAGAGGGAATTCAAAGGCTTAGGGATATTGGAATGCTAGAATGAATTTACCATTTGAGAGCTGTCTACCCACCCCAGGAATGTCCAGAGGATGCACCTTTAACCAGGTCTCTGAGGAATAAATTTGTAAGACTAAATCCATCTTCCCTGAAGAACTCTGTGGTTGCTCTTCTCTGTAGTCCAGATATTACTGTAGGGAGGGCCGTGATGGAATTAGAATCCTTAAACATTATGGGGATGATCAGATGTCAGTCTGGTAAAAGTCAAGTATCAGCAGTTAATTGCCAAAGTCAAGGTGGGCATGGCTACCACAAAGAAAGACAGATTCAAAAAATACTCAAAATAGTCTGAGTCCTGTAGAGTTATGGCATTGACTGATACATCATGGGGTACCTAGTAGTGAAATAGATGGGCAGTCTACTAAATTTCTTCTGGAGCTGTATAAATAGAAGAGTTCTAGGTCAAGTGAACAAAACCCTAACTCAAATTACATATGCAGAGAATCATAGCCCCTTAATCAATTCCCAGACTTGAGACCATTTACAGACCCAGAGCCCCTTGACTGAGGAAGAGGTCAGGTCTCCTTGGGGAAGGATCCTGTTAAACTGCCCAAAATTTATACTGTTAATCTTCTTCCCACCTTTCCCCAAGGATATCTATAGCCTTTTAGCAGAGTAACTGTGCATTGGGGAAAAGGAAATGATCAGACATTTTGGAGATTATTAGACACTGGCTCAGAAGTGTTATTAATTCCAGGAGACTCAAAACATCACTGTGGTCCACCAATCAGGGTAGGGGCTTATGGAGATCAGGTGATTAATGGAGTTTTAGCTCAGGTCCATCTCACAGTTGATCCAGTAGATCCCTGGATACATTCTGTGGTTATTTCCCCAGTTCCAGAATGCTAATTGGAATAGACATACTCAGTAACTGGCAGAATCCCCACATTGGATTCCTGACTTGTGGACTGAGGGCTATTATGGTTGGAAAGGTCAAGTGGAAGCCACTAGAACTGCCCCTACCTAGCAAAATGGTAAACCAAAAGCAATACTGGATTCCTGGAGGGATTGCAGAAATTAGTGCCACCATCAAGGATTTGAAGAATGCAAGGGTGGTGATTCCCAAAACATCCCCACTTAACTCTTCTATTTGGCCTGTACAGAAAACAGATGGACCTTGGAGGATAACAGTAGATTATCGTAAACTTAACCAGGTGGTGACTCCAATTGCAACTGCTGCCCCATATGTGGTATCATTGCTTGAGCAAATCAACATGTCTTCTGGTACCTGGTATGAAGCTGTTGATTTGGCAAAATTTTTTTCTCAATTGTTATTAGTAAGGACCACCAGAAACAGTTTGCTTTCAGCTGGCAAGGCCAGCAGTATACCTTCACTGTCTTGCCTCAGGGGTATATCAACTCTCCAGCCCTATGTTTTAATATTGTCTGCAGGGATCTTTATTGTCACTCCCTCCCACAAGACATCACGCTGGTCCATTATATTGATGACATCATATTAATAGGACCTAGTGAGCAAGAAGCAGAAAAGACTCTAGACTTATTAGTAAGGCATTTGCATGACAGAGGATGGAAGATAAATTCAACTAAAATATAAGTTCCTTCCACCTCAGTGAAATTTCCAGGTGTCCAGTGGTGTAGGGCATGTCAAGGTATCCCTTCTAGAGTGAAGGATAAACTGTTGCATCTGGCCCCTCTATGAGCAAAAAAAAGAGGCACAATGCTTGGTCTCTTTGGATTTTTGAGACAACACATTTCTCATGTGGGGTTGCTACTCTGGTCCATTTGCCAGGTGACCAGAAAAGCTACTAGTTTTGATTGGGGACCAGAACAAGAAGAGGCTCTACATCAGGTCAAGGCTGCTGTGCAAGCTGCATTACCATTTGGGCCATATGATCCAGCAGATCCAATGGTGCTGGAAGTTTCTGTGGCAAATAGAGATGCTGTCTGGGGCCTTTGGCAGGCCCCTATGGGAGAATCACAATGCAGACCCTTAGGATTTTGGAGGGTCTCTGCAGATACTCCCTTTTGAAAAACAGCTTTTGGTCTGCTACTGGGCCTTAGTGGAGACTGAACCCTTAACCATGGGCCATCAACTTACCATGAGACCTGAGCTGCCTATCATGAGCTGGGTATTGTCTGACCCACCAAACCATAAAGTTGGGCATACATAGCAACACTCCATAATAAAGTGGAAGTGGTATATATGAGATAGGGCTCAAATTGGTCCTGGATGCACAAGTAAGTTACATGAGGAAGTAGCCCAAATGCACATGGTCACCACCCCTGCCATGTTACCTTCTCTTTCCCAGCCCACAGATTTAGTCTTTTAGGGAGTCCCTTATAATAGCTGACTGAGGAAGAGAAGAGGCCTTGTTAGTGATGGTTCTGCATGATATGCACAGGTACCACCTGAAAGTGGACAGCTTCAGCACCCCAGCCCCCTCCCAGTAAGCAGAACTTTAAGCAGTGCACCTGGTTGTTCATTTTGCTTGGAAGAAAAAATGGCCAGAGGTGCATTTATACACTGATTCATGAGCTGTTGCCAATGGTTTGGCTGGATGGTCAGGGACTTGGAAGGAACATGACTGGAAAATTGATGACAAAGAGGTCTGGGGAAGAGGTATGTGGACTGACATTTTTGAGTGTGCAAAAAAAATGAAAATTTTTGTGTCCCATGTGAATGCTCACTAGAGGGTGACTTCAGCAGAGGAAGATTTTAATAATCAAGTGGAAAAGATGACCTGCTCTATGGCAATGCTAAGCCTCTTTCCCCAGCCACTCCTGTCATTGCCCAATGGGCTCACGAACAAAATCACCTTGGAGGTAGGGATAGAGGTTATGCATGGGCTCAGCAACATGGACTTCCCCTTACAAAGGCTGGCATTGCTACAACCACTGCTGTGTGCACAATCTGCCAGCAGCAGAGACTCACACTCAGCCCCTGATATGGCACCATTTCTAGAGGTGACCAGCCTGCTACCTGGTGGCAGGTTGACTACATTGGACCAGTTCTACCATGGAAGGGGCAGCAATTTGTTTTAATTGGAATAGACACATACTCTGGATATGGGTTTGCAATTCCAGCATGCAATGCTTCTTCCAAAACTACCATCTGTGGACTTACCAAATGTTTTATCTACTACCATGGCATTCCACACAGCATTGCTTCCAATCAAGGTATACATTTCACAGCAAATGATGTGCAGGAATGGGCATATGCCCATGGAATTCACTGGTATTACCATGTTCTCCATCACCCTGAGGCAGCTGGATTGATAGAATGGTGGAACAGCCTTTTGAAGACTCAGTTATGGTGCCAACTAGGTGGCAATACCTTGCAGGGCTGGGACAATTTTCTCCAGGAGGTTGTGTATGTTCTAAATCAGTGTCCAGTCTATGGTATTGTTTCTCCCATAACCAGGATCCATGGGTCCAGGAATCAAGGGGTGGAAATGGGAGTGGCACCACTCACTATTACCCCTAGGTATCCACTAGGAAAATTTTTGCTTCCTGCCCCTGCAACCTTAAACTCTCCTGGTATACAGGTTTTAGTCCCCAAAGGAGGAATGCTTTTACCAGGAAACACAATGAGTCCATTGAACTGGAAGTTAAAACTTCCAGTTTTAACCTGGCTACTTTGGGCTCCTCTAACCTCTGAATCAACATTCAAAGAAGGGAATACTGTACTGGCTGGGGTGATTGATCCTGACTATCAAGGGGAAATAGGACTGCGTCTACATAATGGGGGTAAAGAAGAGTTTGCCTGGAATACAGGAGATCCTCTTGGGCATCTCCTAGTACTGCCATGTCCTATGATTTAAGTCAATGGAAAATTGCAACAACCCAATCCAATTAGGACTAAAAATGGCCCAGGATCTTCAGGAATGAAAGTTTGGGTCACCCCACCAGGCAAAGAAACACACACGCCAGGTGAAATGCTTGCTGAGGGTAATGGAACATGGAATGGGTAGTGGAGGAAGGTAGTGATAATATGAACCTTGATCATGTGTCCAGTTACAGAAACGAGGACTATAATGGTCATGAATCTTTCTTCCTTTTTCATTATTATGATGACTATATATGTACACAAAACTAATTTCTTTGTCTTCTTCCCCAAACTATTCCCTTATCATATAACAAGTTATATCAGCTTATTGTCATAATATTTGAGGATGTCAAGTTTGAGAGTGAATATTACCCAAGAAATTGCACCACATTCTGTATGGAATTAATGTGTTTTTGGTTGTACACAGTTGAACATGAAGAGTTGAATACTGTTAGGTGAAAATTTATATATATGTAGGTCTGTTATTGTTTTTACTTAAAGACAAGGTATGGTTTAAGGTAATGTGTATGGTTGCTAAATTGACAAGGGGTAAACTGTGATGGTTAGGCTACTATGTCAACTCGGCCAGGTAATTGTGCCCAGTTGTTTGGTCAAGCAAGCACTGGGCTCACTGTAATACAAGGACATTTATGGACTTTAGTCACCATTGAATTTACTGCAGTGGTAAAATATAGATAGCTGCTTATAGACAGCAAGCATCTCCCAGAACTCATCAAGAACCTTCATTGAACTTTCATTGGAGCCCCTGGTTGCAGCCTGCCTATGAAATCTTGACTTGTGCATTCCCAGGTCTGCATGAGAGACTCATAAAATTGCATACTATTGACAGATACCTCTTGTTGATTCTGTTTCCCTAGAGAACCCTGACTAGTACAGCAGGTTTCCTGAAAAGTGGAATAAACATTTTTCCTTTCTCCCATTTCTCTCTCCTAGTCACCCACTGCCACATGGTATATTGGAAGATGGAAGTTTTCTTAATTGAATTTATTTTTTTATTATATAAACTTTGAAACATAAAAAAAGTGAACTGAGAAGTATAATAAACTCCCATAAAACAGGGACCCAACATTAACCATTTTTAGTTTTTTGTCATTCTTGTTAGATTTATAACTCTACCCACTCCTAATCTGCAGGATCTGTAGTGATATCCCTCTTTCATTACTGCTATTGGAAATTTGTGTATTTTCTCTTTTTCCGTAATGAGTTTTAGAGAGTGTTATCAATATTCTTATTTTTTTTCAAAGAACAAACTTGGAGATTTGCAAGTTCTGTCTATGGTCTCCCTCTTATTTTTTATTCATTTATACTCTTATATTTATGATTTCTCTTTTTCTAAATTAATATACCCAATTTGCTAATTTTTCTTACTTCTTAAGGTGGAATTTAGTGTTGTAGTTTCTGTTCTCCAGTAGCAGTCACTGAAGCAGAGTTTAGGGTGAAAGATTTTTATTAGGGATCGGCATCTCTTGAAACTATACTATACTACACTGAATGTACTACAAGATATTGCTATATTAGTAGTCATGTAATACTATTTTAACAGATCCATAGTCATAATTCTTCAGTGTCAAGTGACTAAAGTCATACAAAAACTGTTGTGTGAAATAAAACAGTAATCTATCAATTTTCAGAAATGGAAGGAACAATTAAACCATCAATTTTTTAAATTCTCTTTTCCTCATTGCTACTTGTTCCTAGAATCTTTATTTTCTCACTAACTGCCATTCTTGTCACCTGCTCTGATACCATGTCTTCTCAGCTTAACAACAGAAAGACATCTTCTTTCCCTACCCTTCTACCACTATTCAAGCTATAATTAAAGAGAAGAGGATAATAAAGAAAAATTTCAAGGAATGATTCTGATTTACCTTGTCTATCCATGGATCACCTTTATCTATCCATGGATCAATTGTTCTGACTAAGTAGGTATGCATTGCGGCATTATCATTCCCCATTATTCACTGCCCTTTCTTATGATAGCATCATACTTCTTTCCCCATTAACAACGAGGTTTGCCATGCTATTTGCCCTGGCCAATGGGATGAGAGGATAATTATTCCAGGTCTGAGCAGAAGGTTTGAAAGCCATTTTATGGTCTTGCTACTATTATTTTCCCTCTACCTTGAGACTACCAACGTCCTACATAGGAGTTGCTCTTTACCCTAGATTTGATAATAAGGAAGGCCTTATGGAGCAGTCACATCTGATGTGAAATGTGAGCAGGAAGCAAACTTTTATTATTGTATTTTGGGATCATTTGTTACTGCAGCAATACCTAGCAAATGATGACTAATAAAGTGGGTTATTAGCTTAGACCAAGTGCATAATTTTCAACCAATCATTGTATCTAGGAATATAGATTCAGAAAATGGTAGCCTCCATTCAGAGCACATATTTGAACTAGGGAAACAGGAATAGGTAAGAAGAGATTCCTTAAAATGAAGTGTCACAGACAGAATTTTGTGGTGGCCATCTTTTGTGGTGTCTTTTTACAACAGCCAAATCATTCCTTTGTTGAAACATTTTCAATGGCCTCTATACAAAATAAAATTCAAAATCCTTATCATTCTATTAAAAACCTTCCAATAACTTCTAACAGTTTGCCTACCCCTATCTCTTTATTACTTCCCTATATTTTGTGCAAACCAAAATGACTTCTTGAGAACTTCTGAAACAAACCTGACAATTCTTGTCTTTCTGCATGAAATATTTCCCTGTCTCCAAATAAATAAATTTGCATGATAAAATAAAACCTTTTCTTTAATACTTAAAGCTTATTATATAGTAAATAAATGCTTACTGGATTAATGAAATCTCACCTACTAAACAAAAAATTCTCAGGTTGTTTGAGTTCATATCTATTCTTAATTCATAATCTTTTCTTTTTATATCAAAATTAGGAGAATTTACTGTAAAGTTTTAATGTCATGAATTATTAGTTAACTCCTTATAACTGTGTTGTCTTCCTTATTGTACTGAATAGCTTCTTCCTGCTTTTACCCCACAAAGCATCTTGTGTTGTGCCTTATCTATAGCAGCTATTTAAATATTGATTGATTGATTTCCATTCTTTCCCTCACCAAAACAGATTTACATGATAGCTCATTCTAGGTATCTAAACATTTTTAGAAATCTATTTTAATTTTTTATACCAAAGTTAATTTTATCTCTTTTTAACAAACTCTATTTAATATTATGAAAATATATATTTAAAACCCTTGAGGAATTTGGTTACCCATGAGTAAATATACCTATCAGCGTTTACTTCAAAACAATAAATTGCAACAAAGAATGAACTGATGAAAATAAACTTTTTTCTCACACTTTAGAGTTCAGATTAAGTATTTTGATTTCCTTTTATTAGATTATATCATTGCAATAGATATTATTGTACTTTTCAGATTTATTCTGCAAACCTGTTGGTATGACTTTGTCTTAGTTTGCTAGGGCTGCCTTATGAAAATACCAGAGACTGGACTGTTTAATCCAACAGCAGTTCACAGTCTCGGAGTCTTAGAGGTTAGACAACTGAAACCAAGTTTCAGCAGGGTCTGATTCTTCTGAAGTTTGCAGGGTCTGGTAGTGACTTGTTGACAATCCAGGGTGTTCTTTGGCTTATGGCCTCCATCACATGGCCAGCTTCTCTCTGTGTCCAGTTCACCCCTTCTTATAAGGACTCTCATCACATTGGGTTAGGGTCCACTCTAATTCACCTTGGTCTCATCTTAACTAATTACATCTTCAAAGATCCTATTTCTAAATAGGATCACATTTATGAGACTGAGGGTGAGGATTTGAACATGTCTTTCTGTAGGACACAATTTGGAAGACACAATTCAATGTATAACATAAATCACAGATCCATCCGTGTGGACTTTTTTTTTTTCATTAAATAAAAATGATTCCCTTGATATGTAATAAAACTACCTTTAAAAAAAAAATTCTAAGACCAAACTCTTTAGCATTTCTTCACAGCTCTTTACTAGGATTTCAACATCTGGGCATTTAGCCACAAAGACTGCTGTTTTACAGCAGTAGCTGTAGGGAAGTTGTCTTCACAAAGCAGTTTATCTGCAAATCTTTTTCTCCTTTATTAAATCCACAGGAAAAGATTCCCTCTCAAATTTTCTGGCTTCAGTTTTTTTAAGACCTATTCCTAATACGATAATTTTAGGGCAAAGCAAAAGAGTATCCTTGGCGACTTAGAAAGATTATCAGTGCCTGAACCTGCCTTTGTTGACAACGGAAAGGCAGTTGGCAAGAAAAACCTCTCGTAAAACGGAAAGAACCAGGATTGCTCTCCAGTGCCCCCCTGTGGCTACACTGTATAGATTTGTTTCACTTTTCTTACCACTATGTATGTTCACATTTTGGGTGTGTTTGTATGTGTGTTTGTGTACGTGTGATTTGGAAGGAGATCGATAGAAAACATTTTTTTGTTTCGTTATATTAACCTGAAAAGGTAGTTCCTTAAATTTTTATAGGATTCCTTCATGTCACCCACAAATTACTAGAAATAAGGAATGGTTTGGGATTTACAATCAGATGATCATGAAATTTAGGGTTGAAAAGGGTTGTCAGACTGTTCAGTTGGTTGGTGAAGTGAGAGGTATGATGTGTTCGGGAAATACAGGAAAACATGTTGTGACTGAGAGAAGAAAAAGATAAAATCCCTAGTATTGTTCTAATGACAAAAGAGAGAAAGGTGTGTTTTAAGGAATGAGAACTCCTTTATTACTAAGCACCAGTAAAACAATTTACATTTTGCATGCGTTGTACAATTAACTAAAAAGTCTTGGCGCTTTGGAGGTCATACCTGGAAATTGAAAATATTGAATTTATTTTACTTCAGGTTTTTCCTGGTTTTGTCTTTTGTTGTTTTTGCTTATGAGTTTATTTTGTTCCATCTTGTCTCCTTGAAACACTGGGATCTGAGCTCACATATGAAAGCTATAGTATCCTTAAACCTAATACCTGCGTTTTCAGCGTGTAACGGCACTCCTGGAAGAGAGAAGCAGGTCAATAATTCCTTTCACATTAGGTTGTCGTTTAAGGGTGTGGTGTGAGCAAATGATGGAAAGAGAGGAAGAAAAGCCAAGATCACAATTTGTGCTCTTCCGTAGCTTAATCAGAGCTTCAATAAAATCTGTGTCTCAATGGTAAAAGATGGATTCACCTCCGTCTTCCAAGAAGAATAAGGAGATAATAGGAATTCTGAGGATTTTTACAACTTCTACGCAATTCCAATCCACCGCAATCCCCCACAGTTTAAACTCGTTCTCCAAATTTCAGGCTATCCTCTGACAGGATAACGGTATTTGACCTTAGTAGCTTGCTCAAGCTCAGCACAAGCAAACAAGATTTGAATTATTGCTCTCCTACAACATAACAATTCTATTGTTATGACCCCTTGTGTCTTACAAAATACAGTAGAACGATAATTGTCGATCCTTCCCTATAACATGTATTATAGTTGACAGGGGTCAGCATTAGCTACATGACCTTTGCCTAGTACTCAAAGAGGTAATATCTCTCCCCTAGTTCAGTTGATAAAATGTTAAATAGAATCAATGTTAACCATGCTTTTGTGACACAGAAAAGACAGTATCATTTTTACACTGTGACTTTGTTTTTAGCAATAAAGTATAGTCGAAATGAATAGTATTTTAGACGCTCTGCTAACCAATATATGCATTTAAAATATCAAAAAGTATTCTTCTTATGTAAAAGAACAGGTGTTCTGCCAATTTATCTTATGATTCATTTCATAAAACATAAAGGATGCAAGGATCCAAAAACTTTAATCACCATTCTTACCTGACAAATACATGAGGGGAAAAATGGAAATTCTCTCAACAAATTTATGTTTTTATTATTAATTGACAAATTAATGAGAAAATTTATGTTTAATACATATATTAACTATGTAAAAGCACCCTCTTTCTCTGATCATTGTTTAATATAGCTAAGATGGCTGATGTATGAAATTCGTATGTAATGAAACATTGCTATCCAGACAGCTAAATTTCATTCTTAATCTTTTTTTCACTAAAAATCATTTGGATGATTTTCAAGGAAAAAAACAACAAAAGCAATTTTTTAAAAATTTGCATACTTAAAGTAAATATTTATGAAGCCAAGAGCAAAATTTATGGAAATCATTTCTTTAAATTTGAAGGTTTGAATTAATATTAAATATGGAGAGATTTGGAAGATTTCTTTCATTTATTTTTCCACCATTACTAAAAAACTTTTAAGGACAGGATACACTAAAAGTAAACACATAAAATAAATGCCAAACAAACCACTTGGGAATTGAATACATGGGTGCTAATTGAACTTTAAAAATAAGTCATCTCTTAGATAAGCAGTTCATCAAAACTTCTAATTTTGACTTATAGGAAAATTAATTAGAATAATGTGTTTAATATCCACACCCAGATATATCTGGTAGCAAATGAGAGGAGAATTTTTTGACAAACTGTAGAAATTTTAATAAAAAATGGTATTGGTTAGAAGCATTTGGTTTTTATAGAGATATGGATTTATTGTTTTCCCTCACTATCATTTTTAGAAAGCCGCCTCTGTTTTAAAGTCCTCTGGACAACACGTTGAGAGATATTGTGACTGTCACATCATGAACATTTACTTAAAAGAAAAGGTTCTGATGCATCTGAAAGCGGAGCAAGGCAGGTAGAGATTCAAATGGGCTGTTCACATTTGAATGTGGCCAACACATCTTTCCTTAACTGATTGTGTTCCAAGGACAAGTTTGATGACACTTAAGCTGTCCTCATGATTTTTCTTGAAAGACAATTTAAATAAATATGCAGATTTCCCCCTTTAATTCCAATAATTTACGCATGTGTTTTCAATTCCGTCCCCCTGCCCAAATACTTTAAAGTCCAGCTGTAAAGAAAGCTGTGCGTAGTATTTTCCTAGCACATACCCACACCCTCCTATCTTCTTTGGACACTTTTTCTTTTCATAGCATACTCCTTTCACTTGACACATTCTACTAAAATCATTATTTGCCTTTGCTCTCCATTGAATCTTCAAAGTAAACACCATATTGAAATCAATTTTTTATCATATAGCCAAGGCTTAACAGAATATCTAGCACTTAAGTTTCCTTTAGTACATATTTTGTTAAGTGAATGAATGAAAGACCCTTTGAGAAGAGGGCTACCACATTACACACCCTTTTGTGACACAACAACTGTTTCCAATCATATCCGAATGTGTGATTATTGCTAATTCTTATGTTTAGATGCTGGCTCTTGGGTGAGAAGTAAATTGGGTGAGTGGTGAATCCCTAAAGACTTAACTGACTAGAATATTCTTGTAGTGGTTGTCTTGGTTAATTTGTAGCATTATTTTGACTTCTCTGCTTACAACTGAATATGATTCCAAAACTACTAGCATACTTTCCCTTCTTAATCAGATTTAAATTGTGCCCATGTAGAGGCTGTAAAATAGTGGTCCTCAACCTTGACTGAACATCATTCAAATCACCTGTGGAGCCTCAACTCCTCCTGATGCCTGAGAGATCTGACTAAGTTGTGCTACAGGGAGGACTTAGAGCCCCTTTTTTATTTAAAGTCCTCCCCCAGGTAATTCTAACAAGCAAGCAACATTGAGAATTACTGGTGTTGAAGAAAAAGATGAAGGTGCTTGTGATCTTAGCTCTTTTTGAATGAAATTGTATCATGAAAAATCAATGAACTCTATTAAATTGGATCAGTTCAGGAATGTATAGAAACTGTTAGTCCTTTCTTACCATAAGTCAAGAAAATTAGTATTATATAATATTTTAAATATGCACCTAATTTATCAAGAGTTTCATTTTCAAGTGGACTCCATGTCCAGTACCTTGAAATGATAAGCTTCATCTTAAGCAAAATGAGTCTTCTTATACAAAACTTTAGATATTTATGTCCCTTATCATATAACTATGGGTATGTGGTCAAAGATGACCCTTTCTATAAGGGTTTCCTTTCTGTTAATCCTATGTGTTTTACTCACAGATTTTACCTTCTTTCTAATATCTCTAAAACAATAATAATCTCTACACTTAGATAGGCATGGTGGTTCTGGAAAGAGACTGTAGTTTTGTTTTGTTTTGTTTTTAACAAAACATCATTATTCTTTTGCTTCCATTATGAAGAATCCAATGCTTAGTTTATTCTCACTTCTGAAAATAAAAGGGTTTAAAAATAATTATCACCTATCACTATTCTAGCTTACATGTGCAGATGGAGCTGGGACCCTATGAATAGCAAATGTAGTAATATGTTTGCCGGCTATTTTTTAAAGAGGTAGAAGCCACCAAGTTTGGAAGGGTGTGAAATGAAGGCTCATAAAAGAAGTTCCAAACCAATTTTGATAGAAAAATAGATAAAACGTTTAGAAGCAATATTAATAGATATAGCATCTTGGATGACCCGATTAGGATAGGATAATGAAGCAAAACCCTTGGTTCTCCATCTGTAAAGTAAAGAGAGTAGTCTAAGCTAATGAGTGATTTTTAAATTGTGCCCCTCAGTGCCTTGGGATATGGCTGTGCCCCTGGGGCTCCCATGGAGACCAAGAAGGGTGTGCATTGGCAGAACTCAACTCTGCTTCCAACACAGCAGCAACTTTTCACTCACTTTACTTGCTGGCCTTCTAAACATGCTTGTATTTGAAAAGAAGAACTCAGTGGCTATAAAAGGATTGGAAATTCATTACTCTGGTTGGTAATTTAAGTCTTTTGGTGCTAAATTTCTGTAAAATTCATGGAATGCTATAAAGAGGAAGATCAAGTTATTTGGAGAAGAGAGATGGAAAAGCAAAATCTACTTCCAAATTTAAAATTTGACTCCTCTTTAAACTTGTTTCCAAGATAGGATTGTTTTAACTATTAAATGTAAACTTGTTCAGCCCTTTCCCCAGCAGCACCTTTCTTTCAATTGGTTACCTAAACGAGACTTAGTCAGCTGGGTAAACCAAAGAAATCTTTGAGTTCAACCTCTGCAGAACTGGAACTGTCTCATGTGCTTTGTGCAGAGTTAGTTTAGATTCAGCGACAAAAGGGTTTCGCACACCTGAAATAGCAGCTTTTCCCATCTCATGGCCTTTAAGAGTTTAGATAATTACATATTTGGCAAAAAAAGAGAGAAACTCGGAGGAATGAAGAACTATTCATGTCTTTTGCCACTCAATTAAATGCCATATGATCCATAGAACACTTGTGAATACTGAGGATGGTTTAGAAATTTTTACGAATGTATTTTATTACAATATAAAGTTAAAAAGTATTGATTAGCAAAGAAAATAATACTCAGCAAATATTTGCTTTGTTCAAATGCACATTCCTTTGTGAATATAGACCCTGAAAAAAAGTACCACTGTTTACTAGGCCACATTACAATAATTGGCTCACTGAAATATTTTTCTTAATGACATGGGTAAATCAGTGTTTGGAGAAATAAAATCTACACAAAATTTTAAACAATAATTGTCATTTGAAAAGCAAACAAAAATAGCAGAATATGTGGATTAAAATGTGATGTGGTAGAACAAATGCTAGACTGAGTGAGGGTCAGAGAATTTTCTACATACTTCTTAACCATGAGTGAGCCACTCTGGTGCAATTTAGCTTATCTGATCGAGGTTTCTTATCTAGAAAATGGGAAAGGATGGTATGATCTTCAATTGCCCTCTAGTATGCAATTATATATCATGAAACTGTGGTCAACTTGAGGATAGGAATCTCAACAATTTAACCTTTGTTTTAATTTTTACATTAGTATACACATTACTATAAAGACACAATTATCAAATGATTTTCTTTTTCATTATACTTAAAGATTTAAACAACCTAAAAAGCAATAAACTTAGTTAATAATACATCAATTTTCAGATAAATAAATGATAATTTCAGCCATAAAATTTTGAGTTTCTTGTAAAAGCACAGTTATGGCAATGTGTAGTAGTAGCCTAAATTTCAAAAATGAAACAAAACATAGTTTTAGGGAAATAATGATCTCACGCATGATGGAAATGATGAAAACCTACATTTTAAAATTATTAAAATTCAGTATCAAAATTATTGTACAGGTAGGTGGTAGATGTAAGATTACATTTTCGAAATTGCATCTCTCAAATTTTCTCTTTGTAAAAGAAATACCAGATTAGCATATTTCCCTTCATTTATCACAAACTGTTTCCTGGATACCGAAGAAATTGAAAACATTTTAATAATAGCCCAAAGTGATTTTTCGATTCCAACCTTTTCACAGGAGAGCACCACTCATTCATTATTGTTTTAATGATGGGCCTCTTGACTCCTCACTAAGGGTATTCATATTTTCCGTGGTGTCTTGTCCACTTGGGACGTGGTCACTGACACTCTAGATCAGCCGGTAGCGGCAAGAATTGCATTGTAATGCAGAACAAATGTGAGTTGAATACATGGCCTCCAATGCATTCAGCAAGGCCCTGCTGCCACTTACAATTACAGAGGACAAGAGCCAGAGACACTTCAACAGCAGGAAAGCTTGACCTGAGCACTGCAGCTCATTTTGCACTGCACTTATTCAATAAGGCACTGCCCTGTAATTTCCTATCGCATTGTTATCTGTTAGCCGTTTACACAGTCACACCTTCATTATGTCTCCAGTTGCCAGCATTGGCTGTGTGTCACATCTATTGATTGCACTCAAACTGCAATTTACATGGATCACTTGCGACTGTCCTCAGAAAAACTGATATCCCTGTGATGGGTTGGCAGCTCTCTCCTGAGTACCAAAAGCCAGCCCTGACTGTCCAATGGAAACCAGTGTGACTTTAAACAGCCCCAATGTCACTGTTAGTCAACAACCAGGCTACTCCTAGGCATCCTAAGTGTCAAGGGGCCATTACTGCTGGATGCCACTCCATGACAAGTAAATTTCACCAAGTTATGAAATACATAGTGTGTTCCTGTTTCCCATGGCACTATTCTGCAAAACTATTCATGGGGAAGTTTTGCAGAATAGTGCAAAAGAAGAAGGCCATTGATGCACTACCTTCTGTTTTTGTGTAGAAAGAGTACAAAGAAGTCATTTATAATGAGTACCTCTGAATGCAGGTACTTTACATAAACTATCTCATTTAATCAGTAACACACTATCATAAATATAAATATCCCAATATTGCTGATAAAGAAACCAACGTTCGGGGACTTTGAGTAGATGACCCAACTGAGATTTGAAACCAGGTCTGCTTGACTCAAAAAACCCAACCTCTTGTTCCAATGTGCTATGAATAGTCACCCACAAATGTGCCTCATTGTATACATATTTCAGTGATTCTTGTTATTTTTACTCATTTTAAGTATCCTTTGGGCTTCTTCATTTCTCTTGGAATTATTCCTTTCTCTTTTCTATATTCTTTCTGTTTTCAAAGACTTTAATTGTCTCTCTTATTATTTTTCCAAAATACATTTCAACAATACTTTGTGGAGAAGAAAAAGATCCTATGAAAAAAGGCATGATTTAATAAAGTAATACTACGTATTTGCCTCATCTTATTCCAGTTCAAAATTTACCCAGAGAAGAGGCAAAAGAATTCAGTCAACTTTGGATGCTACCTTCTTTTTTTTTTTTAATAGGAGGTACTGTAGGGATTGAAGCCCAGCCCTTGTACATGGGAAGCAGGTGCTCAACCACTGAGCTACACTGGCTCCCCAAGAGCACTACCTTTTAAAATGTTAATAATACAACAAGCACAAAGCTGTTGGTAAAGCATTTGATATGTAGGCAAAATCATCTCACCTTTAATGAAAGTAATAAAAAAGGTGTGATGCAACAACATGTAAAATCAAACCATAAGCTTATTATTTTCATTCTTTCTAGGAATATCTGTAGTATATAGTCAAAAGGAAAGACCCTAGACTTAAATGAATGTCAATAAAAATTTCCCAACATCACAAAATTGATTTGAAAGTGAACCTCCAACATCGCACTCAAAGGCAATGACATAAGTCTACTTTATTTTTATCATTATTTAACAAATATGTATACATCTTTTAGCTTTTCATTACAAATATTGATTTATTTAACTTTCATAACAACTCTGTGAGATGGGTGCTAATGTTCTTCTGCCAATGAGGAACAGGAAGCACTGAGTCTAAATAGTTGCTAAAGGCCACACAGCTGGTAGGTGGCTTGGAGACTGAATTACGTGCTCTAACAAAAGACAGGTCCTTAATTTTAAATGTGAATTCATCATAAATAGTACCTTTTGAAGATGTTATTTTTAGGTAAGGTGTGGCCCAAATGAATCAGGCTGGACCTCAATCCGTATTACTGGAAGAATTAGAAAGAGGAGTCAGAGAAAGCCACAGAGAGGAGCTGGAAGCCAGAAGTCAGCAGAAGCCAGAAGAGCAGACCCCAGGAATGCCTGAGAGCACAGAGGGGAGGCAGAGATGCAAGCCCAGGAGCAGGCATGGCGCAAGCCAGCACCAGAGTGCCAGGGGCTTTGGAGAGAAAGCGCCATCTTGATTTTGAACTTCTGGCCTCTGAAGCCATAAGCCAGTGAATTCATGGTGGCGTAAGACAACCCACTGTGTGGTAGTGGTACACGTCATAGCAGCCTGACAAACAAAGAGGCCCCGTGGGTTCTTCAGTGTATTCTCTCAAGCAGGGCCCTCTGCTCCCTTCCCAGTCATGAATTGTACAGATCCATTTATTTTATATGGGGGCCGGAAAGTTTTTTTTGTGAGGCAAGAGCTGGCACCAGTTAATAATAATATAATAATATTTTCTTTTATTTTCACGGCTTTACTTTGTTTGAATAACTTTTACAAATCTTAACACATTTAGTCTTCACCATAATGCTTGGAGGAAATATGATTCCAATTGCACAGAAGATGAAACCAAAGTTCAGACAGTCTCAGCTGTAAAGTGGCGAAACAATGCCTGTGAGAACTTCCCCCAAGGGCAGGTTTTTGAAATCATAGATTGATTTACAAATAATTTATCTGGGCACTAAAAATATGAAGAAGAATGATGGGAAGACATTTCTGAAAGGACTCACATAGATCCAGAACACTTCAGTGGAATCCCCCATAACTCCAGGAGCAATTATAAAGCAGAAGAACCAGACATATAACCAAGAGAAGGAAAAGACAGAATTAGACAAGAGGAACAGCTTCATTGGAAGAAGATGTTGATAAGTTTTACTTGTTTATTTTCCTTTCACCTGAGATGCAGATCCCCAGGCATGTATGTCCCTTGACCGCAGGGGTTTGCCTTTGTTTTATCAGCTGTATCACATAATCATCTTATGGATTCTATGCTCATTTACTCTCATGGTCATACTTCTTATTCCCACCTTTGCTTTGCTTTCCATCGCCCTTTTGCAATGGTGATGTTGGTGCAATGCAGATATTGCTATTTTTCCTTGGGATGAATGGGGAGAAGGATTATTTTCCATGTAAACCTAAGAGCAAGGGTTCTATATGGACCCAGGGTTTTGATTGAATAATACCATATTTCATGAAATGTAGATATATGACCTGCATATGCATATTGAATTGACAGATGATAGCAAAGCTAGCTACCTGAGGAAGGCAACTTTGTCTTGTACTGCCTTCACAGATCTGTTCTACTCAAATTATATTGCTTGCTAATGTGTTTAGTTACCTATTGGGAGGACCATATCAACCTGGCTATGGAATAATATTGTGTCTTTTACTTATAATGAAACCTTCTGTCACTGCCTGTCAGCTGTGATTGCCTATTTTACTCATATGTAGGCCCAAAATGGAAAGGTAAGGGCCAAGACCACAAATCAAACCCAGCCAGGCAGAGGTCATGGTAGAGAGGAAAATAGTAATCCACAGCTGCCTCATTCCCTTCCGTTTCTTTTCTCTGTTCAGAACCCAATAAGAAATATGCTTCTATATTCCTCCCATTATTTTCCTAGTTCTTCCTGTCTCTGCTATGACCAAATGCATGGAATTATAATCCAGATGTTTAAAAAATAGTCTGAGACAGGATCTTTTGACCATTCTTGGCATTCATTTTTAAACATCTGGATTATAATTCCATGCATTTGGTCATAGCAGAGGGAGGAAAAACTAGGAAAATGACAGGAGGAATATAAAAGAGGGTTTCATTATAGACAGAGGTAGGAAAAAAATAGAGGAAATAATGCATTATGTTTTATGATATATACACAGCCTATTCTAAGACAATAGGAAAATCAAGGAAACCAGAAGAGGAAATAAAGTGTTTTGACTTTAAAAATCAGGGTAAGAAATTAAAATGGATTCCTTACATGAGCCTACCCTAGTTTAAATAACAGAAATGTATTCCTGACAAGCTTCCATCCCTCTTTTCAATTTATTACATTGATTAACATCCCAAACCATTAATTCCAACTGTGTTTTGTTTTCTTCCTTTCTTCATGCTGTCATACAGCACTCTGGGGATATGACATCGTTCATTTTGAAAATCACTGGTTCCAAGAGATGATTTTGAATGTAAAAAAAATAAAATTAACTCTTTGAACTGTGTTCATTTAAGACACAAAGGAATGTCCAGGATAAGGTGTGCATCCATTAATGAAGCTTTAAATAATGATAGTTTTTTTATGATTCAATAAAATATTAAGCGTTCCCATTTCAGAAACTAGCAACCAAGGGCATTTTAAATATAAATGTAAGTAGTTGAATCTATCTGGAATGTTGAAAGGGATTATTTCAGGTCATTATTTCTCATATCCTGCACAAATATTTAGTAGTAAAATACCATACTTTACTCTATCAAAAGGTCACAGAAATCATAAAACACTGATTCTGAACATTGTTCCTGCAGCTGGCAGAACTATCTAGAGAACACCCAGTAGAAAGAAATGGAATCAGCTATTTTAATTAGCCTGGAGAAAAGATTGATTATCCAAGGTCACCTCTATTGAGTCTAAGATGACTACAGGATTCGTGACAATGGCATACCATCCACCCATCAGTTCTTTGGATCACATCTTTATTTGGTATGCTTTCCTCTGGTGCCAGGTAAGTCAATGATTAAAATCAATGTACTGTGTGTGGAAAGAAGAAAATACATATCTTATGTACCTTTAGCACTTCAGCGTGCACCAAGAATTTGGCATATATTTTTTTTCCATCTGATCTTCACAGCAATTTTGTGGCATAATTCCTCCCTTTTTACAGGTGAGGTTCAGTAAGGTTAAATAACTTTCTCAAGAGTAGACTTATTATGCTCTTTTCCCAAGGGTAGACACATGTATGTAAGCAGATTTTCCAGTTTGGATCTTGTGACTGCAGTTCTGGGCATTTTTTCCCTTCACTTCTATTTTCCAAATAGTGTTCCTTTCAACATTAATGCAGAACTTAAATATATTTTCTCTTGAAGGCATAAAAATGTACTTTGGCAAACTAAACTCTGTGGCACATGAAGCCGTAAATAAAACCCAGTACCTACAGTTATTTAATATAGGAAGCCTCTGCATTTTTTTTTTAATAGTAATCAACATCATGTAGAACTCTGCAGACAACACTTTGCAAATCTGCTCCACATCATGTCCATTCAAGGACTTTGATAAGTATGTATCTGGTGTTGTCAAACTATAAACATGCTGAGGAAAAACTGCATAAAGGAAAAAAATTCTAGGGAGAAGCCTTATAAAAAGAACAGACACATTAAAAACTCTTTTCTGCTCCCTTAGACCATTCTGCTTTCCCTCCCCCTCCTCGCCAAGCTACTTTCATACCCTTCAATGAGAATGTGAATAAGAATGCATTTGGCATTGCAGACATTATCTCTATATATTATTTTCAATACTTTCAGGTCTCATGCCCAAGTTCTTTGATGTGAGTTATTTAAATTTAAGAACAATGGCTGAAGATGAAAGAGTGAAAAAGCCCTCTTGTACTATTTCTCTGTTTGTAAAAAGTAACAATTTAGTGTCATATGTGATGATGCAGTGAGTCAGTGAACGCAAATATCTCCAGGGAACCCTTTGTTCTGCTATTTTTTTCACCAAGTGGAAATAGTCTGATAGGGGGTGGGAGATATTAACTAAAATTCTGTTCTAAATGAGACATGTTCATTTATGTGGGTGTTCTTATTTGTGTTGGGAAACTTACAAAAAACCCAGTTAAAATAACGTTAACTGTCTGGAAATGCAAAAATTACCATGAATTAGAAACTGAAGTCATTGTAAAGTTAGTGTTAACTATTAGTACACTAAAGCAAAGAATAACCATTTCTGTTTTTGAAAAAGTCAAGCAGTCTAGAGAAAACACTCAGGTATGGGAAAAGTGGACTTCAATTTTGGTTATAAAAGTACAATCTGGGCACTGGTGTGTTATGGTGGAGATCTCAGTTTCCCCTTTTGCAGAATAGGAGGTTAGGTCAGATTCCAGCACTCTGAAGGTTTCTTTCAGCTCTCTGAGACTATGAACTTTTTAAAATACATAAGGCCATTCTATCCATGTGTTTCATTGTTGATATTTAAACAAATGCTGAGTGTCTTAACATGCTCAATGGGAAAATGAGGATAGAAAGTCTTTCCAGTGCATATTGTAGGTTTATTCTAAGGGGAAAAAAGTTATAAATGAAGTGCTCGAGAGTTATAAATAGACATACAATATTTGTTTTTGTTGAATTTAGTCATAGTGGAAGTTACAGTCAACGTCAATTGATAGCTCTGAACTTATATATATATGTTTAATATATGTTTATTTATGTGTTTGCATGTGTATATGCATAAATAATGCACACACACATAAACTAATTGAAGTTCTGATCACTGTTTTATATAGTTTCACCTATCTCGAAGAAGGCTTAGAGGAGTTCACAAAATTAGCCAGTTTCAGACTCTAGAACAACAGCAAAACAACAAAAATGTAGCAAAACACAGTGGTGAAAAGCACAGACTGTCAAGTTAGAATGACTTGAGTTTAAATTCTGACTGCCGCTAACAAGCTATGTGACTTTTGGCAAGTTTCTAAAAGTCTTAGCTCCTCATCTATAAAAGGATATATAGTTTCAGATTTGTTCTTATAAGTTTTTGTAAAAATTAAATGAAATTCAGTATAATATCTAAGCTTAGTACTGTACTTTGAGCATAATAAACATTGATAAATGTTAACTATGTATTATTAACCATTAAAACTATTTATATACAGACTCTATGCACTTGACAGTAGGGAATTAAAGAGTCTTGGTTCATTACCCTCATGGTTCTTAAAGTTTATTTGGGAGACAGACATCAAACACGAATAAAAACATTGCACAAAATAGCCATAAAATTATAGTCCCTCTAAGCTATGTAGAAAATCATAGGGTGCTATGAGTGAGTCCAACAGGGGAGACTCAGTCTAGATTTTTATTTAAGACACTTCTTCCTAGGCACAAAGACGTGATTTGGAGTGAAGACAAATCACAGAGGCAGTATGCCATTCCCCCAGTCTACAAAGAATGTTGATTTCTATTCCTCTTCCAACTCTCCAAGTGATAGGTTAATGCTGGACTGCAACTGACCTTTTGGCCTGCCCAATTTCTCCTAGGAACCTCAATCCTAGTTCTTTGTTCTGCTAGCAGAGCAGGGACTGGGCACGAACTAGCTTCAGACACTCATAAGCAACATCTCCTGATTGGGTCACCTTGGCACCTGATCCTAATGTCTCAACTCTTTTTCATCATTTTAAGCTGCCAAGTTGTGCTGATGTGATGTAGGAAACACACAAAAGGCAAAAAGTCTGGTCAGAAGACTGGCATATCATCAACCTTGTGCCCATTAAGCACTGTTTAAGATAATAAAATGAATTATATTATAATAGACTCCATCCTTAAGTTAAATTATTTGTAGGTATACTCCTCTTCTTTCAAAGCCTACCCTCTTTTGAGAGAAACTTTCCATTTTTCTTATTGTTCTACCATCACTGTTGCCTAGTCCAATACATGCTACCTCATGCAAAATAAATAAAATGCAAAATAGCACATAACTACATAAAAATAGTGTTGCATAAATTATACCAAAAAAAAAAATAAACAAATTGGGAGATTTCAAGAACGGTCAAAATTGGCCAAGACAATTGCACTCTACCCACTTTCAAATCAAGTCCTAAACTAAGTGTAAAATCCAGGTTCCAGATCAACATGTTAATTGCTTGCTAATAAATTTTAGAGTGGATTTTTTTCAAACCATTACAATTCTAATTAATAGCTTATGTGATTTAAATATACAAAATGTAGTAATAGTTGCTGGGTCATTTTCTTACATTTCTGTTAGATTTGTAGAGTTCCATGGGTTATATCTCAAAACATAGGCTATTCCTGCAAAAGAATTATTCAAATCAGAAGCAAAATATGACCTAAACCCTGAAGTGGAAGTTCTTTTCTGTGCCTACCATACCTATTCTAATGAAACAAGGATCAATGCATACTTGCCTTCCAGGCGGAAGAACCGTGGCTTTATGTGACGATGGAGATACCTAGAGAGGCATTAAAAAGTACTAAGAGCTTGACTGTAACTCTCTATTCATTTATGGTGCTTAGCTAAAGCATCTTTCCTCAGTACTCAACCCAATCATAGGTTTTCTGCAAACATTTAAGTAGGGCAAGTTTGGCTTAGTGCAGGTATATTGTACGAAGCTCAAAAGTTTTGCAGGCAGAGTCTTACAGCTGCTTTTCTGGATATAGTTTAGGTTCTGTAATATCTTTTGTATTCTAGAGAGCAAGCAGGCAAGCTATGTACTTTTTCAACATTCATCAGAAATTATCAGCAGAATTAAGCTGCTGACAGTGGAACGAAAATGTTGAACACAGCAAAGAAGAGGGATCCTGGTTTGATTGTACTTATGAGGTTGAAATGAGGTTAACAATGAAAAGTTCTTAAGAAAATTTGTGACCCCCATGTTTCTGAGGCCTACTTGTTTGTTTCAAAAATTATTTCCTGAATTTAATGAGCAATCATATAATGATTAATATGAACCAATCATTATTTACGCTGATTCACAAATATCAATTCACCTATGAGATAGCAGCAATTGTTATTCCCATTTCACAGATGAAAAAAACTGAGATATGGTTTAATAATTGCCAAAGGTCAGAGCAATGGAGTTAGGATTTGATATAAAATATTATTACCTGTGTCTTATCAATGAAAAATAGGCTATGATCCATCAACTCACCCAGAACAACATATCTGAACATCCTAATTGTGTCCAGTGTTCTTAAAGGAATTCTTTTTTCTTAGATAAGGAAAATTATCTGGAAATATCTGGTCCATAAGGAGCTTGAAAAGGATGTATGTAAAGATAATGAACTAACGGAGAAATACATGTGTGCCATTTTCATATCAACATGTTAATGCTTTCTAATGAATTTGAGAGTGGACTTTTTTCAAGCCATTTCTATTCTAATTAATAGCTTATGTGATTTAAATGCGAAATGCAGTGATGATTGCTGGATCATTTCCTTCTGATATTTTGGTTAGCTTTTTAGGATTCCATGTGTATCCTTTTAAAATATAGGCTATACCTGAATGAAATGTTCAAAAATATTTCAATGGACCGTCTGCCTCCTGTAAACATTACCTTCTTTCATTCAAATGTTACCTTTGGCAATAAAACTGTCAGAAAAAAGCCCCTCTTTAGGGTTGCTTTCATTGTTGCCTAAATCAAGCAACAGACTCTGAAATCCCTCTCTTCATAAATCAGATACTAACACCTCTGTCTTTATACCACGATTTTCTTTGCGAGGGGGAACAGCCATGTGATATGAAGGAAAAAGCAAACAAACAAACAAGCAAACAAACAGGCAACCTCTGAAAAAAATGAATACCCCTAAACAAGCTGTCTCCCAGGGAACTGCAAATCTTAGTCCCTTTCTGAGAAACTGTGGTCTCTGTTTCTTATGGAGATAACTTTCCCCTTGAAATAATGAGCATTATAGTGAATTAACTAGTTAAAAACTATTGGGTCAGAGAAAATAGTCACTGCATCTTCCTGAGAATCTAGAAGCATGATGTTCCTTCCATACAGCCTAAAGCAGAAAGCTTTGCAATCCCAGTAGTAGTATCCCTGGATGCAAGACGGCCCCTTACGCTTCTCCCAGATAAACTGGTAGCGTGTTTTTATTCCCTCCAGTGCAGTGTCCTTTCCTTTCTATCAGGTCCTGGGCATATCCGTCAGTCCAAATGGGAGCTGAGTTTGCAAGCTGACAGAGGATGGAACGGGCTGGTGGTGCTGATGTCAGAGCCAGAAGACAGTTGTGATTGGATCTAATTAGACTTTGCAGCAGCAAATAGACAAGCTCCCTGCGTAATTGGCTTCAAAGTGGCTGGTGCCAAACAACTAGCAGAGGTGCAAAAAGTAGAAGCCCTGCATCGATAGCCCAGATCAAGGGAGGCAGACGGAAGGAGAGCAACAGACGGCGCTTCAGATGCGCGCGTCCGCACCTTTGCACGCGCCCTCCGGCCGATGGAGCGCCTCAGCACCCCGGCGCGGATCGCGGCCCTCGGCCCCGCGGAGAACAAGTGACTGAGAACAATCAGAGCGAAGGCGGCGAGCGCGCGCGCGCTGGCTCGGGGGCTCAGCCCTAAAAAGTGATCCCCGTCCCTGATTTGAAAAGCGGAAGCCTTAGCGGCGGCGGCGGCACCACAGCCAGAAAGGTGGTATTATTTAAGAACTCCTTGCTTTTTGTGTCTATTGAATCCCAGCCATGGCATCCGTCCTGGGGAACAGCCGAGGGTCCGGAGGACTAAGTAGTCAACTCAAATGCAAGTCCAAGAGGAGGAGGAGGAGGAGATCGAAGAGGAAAGGTAAGGGTCTCTCTTTCTGCACCTTGTCTGCCTGCTGGAGCGCTCTCATTTCTTCCTTGCGTCTTCTCGTCTATGTTTGTGGGGATTTGTCTGTTTTGAGAAGCTTCACTTTAGAATCCTGATGGGATGTACATGCAAAGCAGACCATGCCGGTGCTCTTATCCTTTTGTAAATTGCTAGGGGTTTCTGCAAACCGAGAGCGGACTGTGAACACAGAGTAGCCGGCTCAGCAAAAGATCTTTTTGCTAGGAGACAGTTTTAAAGGAGGATGAGAGGGAGCAGTGGAGATGGAACATATCGTTCTTTTGACTGAAAGGATGGGTTTTATTTTCCAAGTCCCACAGCCCCCGTCCCCGCACCCCGTTCCTGACTGCCACTGCCTTTGACCCTCTAGAGGTAACCTTATCACATGGTGCGAAAGGAAATAGTCACTGGAGCCAATATCGGTCTAAACCAGGATGTGAGAACTAGTGCCAGCTTCTCAGGTCCAAACTGTCTCATAGGAAGGACGGGGCAAAACCCTGGCAATCGCTTTCCCCAAATTGGCTAGTAGTTTTTACTTAGTATGGCATCCGCATTATTTTGTAAACACTGGCACCTGCAAAGAACTTAGCACTTGTCCTAGGGGAAATAAGCAGAAATTAAGATATGAAACAAGAAATAAGCTTTGCATCTTGTTAGTGGTGAGAAAACGGTAAGCTGCGAAAGGAGCAAAAGGCAGCCTGATGACAGGTCGCTACTGGCAAGTTGTCATGTTGTGCCTCTTATTAATATTTGTGGAGATGGGCCGCATTAAAGTTGGCAAATTCCATCACAAGGACCCGGTGCGTCTACAGAGGAGTGTTGATGTAAAATTAGCAGCTGTTCCAACATGAGAAGCACTGTCCTAAAATACCATCATATCCTAAGTGCCTTCCATAAAAAGATTAAAAGATTTTCTAATGCTGCCTGTTCTTTCCCACAGACAGAAACTCCTGTTATTGTCAGCTCCTTATTGTAGGTTTGCAGAATAAAGTTCAGCTCTTACCATGATTTGAAATGTCATTAAAAATAAGTGAATAGAGAGATAAAAAGAACAGCTGGAAAGACAACTAAAAGTGATCCGATTTTCTGTTTTTTTCTAATGTAGAATGCATTATTAGATATGGTTAAGGTGGCAAATCCTTCCTCGAGAATTTTCATCCTCCTTGTGGCCTAAGATAAGTTTCTGTCTGATCTTTTGCTTAACTGCTCTCTAATAGTCCCCAACCCCTTTATTGCTTCTTCCAATAAAAGAAATTAGCCAGACTGTTTGAAGACATAAATGTCAATATCAAATAGTCATTAATTATGATTGCATGTCAGGACCACTGGGAATAAATGATCTGATAATTTCCTTAAGAAGATTTCAAAGGCTGCAGCTTCAGAATAGGGGTTATTTGGTAATTCTGATTTAACTCTCAAATTTGAAATCTTGCAATTTGAAGATTTCATTTTGAATAAGACCTGTCAATGTCTTTCAAAGACAATGCTATGAGAAAGTGACTTCAATATAGAGAAAATCACAGATTTTAAAAATGAATATCACTTTTAAAAGAGATAAAAGGAAACATCACCTTGTATACTTCTAAGTATTCATAGTTCCCTTTAATTTTTATTGCTCAGTCTATTAAAGTGTTTAAAATTGAAGCATATTAAATAATATATCATAATAAAGCAGTCTATAGAAATATAGTATAAGCTCATGGGAATTGTCCTTCTCAGAATTCATTTTTCCCCTTTAAATATCAGTCATGTTATGTTAGAAGGCATTCAATTTTGAAAGAAAAGAGGAGCTCTGAAAGAAGACTCACTCCATTTGCTATAAACTTAACTATAACAATTCAAAATGCAGTTTTTTAATATCAAAGATTTCTAGGTTTTAGTTATTTTGACTAACCAAGTCATTTAATTTTCATAGCCAAAAACTGAAGAAAGAGTAATCACAATGAGTATATTAATTTCTATTAAATGTAGATTTGGGGGGGAGGGGGCGGATTATCTGTGGCATCTGTTTACAGGTATCTTGGTAGGAAAGACAAATATTTACTTTTTGGAAAAAAGTTAATGTAGATGAAAGCAATCAAAGTAAACAATAACATAGCCATCCACAGGACACATTAAATAATGATTTGCATTTTCCTGAGAATAGATCAATTTATATATAATCCCTAGTTATTACAGATGCTGTTTTTCTCTTCTACAATGAACAATGGTGAATTTAAATAATGCTATATTTGTGAATCTTAAAAATAATTGAGGAGAATAGCCTCAACTTTTTAAGTTTATCATAGGTTAGACCTGTATACTTGTCACAATTTAAAATTCACACACGAATTGATCATTGTGAAGGAATTTTACTAAGGCTTTATTGAGTACCAAGTGAAGACATTGCTTATGAATACAATGTAAGGTCTCTTCTTATAGGCTGAATAAATACAATGTGTAAAATAAATGTTAATAGTTTTGCCCATGGTATGTGTGTGTGTGTATGTGTGTGTGTGTATCAACTTATTCTAATGAACAAGGATCATTTTTTAGTATGCTTCATAACTTTGTTTCCTGGTTTGTGAAATTCTTCCAGTTTTCTATATGTATCTAAAAATGGTGTTAATAAGATATGCCTTTATTGCCTAATATAATCTATGGGACCTGAAATAAAATGCCCTCTATAGATAAAGCTTAAGTGTGGTTTTGATATGACACTTTCATTATTGTTAAATAAATTTCATTGTCTCTGGTATGAAATATTTTCCTACACAAGGTACTTTTTTTGGTCACCATGCCACACAGAAAGTAGTATCTATTTTTAAAAGTAGTAAAAGGGAAAAAACTTAGTTACAGAATATGACTTTGAGATATTAACCAGCAGGGACCTGCATTCCTCTCTTGAATGAACTTTAAAGATACTCAATAAACCTTCCCCACTCACCAGTCCCCATTTCTCTGTCATGTTATTGGGGAACAATGTTGTCCTTTTAAAAAAAAAAATTGTGTTTTTTTAGTTGGGAGTTTCTCTTCTAAATTATTTATGAATGATTTGTATTGTCTAGACAAATAAGAAATGTTAACATTTGACTTTTATATGGAAGAAAGAAAGACAATTGAAAAACTGTAAAAAGAACAGGAAAACATCTCATTTATCCCTATATAGTTAAGAAATATTCATATTCCAGGTAATGTGTCAGAAATATAACAGTTTATTCTGCTTCTATTTCATTCAGAGAATTTTAGAAAAGTAACAGTAGCACTTGTAGTTTATGTATACTTCACTGCTACCTGTCATCACTAAATACCCATGCAGTTCATTTCTTACCGACAGTTCTAAATAATAGCACATTATTTTATATTTCTTTGTAGATTTCTAGGTGATTATGCACAACCCAAACCATATTATGTGGTTATATTAAGGTAAAGTTTCCTTATATTAGAAAAGAACAGAAGGTGTGTAAATCGTAAAAGGTATACATTTAAACCCAAAATAATAAAGATGACATTTTAATTTTTTATTAGTATCAAATCAACCAGGTGGAATAATAAGTAGAACCCATCAAACAGTGTAATGTATAAAAATAAATGTTAAAAATCATCCATCTCTGAGTGATGAGATAACTTTAGGATAATAAATTCAAGCAATTTTATACATGTATTTTAAATTATTTAAGTAGTTCCTATGTTTTGTATATATATTTTACTTTTTTGTGAGTGTATTTTTCCTAAAAGAAGCTATGCATTATCATCAAACGCATTTTTAAAATAAAATATCTTTTATTATTTTACCCATTGCTATACACAATATGTAAAATGACTGAAGTATCTGGAAATGGGAAAAGAAAAAGTTCTTTCAAGGCTGACATATTTGGATACAGACTGGAAAACTGTAAATTCAGTTGGTTCCATAAGGTAAACTTGAGGATAGGGCTTTATCTGAGGTAGATCAATCATCACAAGCTAGAAAGAAGAAGGAACTGTGGAGAACAGTACATTGAATTTGGACATCAGCTCATATCACTTATTTCTCTGAGATATTTGACAACAAATAAGTTACCCTTGAAATTTAGATGTTCTTCCAGAGTGCTGGGTATGCAGTCTCAGAAAATTTGAAAATGAATTTCAGAAACACCTACATAAGGTAGCTACATAAAAGTAAACTGATGAGTCACGGCCAGGTAGTGGAGAACGAAACAGGTTGCTGAATGTTGTGAAATGCAAATAAAAAGTTGGCAAAAAGAAATAGAATAAGTAGAGCAGATGGATGGCAGACGCTGGATTGTTGTGAAATGAAATTCCATGAAAAATTAATGAAATAGAAAGATTGTGCTAAGGATGAAGGTAGAAAGGCTGTGTGGTTCTTCATCTCCCTGCAATGCCAAAGTAATAAATGAGCGTGTTTCATCTTGGCTGGTTCAGGACCACAACTCCTGCACGACAGGCTGTGTCATCGTGCTCCACTATGTTCTCCGCTTATCTCACGCTCTGACAGCTCAAGAGGAAGGACTGGATTTAGTGATAAAATTAAATTGATTAAACCGTTAGCCATCATCTAATTTTATAGGGTTTTTTTTCCCCTTACTCTTTTCAGAAATTTGTATTAGTACTTCCAATTTCTAGTGACCCGTGTAATAACAGTAATTTGAGATTGCTTCAAGGGCATTAGATATGATGAGTGAATTTGAATTTAAAATAAAAATACGGGATTCATATATCCATATCTAAATAGTGGCAATTCAGTTATTACAGAAGTGCCGTCCCAGCAGCATTTGGTAAGGAAACGCAGAATGAGGAAATTTTATTTTTCCTTTTTGTGACATGGACAGATAATTTAGGCTCTTAAAGGATTCAGTGTTTAATTTTGAAAACACACACACACATACAATAAAGACAGCTAAAACATTTGAGCAATTTTTACACTTGTCTGCTTCTTTTAAAAAAATGCTAGAAAATTAATATCAGTGTACAGTTTTGGACAACTGATAAGGCAATATTAATTATACTTACCTGCTCGTCATCATTTAAAAATACTCTCAATAGAGTTGCATTGGTAAATTTGAGTCTTTATTACTAGGAAACACGATTTTTAGAAAGATAAATATTCATGCGTTAAATAAGATTCTAAAAGCATTTATTATAGCTATTCCAAAACTGTAAAAAAGAAGGTAAATGCAAAGTGAAATTTGAAAAGCATAGATGTCCTTCAGGAATAATTCAAACTATTTAGCTTTAACACTGCCCATATTGTTAAATGATGTTACAGGAAAAAGACATACAGCAGTGCATTGCCTGAAGTGTACAAAAGCACTCTGATTCATGTTGTTAAGTATTTGCAAGTAAGATGAACTTAATTAACCCATATCTGTACAAGTAAATGCTTTTCCTGCACTCAAATAGAGAAATACATATGGCTAAATACTTGATCATGCAAAAAGAATACTTTATTTCTAGCTATTAATGTATAATTCACTTAAGTATATATGACTATCAAATAAAGGGATCTCACTTTTGAAAAGAGAAAAAAGGCTCTTTAAAGTCTTAATCCACATGTCAGTTTGATATGCTCTTGTGAGATTTTCAAAACCAGAAAGGGAGAGGTACATTTGAAAATGTACAAGCTTATAGCCAGAACTAGATTCTTCTACTTACAAACATGACTATCTTAGTTAAATATTTTTGTGTCAAGACATCTGTTTTCTGATTAAACTTTGCTCTTTTATTTATTAGTTTATTTTATTTAAAAGGAATAGGGAACTAGGGCTGCTGCATATGAATTCTTGACTGATTTTGTTTAAGTAATATACAGCAAACATGACCAGTATGTCCGTAAATCTACTGTCTGCAGTTTTTTGAGTGAATCTAATTTCACAAGAATGCTGTCAAAGAATTAGCAATCTATAAAATGATATGTTTACATTTTAAGAGACCTATGATTTGCCTGAAAATTAATGTGGCCATTTCCAAAGAAAGCAGAGTTTTTCTGAAGAGTACTTTACATATACTGTGGATATTTAATCATTTTTTATTCTAGTTATAGATATTGAGTGTGAAGGGTGGCAAAATAATTAAAATTTTATTATTTTATTGATGGGAAATGAATATAACTAGTATCTGGTAAGAAAATAGCTAGTAAATGTCCTTTTTGTTTTATGAAATGCACATATATTGGCATTCACTATCATCTGCTTTAAGTAATAGAAACTACCAATAGTCAATGTTAAAAAATAGTGAACAGGTAACAAATTTTATATTCATATTAAAGAAGGGTATGCTTGATTAAGGAACAGTGTGCAGTAAATGAGGTATTCTTTTAAACATGGAAACGTAGCAGTTATGTTAAATATTGAAAAGAAATATAATATCAGTACTTAGGTGACATAGATTTTTTAAAAATTTCTTTTGAACCCTTAAAAGGTGAAATTTTAAGGGCTTTTTGTTTTTGTTTGTTACCTGTGTACATTTAAAATTACAGGATTGAAGATGTTTTTGTTGAGTTGCTTCCCATACAGGGAAAGCAATTAGAGCAGTCATGTTTATGTAACCGCTAATTCAGTACTAACATGAATATTCAGAGTAGCTGAAATCTCAAGCGGAAAAAGTCCAGCTATGTTTATACACCTAGTGTGATCAAAATCAGCCACAGATTAGAGAAAGAAATCCAGCATGTAGATACAAACGTGAATTCAGACAATTATTATTTTTAATATATGTATGTTTTCGCTCCTCTATTAATACTGTTAGTTCAAATCTAGATACATTCATTCAACTGAGCATTTTTATAACTGTCAATAGATAACTCATTTACAAAATAACTTTTTACATTATAAAATAAATAAAGGTTTCTTTCTGTTGCTGTTGTACTACAGGGGTAAAAGCATAATATGATTAATGAAAATAACATTGCTGAGAATATATTTGTAAAATCTCTTTTCTGTACAGTCTAAGCTAGAGAACGAATCTTATGCCTAAATTATAGCTTGACCCTTTCAGGTAGTTTGCATATATAGACTATTCCTTTAAATGCTTTAAAGATGCTATGGTGAACTTCGTAGATTTAATTAATCTTTGCTGCTTCATTTATTTGAGATGTAATCTCTGATTCTTGTTTCCCACAGCTGATAGCAGGAGATTTGTCTAATCATTTTGTAATGTCTTACATGATTTCTAAAATATGCCTTTTCAAATATGGTATTAAAATGGTAAAGCAGGGACTCAGCTCTCTGACTCTAGAGGCTATCATGAGTTGAAAATGCTAAGCAAAGTGAAATCCCTTCTTAAATGGTTAAAAACAAAGTGTGGGATGGCTACTGTGTCTAAGAAACAAGCCTTGGGAATCATAATAAACTAGTTCAAAGCATTTACATGTGACACTGGTAATTGATTTAAAAAAAAAAAAACTTTGTTGGTCTAAGTCTATCAGAAGTACACAGATTTCCTCTCTTTAAAATAATGGCAATATTTCCTAAAAATTTAATTGCATTTGGAAAAGTGCAATTTGATAAACATGAGAGAAACATCAGCAAAATTGATTTTGACCTCCTCTAAACCCTAAATCTGGCTGGGTGCAGTCATCCTTATCTATAACAGATGCGACACTTGCATTTGGTTTATGGCTGTGAAAATAGATGTGTCCTTAGAAAAAATACCCCATCTCTTTATATTTGACTGTGTTCAGGTCTAAAAACTGAAAAGTAAAATTGTATACAAGCTCAGACACTATCTGACATGTACAATTATAAAATGAAAAGACTGTTCTATGAATTTGGGTCATGAGCAAAAGAATATTTAAAAAAGAACACCTTTTACTGTTCCTTAACTAAATGAAAACATAGGTGGCCTAATTTAGATATTTTACTTGTGCTTTAACACTGAGTATTAATATTGTGGATGAAATGTCTAAAGGTCTATCCAGAATGTAACAGAATTCTAACAGAAAGTGACTTTTTGTCCAAAATATATGCTCCAAGGAGGTATTTTAAAAATTCAAATAATTCCATACTGCCAACTTTTATTGCTAAAGAATAAATAAATAATGTTGAAATAATGATCATAGTTACATCCCTGGGGAGAATACTAGGACAAACAGCAGATTTTGAAAACTCAAAGAAAACAGCAAGGAGAATTCATGAACTTTGGCAGTCTTTGACAGAGAGTGTGCTAAGTATAAATAGTGTCACCTCTGAAAGTAGCTTTGATGCATAATAAATATGTTGTTCTGATATCCTTACACTATTCCAATCCCAGGAACAGAAAACAGGAGTATATGCAGCACTGATCGAAAATTATGAGAAATTGTTATTTATTTATTAAGCATTGTCATTATTTATTAAGCATTCAGAAAGGTAAAGTTATTCATTTTTAAGTATAACAAATTTGAGAGTTCATATAATTTCATGCTATCACCTGGGTTTTAAAAAAATTTTTGCAAGGAAGTTAAACCATAATTTGGGCTTTGATATGTAGATAATGAATAGAATTTAAATCATTAAAATTTATACTCACATGCACATATTCCTAATATAAGTGTGCAATATAGAGAGATAACAGACTGTGTTGGACATATAAAATGCATATAATCATTTATCAAAATATTCTCTAACTCTGGAACAACAATACTCTGATACGTAAACATTTCCAGAAGGGTATTTTTAAGATTATGCATAGAAACAAATCATAAGTAAGCATCTGAGAGCACACATTCCTTGAGAGACAGTGAGTAATGATTATGGTTTGTGATCATGTCTTACAGTACAGAGGGAGACATTAATTGTTTAATTGTAAAATTTTCAAGACATCATTTTTTAATTCCTCTTTGTCTGCATTTCAGTTGAAATGAAACAAATGTTTTAGTCTTTGGAACTAATAAAAAATGATCTATCCTTCTACATCATAAAATAAGAGAAAAACAAAACCCACACTGGTGTGAAAAGATTTTAATAGAAGAAGAAGAGAGCGAGAATAACTTACTAAGTCTCTTTCCTCATTCTGTACCCTGATTAGAGTGCATTTCCCTGCATCTTATTTTCTGTAGCTTTCAAGACAGAAAGGGCACTTGATTTAAAAGTATAGGGCAGGCTATCCAATTCTGCTTTGTTTGCAATTTTGCCTTAAACTTTATATGTGTATTCAGACAAGGACTATATTTGGTGTGTGTAAGTACCATTTATTAATTTGTAAATACATCCACTGTACCTACTATGAACTAAACAAGGAGCTAGGCACTGCAAAAGACTCAAAGAAAAAATGTTGACAACATCCTTCTCTCTGAGCTTATATTGTCTATAGGGATATAGACATAGAAATATGAAATCAAAACATGGTATGCAAACAACCTACCATGACCCTAACATTGTATTTGAGTCTTTAGGAAATTTCTTGTTAAGTACGAAATGCTATCAGGTGTTTTCACAAAGTTCGATTTCTATTGTATTTCTTTTATTATTTCGAAAGTACAAATCCTGTCTAAACCTAATCCATTAAACTATTATCATTATTCCTTGCACAATGTCAAAACATAATAGCTACTCATTTAAAACCCACTGAGAAAATGGATTTCGTTTTTGAAATAAAATTTTCTTAAAGAAATAATCAGTACAATATAGCTGAAAGGAAAAAGTTTCTAAGGAGATTGTGGACAGATCAGATGAGCTATAGCAGTTTAGATAAAAGATCAATCAATGTGAGGTTATACAGGGGGATAACATTCATAAGCCATCTTTGGTATAATAAAATCTAGACCGAGTGGTTTCGGCAGTTCTTGTTTTGTAGAATTACCTCCAGGTTTGAATGGCTGCTGTTGCTTCTGTCTGCATCTTACCTTCTCAAGGACCAGCCCATGATACTATTAATATCTTTGTGTTCCCAGAATCTGCCATTATGACTACCTTGTTGTGCAAGATCCATAAATATTTGTGGAAGAATTAACTATCAGATTTAGACTGTAAATTTCTAAAAGGCACTGTCTAATTTATTTTCAAGCAATAACTAAATCTGAATTTGTTCATTCAATATTTATTGAACACCTTAATATATCACCGAGCAAAATTGTAAGGATTTCCAGTAAGGTAAGCTCTGGAAAATGTTCTAAAACAGCCAGAAAGCATACCCCAGAATGGCTCCCCCTTCTCTGTAGTCTATGCTGGAGAGATTCTTGATACTTTTTTTTACCAAGCCCCCTTTTTGGAAAGCTTGGGCAGCATACTTCATTTTCCCAAACCAGCCAAGATGATGGTTGGCATGAGTGTTTTGTATGTAAGAAAGATGATGAAACCCTCAGACCCAAACAAACTGTAAAAAACTTAAGATACTTCCAGAGAGGACAGACCTTTTAACACGGTTGCCCCTCACTGTTGACCTCGAGGGCCTCTCTTTCCTGTACTTCCCGAGTGGGAGTAACATTTACACACAAACCCCTTCCTCCATTGCTTGATGCTTTGTGACTCTGTGACATATCACTGCCTGTCTTTGCTTTGAATCTCCCACACCTCTAACAAACTGCCTGGTCTTCCTCTTTTAGAAAGGCCCAGAAACTGCTGAAGTGTTTTGCCACAATTTTGCTTTGTGCCCAAAAATTCAACTCTCTCTTGATTGCTGAGGGCAAATCCTGCCTTCCTCTGTAGAATACAAAACTCTAGCAACAAGATATTAAGTAAGTTAAATTACTGACTTCTTATATGTAATATGGCTTGATATATTTTTTGCAAGGTTGGAATATCTTTCATATTAAGTTCATATTAAGTAGATGTGTACTCATCTATCTGATGTAATTTTATTTATTTATTTATTTATTTTATTTAATTCCTCCCCCTCCCCCGGTTGTCTGTTCTCTGTGTCTATTTGCTGCATCTTGTTTCTTTGTCCGCTTCTGTGTCGTCAGCAGCACGGGAAGTGTGGGCGGCGCCATTCCTGGGCAGGCTGCACTTTCTTTCCCGCTGGGCGGCTCTCCTTACGGGGCGCACTCCTTGCGCGTGGGGCTCCCCTACGCGGGGGACACCCTTGCGTGGCACGGCACTCCTTGCGCGCATCAGCACTGCGCATGGGCCAGCTCCACACGGGTCAAGGAGGCACGGACCTCCCACGTGGTAGACAGACGCCCTAACCACTGGGCCAAGTCCATTTCCCATCTATCTGATGTAATTTAAGTAGCTTTAATTCATATAGACATAGGAGTTTCCACTCTCACTTTCCAACTCAATATATTGAACGTACGATTCATTATGTAAAAGTTGGGAGTCATTCAATTTTCCTCTAGTTTCTATGTATATAGCATGTTTCTTGGTCTTTCTTATCACTTATCTAGCTGAAAATTTATGAATGATCTCTCTGTCTTTCCCTCTATGCCCTCCCCCATCCTATCTCTATCAGATATATTCTAATTGAGCAGTGGAAATATAGAACCTCACTAAAAATGCAGCTCTAGAAGATAAAATACTTTAGTGAGCACTAATTACTTTCTCAGTTACTTTGAACACAATGAAGTTGGCTGTGGCTGTTAGACAAGATATTTATCTGTAATAAAAGGAAAGTTTTAAAACTTGAACTTCAGGAAAACAATGAGAAGGAAATTGATAAAATTGAAATTATAAAATGGATTGTATGTTATACATAGCAAACAATTTGTATGTTATGTAAAATATATATATTTTTATATATTTTTTCATAAGCCAAAAATTCTACACAGTAGGATTCTGACAATAATATCCATACCACTTCACTATGAAACAGTTTTATCCTTAAACAGTGCCTAAGGAAGTTCACTTTACTCTACTTATTTGGATATTCCTTCTTTCTGTGTTCTGATGCAGTTGCTCCTCTAAAGTATTTCCAAGATGTTCTTGATTCATGTCTCTATTTTGGAAAGGATATTTATTTATATCAGAGTCCTTTTTACTACTATGATAAACCACCTCTGTGTCTGAAAATATTCACATCTCACGTTTGAATTCAGTGACATTACCTACTGTATTTGATGCAAGTGTCTTTCCTCCCAGTTCCCTCTGGGCCCTGGGAACAGCATTTCCTCTTTGCCCAGTCATGAGTTCTGGTTCATGTGGCTCTCACTTAAATGTGCTCTGTCCTGACTCTACTGAAGCAATGGGTATGTGTTTCATTCTGGCACATTTTTGCAGGACACAATGACCTTCTATTTTGGATTAATGTCAAAATCAGGCCTCCTACACTTGATGGAGAAATATGAAATAGAAAAGATTATACATCACTTCCTGTGTGACATTATGTAACCCTTCTCTGGTTCCAGGAACTGGGAATTTTGTTGTTTACTCATATCACAAGCAAATGTGTATTAAATAAAAATTCATGAAATTGGATGTATCTCTTTTTACAGGATGTGAACCTAGCCCAAAATGTTAACAGATTAAAAGAGAGGACATAGCCTAAAAGATTCATTTAGTTCAGACTCCACTTTAGTGTTTTCAACAAGGTCCCCTTGATTAGTCAAGTGTAAATCTATGATTCGGCCATTAGAACTAATGTCCACTTGGCACATAGGCAAGATGAACTAAAAATTAGCAACTAATATTTATTGAGCACTTATAATAATACTATAGGGATTTAACTTGGATTGCCTCGTGTAATCCTCACAATAGCACTGTAGGGTAATTGCGTATATACAATCGTTATATATTGCATATATACAATATATTAGAGATACACTGAGACACGGAGAGCTTGAGTAACTTAAATAAGGCCTCATATTTAGGAAGTGGCACATCAGGCATTGTCTTTTTAAATCACCTCCCTGATGAACTCCTACATCAATTTCTGCTGCTACTTTTCCTAGGTTAAGTCTTGCTATTCCACAAAGGATTTAGGAGACTAGAATTCTCCAATTTTGATGTGGAACTTTTGGAGAAATTTCTTCTCTCATTTGGCTTCTTCTTCTATTGTTGCACACAACTAGAACCTACGGCAAGATTCCACCAGACTATCCATCACCAAGGCAGAAAGGACAGTAGCGAAAAGCAGCACACACCCACACTTTCTGCTGATGGAGCCGCTACTCGAGTCACAGAGCCTTCTGGTGTTTGGCCCTTCACAGAACTCAGTGAGTGAAATGCTTCCTTCCTCTTGATGGAGATGCTTCCTGAGGATTCATGCACTTCATGTTGAAGAGTGAAGTCAAAGCTCGCAAAGACATATGCTGCTAATCTCTAAATTCTAAAGGATGTCTTTATCAACTGATACAGTATTCTTCAGCATAGCAAGGTAGCACAGATAATGATGGTTTGTAGTTAAAATAATGTGTCAAGAGTTATTTACTTTGTGGTTCTGCATGGCCATGTTAACTATATTGCGTGCTATTAAAACGATATTTTAATCAATATGATTTTTTAACTATTTAAGCTACATTTTAATCCATATGATGGTTTTAACTATTTTAACTATTATATATATATATAGTATGTGGACCTCACATATATAGAATAGTAAATGGCCTGATATTTGCAGTGCCCTTTAAACAGAATTTTAAGATAAAATTTAGAATAAGAGGGAATTATTGTACTCATTAATCTAAGTTAATGATAGAAGAATTCTAGATGGAGGTAGACAGCAAACTACACTTCTATTCATCTTTAGAGATAATTCTAAAAGCTAAAGCTTATCATTAGGATATTAGTGGTCTTTTACCAGAAAGTGTCATCTCTACTTCAGTATGGATGAAAAAAGTAATAAATTCTATTTTCATTATTTCCCCAGCATAATATCTCTAGTAGGTAAGAAATATTTGTAGAATTTGAATAACACAGAACTTGATTAAATAACACCTAGAAATTTTTTCTTAGTTCTTTTTTCATAAATGTTGCAACCCAATGTGATAGTTTTAAGAGATGTGAGTTTTATCATATTCTTCCTTTGTTTCCTCCTTTCCTGGTCCCTCCCAAACCCCTATATCTAGTTTAAAATAATGTGAGTTATCATTCTAAGATGGGCTATCTTCAGCAATTTAAATGATAGGAGGATAATTTTTCATTTCCCACTTCTCTTTCTCCAACTTGAGTAAAATCGATTATATATTTTTCTTATTGAAGATAAAAAGGATCCTAAGAGTTCATTAACTCAACATCTTCATTTTGCAGTTGAGGGGCAAGAGACCCAAAAGGGATAGGTGACTATTTCAGAAAGCTAGATAGTAAAAGAGCTTGAATTCGAATCCAGTTACTTTTATCTTCAATCAGGTGTTCTTTGCTTAAGGGTGGGCCTTGGTCAAACCCTTGGTGTGGAATCGAACATGTAGGTACAGAGAATTAGTCATGAAAATGTGGGCCTTTAGAAGGAGGGAAATTTTACAATGAGAGTGGGCAAAATGCAAAGGCAGATGCTCTGGGCAGTATAGAGCAAGTTGCCCCTTAAAAGATAATCCGGGAAGACTTTCTGCATTGCTCCTAAAATGGTAACACAGAAATACTCTGTTACCACTGACTGTAAAAGCTCTGGCATACAACAGACTCCAGCACCTACAGTCTGATTTATTGGACTCACCTCACTCAGCTAAGTTGGAGTTGAAGAAGGACAACCACCACACCATGGAGCCTAGAGTGCCTACAACTGAAAACGGGAGGATTGCATCCAGTATCCATGAGGAATCTGAGCCTCCTCTTGACATAGAGGTGCAACGGACACAACCAATCCAAGGACCTCAGAGAAAAGGTGGCATTGGAGTGGGAAAAGTGGACATGGTGGCTAATGGGTATGGGGAATGGCAGGAAGAAACGAGATGTGGAGGCGTCTTAGGGACTTGGAGCTGCCCTGGATGGTGCTTCAGGGGCAATCACCAGACATTGTAAATCCTCACAGGGCCCACTGGATGGAATGGGGGAGAGTATGGGCCATGATGTGGACCATTGACCATGAGGTGCAGAGGTGCCCAGAGATGTACTTATCAAATGCAATGGATGTGTCATGATGATGGGAATGAGTGTTGCTGGCGGGGGAGTGGTGGGGTGGGGGTGGTGGGGTTGAAGGGGTCCTCATATATATTTTTTTAATGTAATATTTTTACAAAATCAATTAAAAAAATGAAGGAAAAAAAAAAAAAAAAAAGCTCTGGCATGAAGCCCTGATACAAAAAGAGCCTACAAAGGAGAATTTTATGTTCTCTTTTCAGGGTGAAGCTAATTAATATGCAACCAAGCTCATAAAGCCTTAATGACTGTATATTATATGCATATTGTTTAAGGACTATATGTTGTATATATATACACATATAAAATTATGTATGTATTTATATATTATCTCCTTTATATATATATATATAATATATACATATATGTGGTATATATGTATACACATATGAAAATTATATACATATTATCTCCTTTATATACATATATATTCTGCTGTGTTTTTACTTGCTTGAGTAATACAATTTTCTGGTCTTAATGTTTAAGAAAACTGTAGAGACTATTGAACTATACTCAGACACACGAGTATCCTCATGGTTCATAGATCCATATTATATGTATATTGAAATTCAAAATAATAATCATTATTTTAAAAGGTAAAAAATGTTCAAATAATAACATGAATTAAGTTTAGAAATGAGAAAATTTTTAATTGTTTCTCAAAAACCCAAAAAAGAAAACAAAATACTATTATTATAAAATATACACAAAATACCTTACACCATACAGGAAAAGCTAAATGTAGATGAGCACATTTTTGTTGATATAGTCAAATTAGAAATTAAAATAAACTAAGAATTCATTCATTAAAACCTGGAACTAAATTTGAGTATTATAAATGTATTCATCAGATTTAAATACACTTTATTTTTGAAATGGAAACTTTTTCTACTACTTTGTGTGCATGTCTCCATGTATTTGTGTACAGGATATTTTTCAACCATTTTTTGGCATAAACAATTTTAATTTTTTTAGATTAATCTAAGATAATAAGTTCAGAGTCTAGGCTAGAGATCCAAAGTCAAAATCAAATTGAAAGGGAGTGGATGTGGCTCAAGCAGTTGAACCCCTGCTTCCCATATGGGAGGTCCTGGGTTTACTCCCGGGTGCCTCCTAAAAACAAAACAAACAAAAACAAACAAACAAATGAAAAAAACAACCTTGGAACGCCTATGTGACTCAGTGATTGAGCACCAGCTTCCTGCATACAAGGTGCCAGGTGCAATCCCTGCCTCCAGTACCTGGAAAAAAAAAAAAAAACATTAAATGGGAGCCACAGGTAAATATTTATGCTCTACTTTAACTGAATGAGTAAATGGATGAAGAGTTGATTGCTGAAATGAATTTGAATGCAGAATGGGCAAATAGGAAATTAGAACTTACGTATGATAAACGATCCTAGAAATGTCAGTCTTTCTTTTGTAACAAAGACAGTTACATAACTGAAATTCTTTTAAGAAAAACACATTATGCCCCCATGGTAAAACAAAGGGATATTTACATAGAGTAGGTGCAATTCCATCATACACACACTGACAAAAAAATTATCTTCCTATCAAAATCTTCTTTATAAGCTCATTTTCCATAAACACCCACAGGTAAGATTTCTGGACTTTTAGAAATTCTTTCTAAATAAATCACAAATTCCTGGTAACCTTTCATTAAAGTGGATTTTATTAAAGTGGATAACATATTATCCACTGGAATAAGAGAACAGAGTAGCCTGAGAAGATTTCCTTAGATCTCTATTCCAATCAGTTATGTTGAACTGAGGGACCTTCCAGTACTCAGGAGCTAGGACCAGGGTAGAGTTTAATTGAGTGCTAACGTGCAAATTACAGTATGACAGGGCACATGTTCTGGAGATCAAGCGTTAGGTTTAGCATGGAATGCACAATTTAAACAAAATTATATATTGGACTTTGGGTTTATGTGGCAGTCCGTGTATCTGGCTTAAATGGGCTTTTGTGAACTTCTCTGCTTGTGTAATAAGAATGCATAAAACTATTTATAGGTAAAAATATCTCTCATGTCCCAAACTGACTTACAAAAGATATTTTTCTAGCAGAAGTTGTTTGTAATTTGAGTGACTAAAAATGAGTATATGTATGTGTGCATTTGTGTTACTTTGCACTCCACATTACAAGTTTGGAAACAGCAAATCCAGGTAACTTAGTATAAATAAAATCTTTCCAGATGAATCATGCATGGGCTAATTTAGAAAATACTTTGATAAAACGATTATATTGTTAAAGTCTATGTTTGATACTTGTTCTTTTTGAATTCTTTTATATCAACATTATCATATGTTTGGTCTTTTCTACCTTAAAATCACACAAAAAAAATAGTTCACCTCCTGCAATATTTTGGCTCATTCCTTTCTCTTTTATGCCTCCTTTTTTTTTTTTTTTTTTTTTCCCTGAGGTAATGTGGTTAGGAATTGAACCTAGGACCTTCTACATGGGAAACAGGCACTCAACCACTGAGCCACATCCAATCCCCCTTATTTTTTAAAAAAATTCTTTACAATTTTAATAATAACAAATTAATTACTGCAGTAACTTCATAGTCAACCTATCTCCTGAAATCCCTCAAATCTGAAGAAAGCAAATGTCTTAGATGTGAATTTCAGGCTTGTAAATTAATTTCTTCAAATATTCCATTCAAATAAGAACTGATTTCATTTGCAGTTATGTTAATTGTGTTCTATATAAAGTTTCACAATTGTATTATAATTTGGGCATCATTTTCACCAAAGCATTGGGAGGATCAAATACAGAATGTTCAAAATAGATGCATTTAAGGAAAAATAATGGAAACCTTAGGATTTTCTGATAACCTTCCAAATAGAAGCATCCATCCTGGGTAAATGCTGATATCAAGCTATCAAGATATCAAGAAAATATGAGTTAATTAAAGAACAATAAATACAGGGTTAATTTACTTGTCCTTACTACTGTTTCCTCTTCCTTTTCAGTATTTTATTACCTGCAGTCCTGAGATTTGCCTTGAATAAACTTTCAAACCTCCATCAGTTGTTTCACAGTGAGGGTTATATGTCCAGGTTTGTCCAAGTAGTGCCAGTTTACACTTGTTGTCCAAGATTAATTAGAAATAATGCCCCATTTCACTCTCATAAATATCCCAATAACTTATAAAACAATACTAACTTATTCCATTAAGTACTTCAAGATTTTTCACAAGTGTTCATCAAAACAGTAATATAGAAAATGTCCAGATCCATGAACTTAAGGGGGAAAATAGTTTATTCTGTGGATATTACATTTCAATTTAAAAGGCATTTATTGAAATACAGATTTGAAACATTATAGTAAATAAGAGGAAAACAATTAAATGTTTTAAAGCCATGAGATACCAAATTGGGGAACAAGAGAGAATAGGATTGTACGTTGGACACTGAGACTCTGGGATGTTACGGAGGATCCCTGAGACAATTGACTAATGAAAAAAATAACCTTTTGGAAAATTATATGGTTGAGAAAAATAGGAAACTCTCCCTTACTATTATCAAAGCTTATTTTCAAAGTTTCCTTATTATGAATAAAATGAGAATAAAAGACATGTCTGCCATCTCAGCAAAGCACACAGAAAGCAGTCTTCTTCCTGCATAAGTATGCCTTTTACTTAAACCACTGTTTAAGTGTAAATCTCGGGTGCTGGTTAAAAAGGCAAAAGCTGAGTTTCCATTCTAGGATTATAGAATTAGAAATTATATGGCATGGAGTCTGTGATTCCACATTTTAAATGAGATCCTCAGATGATTCTGCTGCCCGGTAAAATGAAGTACCACTATTTAGACTTTCACCGCTCCATCTGCTCATAATACCTCCTCAGATTTGGCATCATTTCCTCTGTCTGACCTCCCTGCTAAATGTGTGTGTTTTCTCAACACCCCTCTTACTGCCATTATTCCTTCCACAGAGAAGACACATTCCTTATGCGGTGGCAGTAAGTGAGGCACAAGTTACCACAAACCAGAATTTGCTTAAGACACACACACACATATGCAGAATAGGGCAAGGTATTTGAAGCATATGTCCCAAAGATTTTCAAAGGAGATAGTGCAAACTTGGAAAAGTTGGCCAAAAAGAGTTTGTGGCTACTTCTTCCATAAATATCAAGTCCAAGTCATAAAACCAGGTAACACGTCCATTAGAGGATCTCAGCTCTAGAATCAGGAAAAGTGGGGCAGAATATAATTTCCCCCAAATTTTAGATATTCATATTCATTTTCACAATTTTTGCCTTAATTGGGTATCATCTTTACTATGTATGATTTACTAAAATAGTTTCCTTGAAATTTATGTTAGCCTGGATTTTTTGTTCTTACTGTTTTTATTTATTTGTGTGTTCATTCGTTTTTATTATTTTTCTAAGTTATATTCCCATACGGTTGTGAGTTTGATGGTACTCCTTAATATTTTTCTATGCTCATTAAAGTATAGTATCACAAACAAAATTTTTAAACTGTTTTTCACACACTATCCCAATCAACTTGCAGGTCACTATTAGCATACACTTTGGGGAAGACTAGAATCACTTCTAAAATAGAATTTCGGAGTGGGAATGAAAGGAGAAAGTCAGTCCAATGAACCAAAGCCACTGGTTGAGGAGTAGGAAGACAAGCCAAGGAATATGCATGTATGACTATTATAAGAATTAGCCTGCGTCAGGCTGCTCACTGGCCACTCATGGATATCCAAAGTGAACCAGTTGTGCTCAGACCCCACATCAATTTAAAATAAGTCTGATTTCAGTGCAATAATAGGCAATTGATATTTATGTGAAATCTATCTCCAGAGATTTCAAAATCCTCAAATCTGCTAATATTTTTATAGCATATCATTTCTGCCATAGAATGGAAAAAAGTAAAATTTCTAAATGGAATTTCATCAGCATGCAAGATGCCAATATCTTCATTTTCTTCATTTCTATCACCAACTGTTTTGGATAAAAGTTCATCAGGTTTAGGGTTATTTTCTAGTTATGCAGAATATAAGATCCTTCCTAACTGGGGAAGCCAAAGGGACTGGCCAGTTCCTCTGTCCTTGGCAGTAGTACAGGAGTGTGTTATTGTAAGCTTGGCCAATGACACGCCTCACAGAATAATGAATCCGGAGAGAGTTATGCAAAGTAGTCTATCCCTGCAGGTAACATTTATTTGCAGCCATGTTATTGTCTAGTACGTGTGTCCAAAGTTTGCATTCCACAGCTGGAGGAGAGAAGAGTGGTGCGGGCATCCTGGCATCCACCCTCAGGAACCTTCTGGAATGCCTCCTCATTTTCTCAACTGCTCCAACCTTCTGTTAATTGTATGAGTCCACTATATACTTCCAACAAATGTTCCTCTTGCATAAAACTGATGGATTTGATTTAAACTGCTTGCAAATGCAGACTAGCATATTTTTTTTTCAGGACCTTTTTAAGTAATAGAACAAGGCAAGATGTAGAAAACACTGTGCTGAGAAGTAGATGTTGAGCAATTGACTGGGTCACCCGCTAGCTAAGTCATTTTACTTCTGTACAGCATCCATTAGGATACAAGCCAATTTCTGAGGCAGTACAATTACAAATTACCACATTTCCTAGATCTTTGGGGTTAATATTCATATAATTTAAACTAAAAATGTGACATCCATAAATTCTTAAAAATATAATCACATTTAATGCAAAATAACCTTGAAAGTATATCAATCAGGTTAATCATCAAAATCTATTATTCATACTCTAGAGAAAACATTAAAAATACATTTACTGCTTTTATTTTATTCTTAAACCCTATTTCCTTTCCAAAAAATTGTATATGATTACCGTAAAAGACTCAGATATAGTAAAACTTTGCAAATGAAAATACATTTCAAGAGTGAATGGTAAAATCTTGGAAGAGAATTATGACAACTGTAACTGAGCATTAAATAAAGTACCAGGCTTCCTGGTAACCAAGGCAAAAAGGACAACATGAATGAGTTGGAAACTTCTTATTTTCTAATAAAAGTATTCAAACCAGGAAGTCAAGCCAAAAGAAGAAAAAAAAAACAATTAGGCTGTTTGACTTTAGGAATATATGAGAACAGATGTAACTAGTTGGACATTAGGGAATAAAAGCACCTCATTAGGGTTTTGATGAAGCATCTGTTTTTTAAGTAGGTGGTTCTGATGGCCTGTCCAGGGAGCGACAGCTACAAAGCACACAACTGGATAGCTAAAGAACTCACAGCTGTGTGGAGTCACTTCTTACAGTTTTAGGTTAGCCTAATATTCCAAGTCCGTAAAGGCAAATTTTAACCTTCTTATTTCCTATGGCACAAGGATAAGTATCCCACAGAATGAAAGCTGGATCAAGTTATTTAAACACAAAATCTAAGAAGTGGGTTAGGACCCAGACTTACTTATTTTTTTACCAGTTAAGGCTGAATTTTTTAAGGATACCATTTTTACCCTCACCGATTCTGAAAGATATTAAAGGGCTAATGACAGAGAATAAAATGCATTGCCAGTAAGCCAGTTTCAACTACTGTCTTAAAAGCTATGAGATGCAGACGAGAAATGCTCACGAGCTGAATTATTACATTTCTTTTAGCTTTGATTTTTAATAAAGGAAAGGAAGATTAGGAATTAACCTAAAAATATATTATGTCTAAATCTTGCTATCTCCTTTTGCCAGTTATTAAATTAGGAAACCCACACCTCAGTTTATTGAGGTATTTCTCAATGTTAATCACAAGCTTAATTTAAATCTTATGACCTACCCTCCTCCCAGTGCAAAATTAAACTGGGACACTGACTCCTAATGCCTTCAAATTCTCACCTTCATTTCGTAAAAAAATTTCTTGTATACAAACTACTATTTTCTCTTGTTTAGCTAGCATTCTAGCCCACGAAGAAACTTCTTTCTCTTTAATTTCCTATATACATATTATCCCACCAATTCTGGTCGAATTTTTTTTTTAAGCAATGGAGAATTTTTAATTGAAATTACATGTGGAGTATCATTATGCAAAACAAAGAACTAAACTTTATAAACCCTTAGAATTGTAGGAAACACATTTGTAAATCATTGGTTTACCAAGCATTTGACCCTTACTCAAACTTATAATATATTGTAGCTATCTTTTCATAGCAAGTGCATATTCTGTGCCCAAGCCAAAAAAACTTAGTTTTCTCTATATCTTTTTGGAATCAGGAAAATGTAATATATTAATAATTAGCTTGTTAGTAAGGAATTTTTTTTTCCCCGATGCAATTAAAGTAATGATGGTTTTAGACATCAACAGCAGGACTCTGAGAGAGAGCTTTCTGGGCAAGTTTGATGGGGAAGACTTCTCAATTCCCCTCAAGTCACTTCACAGAGCAACTACCAACACTACCTGTATGGAAGAGAAGCAGCTTGCCACCAAGTCCATTTCCACACCTATTTCTTCATGTAAACTGCAGTCAAAGAAAAATAAAATAAAATAATGAAAATGTAACTGTAATTTTGACCTTTCTATCAAAACAGAGTCCTTCAAATACATTTAATATTATTCTGCATAAGAGTTTACTGAATTCTTCCAAAAATATTCATTCCATAAGATGAACAACTATATTGCCTTTCTGCTTGGAAAATGACTAGGTTGTATAAAGCAGCATCTTTGAATACATATCGTGTGCCGGGAGCTGTGCAAATATATGGTCATAATAAGAAAATAGTCATTGTCATTTAGGCCTTTGTCCTGGAGGAACTTAGAAGCATGAGTCTGAGAACTTCTGTTTTAGATACAACCTATAACAATGTGATGCTTGTAAGTATTTCTCCCTTATTTTGTTATGAATGTGTTTGTATACACACATAAAGCAAACATCTTTGTTTTCATCCCTGTATTTTCCCTTTATCATGTAACATAATTTGTATTAACTTTATGTCATAATAATTAAGTTACAGAGTCTCAGGTTTAAGAGTGAACAGTACCCAAGGATTTGCATCCTCTTCAGGAGAAAGAGTTAGTGCATTTCCAGTTGTGTCCCAGACAGTTTGCTTATGTTAGGCCAAAGTAGGATTGCGTCGTTTTCTTTATTTAGAGATTAAGTTTGGTTTAAGGAGATATGTATGGGTGCCAAGTTGACAAAGGGTGAACTGTGATGATTAAGTTCAGTTGTCAACTTGGCTAGGTTATGGTGGCCTAATTGTTACTACGAGGATATTTCATGGATTAAAATCATTAGTCAGTCGATTAAATCTGTGATGGATTATGTCTACAATCAACAAAGGGGATTGCATTTAGCAATGAAAGACATCTCATCCACTCACATCAAGACTTTAAAGGAAGTGCTGATGGTTTCAGCAGTCAGAAAGAATTTCTGTCTCTCCTTCAGCCAGCCAGCTCCTACTGGGGAATTCAGTGAAACCTTCCTCAGCGTTCCCAACTTGCAGCCTACCCTATAGAATTCAGATGTGCCAATCTGAAGGGGAGCCAAGTCCTATAATAAATATTATATTTCTCTGGGAAACCCTGACATTGTTTTTGTGCCTTTTCTGAATGTTTCTTAAGTATATATAATTTGGATTTGTGTGTGTGTGGTTGTATTTTGAATGCAAAACTAATGTGCAGTTAGAGAATGCTGGAAAACCAAAACTAAACATCAGTTTAACATTAAATGGATTTTATCAGGATGCTTTCTGTGTCATGAAAGCACAGTTCATAGCTGCCTTAAATTCTAGGCAGCTTTGAGAATTCTGCTACAATCTGGAATAATCTAGAAAAGTCAAAGGCATCTCTCTTCCTATCTGATTCCTTATGAAGGAAGACACCAGCCAGGTAAAATCCAGTATAAGAGACAGAAAAGAAACATTCCCATTACTTATTTTCTTGAAAAAGATATCTCAAACTCATCAGTTTCAAGAGGTGCTGGAAATAATCATAGCTCCAATTATTTGAAGATATAACAGAAGACAAAGTTGAGTTACAGAGAAATTAATTACCTTTCCTCACATTACACAGGTGGTAAATTAGCTCTAAATGTCTCCAAATTCCTTATTATTGTCACCCTTTCTTCTTTGTCAAGTGTTGGGAAACACCTTAATAAAGAATCCCTTTGGTGTTATATACCAAAGAGCAACTTAATGATATCTACACCAATTGGAAGTATTCATAAATTCAGTCACTGTTGTGATGCTCCCAGGATCAGTTCTGGTCATGGCTAGGGACATGGCATGGCCAGGATCAATTCTGGTCATGGCATGGTTAGGTTCCCCTCTAGTGCTTCCATCTCTAGGAGCTTCTTAAAGAAGGTTTGTCCCAGGTGGGGTATTCTCTGGACATCCTTTCCAACATGAGGTGAGTAGTTTATTCTTGGCTTCTCATGTTCAAAGTGGTAAGCCAATTCCCCCTCTGAATCATAGATGAACTCATAAATAACACAGAGTGACACAATCAGAGCTAGCCCACATGGCTGTGAGAAGGCTTCTCAGACACTGAGCAGGCTTGATTTACAGTGATCCTGTGCTTCAGGAAGCCTGTTTCTGGAGGTCTGAGTAGCATGGACTGGCCAGCTTTCAGGACAGTCATCACAGTGCCCCATGGCCACTGGCTGAACACTCCCTGAACATTTGTGAGAACTGACTTTCACAACAGCAACAGAAGTATGAATGGAAATCCAATTGCTTTGACAAACCTTGGATCCGTTTGTTTATTTGACTCTACAGTGTTGTTGGGCAGTTCTTGCTAGGACACACTTCCAGGGCATATTGAAGCTGCCCTCTTCTTCACTTAGGTCTGAAGAAGTTGAGAAGTAGTGAGTCAAGTTGGATTCCAAATATGACCTTCATGACCCATACAGATAAGGCTAAAGATAGGAGCAGGTTGTGAATGCCAACTAGACCTGCTCTGAGGACCACAGAATTGGACAGACTGCACAATGCCGGGTGGCCAGGGCATCCTGCTCAGGTTGGGCCACTCACTCCCCTGGGGATAATGGTGGGCAGAGCTGGGATGATCTAATTAGTCTTCCCACATTTACCAGTTAGATAGAGCACCCACTTCCCATGGATGGACTGAATAAAGGGGGAGATGAAGTCCAGGAACTAGGTGAAGGGATCCCCTCTAACACCCAAATGAACATTAAACTTCCCAAATATCTCCTTTTATTGACCCAATGTATTCTCCTACTTATGTATGTGCTCATTATGTATACAGCGTTTAGGTGATCAACTTCAAACCTGTAGATTCCTTGTTTATTTTTGGTTGGCTCATCATATTTCTTATGAACAGTTACTTTTTAAAGAGAGTGATAGTTAACAAAAACACAGTGCCAAATTAAGATTCAGAGATGAAGGGGAAAATGCAGCTGTATTTGAAATTAAATTTCTCTCCTGCTCTGAGTGTAAAGAAAAATAAATATTGTTGGCATGTGCCAAATTAATAACTGGTAAAAATCAGTAAAGATGAAGACACTGACTCTCCAAAAAAAAATCTCAAATTCATTACTACACTTTCTGATCGACTATAGCATTCCCAGGTTTAGGATGTAGAGGTTTTGAACCTATTGTCCTCCACCAAGCTCTTCAGAAGGAAAGGTTATTAACAGTGAAAGGGGCCCGTTCTCTCAGGAGAGCTGCACGTAAAATGACCAGGGAAGGAAATAGCAGCAACTTCTCAAATTAGCATAATTAGTAATTATCTCTTAATAGCCCCGCTTGGCTTTGGAGACTTGGCACTTGAAATTCTGCTTAAAGTTCAGTGAGGAAAAACAAATTTCACGCTGAAATGTCTCAATAACACAGCTGAGCTGCTGAGGTAATCATCTGGTTGAGGTAAAGGGAAAGAGATGAACATATGGATATTTCAAGATCTTCCCTGTGAGGACCAGGTATGTGAACACACATATTTTGATAGAAAGTTCCAAAGAGTATGGAGCAAGATGGGAACGCCCCCTGCTCTCTTTCTGCCTTTTAAGATACTTTCTGAATTTCCCCTCCCTTGGAAATGAGCATCCCCACCAACTGGGGTAAATTTTCCCTCCCTTGGAAACATGCATCCCGACCTACATATTGGGGGATCGTTCTTTCTCAGGAAGCATAATCTAACTGCCCTTAGATCAAATTTCTGTGTGAAATAAAGATAATATTAAAAATAAATAAATAAATAAAATAAGACAAAACCAGCATCAGTGCCACAGTCTTGTCAACTAACAAACCTTGCATGTAATCTTGCCATTTGCTTATTAGAAATCTGATCCAAATAAGGTTAAAGAAGAGCAAAGGACTAATTGCCCTAAAAGTTAGTTCTTGTGGCAAAGAAACAGATTCTAATTTTTATGAAGCTATGTTTGGAAGGAGCCATTAGAGAGGTCAGGCCAAGACATATTTAAAATTTTATGAGACTAAACAGCATCTTTCTGTACTCTGGTCAAGGAATACTTTGCAATTTATCTGAGCAATCTTTGTCATTAATTAGCTGCACTTGATTTTTATATTGCAGCAATTTTTTATAGAAAGCCTAAACTATCACCTTACGAGATTGACCAATAAGCCACTAGACAGTAGGTTTGAACTGGAAAATAAGCATATCTCCATTTAGTAACTATAACACAGAAAATTATTCACTGCGAGAGCACGAAATCTCTGTAAGAGTGCCACTCTTAGTTTACGAACTCAATAGTATCAAGTTACAAGGAGACAATGATTGTTTATCAGGATCTAAGACTACTTTTCCTCATTCTTCCTGTTTAAAATGTTCTGCTTGATACTCTCCTTCCCTAACGAAATTATTATCCTCCATCTAACAGCACACTCCACTTAGGTTTGCTTCTACACAAACCTCCCCTGTACCTAGCTTAGTCAACATTGTGAATAGGCTGCTCATTTACATGGCTCAAAGGTTGATGGGTTGATGGACGAAATGACATTGGAAAGAAGAAAAAAGGAAGAAAAAATTTAATATTTGATGATCGCTTACTGTTTACGAAGCGCACATTTCATTGAATCTTCACAATAAACCAAGGAGGTAGATATATTATTTCCATTTTGCAGAAAGAGAAAACCATGCCCTAAGGCAGGGATTCTTAGCAAGAGGTCTGTGAGCTTGAACTGAAATTAAAAAAAAAAACAAAAAACACATTATTCTTGTGGGGATGTGTTGGTGCTGGTGTGATGTATTTATTAAATAATACACAGTATAGTGTGGACTTAGTAAGGGGTCCTTGGTTTTCACCAGACTGGCAAAAGAGCCCATGGAACAAAAAAGGTTAAGAACCCCTGCCTTGAGGTGTTATAGATATGGTAAAAGAAACCTTGAACTTATACTTTTCCCATCCCACCTGGCTGCCTCTCAAAACACATGCCTTCTTCTTGAAATATTTACCAACATTTTAGCAGCTTACAGAGAAGCAGCATCCTGCAATACTTACAAATCTTCATTAGCCATCTTAAAAACTGAGTGTTGATCTTCAAGTGTCCAATAGCATAGTAACTTGAATACAATATTCTGAGCAGGCATGAGGTAAATGTATTGGTACTTTCCTTTCTACATAAAATTAATACAGATTTACACAGGTCTGTTTCCATTGCTACTTACAAAAAAAGGAAGATTATTTCATAGTCTTTGAGGGACATATTGTTTTTCAGACCAAACTTTGGCTTTGGATCAGTGCTGGTTAAATTTGAAATAAATAATTTGTCTTTGGGAGCTTAAGCTTCCTTTTTCTGCCCTCTAATTTTCTCACTGCACCTCTAACACTAAGGTTATTTCCCTGAATTTCTATAATCTACTTTGTACAGGGCACTGAATGATATCAAGTTAAATTAAATCTCTGCCCCCAAGAATCTGAAACCCTCAAGGGGCAGGAGCAAGCCCACCATTTATAGACTCCTATACGGAATTGCTACATGCCATGTGGTTGTTTCAAAACTGTAGCCGTCCTTTCTTAGAGCATCAGTCAACGTGAAACTTTTCCTTAGGAGACCTATGGTTTAGGCTTTAACACACTATATTAATAGAATGTTAACTGACAGTCAATAGGTTCTTTTAACAATTAGAAAAACTTTCAGTCTGTAACTCTTTTCAGAATCGCTATAATCACACCTAAGGGAAGCTGGAGTAGACCGGACCTACTGATTCTATTTGGTGCAGAATAAATCAGAGAAAAGTCTGAACTCTGTGCATCCTGTAGTAAAAAGAGCTGTAATCCTAAAATTGAACTTCACAGTGTTCTGAGCCAAATTTCTAGTTTATAACCAAAGGAGAAGAAGAAATATGTCTTTTGGAAAACTCTAATTAAGCCAAATCAAGTCCATTAACCCATTTTATTTACTTGCTAATTCTCACACTCACACACTCTAAATGACTTTCTACTATCCATTCTAAGGTGAGACATGGTACTAAGTATCTAGCAGTCTCCATTTAACAGGTCAAACCCCTGAAACATTTTTCAAACACCAATTTAAGAAAAATAATAAAATCATTTCCCAAATAGAAAGGTTTTCAAGGTTGAAGAAAATAGAGTATAATGCAACAATCAAAATGATTATAAGAGAAAAGAAAAAAAGAGGAGAGGACTGCAAGGGCTGAAAAATTGCAAAAAAAAAAAAAAAAGGAAGATTTAAAATAAGACTTCAAGGGATAATACAAATGTTTACCAAAAGAAGAAATTCTAGATACTGAGATTAATAAGAATTAGAAAAGTGGTAGTACACATCTATTTCTTTCTTCCCCTGGAAACTTCTCCACCACCTCAGACAGGGTAGATATGAAAATAAAGCAATAAAAGGAGTGTTGTATGGGAAGGTCAAGAGAGGACTGAGGTCATGAGCGTTTAAGTGTGAAATTTTCTAGGAATCTGGGACACTTTGAGAAGGAAGCTCTGAAAAAGGAATCCTGTAAAGGAAGGCCATATCCTTACAAACAATTTTTGTGGTGATGGAAATTATGTTGACATCCATTTACTAAAATAAAAAATTTCTGAACTTATGGTATATGGACAGAAAGGTATATAAAGGTCAATGTCAGGAAGAACTGGGAAAAATCCTTTGCCCCCACTATGAACTCTATCATCTGCTAGTTCATTATGGCTTGTTTGTGAAGATCTACATTTGGGTTTTTTTCCCTCTATCTTTAATAATGCCTATTAAAATGTCAGTACTCTGGTGAATGTTGCCTTTCTCTTTAGTACTTTAATGTGTGTTTGTTTAATGGAGTGGGATTTTTCATCTCAAAACAGGAAGACTACAACAATATCTGAGGAACTATACAGCAGGTTCTTGAAATGATTGCATGAAATTATTCGGCCATTCATATTAGAGACTAGACACTGGCCCTTAGTCTCTTTGACTATTGAAAAGCAGGACCAATTTTTTCTTAATTATAATATTTGGAGTTGTCAAAAGGAACTAAAAAGACTATTACTGGAGCAACATTTGGATTTGTTGTGTTGAAAAGAAGGAATGATTGCATGCATAAAAGTTTACCCAAATATCTCTGAATATATAAATACCTGTGACTTGCATTATCCTAGACTTCAGGAAAAAAAACAAACTCATGGGAAAGATGAGCAGGGAGAGACAAGATTTCTGGAGTGTGGAAAGACTGACCTCTTTTGCTCCTATTTTACCTTTCTCTATTCCTCCAGTTTGCTCTATACTCACCTCTTACTCCCTTTCATAATACATGTACTTTGTTTCTGAGAGGTAAGCAATATGATATCAGCAATGTCAATAAGCATACTGTAGATATTAAGCAAGAACTCTAAGGAAGAAAAGTACCATATATGTTTCCAGAACATTCCAGAGAAACTACCACTATTTTAGCTGACAAAGTAAATAAGAAAACTTAACAGATCCTAGAAGTTATCTTCTTTAATAAAAGTAGGTCAATGTTTTATGCTGCTCGCATTAGTGTCATTCGTTTTAGCTCTACTAATAAAAGCTAATGCCTGGTTAAGCATTAGAGTGGACTAGAACTTCAGATAAAGAATTTTAAAAATACGAAGATAAAGGGGTAAATATAAATTTAGAACTAAGACATTAAATAAACCATTGAAATGCATCCATAAAATGCTTTGCAAATTTCCGATCCAATAATATCTATGGAATAAATTTGTAAGACAAAAAGATTCAAAGCAAAATCTCACATAACTTCCAAACATACTATTTTTAATGCCTCCAATTGTCCTGTCAAGCCATTATCTACAGATGCAGACATTAGAGCTAATTATTGGCAGGAATCTTTAGACAGTACTGAGAGGCATAACATCATGTCTTTATTTACAGGGACGGCTCTACCTACTAAGATGTAAAATCATCTCATAGAGAATGCTATAAAAAGATCACTTGAGACCCATCTTATCTGGCACACTCTGCATTTTGGGCCATAATTTCATGGTTGCTGTTTTCAATTTTATGATCTTATTCTCTACAAATTTCCCTTTCAAACTCTCTCACTCCTACTGTTTTCTTCCTGCCTTACCTCAAGGGCCTTTAGACCTCGATCTTCTTCCTCTACTTCTCTTTGTAATTTCTTACAGAGGCAGCGACTTGATACTTTTGTCCCCACTTTCAGATCCTTTTTTCTGGCTGGTGTTACTGGTTCCCAGCCCTATTTCTGCCCTCAGGCTTCAAGCAGCGCTAAAGTTGAGTGGCCCTGCCCTTTGCCTCATTTCAGAATATGGCTTCCACCCTCTGCTGGGCCAGCAGTCCTGCCCACAGTCCTTGGACTCCATCAGCAACTCTTCTAAACCTTGGACATCCTGTTCAGGCAGAGAATAAGCATAAAAGTTTACAATTTCGAAAGCTCATCTCATCTTCATTGACCCAACTTATTCTCTTATGGGTGTACGTGCTAACATGATTAACATTTATGTGTTAAGTTTTGAGATAATTAGTCCTACTGTTGTGGAAGCAGAGAGATTCAATAATCACGTATGGAAGGCCAGGATTCAGTAATAATTTTGGGAAGGAAAATTTATTAATGACTGGTCAGGCTCTGGAACTCTTGTTGTAAACCCCGAGCCCTAAATAAGATTTTTGGTTTATTTTTATACAGAGGCTATAGGAGTGAAGAGTTAAATAATGCTTTGTTTGAGTGCTAGATAAGCTTGAGTTAACATGTATTTCCCACATTCCAGGTAAACTTGAATTGACATATTTAGTTTGCCTCTTTCCTGAATATTCAACGTCTATAGAGCCTGTACCGCTTAATTGATTTTCCAGGACTAGAGTGGTTGGCATGATTACGAAAGGTGGGCTGCAGTTTTTATTGTTTGACACACAAAGCCCAGGTTACTCATGAAGAGATGCACAGCCCCCACCCTTAGCCCATATCATTCCCCCCTTTATGCTAGCTTAACTTGCCAAGCTTTGGCATTACTATTGTTGGACTTACAAGGTGGGCAACTGTTTGTTGCTTTGATTGATTACCTCATTCATCAGTTTTCCAGTGAGGGCCCAAAGACAAAGCCCCTGGGCAATATCTGGGGCTTTTTCCTATTTCCAGAAGAAGTCCTTGTCCTGGACAGCAGAATCCTGGGGGTGGGGGTCCCCCAGCAGCCATCCTGGGGGTTACCGGTGCTTACATGGATTTCTTGCCAGGCTTCAGATCCATCTATTAATTTTTATCTTTCCTTTAGAGAGTTTACACCTTTAATCTTAAAGGGGTGCTGAAGGGAGATGATCTTTTTCCTGTAGCTACTTCCTGCAGGCCATGGGCTGTAGTCCCTACCTGACAAGGTGTAAAAACTTTATTTTATTTTGACTGGAGGAAAGCTGTATGAAGCTGGATGAAGTTTTCACATGGTTAATAAGATGTTCATTCCGAAAGAAACAAATTTAATTAGAATTTTGGAATACATGGTTTTTTTAAGATGACACTGGATCATAGAGGTAGAAAAGGTTAGGTGCCTGTAAAGATGGCACCTTTTTAAAGTTGGTCAGGAACAGTGTGTGTGTGTGTATATGTATATATATATGTGTGTGTGTGTGTGTACTTTAAGATATTTTATGTTCTTGGCTAAACCCCAGAGAGAAATTGTAATAGATAACAGTATTAGATACTTAGTTTTGTTTTTGAAGATGCATTCCAGGCTGTTTAATGATTGGCACTCATGTGTTTTGTCAGGTGCTTCTGGTGAACTGGCACTTTCTTGGGCAGCTGGTTTCATTCAGGATCAAGTTGGAAATTCTTTTAGCTTTAATAGCTGTAGGAGTAATTAGAAGTACAGAGTAAAGTTTTTTACATTTTGGTTTTAATTAAATAACTCCTGGTAATTTTTGACTGTTTTTACCAGGCTTTGTTTTTTTTTGGAAAACCCATTTGGCTAAGCTGGATAGGGCATCCTTTTCCAGATGAGTGGCTTGGTGAAGTCCATGAAGGACTTTTCATTGCGCTGCTCCTGGCAGGTAGACCTGAGTATCCTTAACAAGCCCCTCACCAGTTTTCAGGGTGAGCCCCAAGGCTAGCCGCCCTGGTTTGTTTATCCTGGGTATACTGTAGAACTTTAAGTATTGGTACAGGTGTTGGAATAGGGGTAGGAGGGAGGTCTGGGCTTGAGCTGCCACTTTAGCAGCTGCATTAGCTTGAGTATTTTCCTTTGCTATAGCAGTATTTGTTTTCTGATGCCCCAGACAATGCATCATTGCTATTTATTGAAGTAACAGTATAGCTTTTTACTAAATCTAGGATTTCTTCTTTATGCTTAATAGGTGACCCAATGTTAGTAAATAAGCCTCATTTTTTTCCACACAGCAGAGTGAGTGTGAAGGACAAAGAAAGCATACTTAGAGTCTGTGTAAATATTAGCCCGTTTTCCAGCAGCTGGTTTTAAACTTTGGGTAAGGGCAATGAGCTCTGCTTTCTGGGCTGAAGTTCCAGCAGGAAGAACTTTGGCGTTTATGGTTTCAAATTGAGAAACCACTGTATGGCCTGCCTTTTTAATTAAAAAATAAATAAAACTGCTTTCATCTGTCAACCATTTAATGTTTGGGTTCACAAGAGATTTATTTTTTAAATCTGGTCTGCCTGAGTAGTTTTGGTGAAGAGTTTCAAGGCAGGAGTGGAGAAGGGGTTCCTCAGGATCTGACTGTGGGTTCTCTACTGGTAGTAGGGAGGCTGGGTTGAGAGTTTGACATATCCTTATTTGCACTTCGGGGGTTTTTAGTAATTGAGCCTGGTATTAATTAACTGGTTACCTGTAAGCCACTGGTGGCCCCTGGCCTTAAGCACATCCTTCACCTGGTATCGGGTGAAGACTGAGAGGTTGCCCCAAGCCAGTTTGGTGGCTTTGTAGACCAAAAGGGCCATTGGCCCCACTTTCTCTCAGGCAAGATGGCTATTTTTATTTTATAGACATGTTTATTAACTACTCAGAAAATGATGTTTACCAGGACTTTTAACATATTCAATGTACTTTTGCACATGATTTAGCATAGAAAAGATAACACTATAATTATCAGGCATATATTCAGAACAGGATAAAGGTGCAGTACTTAATACTAATTAATGTATTACTCAGTGCATAAGTTTTTGTTCATTTTTTTTTAGCTGTAATTAATAGATTTAAGTTTCAGGTTTGCAATATTTTACATGTTATCTCTCCATGGGAGTAGCCATAATGCCAATTTGTGTTTAAGTTCTACTTACAGTTTTCTGGTGATTATGGCTCCACTTGGTACATTCTTCACAGAAGCTGCAGCACCATTGGCTCTAGAGAGAAACTAGGGAGTAGATCATACCATGCACAGCGCTTTCTGGCACTATGAAACAGTGCCAGTTTGGAGACGATATTCATTTGGTTGTACTTAGCCACTATTGGCTGCAGCAGGAGCTTGAAACTGCAAAATAGTTTCCATTCACTTCAGGAGCATGACCAGAGATGTAGTAGATACTTTTATTGTTTTAGGTGTCAGTGACCAAGCTAGCCAATAACTCATATGGAGAGGCAACCTGCAATGTATTCAAAGCCTGGTTTTAATGCACAAGGAGTTTGACAATGCTGAAGTTTATCTCTTGATTTTTTATATACCATTTAAACATTTTCAATGCAATGTGTTACATATTAAATGAACTTAACTTTTTAGTACTTTGCTTTTATTTTTACACTTTTACCATGAAGATGTTAATTAGCTAGTGTTTTACTTGAGCAGTAGAGGGAAAAATAACTTTTTCCTATTTTTAAAATGAAAACTGAAGATTTCCAATGGAATCAAGGTAACTTTTCATTACCACCACTTGAATATTCGTACTGAGGTGACCATTAGACAGGTTTTATGTTACAAAGTTATTTTTTTCATTAATACCAATTTAGGTTTTTAATTAATAATGACTTTTTAGAATTAACCATTTAAATGCTTCGGTTTGGAAGATGCTTTTACAAACTCTTTGTAATTGACCACAAACACAGACTGGCAAATTTACTTTAGATTACAATTAGCAACCAATGGAATTTATTTTATGCATTTAAGAGAGGGCAGCCCTACATTTAACTTAATTTCATTAAATACAAATTTACAGCTTCTATCATTTTAAAGATTCTGTATATATAATGTTAACCTATTAACCTGGTATCCTATAAACTAAAGAGATAACACTTAAGCTAAATAAATTGAAATTGTTATTGTTTAAACAAAGAATGTTGTTTTCTTTTTCTTTACAGGGGCTTAAAACCTTTTGTCTTTGATAAAATTTTAAAACTGAATAATTTTAAAAGCATACTAACTTCTAGGCTTTGGAACATAAAGCAATCACTTAATTTGTTCCAATTATAATTTAATAAGGATTTTTTTAGCTTTTCCAACAGTTTTTATATTCAGATTTCAATATGATTTTTCTATACCACTTAGTCTAATTTGGGTTTTAGGAATATTTATTACTTATATAACTGCATATTAAATCTTAACAATTTGAGCAAATAGGCAGATGTGAATAGTTTGATGCAGAAACACCACTTAGTTATTTAAAACCTTTTTCCTTTTATTTTTTTGTAAAATAAGTTTAACCATGAAACAATATTTGAAAGGTTTTTTTGAAGGTTTTCTTTTGCTGGCTTTTCCAAATTAGGGGTTCACGTGTTCCCCCTTTGTGGGTCCTTTTAATTAATGGCTTATAAGCAAAATATTTCTAATGCTATGATACATTTTTTCTTTGCTTTAAAATCATAAGCAGAGGCAAGGGATGGGCTAGACCCACAGTAACTGTAAGCAAAGGCAAATTCAGTTTATAATTACCATTACAATAGTTGAAGTCTAGGGGTGAAATTAGTTATAAAATAACTACAAGATAAGTTAAGTTATAGTTACTATTATTATAGTAAGCACTAGATAAACTTGAAGTAGCCATAAACAGAGGTAAATTAGTTTAAGATTACTATTACAATAGCTGAAATTTAGGCTACATTTACTCTGCTGTAATAGTTTCAGTTATAAATTCATATATATATATATATAAAGGGACTTATACAAAGATTTTAATTATTAGTTTCTAGAAAGTTTTTACTTAAAATTAATTTGGGTACCTTTATTTATTAATTATGCAAAAATAATTTTATTAGTAACAATTCTGTGCAGTTTTTCCACCTTTTTCAGTAACTAAATAAATTTCATTCGCGAGTTATGCATTAAATTTACCAGCAAGACAGTATTGGCATTCGAAGGTCCATTTCCAGGTTACTTTTTACTGTCATTCAACTTGTAACAGGTGAACTTTAAATTTGATTTTCTAGGCACAAGCAAACTGACAAAGTTAAGAGTTGAACGTAAAATTTGAGCACAGATTAAAACAAAAGAATTTTATTCCTTTGCATTTCTGAGGCATTGGGAGACAGGCTGACTAATTTTAGCCAAGTTGAACTGGTTTTTTTTTTTCTGCAGTTTTTTATGACTTTACTGTCTGACAGTTTCCTAGTTTAAAGCAGCCATCAAAAGGCTATTAAGTGATTAGAGGTTTATTGTTCTAGTTTACAGATCTGGGTTTCTGAGGCAATAGTTTTTGTTTTGTTTTGTTTTGTTTTGTTTTGCTAGACTAAGGCACGTTACCAGATTTACAGTTTTTAAAACATTTCAAAGCATTTTAACACAGACCTGCTGACCGCCCTGGGAAGGAACTGCCATTGCATTCACTATGGCTCTGTCTGGTGCTGTTTTACTTTTTTTGTTCTCAGGTAGCTGGGTGTGGTCAGACAGGAATGAGGTTTATGAAGGTGTGGACCTACTGGAAGGGGTCAGCCCTCAGCTCTCTGCCATTACCATGCATCCCCCTAGGGGAGGAGGCAGGAGAAGGCAATGAGAGGCAAGGTGCAGGCTGCCAAAATGGCCCAAAGAAGCTTCCCAGGCCTCAGCGCCCTCCCAGGGGACCTCTGTCCTGGCAAGGCCATGATCTAAGCTACTGTTCTATTAGCTGTCCTGACTGGGGCCAGATTTAATAAACCTGGGTGCACGGCATGGATTCAGACATGGAGAATTCCAGAGCACTCGCACATTCAGATTCCGCAGTCTGCTTTATAAACTACAATCATTTCACTCTCTTGCCATTGGCAAGTGAGGGCTCCAGCTTAACCAAAGTTCACTATTTCACACAATCACACAATTTAACATTACTATCTTTAGGCATGAAAACATACACCTGCATTGAATAAACACAGATAGAAGCACAAAGCCCTAATATCTGACTCGTAATTCTTATCCCTCCAGCAAGGCTGCCCCTGAGCAAATATTGCAACCTTAGGAAGAGGAAACTTCCAACACCAAATTCTGAACAGGAATTTTTGCTTCACTTGCTGTTTACAATGCAAGCTGATTTGCAATCCAGCACCAAAACAAAGACTTATTTCTAGCTAAATCTTTTCACTGTTTAATTTATATCCAGCCCAAGCTTTTATTACAAAAACCAATCCATTTTTCTGTAACCAAGATTTTCCAGGATGCAGTAGGACTTAAACCCATCAACATCCTTTTCTACTATAATCAAACCTTCACTATCCTAGTGGAGGCAGGACCTGAATCAGATGCTAACACGCAGTTAGCTAAACTTAAACATCAGGCTTTTTCTCTTCTTCAGACCTGGAGAAGATGGCTTCCCCCTGAATTTCTGGAGATACTGGGGTCCTCTTTTTGGCAGCTGATCAACCTCCCTTATGCCCCCTGGGGGGGTCTTACCCAGTGTGTGGAGGTTTTTCATTCCCAGAATTTTCTTTCAGACCTTCTGTTGCATCCGATTGTTCCCAGGAGGACTCCAGCAGAACCCACATCCTCTTTCTGGACTGAAAGAAGTCCAGGGGCACCCAGATTTGGGTTCCCCTGAGCCTTCCCAGCTTCATCAGAGATATTCGAAAGGGGCAGCAAAGTGCCACCATCTCTGGCCTTCATTGCAATCCTGGATGAGCCCCCAGAAATGTTGTGGAAGCAAAGAGATTCAATGATTGCATTTGGCAATCCAGGACTCAGTAATAATTTTGGGAAGGAAAATTTATTAATGACCAGCTGGGCTCAGGAACTCTTGTTGAAAATCCCTTTTTATACAGAGGATATAGGAGTAAAGAGTTAAATGATGCTTTGTTTGAGTGCTAGATAAGCTTGAGTAAACACATATTTCCCACATTCCAGGTAAGCTTGAATTAACATATTTAGTTTGCATCCTTCCTGAATATTCAAAGTCTGTAGAGCCTATATCACTTAACTGGCTTTATAGGACTGGAGTGGTTGGCATGGTTATGAAAAGTGGGGCTGCAGTTTTTATTGTTTGACACACACAGCCCAGATTATTCATGAAGAGATGCACAGCCCCCACCCATAGCCCATATCAACACAGCAATAGATGACCAATACATTAGCCAGTAACAAACAAGAAAGTAGATTGCGATTTGTTAGGTCTTAGATGGAGCAAAAGTGGGTTCTTTTCTCCTGATGCATCTTTAAAGCCAATTCCTGAGACAGCAGACTTTTAAAGAAAAAAATAGTTTATTTGGTTGTGCAAGCAATGGAACACAGTAGGCCTCATGGCCCAAAACTTTCTCTCTGATCTACAGAAATGCTAACATTTTATAGTAATGAATAATTGGGGCGGAGTTGGACACACGTTTCATCATAAATAAACATGAGGGGGGCTAAAGAAGATGGGGGTGGTCCCAAACCAGGGGGAGTCACAAGGTTACAATCATTAGAGGCCATTCACAAGGTTTTCCACATCGATATTAAACAGGGGAGGGTAAAGTGGTTACCCTCCCAACAGTAAGCATATACAAATGTGAACCTATTCTATAAACAAGGGTAAGATCAATCTGGAATTGCCATCACAAAGGTAAAGCACACACAAGGGTAAGGTTAAGTCTAAAGTAAATATAAACAGGAGTGAGACCGCTCCAGCTAGTTTCAGTAATTTCAGGTATTAACTTTTTGCTATTTTATAATATAAAAGTCAAACATATAATGATTTTGTAATCATAATTATTTGCTAATTCTTAACCTTCTGTCATAGTCTTACCCATTGCAAAAGATTAAGGACACTGGCTTCTTAGGATTGAGTATTGTATGAGATTTACATAGTCATTCCTTACCCATGGGATGGCCAAAATTAACAAGTCTCAAGTCAGATTGCACACTGGTATATAACAAATAGTGGTCAAACAATTTGGGGAGACATATGGCCAAATAATGTTTCAATGAAATGCTTTGACGTATTAATGACCATCAAATACATGTAGGTGTTTTCTCTTAAAGGAAACTGATAATATTGGTAAAGTAAAATGGCAAAGTCAAACATGTATCTGAGTATTCAGACAAAATCATCTTATTAATCTTTTTAGTTAAAATTTTGATTATGTTAAATAGCTAATATCTTTGATTCTATTGATCTGATCCAAAATCTCTCCCTTCTATATTTAGGGGTGATGCTACCAAATAGACCTCACACTCCAATAATTCTTTCTTCTTTCTCCTGTGTCATCAAATTTTCCCTCTATTGTGTTATTCCTGTGTTCATACGCACAGGCTATTATTTCTCCCATTAAAAAAAAAAAAATCTCTTGGTGTTTCCATGTACTTTCCACAAAACCCCTCTCATTTGTTCTCAAATATTCTGGGCATACTCCTACCTCAGGGCCTTTGCACTTGCTTTTCCCTTTACCTAGAATGTTCTTCCTCCAGATACCAACAGCATTCTCCCCCACTTCCTCTAGGTCTTTATTCAAATGTCAGCCTCTCTCTGGCCATCCTGTCTGAATTTGTAACCCTCATCCTCCCATTTAGGGGTATTGCTGTCTCTGCTTTGTCTGCCCCTCCCCCATTCCTTGCAAACTTTAAATCCCTCCAGGACAGGAATGTTGATTTTATAAATATATATATATATAATTTTATTTTTTAAGTATATCCTAGAACAGGTCTTACATACAGAGAGTGCTTAATAATTATTTTCATTGAATAAATAAATGTATCTGCTTCCCCATGCAATTTACCACCCCATACCAAAATCGCTCTGAGTTTGTTTGGTTTCGTTTTTTGATTAGAAAATTAAAGATAGTTCACTGCAAAAATTTTGAAAATACACAAAACTATTAAAAGAAAATAGAAATCTACTATAGCATTTTTTTTCTAGTTTATTACAGAAAATAATATCTGAAGGTAACAGCTAATATTTTACTATACATCTTTTCAGTCTTTTTTCAATATTTACAGCTTTGTAACAAAATGTGGTTCATACCAGGCATCTTACTTTGTAATCTGCTTTTAAAAATTAACCTTATTTTCATTTCTGCATATCATTAAATATTCTTCTAAAATAGTGGTATTCAACGTTGAATTGTTTTTCAAATAAGCCTTTCCTGGGAAACTGGGAGACAATCAACCAGAGCCCTGTTAGTATAAACATGTATTTTTAAATGCAGGGCAGGAGAAGACTATAAGGCGCATTTTAACTTGGGGAAGGAGGGAAGATTATTTTATAGGGCTTTAGCTGGAGAGGGGTCACTAAAGTTCAGTAGATTGTGACAAGAGGAATTGTTTTTGTGGATTAGCAGCCATTGTTTGGGTAATCCACAGAGGGGTGGAGAGGAATAGTTAAACTTGAAGTCCTAAATTAAAAAGGTATGTGATCATCACCACCTTGTTAGTTGTCCTAGGTGAGACCAATGAACTGGAAAGTGGGTGTTGCAATTCCATTAAGATTCAGGGCCTAGCTGGCACATGGACAGCCCAAAGATTTAAGCCTCTTGGATGGACACTTAACTAACACTAGTACTAATTATAGGTTCAAATAGAAAGATGAAAGAGCCATGTCTAGGGAAACTGCAACCAAGTCTAACTCTGTCACACTGAGGAGCATAAATTCCAAAGTAGGGCCTGCTGGCAAGGTGCCTCAGGGCTATCTGCTCTGACTATAGTGTCTGGATATCTCCAGAGCCCTCAGGAGCCCCATTATTTGGGGTAGTATCTACCTTGACAGTCAGTGACATCCTGCTGAGATGCATAAGCGTAACCTGTGAAATGACCTCCTAACTCACTTTGAAGTCTCTTAGCCAAACTCATTTGTCTTTGCCATTTCCCTTTTTATCAAGGTCTTTTTTCAGCTGCATTGCTAGTCGGTGCTTGGTAGTAATCCCTCAGTGCCAGGGAGGCTTATCTCTGGGAGTCATATCCCATGCTGGGGGGAAGGTAATGTATTTATATGCTGAGTTCTGCTTAGAGAGAGACCACATTTGAGCAACAAGGAGGCTCTCAGGAGGTAACTCTTAGGCACCATATGATACTACTCTAAATTTCAATTCCAAGAGTAAGCTTTCATAAACACAGTTATCAAGGGTCCATCAATGGACCATCCTCCTTCACTAGTTATTGCCCCTGTACTCAGGGGATTCTTGCTATTCCATTAGAGAATGTGGCAGAGCTCCCCAGGATGGGAGTTCAATCTTCTTTTGGTTATTGTGTGAATCTCCACCCACCATGACAATGCTCTGTGAACATTTGAACACATTTATATGCCTTCTATATATGCCCAGGTGAGCTTCATCCCATTTTTCCCCCTTCACTGCCACCAAGCACCAGTGTTCCTCCCCTGCCACAGTGTAACCCTCTGTGATCCAAAACCTCTTACAAAATGAAGTCAATAAAATAGCCAAATACAATTAATAAAAAATGAAATAATAATGGTAGTTTAAAAGTAAGAAATAAAATACAAAATAATTTTAAAAGATAAAAATTTTAAAAAATTTAGGATAATAAAAAATGATGAAAAATATTTTAAGAATTTTTTTGACATTTTGCCTTTCATCACTCTAAGATCTATTGTTCTGTATGTACAGTGACGTTTTCTTCTGTTTATTCTCCCAGTGTCTTACTTTTTTCAGTTTGTCTTAAAAGAAGTTTTAGGTTACAGCGAAGTCACATACCAAAATACAGGGGACTCTTGCATGGGGAGAAGACTACCCTGAAGAATTTCCAGTTGGGGCCCCAGTCTCTCACCAACCAAACTCTCTACAAATTATGCAGGGCTATGAGCAAAGAGGGCCAGGGTCCCAGGCCGTATTTCCTTATTCTCCTGCCCCTTACAGCCATGATATTCCAGAATAGTCTGAAAACCAATTTTAAAACATTTCAGTGATTGCATATCAATTCCAGCTATTGGGTATTACTTCTCCATTATTATTAATTTTGTTTATTTAATACTGTTTTGCTTTTATAAATGTTGCTACTAAAATAAATTATCCTTGCATTTAAGTCTTTGGGTGCAGATGCCTTACTGTTTTTAAAGGTAGATTGGTAAGCCAGCTATCAATAGTAGATAGTTTCATTCTCTTAACTATTAGATCCCCAGTCCTAATTATATACAGAATTCATCAACTTTTCTCTTCAATTAATAGTTAAATGAGCTGAAATTCACAAACTGGTAAAATCCTTCATTGCTAAGGACGTTACTTTTGTTCTTCTGTCCCATTCTCTTTTTTTTTTTTTACATTTATTTATTTTTCTTCTTTATTTTCTTTTAAATGTTACATTAAAAAAATATGAGGTCCCATATACCCCGCACCCTACCCATCCCACCCCTCCCACATCAACAACCTCTTCCATCATCGTGGCACATCCACAGCACCTGGCAAATTGCACACTCTTTTTTTTTATTTCCTCCATGCCAAGTAGATATACCACTTTAAGTAACAGAATGCACTAGAAAGTAACTAGTCCTTTTAATTGAATGGCAATGTAGCATGGTTGCAGGTGGTAGTGTATAAATCCTTGAATTGATTAAGTTTCTTGCTTAAAATTGCTCTAGTACCAGCCTTGACTAAACGACTGAAACAAAACGATCATTTGCACCTTAAATAATTTTTAACTTCACTATTTTATTACAATGAAATCTATTTTTCAATCCTCAGTCCTACACTTAACTAGCTTTTCATAAGACACATAGCTGTGCCTTTTTCTACATTAGAAATTGCTTTTTTAATCAAGTTTTTACTCTTACACATTTCCCATTCCCCATCGTAATGTTAGCCCGGGGCTGTTCTTGGGCATTAGGGAGGAATATGTTTGAATCCCACCGCCTTCAATGTACAACATATTGTTATGCTGACAAGAGATGGGGATCTTCACTTCCCTGGAAGGCAGAAACATAAAGCCTGTGTCTCTTTTTTGGCTGCCATGCTCACAATTACTTCTGAGGGCTTCGGATCACTTCCAGTGGACTTGGGTACTTTATTTGCTGAGGGTGATTCATAAGGATGAAAGTGAGCCCGCTCTGGAGCAGCATGCCCTGCAAATTTCCGACCAGCCTGCCTGGTCCAGCAGGAAAACAGCTCCACATCTCCCTCAATTGCCTAAGGGGTGTGCTTTGTTGGCATGGGGAAAAAAATGAGTGATTTGGATTGTTCATGAGAGAGAGACAAAAGCAACAGAGTAAAAAATAAAAATATTATAAGTTTGCTTATATCCTATCAATCAAATCAGCATATTTTTAAAATAAAAATAAAAATATTATAAACTTGTTAACCTCCTATCAATCAATTCAGCATATGTAACTTTAAAAAGACTTCTTTAACCTCTACAAGTATGTGTCACCATTTTTATTAATTTTTTTAATTATCTGCTGCGTTCAGGTTGTCAGTTTGTTTACAATCTCTTCAAAAAGATAAAGGGAGAGAGACAAATATAAAACCCTGTTAATAGATTTTTTTAAAAAGACAGTTTGCTGAGATGGGGTGAGAAGCCTTGAAGGATAGATAGGATGTAGGTTAGCCGATTCAGATGGCAAGCCGACTGGCATATGCCAATGACTGAATGACTAAGGCATGAGGTGGCAGCGGGTGGGGCTTCCCCAGCAAGGCAGAGCTCCACCGTGTGGCCGGATCACAGAGCTGTTTTCCTCAAACACTGGAACTTGTACTCCAGTGTATATGTGGCAGAGAGCTAAAAGTTACGCAAACACAAAAGATAAATAAGATATCCTAAAAAGAAAAATTTGCTCAAATATTTTTGGTAGGACAGGGAGTAGGAAGGATTCTTGTATTTTAAAGTACATGTAAATATATTATAGAATCGACTACAAAATTTGCGTTATTTTTTAAGATGCAACTCAAGAATCCAATCCTTCAGGCTTGCCTGAGCTGCTTTGGGTCAAGTTATAAGATAGAGATAGAAGGTTTTAGCCACCTTTTGGGAGATACTATGAAGAGAATTGGGATAGAGGAAGAAGAGGCACCAAGGATGGAATTGCTCACTAAAGTCTAGTTTGAAAGGATCTGGAATGCCGAGAGAAATTGAGTTGAGAGGAGATTGAAGATTTTTGAGCCAGAATTGCTTTTAAGACAATGCCTCTGGGGCAATAGGCACTGGGTACATCAGAGTGAGGTTAACCAGTGGGAACAATGGTTGGGAGACAAATGACCAGGTAAGAATTAATAAACTTCTGTTTTTGGATTGAGGCATAGATAATGAAAATAATGGGGTGATCTGGGCAGATATTTCAGGGTGGAATCAAGTAGGCTGCAAGCTAATTGCATTTGGGTCAAAGAAAAAAACCTGATATGTCCATTATTAGTCTTAGGACCTTGTGACAGGGACATGATATAAAATTAATAAATAGCGAAGTCAAAAAGAGCATTTTGGGAAAGAGGGGGTAAAAACATGCGCATTGGTGTACATGTTAGGAAATAAACATTTAACTGACATTTGAGTTGATGGAACTAAAAGTATGACTTGATTTGACTTAAGAGAACTAAATAAGAAACTATCAACACTAAAACTACCTTCCTCAACCCAATAATTTAGTTGCTACTTTGCTTTCCTCTTTGAAATAAATTCTTTCATAGAGATGGATTCAGTTCACAAGTACAGAATGAATGTGACTGAAGAAAAGTTACAAAAAGTTAAAATATTTTCATGATGACAGTGTTGCCAGGTGGAAACACTGCCAGATGACAGTGTTCCAGGTCCTTGGCCAGGTGGTGAGAAAGAATTCAAGGAAGCACCACAGTTTAAGCAAGCAAGTAAAGAATTTAATGTAAAGCAAAAATACACACCCAAGTTGGGAGTGTAGGTGTGCTAGAAGGAGAGATGCACCGTCTGTTACGGTTTTGTTACGGCTCCCCCCCCCTGCTTCCTCCATGTAAAACGAAGACCTGTGAGTTGCAACATCATTGGTTCTGAGTATGCAAAAAGGATTGGAAACACATTCTCATTGGTCCTGAGTGTCTGCGGTCTTCAGTGGGGTCAAGTGAGGGGATCTGCAAACATGCAGTGGTTAGATAATAAATGGGCCTCTTGTTATCTTTGGGCACACAACCTTGGGTGGTCTTCTCCTGCTTTGGCAGGGCTTTCCAATGTCATAGGTAGGTCTCTGCTGCAGGTGCAGGCAAAGATTGGTCCTGTGAGCAGGAGGTTCACATATGACTGGCTGCTCCATCCCTGTTGCCCCAGTGCCTTCACATAGCGTCTTTCCTTCCCTCAGGTCCCTGTTCTAGCCTGCCTCAACAGGACCAATTGAAGGTTCCCATTGGTGTTTCTTATTATCCTCTTCATATCATTCACTCCAAGACATTCTTGGCACTTACAGCTCAATCTTCACTAAAAACGCCACACTTGGGGCTCACCCCAAAGGAACAGTGACAGTCTTCTGTGATAAAAGATTTAAGGGCTGTGCTTCACACTCTCTTGTATGGCATTCAAGATAGACAAATAAAATGGTAAATTTCTCATTAGAGAAGATTGTAATATAAAGTTTGGGAGTTTTGCTTAAAACTTTTTTAGACTATATGTTTAGAGTTTTCTTAGACCATGTGTTTGTGCATTTTCTCATTTTATCAGTATGTCTTGAGTTGTATCCCTAATTTCTTCTTCTTTCCCCCTCCCTCCCACAATTCTTCCTTCCTTCTTTCCTTTTTTCCCTTCCTTCCTCCCTCCTTTTCTCTATCTCTTTCTTTCTTCCCCATCCCATTCCCCTTCCCTCTCTCTCATAAATACCTCTAATGAGAGGGGAGATTTAAGCAACATTCTCTTTGTGTCCATTTTACTGTGTTCAAAATATGTTGCTAACTAGCATTTGAAAACTTAGCATTGAGTTGGGGAAAAGAAGAAGGGAGAACTGGAAAATATTGCTCCCAATAAAAATGTATCTGCTTCCCTAGATATTATTTGATTTTCCTTCCCTAATAGAGAGGCTGAGTGCATTGTACCTTGACCCTGTTGCCATAGAGTCATAGAGGTGATGCCTGTGTATGGGGAGGAGGGGAGGAGAAGGGTTTACAGAGATGAGAAAGGGGAGTAACCCATAGCCACAGCTGCAATCCTGTGGGGTGGCCTGAGCATCACAACTGTAAGAAAGCCTGCCCCCAATGAAAGGCACAAAGGGGACTCAAGAGAAGAAACAGAAATGAAAACTTTAGGGGCTTGTCAAGACCTAGGACAGGGTAGGGTGGTGAGTAAATCAAAATTGTTGGGAATGAACAGGACAGCTATAGCCATACCCTTACTTGACCTCACCTCCAATGCTCTTGAGAACTACCTTCAATATCCTCAATACCAGGATGAAAGAAGGAAGAGCTCTTCAAATTTATAAGTAGATGTTACAGGCAAATGCAGATGCTCTCCAAGTTGTGAAGTGGGAAGAGCCTAGGAGGCGGTGGCCTGGAGTTCTAGACTATGACCTGAGCCTGATTAGCTTTTCCTCTCTCAGCAAGTCACTGAAACTTTCCAGGTCTCAGTTAACTCACCTGTAGATTAGAGGTTCAACTGGAATTGTCTCACATTGCTAAACTTTCATGTTTCATGCTAAAATACTTCTGAGGACAAAGCAACAGGTAATATGTTCTAATCAAAGTGTCAGAAATTTGGTTGAGCTAAGAAGATGGTTTAAAGCATAAACTTTGTTACTACCAAAATGAAATGATCAGAAAAACTATGTTATTTTTCCATCAGTTTTAAAAGAATAGAATATTTGCCTACTTCAATGGCAGGTTTTATACAAACCCTTTCTCAACCTCATCCCTGCAGTCCCATACATTTATGACACATCCAGATCTACATATACACAATACACACACACATACACTTCTGTCTTATTTATTTCCATAACACGTATCAACTTCTAATGTATACTTAGATATTGCTCAATAAACACTTGTTGAATAAATGAATGAATGAAACAATGATTATTATCGTCCTTAAACTTAAATAGCATGTTAAAGGAAAGAAATTGAACTTCCAGTCTCTATTGAACTTCTCTTTTAGATGCTTCTATAATGTACTCTGCTCATAAGTTATGTGCTCCTGTTTTACTGATGAGAAAACTGAGGTTCATAATGGTTAAGCAATCTATTCACTGTTGAATGGCTAGTAAAGTAAGTGGTGATGCTTGGTTTTCAAATCAGATCTGGTTAGTCCTAAAGACACTGTCCTTTCCAGAAGGGAGTGTAGTCATATTTACCATAAAGGGCAGCTAATACCTTTGATTCATAGATACAGAAACTGAGCCTAAGAGAAGTTAACTGATTTTTCTAAGGTTGCCAGTTGTGCTTGAGCTGCAACTGCTAACCAGATCCTTTGATTCTCAGTTTATTACCCTCTTGGTTCTACAAAATTTAAGAGAATGAATTAACTGAAACTGGAGGTCTCTCCTCGTCTATGACCCTGCAAATCTTCGTTAGCTTTCACTGTCCCTTGAGAACCAAAGGAAGTTGGAAGCATTCCAGGTAGAGACTTGAGACTGTTTTAAGCTCCCACGCAGCAGGCTTCACTTGAAAAGGAGCCCTCTGCGTCCACATAGGCCAATAGTCCCCATCTTTGCTTTCCACACACAAGGTCACAAATTTGGCCCCATTCCCTGACTCCATTCAAGAAGACCCCACAACTGGATGCTCTGCTGTCCTCAAACCCATCAACTCTTCCCTTCACTCTGTACCTGTGCTGCACTTCAAATCTTTCTTCCATAAATTGGATCCCAGACTTCTTCCATAAATTGGCAGTTTGGCTAAAAACTGGATATGCTTGACCTGTTTTTCTTATTGTCCAAACTATACCTTACTTTCAGTTGCCTAGATTTCAAAATGTTTTCAGTAGGATTTCAAAATGTTTTCAGTAGGATTTCAGTTTGAGCGTTGTCTGATATTCTACATACTGACCAAGATTAAGAGAGCCTGGCTTAGCAAGTTGCAAAATAATACAGATTCTGCAGTCCCCATAAAATATCATCATTGCACTTGTTTCATCATGCTCTTCCTTAGGATAAGTTTTCAGTCACAAGAAAATGCAATTAATTTTTGTGGGTGGTATATATTTAGGGCTTATACTGCTTGATTAGCATTCAATTAAAGACCAAATACAAGTTAAAAATCAATATGCTGGAGACAAAATAAGCTTGTCCATTATTTATACTCCATTGACCCTCACAAAAGATTAATTGTAGTTTTTTTAACCTGGCAGTTTTCAAAAGAATGAATTAGCCAAATATCACATAATGCTACTTAATACACTAAAGACTTTCATATCCATCAGTAAGCATGGATTTCCAAACCTTTGACTTTCACACCAAGAAGTAAAACATAGTCAGCATTTCCTTGTAGATAATCTGTGTGCTAAAAGTACACAATATTTTAGAGAAATACTTACTCTTTGAAATTAAATCTGAGCAAAATAAAATTTTTATTTTGCTACCTGTTCTAAAAGTAAGAAAATAAATATGGGAAATTTGCATGCCATATACTCCAATAAGTTATACAATGTTATACTGAAATTTGAAAGTCTCTGAGAAATCCTTCATTAAAGCAAGGTTCAAGTCCTTCCCAAGGGCACTTAATGAGAGAATCATTTCTTTGCGTAATGCCTGCTGCCATTCTTGGGAGCTAGTGGCCCAAGGCATATGCTTTGAGAAACACTGTAGGGTGGAACATGGGCTGGTGTTTCTGTGCTAATAGCCTGCACTTAACGAGCTTCAACTGAATATTGAGTCTTTAAAAACATATTTTTTGAAATAAATAGACACTACACAATGCCCAAAGTCATTCTATAAGGTAAGGAATTTCAAGAAATGTATTATTTTTTCTTGTATTTCTCAATATATAACTGCCATGGAAATTTAAAGTTATATTTTAAAACTTCAAGTTTTTATCTATTTTACCTTCACAGTGAGGATCTCAGAATAGTGTTGCCAAAGAAGGCTAACACACTGAATGGGACCCATTTATTGCCTTAGTGCGATAATGATACATTTTAGAGAATGAATGAGTTTCTGTATACTTTATAAGAATGTTATCATGTTATTCTATCAACTGTTTATTTGAAAGCAATAGTGTAGGTTGTTTGAATGTGAAGTAATTCTACATAGTATCCTATAAGAAAAAAAAGTCAATTTATTTTGTTATGCTTAGTTGTTGTTTTGAGTCGTAGTTTTATCTTTTTACTGTATGGGAAAGAAGACAAAAATGAGAGCGGAAAAAGAATTTGTGGTGGTTGTTTTGGCTCCAGCTTTGTAGAGTCTTCAGTTCTTCTTGGCTGCTTTGCAGCTGCTCACTTTGCAAGGACCCTAAGATATAGAGGCAAGTTTACCTTCAAGGCTAGACATGGTGACCTTGGCAAGCTACTTAATCTCCCTAGACCCAGGGTCATCAATTAGAAAATAAAGTTAGGTGCCAGATGTTTCAAGGGCTCCTTACAGTTTAAATTTCCGAGACTTTTAAGCTCTAGGATGCTCTCCATAGCCTTCAACAATAGACAAAGCCATTTATTCCATAATTAGAGATAAAGGGTTTAGCAAATACCTGAGAGTTAACACATTCGTGTTAATGAGTTTCAGTCAGGTGATATCAAATCTTTAGTTTTGGATACAGTAAGAGTCTTCCAAAGACTGAAGGCTTTGTGACTAACTCTTGGAAGATAGGGGAGAAGAGCAGGGTTGGGGAGGGGGAGTTTGAACTCAAGATTTTGTGGATGAATAAATGTTAGTCTTCAACTAACATACTAATCAAATAGTCTTCAATTATTTGATAATCAAAATAGAAACCTGAGGTCAAAATTACTTCAATTCTATAAAAGAAAAGAAAAAAACAAAAGTACTTCAATTCTGTTATTACTGTACCTTATTAGGTATTTTAACCATACTTATGCCCACGGTCCATTTTATTCAGTTCTGAGAGAACATATTTGTAGCTCTCTAGCAGCCAGGCAGAGAAGACATTTACTTTAGATAGCCCTTATTAGAAAATCAGTTACTTATTGACATATGCAGCATCTGATACATAGATTTGGTGCAAATAACAGTGTATTCTACCCGTCTTTTGCTCTCATTATGCTAAATAAGAAGACATACCTGCTGCATAATATGTTAGGGTATTTAATCAAGACCCTAATACTTGGGTCCAAAACTATCCCTGTTGAACTTGGGACTATGGACAAAATCTTATGGAAATATCTGGTAGATCACAAGTGGCTGTCTCTGAATGTAATCTGAGGCAATAAGACTCCATAAACTCCATAGGTCTCTATATTACACCCTCTCTAATCTGTTTTTATCAATATAAAATGACTGACAACTCTTTTGAGTTTCTTGGATGACCAAGGGGAAATGCTCACACAAATTAGTTTAAATAATCGGCATTAGAAAAGAATGATTCCCTACTATTATTCACAGAAGTTGACAAAGTCCTTTATGTAGGATACTCTTGAATTCTCACTCTTTCACGTTGACCATTGTTGTCCTCCAGTCAGAGACAGAGTTCCCTGCAGTCCAGCGGTCCAGTTACTGAAAGCTGAATGTGGTTCAGATTCAATTACTAAAAATATTCTATTGATTAAGCCCTCATTATATGCCTGAGTGCTATAAAATAAGGGACTCGAACATGCTTTCCTTTGAAACTTAAATATACTTATAATGGTGGACATGAAACTAATAATCATATCTATATATGTACTTAGAAATGACATTGAGTCCTTGAGAAAGGAAAGCACATGAAACTAAGAATTTATAGCAACAGAAGCACGTCTGTTCTGAGGGGACAGTCTTTGCTGAAGAAGTGGTATCTGAGCTGACATCTGAATAAGGGATATCAGTGAACTGGATGAAGCTGGGAGAAACCATGCGTACGCAAGCATGGTGGTTGGTGGTAGAGGGCATTAGCCGTGAGAAACTGTAAAACCAGGAGTCTGCAGTTAATACATAATATGAACTACACATGTAATTTTAAATATTTCTGTAGCCACATTAAAAAATTAAGAAGAAACTGCTGAAATTAATTTTAACAATGTTTTATTTAACCCAAAGAGATCCAAATATTATGCATTCAACAGGTCATCAATGCAATGTGTAATTAATAAGATATTTTACACTATTTTGTTATATAAAGAAAGTCTTGAAAATCTGCTATATGAGTACACTTTATAGTACACGTGGCTTGTGGCTACCATACTGGATGGCGTAAGTCTTAACAAAGAGAAGAACAAGAACAACGATCCTATAGCAAAAGAAACATGGTAAGTTTCCAGAAGTAAAAGGCCAGGATGACTGGAGTACATATACCCTGAAGGGAAGTGGCATGAAATGGTGATTGAAGGGTAGCAGGGATCAACATATGCCAAGTTTCATTAAAGCGTTTTGCATAGACAAGATCAGATTTGTCTTTAGAAAAGATTCTTATTGGCTGCTGTGTGGAGAAAGGATTATAAAGGTCTAAGGATGAACAGGAGGACGTGGAAGAGAATCAACTGAGAAAGGATGGAATTGTGCATTAGGGGTGGTGTTGGTAATAGGGATGGGAAAGTCTAGATGGATTTTAAAAGACATTCAGGAGGTAGAGACAACAGGAGTTGGCAACACATTGCACAAAGCATATAAGAAAGAGGAAGCTGTATGGTGTACAGAAATATGAGAAACGGGAAAGAAATGAAGAATAAGCAGGTATCTATCTTTTTTACTCCCTCTCTCTTTTCTTTTTCAAATTTTTAAACTAGCCCTCAAGAAACCTTTGTGGTGGAGAAGGACTGACAAACAAGTAACCATTTCTGATAAATAAAAGTATGTTCAGCCCTACAATTTTTGTCTTAGGACCCAACATTTACCACCCTGTCTGGAACAAATCTAGGGCTTTTATCTCTTAACACCAAAGCTTCAGATTAGTTAGAACCTACCACCACCTGACAATTTGTGTTTAATATCCTGAAGCAGATATGTTGTAAATTGCTAACATCTAAAACAGCTTGTTCACATTTTAATTAGATATCAAAACAAGGCTTTCTGTTACTGTTTCTTTAGCAGGAAACTATCATTAGTTAAACTTCAGCACTGCACATGTTTCTACAAGCTGGAAAACATAAGCTGCAACATTGCCCTGTGGCATTAGCTGTGAATTCTCAATGGAAATTAATCTCTCATTTCATTTGTCTTTTTTATAGACTTTTGTCCAATAAGTAACGGATGTGTTAGGATGCAACGTGTTGTTTTTCTCCTCTACCCACCAAATATTTAATATCAGAAAGTCTTAGATAAGCAGGCTTCCTAAAGGAAGTTTGTTTCTTTTAAAAATTGCTGTTTCTTTAATACTGCAGTTTTCTATTGGATTATTTAAAAGCACTTCAAAGATGTAGGAAAAGAGACACCTGCATAATTGATGATGTGAGTGTTTTTTGGCAGGCAATGTAAGTCTATCAAAATCCAAAGTCCACAGAATCCTTGACCCAGCAATTTCATTTTAATATATATGCATGTATTTGCATGTTTATGCATATATGCAACAAATAATCTTTTGGCTTATTGCCACATTTCTTGTAAGAGCTATAACTTGCAGAAAACCTGAATGTCCATCAAGAGAAGACTAGTTCAATGAATTGTTATACCCGTAGAATGGAATACAATATCTGTTTTTAAAAATACACTATTTCTGCATGTGCAAAGTGGAATGTTCTCCAAGCTACATTGTTCAGGGTATTGGAATTATTCCTCTCTCTCTATATATTGCATATATGGGTGCATGTGGGTGTTCCTATGTACATAAAAGACATCAGAAAAGGATACATAAGGCACTGCTGACATTGATTCTAAAGTAAAGAGTACTGAGGAAGTGAGGTGATTTTTCAGTATGTGGACTTTTATTCTTTGTGAATAGTTTTTAATTGATAATTACTAATGGTTTTTTACTTTAAAAGTATTTTAAAAGACTTATCCACCCCTCATCTTTGGTATCAGAGGTAGAAATAATATAGAGGTTTATAAAATCATTTTATAATGTCAGCAATGATTTGGGAGCCAGCCAAACAAGGTTAAGGTATAGTCAGGTGCTAATTTAAATCACAATTTCCCTCTTAGATTGAACAAGTAAATTAGAAGTTATTTTTTAATAACAACCTACAGTTGTTGTTGTTGTTGTTATTATTTTACAAGGTGGGGAGAGATAGAGGGAGCAGGGCATGTATAAAGTAAGTATTGGGAGAGCAGGTGGGAGGATGTGGAAGGTTCCCAGATGGCTAGTTGCTTTCATTCCACAGTAGCATTTTTCAAGCACCCGATATATACTGCGTTTTACTAGGCACATACTCTTCATGGAAGACCCAGGCCTGCCCTGAGGCACTTACCACCTAAATGTAATCTACAGTAGGGCTGAATGTAGATTGCGTCTCCTCAAGCCCTGTGCTGCCCACCGCCTGGTCTCAGCACCCAAAGAAGCGAATTCTCCCCCAAATAGAGCCACAGGAAAGGGGCTGAGTGATGGCTGGCAAGTTCCGGTGACCCCGTATCTTCTGTTCTCCAAATGCGGGCATTGCTCAGGGGAGTACCCGGTCCCACACCCATAGAGGGGAGCCCCGCAAGGCTGATTGTGGAGACTGGCAATGGCATGCACTCTGGTGGAGGGACAGTAAAGGATAAGAATGGTCAGGAAGACCAAAGTAAGATTTTTGTTGCTAAATTCTGTTTTCTCACCTCAACCTCCAATTTCTCCATTGGTGATTTATGTCCAAGATCTATCATTTCTTCCTATCTTCCTGGGCAGGCAATCAAGCAATCTGGGCATCCTGCCCACCCCACCCCCCTTTTTTTTTTGAGTGGCGCGGGAGTAGGTTACATTGTTTTATTCAAAATAAATTTCTTTTTGATGCAATCCTCTACCATATATTTGAAGAGAAATCATATTATAAGTGAAGTGCCATCTGCTCAGAGCCCTTTTTAAAGTAGGCTGTGAATCTAAGTGACATATGTGACATGCAAACATTTAAACTGTTCTATTTAAATCTGTCATGTTATAAGCACTAACTTTAATATTTTCCCATTCAAATTTCATTAATCTATGAAACAGTGGAGGCAAATGGAGTGGAGGTGGATGGCGTTTTTTCCCATTCACAAAATGTTTAAATGCTAGACACATCTCTGTCCCTCCAGGGCTCTTCCATCAGAATTCCTGTCATTGGAAGGGAGGCAACTTCGACAAGTTCACCCTGCCTTCTTACCAACATCCATGGGCTCCGTCATCTTTAAAAGTTTTGGCACAAAAATTCATGTCAATTTCTGTTACAAAGAAAATTATGTAAATATGTGTCCATGATTCTTTAAAATAGGTTATAGTTATTACTATAAATTTATTTTATGAATCAAATGCATTTATTTATTTATTTATTAAGATTTATTTTATTTATTTCTCTCCCCTACCCCCCTGTTGTCTACTCTGTGTGTCCATTCTTTGTGTTTCCTTCTGCGTCTGCTTGCATTGTCAGGTGGCACTGGGAAACTGCGTCTCTTTTTGGTTGCGTCATCTTGCTGCGTCAGCTCTCCATGTGTGCGGCTACACTCCTGGGTGAGCTGTGCTTTTTTCATGCAGGGCGGCTCTCCTTGCAGGGCGCACTCCTTGCATGGGGGGCACCCCTCTGTGGCATGGCACTCCTTGTGCGTGGCAGCACTGCATGTGGGCCAGCTCACCACACGGGTCAGGAGGCCTTGGGTATTGAACCCTGGACCCTCCATATGGTAGGCGGATGCTCTATCAGTTGAGCCACATCTGCTTCCCATGAATCAAACTTAAAACTCTTCTGTCTTATAAAGTCAAGCAAGGAGAATAAGGCAGTTAAACTAGCAAATTTAAAATCTGTGAATTTTAGATAGCAGTTTTATTATGTTACCTTCAGTATCTGATGGATTTTGTTAAATTGCTTTGGTCACACCTATGGAGAAGATACCGAGCCACACATATACCTGCAGTAAGAATATGTAAATAGTAATCATGTTTTAATGGATGACTCAAAATGTCATGAAACTCTTCATTTAAGCAGATATGGCAGGAGAAGCTTTATTCTGTAACCCACATAATAACAATTTAAACCTGCACTGAGATTAACACAATGACTTAGAGAAGAGGAGTGGGGAAATCAGGCATTTGATTGTGGTATGGAAGTGCAGATGAGAAGTAGGCAGTAGGTGATATGTATGTAAAACACTTAATTTCTTCATGTTAGACTTCAATTATGATGATTTAGCCGAACATTTCAAATGCCAAAGTTCAATATATGTATTGCTTTAGATTAGCATGTCTGAGAATGGTCAACAATATACATTTATTATTATTAACATTAATATTAACAAAATGTAATTATTATTATATTCTTAATGTGTCTACTGTTCTGAACACAATATGGAATGGTGTAAAACTTAGCCTCCAAACTTAATGTGTATACAGCTTAATTAGTAAAATAATATATTCATACTAAGAGAAGATAAAGTATGTTACAAGGCAGCATGTGCTAATTGCACAGCTGACGTCCATTTCATTCATGATCCTGTGTTTCCTTACCCATGTGGTAAACTTTCAGCTATTCCCCAGAAGATTGATAGACTCCATCAGTACCCTGCAGTCTTTGTTTCTTATCACCTAAACACCATTAGACCTTCTAGTTTCACGCAAATTAACCGCGCATCAATTCCATTATTGCAAAAGCTTGCAGCAGCTGTAGCTTTCAAACTATGATTACTTTAAACCTATTTGGGTCTTACTTCCCAGTACATCATCCTCTCTTTGTTCAACTCAATTGATTCATTCCAACCAGTTTATACCCAAGCCATTCATTTAATTTAACTATCTTCATAGGCCATTGAGATTTCCCCCAGTCACCCAGTGACACACCTATGGCAACTCAGAATCAATTATTTTATGATCAAATTAAGATTACTGTTAAGATACCATTCTTGACTAACTAGCTTCCATTCATTTTTGTTTTTGTTTTTGTAAAGATTATTTACAAATTTATATTATTACAAATAAGGAAGGAAGGAGGGAAGGAAGGAGAGTAGGAAGGAAGAAGAGAGGGAGGGAGGGAGGAAAAAAAAAGCTTAGCAACCTTAAAAGAAATAATTTTGTGAAGGTTGAGCAGACTTGGGTTGCTTTTAAGGAGTGTAAAACTCAGAGTTTACAACATGTCTCTCTACCTTAACGGATATGATTCAGGCTGCACGGAAGCAAGCTTGTTTCAGTACCATCAAAGTACGTATTTTCACTAGAAAAGTTAAAGCCTTAATCCACCACTCAGTCTCTCTCCAAGGTGTACTGTAAATGCTTGTCACATTTTATTTAATAATTTCTGTCAGAAACCTTGTTCTAGCTAACATAGATCTGGCGGTACTTTTCAGGAGCATGTAATTTTTAAAGAGGTACTCATATAAATAGGTTAAAAACTGTAAAATCCTCCTGAGCTGACTCCCATTTCTCTGTTGAATTTGTGCTGCACTTTAATTAAAAGGTTATTACATATTTTAAAATATAAAGCCAATAAATAATAATTTTGGGGGTTATTTATTCATTTAATTTTGTAAGGAAATGAGAATTTACTGAAATTTGTTCCAAGAAAATTCTAAATTTTCTCAGGTATTTGGCACATTCTAAAAAAACTATTATAGTATCCTATAATCCCTTTAGTACCCATGTGTTAGTTAGAATTCTGTGTACAAGTTAAAAGACTGTAAAAAAGAGGAAAAGAAAAGGTTGAAGCATACAGCGAATTTGTGTACAATATATTCATGACACAAAGTGGGCTAGGAATTATTTTACCCCCAAAGGAATCAAAATGATGGCAACATGTACTTATTTTCAAGTGGTTATGAATGAACTAACTCTTGCAATAAAAAAGAGGCCAGTGCCCCTCCCCATGCCCCTCCCCCTCTCCCCCCCCCCACCCAACACACACACCCAAGACTGGATAATATGCATTCCTTGCTCATAGAAAAAGAATTAGGTTTAGATCCTTAAACAACATAATATTTGTCTTTTGAAAAGGAAAATTGAGTCGATGAGCCATGAGGTAATTCACAGTCCTCCATTCTCCTTTCTTTCCCATCAATCCTCACCACCCCCAGCCCTGACAGCGCAGAGGACTGTGACTTAGAACTGTTTTCAATGGCTTCTCTTTCAACTCCGTTACTCACGGAGGATTTCTATTGTACATCTCTCAAATTGGAAGATGTTTTGGAGAAAGCAGTTTTTCTGTTTGCCAAAATGTGGCCTGATCCAGTACCATCTGACGATACTTAAGCACACACACAGGCACCCTACCAGGGAGCGCGCACACACTGTTTGAAGGTTATAAAATAATCAAGGAGCTTGGCAACAGGGGCGGTAAATAAGTAATTCCCATTTTGACAGATGTGTAAACTCTCATTAAGGGACAAAAGAAAAGGGAAATCTAGAACTTTCTGTGATCCAGCTTCTGAATAAGAGATAATACAAATCTTATGTAAACATATGTGTTTTTTGGGTGTCATTTCTGCCCTCTTCATAGAAAAGAAAATTTTGAAAAAACAAAAATCCTCAAGATTTTAGTGAACTGCAAAGTTGCCATCTCTAATTTACTGTCTGGAGATATGCCTGAGGTTTTACTTATCAGTAATGAGTGTAATCCCTTTCAGCTATCCCCATTCCTTTATGGATACCAGAAAAATTCCCATGAATGAAAACTAACAAAATAGATAAATACCTAGGAGATGCTCAAACCCTCAGTTGTACCCTATTTACTCATAATATCACCTTAAGAAAGCCATTTTACCTTCTTATATATTGCTAATATATATTTGAGATTTTGATTTGAAGGGAGGTGCTTACTAAGATAAGTCAAATTTGAAGTTTTATATAATTTAACATAAAATCTGAAAATTCTGATACCCAGTGAAATTCTGCATTTTGAATAAATTTAGCTTCATGAATTTTTGAATCAATCAGTTAAACCTGAAAATAAGGAAAAGTGTCTTCCACATAGATATAGAAAGTAAATTACAAGCAGTTCCATAGACTTTGTTATCAATAACTTAAAGACCAATGTAAAGCAATTCCTATCTATTTGAGAAGAAATTATATTCCCTTAACTCTTTCAATTTGAACAGTTTCAAGGAATCCCATTATGTTATTCTCTGAGTCTCTGTCTCTCTGTCTCTGTATCTCTCTATCAGTTCTGTTTTCAACACAACATTCTGCTTTGAACCCTTTGACAAACACTTTGCATTAAATGCTCTTCTGAGTTCTAAAAGTATTTTTTAGGATTTCTAACAGGTTCTGGAAATTTAAATATATGTTTAAAAAGTTTTAATAACTGAGAAAGATGACTTCAGGTTTCCACTGTATACTCAAACATTTATCTCATAAAAAGTCTGTTTTTATGCTATGCATGTCAAAAAAACATTATTTTTGACATAAGATATTAGATACTATAGATGGAGTTCAATTCTGTGCGTCACAGAATCATTAAAAAATGTATTTCTCATATTTAAATTAAGATAACTCTCTTTAGTCTTAAAATGCACTTCTTCTCCTTAAAGAGGGATTCGTTTATCAACACTTTTCATCATAGCACATAAACTTCCCCACCAAGTTCAAGAATTTGGACATACTGACAGAGGTTTTTCAAGTGTCATGGACCTAAAGTCATTCTTTCTTTACAAAATCCTTTTGAATAGTTCAATTCAGAGCAGTGTCCTCTGAACCTAAAGAACCATTGTTTGCAAAATGCATTAATCACATACTGCCCTGTGACATTTTCTCACCATTTTCTTATGCAATTATTTGCCTAATCTGCCTTTCTCTGGTCTTCTAACCAAGCTATACTTGGGAATTTCTTTGGTCTTCCAACCAAGCTACTCTTTATTTGGGAATCTATATAAGAATGATTATGGTGTCCTTTTTCCCCCTTTCTATCCTATTCAGTATTTCAAAGTATGGTAGATATGTAAAACTCTGGAAAACATTTGCTATTATACACTGTCTTGGCCTGATGGTAATAAATTGGTGAAATTGGTATTAAAGCAAGTAGTGCTTTTTGCCACAATATTTTTATCCTATACCTAAAGCCGACAGGTTGGTTTATGAATGGACTCAATTTGCTGCAGTCAATAAGGAAATTAATCCCTGTAAATTTTCAGAATATTACATAACTACAAAATATTTCAAGTTTCATTCTAATGAACAAGGCAAACTTTTAACCTTGATGAATTCTCACACCTTTTTCTTTCTTTGGAAACAAATTAGAAATTGTTCATCTGGGTCATCTGTATGATCACCCTCTCCTTTGTACCCTACTTCCTCCTTCTAGAATGATCCAGAAGTGTCATTAGTTAGGTCAGTTCAGATTCCATATGAAAAACAACTTTAGTACTCTCAGAAATAACTAAGAGATGCATGAGTCATAATGAAAAAGTTTATTGTATTTGGGGTCAGACATATCTCAATAGTAATTCTAATGCTACCTATTTCTAGTTAACTGTTTTAGTTTACTGGGCTGCTCAAGCAAATACCACAAAATGGTTCAGCTTAAACAATGGAAATTTATTTGCATATGGTTTTGAGGCTAAGAGAAAGTCCAAATCAAGTCATCATTATGGCAATGCTTTCTTTGCAAAGATTGGCATTCTGTGGCAGGCTGCTGGCAATTCTTGTTCCTTGCCTTAGTTTATCACATGGCAAGGTACATGGTGGCCTCTTCTGGTCTCTCCCTTCTCTGCCAGGTTCCATTGGTTTCAGCTTCTAGCTGCTCCCCCTGTGGCTTTCTCTCTCTCTCTCTCTGAATTTCATTTCACTTATAAAGGACTCCAGTAATAAGATTAAGACCTGTCCAGATTGAGGTGTGCCACACCTTCCTAATTGAAGTAAGCTCATCAAAAGGTCCTATTTACAGTGGGTTTGTTGTGGAATTTAAGAGAAGTTCAATTATTTTAGTATAGAGAGGCCAGGACTCAGGAATGATTTTGAGAAGGAAAAATGGTTTATTGACGGCCGGCCGGACTCGGGAGCTTTCTGTTTGAATCCCGAGCCCCGAACAAGATTTTCAAACGTCTTTTATACAGAGAGGAAAGGCCAAATGGTCCCTTTGTTTCAGTTCTCAATAGGCTTCAATTAGCATATATCTCTTTCACATCTTAGGTAAGCTTTTAGCAAGGACTCCAGACATTTTAGATAAGCCTTGGTTTTTGCATTTCCCCTAAATACTTAAAGTTTATAGCCCTTGCTTTGTTAAACATTTCCTGGGACTGGAGCCTGCTGGTCCCTAAGAGCAGGACTGCAGCCTCTTACCGTTTCACACCCACAAGTCAAACAACTTAGTTATCTCTGAAGAGACAAAGAGCCTTCCACCCATAGCCCATATCATTCCCCCCTTTCTGCCAAAGATTAACTTGCTAAGCTTTGGCGTAATTATTGTTGTAGCTATGAGGTGGATGACTGTTTGTTGTCTTGACTGATTATTTATCAGTCTTTAGTACAGCATCAAGGACCGTTTTTAGAAGTTTAGAACTTTTCATTCTGGACAGCAGAATCTTGGGCAGGGGCCTCCCGCAGTTATTCTGCTGCCACTGGCACTCACGTGGATTTCCAGTCAGGTTCCAGATCCATCTATTACTTTTCTTTTACTCTTAAAGAGTTTACACCTTTAATTTAAAAGGGGTGCTGAAGGGAGACGATCTCTTTTCTGTAACTGCTTCCTGCTGGCCATGGGCTGTAGTCATTGCCTAATAAGGTGTAAAACTCTTTAATTTATTCTAACTGGAGCAAGATGGATCTGGCATTCTGTACGAAGTTGGTTTCATATGGTTAATAAGATGTTCACTCTGAAAGAAACAAACTTAATTAAAATTTTGGAATACCTGTTTTTAAAAGAGGACACATTGGATTACAGAGGTAGACAAGGTTAGGTGCCTATAAAGATGGCATTCCTTAAAAGCTGGTGGGAACAGCATATATGTTCTTTTTTAAGTTATCCATCTTTAGAGAGAAATTGCAACAGACACTTAGCTTTGTCTGAAGACACATTCCAAGCTGTTCAATGATTGACACTCATTCGCTTTGTCAGATGCTCCTGGTGAACTGGCACTCCTTGGGCAACTGGCTTCACTCAGGATTAGAACACTAATTTGGAAATATTCTTAGTTTTCACCTGTGGGAGTGATCAGAACTACAGAATAAAGATTTTTACACCTTGGTTTTCATTGTACAATTTCTAGCAATTTTGACTTGTTCAATAGGTGACTCACCATCAGCAAGCAAGCCTCACTTTTGCTAACTGAGACTGGCTGAGACTGCCACCTTATTCTATAGACATGTTATTAACTGTTTAGAAAATGATTTTACCAGGAATTTAACATGTCTAATATACTTCTGCACTTGATCCAAAATAGAAAAGATAACATTACAATTATTAGGCATATATTTAGTACAGGATAAAAGTACAGCACTTAATATTAACTAATGTATTACTTAATGCATAAGGATTCAGAGTTGCCATTATTAGTTTTGAGTTTCAGGTTTGTAATACTTTACATGTTATCTCTCCATGAGAGCAGGCCATAATGCCAATTGTGTTTAAGTTTTACTTACAGTCTCCTGGTATCAAGGCTCCACTTAGCATGTTCTTCAACGCAGTGAGCAAGTTGCAGCATCCTTCATCTTAGAGAGATTTTCCAGTATTCTACTAGCCTGGTGCATAGCGCTCTCTGGCACCATGGAACAGTGCCAGTCTGGAAGCGATATCCATTGTACACTTGGCTGTACCGAGTCATTATTGGCTGCAGGAGCTTGAAACTGCAATATAGTTTCCATCAACTTCAGGAGCAGAACCAGAGACTGATATAGCACATATTTTTAATTGAGGGGTCAGTGACCAGCCTAGCCAATAACTCACATGGAGAGGCCACCTGTAATGTATACAAGGCCTGGTTCGAATGCACAAGAGTTTGACAATGTTAAAGTTTATTCCTTGTTTTATATATATTTTAAACAACTTAACGCAATACATATATCAAATGACTATTTACTTACACAATTTTACTATGAAGATAACAGTAGGTGCTTTACTTTAGTAATAGAGGAAAAATATTATTTTTCATTGTTAGAATGAAAACAATTTTTCCAATAGAATCAAGACAACTTTTTATTATCATTTACTTAAATGTGTATTTTGCAGTGGCCTTCAGACAGGTTTATTATCATGAAGTTATTTCTGCTACCAATACCAATCCAAGTTTCTTTAGTTAACAATGACTTCTACAACTAGAACTATTTAAACATTTTCAGTTTGGAAGATGTTTTACAAACTCTTTATAATTGACTATAACCGCATTGACTAGACACCTCATGTTTAAATAAACTTACTAAATTACAATTACCAATGAAAGAAATTTACTCTTTATTTAAGAGAGCATATCTACAATCTTTTCCCTTTAGCCTAATTTCACCAATGTGAACTTACAATTTTCACTTACAATTTTCATTACCGTAAAGATTTGTACATATGTTAATTTAGTTTATAAATTAACTATGGGAGATTACACTCAAGTTAAATAAAATTGAAACCATAATAGTTTATGCAAGGAATGTTCTCTTTTTCCCTTACAGGAAGCTAAAACTTCTTTTCTTTAAGTTATGAAAATTATTAATTTAAAAGCATAACTGACTACCAGGTTTTAAAACACATGCATACTGACTTCCAGGTTTCAAAACACATTACACAATTACTTAATTTTTTAAAATCATAACCCAGGAAAGATCTCTCCATAGTTTTTATGGACTTTCCTTTACTTACTGAAATTTGTTAATAGAGCCACTAATTACCTTATTTTGTTGGAAAGAAATCTTCTGGAAGAAAATAAGGCTCACCAGATTGTGGAGAAGAAAATACTTTATTCTCAATCTTGCAAGAAGGGGCGCAGAGCCAGATATGGCTGTTGCCCCGAACAAAGAAAAATGACACAATTTATACCCCTAAGCCTAGCATGCAAGCTCTTCCTGTTTTTCCATAGATTGGATACTTCAGAAGTTACAGCTTATCTGAGATTTAACTTTCCCACGCAAAAGTTTGATTTAACTGCTTCTTCTATCACATTCCAACCATTTTAGTTTTTACCTGCTCCCCCCCTTTGTCAAATAAGGAATAGAATTTAGTGCTGAAATGGCACCGACTTAGTTAGCTCCTTCTTGGGCATCCTTCCACTGCCCATAGGACTGGCCTAAACTGGTCTCCTCCACTGCGGTCCAACCCAGGAGTGGGAGACTGAGGCAGCAGGCCGCCGGGTTACATCAACATTTTTCTTCTGTGAAAATTAACCTAATCTTTGTTTTGTTTTTTTTTCCAATTTATGGCTGACAAAGGTTTAAACTGGGAAATTACCAGGCAAACTGATTCTTAATTCCCTAGCCTAGTAGATAGGTTTAATCTGCCACACCTAGTCTTGCCTTAAAAGCTCTTGCAAAGAGGAGGCCCTTTCCCAATTGTTTCCATAATCAGATTTCTATGACTTTTTCATCCTGCTTAGTTCAATTTGGGCTTTAAGAATATTTATAAATATAACTGCATATTTTTTAACAATTTGAGCAAATAGGCAGACATGAATAGTTTGACACAACATGACTTTAGTTACTTTAAACTTTTCAAAGACTTTTGAAACTCTTCTTAATTTGCACTATGACCATGCAGTTTACCACAAGAATTTTCTTTCTTACTTAATGGATTGTAATAACCAAAATGTTCTCAATGCCTTAGCACCATTGTTTTAGAACTTTATATTTTACCTTGAAATTAGCAGAATTTTGGATAAGCAACAAGATTAATTTTATATATTTACTGAGGCTATTTGAAGCCTCAGGGAGACAGACTGCTTTCTCTCATGAATTGCCACTCTTAGGAACACTGACCGTCAAGGCAGGAGACTTCTCCCCCTCCACCCCCCTTTGTCTTTGGAGATAATAAAACTCCAGTGGCCATTTAACCTTATTCTATCAGGCAGCAATTTATTTAGTTTACACTTGAATTCATGAGAGAAAGGGTTACTAATACCAGGAGAGGAGACACTGATGTCCCAGCTCTTCTCAATTATGAAATAACCATAGGCAAAGGCAAAGGGTGAGGTTAGGCTTGAAGTAACCATAAACAAAGGAAAGGTTAGTGTAGAATTTACACTTAAATAATAGTTTCAGGCTAAATTCACCCAGCTATAATCTCAGTTATTGTCTTTCCACTGTTTTACAATATAAATGCATTTATAAATGATTTTAACTCTTAGTTACAGTTTTTATTAATTTTTTAAAACCTATTAATTTTATAACACCTTTAAATACCTTTCATTCAACTTATAACATATTAAATGAACTTAACTATTACTTTAATTTTTCCTTTAAAGTGAAAGAATAAATCTCTTGCAGTTAGTTTGAAATAAAAGGCTACTTTTCAGGATTTGATTTCTAGAACATAAAATGTTCTTTTAAAAGAGGTAAGACTCTTCATCAAACACTGAGGATATGATGAGGTTAAAGCACAAGAAGCTATTGATAAATGATTTTCTTTATATATTGATCTTACTCAATTTAATCATAAAAATTTCTCTTTCACAAACCTTCTACACTTTCAGTATTCATTCAGGTTCTGTCCCACACTCTACTCTTTCCAATAATCAATCATTTTATCTTAGGACAAAATCATCTTCTGTTTCCTTAACAATAAAAACACACTCCATATATCCCACATACTAAGTTACCAGGCAAACGTCTTGCAACATATAATTGCCATTAATACTAACCAAGTTTGTTAAAATAATGAACTTTTCTTCACTTTAAATACTTAGTAGCATATAATACCAGAAACAGTTTTTTTTTTTTGGAAGTAAGTTGGCAGGGGAGATTGGCTGCCGAATAAGTTTGTTATAAAATTGCCTTTTATTATTATTATTATCAATTCAGTTTTGTTAAATAATGACTTTCTGCAATTAGCCACTTAAATACCTTAAACAATGCTTTGTAAAACTTTTATATTTATACCCTTAACACAAATTTTACCTTCACAGAACATTCTCTTACTTAAGGTTACTACAATACCTTCTAAGAACCTGAGCAGAATGCAAACATATTTTGGCTTTGACACCCTAAGGAGGGAACTTTACTGCATTTATTCTGATTCTGCTTTTCACCTCCTTCACTTCCCCCCCTTCCAGGCAGTCGGGTGCACAACAAACAGGAATGCGGCTTATGAATAGAAGGGTGGACTCACTGGAAAGGGGCAAGCCGCTCCCCCCTTTCCAGCTTTCAGCCAAAATGGGCAGACAGAACCTACTCAAATTTGGCAACTCTCCCAGGGACCCAGCCACCCTGACTGGGACATTCCCAACAGACTTGGGTGCTTGGCGCGGACACAGATGGCCTCCAAGCCCCGGCAAAGGGCCAGACCAGAGACAAGACACCAGAACATGCACAAACATCTAGACTCCTCAGCTTTTGCCCCAGAATCATTTCACTCCCTTGCCAATGGCAAGGGAGGGCTCCAGCTCAGCTGTAATTCTACTTTACATAAGGACACAACTCCGACACTAACATTGAGCTGACACAGACAGAAGCACAAAGGTCACTAATCTGACCCACAAGTTATATATTTATTTTCACCACGGCTGCCCCCACAGCCATCACAAACCTCAGAACACTTAACATTTGGTATAAAGCAAATTCATTCACAAATTAGCACCATAACAAAAGATTTCAGCTAGACTTTTCCACTGTTTAAACTTTACACCCAGACCAAGCTCCACAAGCCGATCCATTTTCCTGTAACCAAGTTTTGTTTTCCTTAATCTAGACCAATTTCCAGGATATTAGGACTCGAACCTATAAATACCCTTCCTATTAAAATCGAGACTCCACTCCTTTAGTGGATATAAGACCAGTACCAGATTCTAACATGCAGTTAGACAAACCCAAAACACCAGGGCTTTTCCCCGGTTTTCCTCCTTTTCCCAAGCTAGAGAGAACGGCTTCCCCCCAGCCTTCTGGGGCTACTAGGGTTCTCTCGGGAGGTGATCAGCCTCCCCTTCCTAGCAATTAAAGCTAGGGCCTTCCAGACTCTGCTCACCCGGGGAGTCTTACCTTCTTCCCTGTTCGGAGCTCTTTTTCGTTCCCAGAATCTTTCTCTTCAGACCTTCCATTGCCCCTTGATTTTGTCGGGAAGATTCTGGTGGAGCCCACATCTTTTCTGGATTAAATTTAATCCAGGGGCGCCCAGATTTGGGGTTCACCCGAGTCCTCCCGGCTTCCTCGGGGATTTGGAAGGGGCAGCAAAATGCTACCGTCTCTGGCCTTCATTTATTGTCCCTTCGTGGTCGCCATTAATGTTGTGGAATTTAAGAGAAGTTCAATTATTTTAGTATAGAGAGGCCAGGACTCAGGAATGATTTTGAGAAGGAAAAATGGTTTATTGACGGCCGGCCGGACTCGGGAGCTTTCTGTTTGAATCCCGAGCCCCGAACAAGATTTTCAAACGTCTTTTATACAGAGAGGAAAGGCCAAATGGTCCCTTTGTTTCAGTTCTCAATAGGCTTCAATTAGCATATATCTCTTTCACATCTTAGGTAAGCTTTTAGCAAGGACTCCAGACATTTTAGATAAGCCTTGGTTTTTGCATTTCCCCTAAATACTTAAAGTTTATAGCCCTTGCTTTGTTAAACATTTCCTGGGACTGGAGCCTGCTGGTCCCTAAGAGCAGGACTGCAGCCTCTTACCGTTTCACACCCACAAGTCAAACAACTTAGTTATCTCTGAAGAGACAAAGAGCCTTCCACCCATAGCCCACATCAGGTTCATACCCACAGCAATGGGTTAGGTTTGAGAACATGCTTTTCTGGGGTTCATACAGCTTCAAACCACCACAGTAACCTTGAACAACTATTCCAGTGCTTTTATCTGTGAATTAACAACAATGTACATGCCATAAAGAATTATGAAAAATAAAATAATGTATGTAAGCATTAGTCATTATTAATGTTCACTCTAACAAGCCTGTGATGAAGTGCAGCATTCAATAGCAGTGTTCTTCTTAACTCCAATTCCATGTTTATTTTTCGACCTTAAACATTTGGGCCTATTTTTTAAAGACTGTATCAGCTATTTGCCTGCACATGGTTTTAGCAGCTGGTTACTTCCCTCTCTACAGTTCTTGCAATGATTGTTCTGACTGCAATGAGAGACTATCAGCTTCAGCAGTGTCTTTATTACCATTGGTTTTAATGCTTTTTATTTTAACAAATACATGCAATTTACATTTGTTAAAGTCATGTCTACTTGCTTTCCATCCGTCTGTTCCATGAGCTTGGCTTGGTTTTTAGGCAAAGACTGTATTTTCTTTGTCATTGCAGGTCAAGTTTTGTTAGCATCATAGCACATTTTGAACACTAAGAAGTAGTTGACAGAAATTAACTGGAGTTGGAGATCCAGTGGGCATGCTGATGTTATACTTGACCTGGGTTAAAAAGAAGAGAATAATGGACCTAGAAGTGAAAGCAAACAAACTGCTAAATATTAGATGGTCCCTTTGGTTTCTGGGTTTGGGGTTATTTTTATTTGTTTGATTGCTTGTTTTTGTTTTTTTTTTAAAGATTTATTTTTATTTAATTCCCCTCCCCTCCCCCGGTTGTCTGTTTTTTGTGTCTTTTTGCTGTGTCTTGTTTCTTTGTCCGCTTCTGTTGTCGTCAGCGGCACAGGAAGTGTGGGCGGCGCCATTCCTCGGCAGGCTGCTCCCTCCTTCGCGCTGGGCGGCTCTCCTTATGGGTGCACTCCTTGCACGTGGGGCTCCCCTACGCGGGGGACACCCCTTGTAGAAGGGCAACTCCTTGCGAGCATCAGCACTGCGCATGGGCCAGCTCCACACAGGTCAAGGAGGCCCGGGGCTTGAACCGCGGACCTCCCATGTGGTAGACGGACGCCCTAACCACTGGGCCAAAGGCTGTTTCCCTGATTGCTTGTTTTTTAAGACAGCCTTTCAGGTAATGCATTCATGTGTACTGTTCTCCTTAAAATTGCCACGTGTTTGTCAGGCTGCTTCCTTATTTTATTGTTCACTTGGGTTATTATATTTTTGCCAGTTGCCCAGGTAAGACCCTTAGTGGCATCCTGGAAAATGGGGAAGGAAATCTAACCCCTTGGTATAATTACACCAGTTCTTATTTAATCTTTTAGTCTCCCGCCACTTCTACATGTGAGAGCTTTATACAGAATCATGTAGATCTGTCCATATTTTATTTCTCCACACTTTTCCATCTTCACATATTTCCTTTGCACCTTTTTCTTCCAGTTAACCTCAAATCTTCCTACATGAGTCAGGTTAAATGATAGTGAGAAGGTTCTTGGAAGTCTATTTTAAATATTTATATATTCCAGCTTGTGGGGTATTGCATTATACATAAACATTTACCAGTTAAGAGAATGAAGGCCTTATTCTGCATGGCAGCACTTATTCTTAGGAAATTTCATCTTGGCATCACCTACCATCTCCAACACGGTTCATCCTGGAGCTATCCCTTTGCATTCATTAACACAGACGTCAGTCTGTTCCTGTGGTGTATCCATGTGTCCTTGAATCACTGCTTTAATTTGCTGTGCTCTCACTTGGCATTCGAGGACTTGGAGGAGTGTTTGCAGGTAATTATACCAAACACCCCAGCCTGAATGGGTGAAAATATTTACATTGTATATGTAATAAATGTTGTAAGGTATTGTTTTGAAGGTGGGAACGGTAGCTGTTACAGGGTAACAAAAGCCCCAATGTGGAGCTATAGGGTCGTTGGAGAGCTTTGCCTCACTGAGACTTGCAGAATAGTAAAGCTCTTGGAAACCTTCAGGATCGTCCAATTCAATCACCTCATTTTACAGGGGAGGAAACTATGACCCTGAGGCCAGACAATTTACCCAAAGTCACACAGATAATTTATTGCAGAGCCAGGACTACAATCTGTGCCCTAATTCCTGGTTTAAGCCTTCTTTATTTTTTTTTTAACTGTACTATTTTGCCTCTTTAAATCCTGGACTTTCCTATAACAGGCAGAAATGAAATAGTAATAATAATAATAACATGTCTTTAAGAAGTTTCTTATGCAAATAGTTGCTAAAAGGAAAATTAAGAATCATCTGGATGGGTTCTGGTTTAGAATATAATGCTTTGAGGGAATGATTTAGAAAGAACTTTATTCTGGTCCACATAACCTGGATATAAAAATTACTTCATCCTACTACAAGTTAAACTTTTCTTTCTGAGGAAAATAAGTCAGTTGAAAAATATTTCAGGATGTAGTGTATGTGGGTGTGGGTGTGAGTGGGGGGAGGCGGCTCGTACAATTAGTAGTCTGAGCTTTACTCATGAGATGGGGCCACTATGCTTTCACCTGATTCCTGATCGGGTGATGCCTTGAGACATAGTTGACACTTTCTATTTCTCTCAGTTCCATATTTAAGTCATTACTCCAGAGTGGTCCCTGATACCTAGTATATTAACACACAGCCGTCATTTATATGGAAATACTGTATTCTTCTCTGGAGTCGCCAATTTCTGGCAAAATATTAAGATTATTATATGATCTGAGTGGGTGCAACTTCTCTTCTGGACTTCATAGAATATAAAAGAACAGTAGTTTCTTTATTATTATTATTTATTTGTGTATCCTGGAAACTCATTCTTGTGCCTTGTGTAACTCAGATGCTCAGTGAGTGCTTGTTATGAGTTGCCTCTAGCAAAAGACTTGTATTAATAATTTAACCCTGACATACCTATAGTGAATTGTTAATGCAAAGTCTTTCTGGAGATTTGGGGAAGAAGTAATAGATGAAATGTAATAGCAGTAAATCACTGCACTCATTCTTTCATTCATTCATTCAGTGCATCTTTATTGGGAAGCTCCTGTACATAATGCTGTTGGAAAAACACAATAGGCTCTATCCTTGCTTTCTCAAGTGTATAATATAGACAAACTGTTAAAGAGTCCTATCAATAGAATATTGGAAGTTAAAGTGATCAGCCCTGGTTAGTATAATCAACAAAGTCTTTGTGGAGGAAGCTGAGCTTGTCTGTATGTGTGCGTGATAGGTGATGGGCAAAGACGGAAATGCGGAAAAGAATGAAAGAAAGGTTACTCCAAGAAGGAAATAAAGAGGTTGAACCTAGGAGCAGAGTACGAAAGATGTGAGTGTGTCCTGGAAATGACCAGAATGTCAGCCCATTTGTCTGAATTATGGATTTTGATAGGAAAGAAAATGCAGGTAAATAAGTTTTAAGAAAACATATGGAGAGCAATCTTGTGCATAGTGCAGAACATTAGGCTAAGCGTGGGACTTTATTTGGCACATTTACTTAGTCCTAAGCAGCCTTCTGAGTGCACTTGCTTTTGATTGGAGTCAGTGGGAAGGGGAGAGTCCTGCTTTGAACTTTTGCAAGAGAGAGAAAATGAAGCTTGCAAAAAACATGTCAAGTAGAAAATAAAAGTGATGAAGAGAAATGGAATCATCCAATTGTCCACATAGCAGATATCTCTTGAGTTTAATTTCACAGAGTTGAGCCCAAGGGATATAAGTGGATTAAACAAGTTCTCATTAAATAATAAACAATTATACCAGTGCTTAAAATAAGAACATGTGCTGAAATAATCTAAACTCTGGAAATATGGGTGGTGGTGGTGCAGAATGATCTAAATAGCTTAACTGAAACTCTCCCTTCAGTGGCCATAATGAAAGCATTAATATAAAAATACCTCAATTATCCAGGTCGCACAAAATGAGACATTGAGGGTCCAGGAGTTGCCCTCAGTGATGCTTGATCACCTTGACAGTAATCAGTCATTAGGTTTGGTTCAGGACAGATTTCAAGCTAAAATAATAGCACAAGGGTAAATCTCTCATTAGTAATTTCATTTATGCAAAATTCTAATTAGCTTTGCTTGGAAAGAATTGTGTCTGATGATATGACCACGCTAGGGAAAAAAAGACTCCTTTGCTATTGTGGTGCAAAGCACAACTCTCCTCTAAATAGGATGATCATATAATTTATCATCCAAACCAGGACACTTTTAAAAGTGAAAGAGGGCACTATTAATAATTATGTTGGGACAATAGGCATAAACTGGGACTGTCCCAGACAACCTGGAGCATATGGTCACCCTAGCTATAAAGGATAAATGAGAGGGATCGTTCTTTTCTGCCTTTCATTTTTCAATGGTCTGAGTTATCTTTGGAAAGATGAAACAGCAAGTGTCCCATATTTGTTGTTTAAACTTATGTCTCCAGAAATGTAGCACAGGACATGTATATCTTATTATTAGGATTGCCCCAAATCGTGACTGATAAAAGTTTATGCAAAGATGTGTTTAACTGCATACAAGTTCAGTAGGTATTAACCTGAAATGGATGTTTAGATTCCCCCAAAGATGTCGAAAATTTTCCTCTTGCTTTATTTGTGTCAGGAATATCATTAGGACCAGTTCTAGGCACCTCAGTCTAAGAGAGACATCTTAAACAAGGATACATCTAGAAGTCAAGGTGAAGGTCATGAAATGCATCCGAATATAAGAAAATTGGTGGGGGGGGGGGGGGAACAAGTCATGATGACAGAAGACTGTGTTAAGAAATAAGATAGCTACTTTCAAATATAGGAACAGCTGTGATGTAGAAGAGACAGGGAAATTCATTACACTGGCTCAGAGGGCCAGCTGGGATCAATGTTACATATTCTTTAGGTTTTCATTACTGTTGGAGTAAATACCATGCAATGGATTGGCTTCAAAATTGGGAATTTATTGGATCACAGTTTTGAGGCCAGGAGAAGGGCAAATCAGCACGTCATAGGTGGTGCTTTCTCCACAAAGACTGTTGTGTTCTGGGCTGACTGTGGTGATCCTTAGTCTTTGGGGCCTCTCTCACAAGGCAATGCACATGGTAGTTTCTCCCGGGCTCTCACTTCTCTTCTGGGTTCTATTAACCATCAGCTTTTTGCTTCCTGTGGTTTTTTCTGTCTGAATTTTTTTCTTCTTATTAAGGACTCCAGTAGTAGGATTAAGACCCATCTGAATGAGTTAGGCCACACCTTAATTCTTCAAAAGGTCCTACTTATAATGGATTCAGTTTCAAAACATGTTTTCCAGGGGTACATAGCTCAAAACCACTGCACACAGGAATCTTTATAATAGTTGCAATTACCTATATAATAGAAACCCTCATAAAAAGAAATGAGCTCCTCATCCCTGAAATATGTAAAATTTAGAACCGTATTAGAACCTACGGAGGGGATTCAAAGTGTAGTAGGTTACCCCAGGGTATTTGTGAAGCTCTGAGATACTAAAGATACTCAGGAAAGAAAAATGAATGAGAAAAGGGTAAGACCAAGCAGGAAAGAGACTCAGTTCCCAAATTATCTCCCTACAAATCATGCAACTGCTTCCTATTACGTTATGTATGAACATGTGTTTGTTATTATATTGAATGCTGGATATAAAACATATTGATGCTCACATTGAAGTTGTGTGAATTGTGACTTACGCATTTGCAGCAGTAACTGCTGTTACCCTGCTGAACTATAAAATCACTGCTTTCCAAGTCATCTACTTCTGCTTCTGAATTTATAGTCATAAGAATTGACCTTTAAAACCACTAGCTCTGCACTGTATGTCAACCTATTGAGTTTGTTTCTCTGGTGTTTCTTGGCCTTCATAACCACAGAAGTTTACAAGGAAGGATTGGAGGAAAAAGCAGGCATGGTTTAACCATATGGTAATTATCTGTGATCTGTGAAAAGACATATAGCACTGTTTACAGGATACAAAGAGAAGAAGGAAAAAAATGGAGTGAGCAGGTGAGATGGGATTCCCGGGAGATTGCAAGGAGGAGGTTTGGCACACTGGCTGCCTCTCAGATGGCTAGTAAGAGACCTTTTTATAAATGTAGAATATGCTGTGGTTAATCAGTGGAGACTGGAAATGTTGGCATGCAATGTTGCTGTTTTAAGAGCAGGGAATTGTGATGCTGGAAAAGGCTGTGGCTAGTTCTTTTATAATGATAATTGAATTATGCAAATACATAATTTTGAGATGAGGCTTTTAAAAGGTGAAAAATGAATCAAACTGTAGGTTGACAGCAACATTCTTAATGCTTTGAATTGATGCATTTAATAAAAGATTAAAACCAGCCTATTGAGAATGTGGTTTATGAGGTTGTCGCGTGATAATTCCACTTTCTTGAAAACAGAGCTCCTGTAAACTATATGCAACTGGAAGACTCTCTGTTGCTTTAGTCATTCTAATGTGTGGCTGGCAAGTCTTCCCTCCCTCCCTCTCTGCCTTTTTAGGGTAGAGTGTGCCCTACTCATAACTGTAGCAATATCAATTCATCTGCACTTAATTTCAGTATGTTCTATTATCTAGAAAGATTGGCAGGCATCATTTGAACAAGTCTGTTGAATCTATTTTAACATTTTCAGACTGAACAAAAGTTGTGCTGGAACGCCCAGGATGATCATGTCTACTACATTAGCTTAAAGACTACAATGACAAATTCCTTTAAAAACAAATCGATGAATAAACTCTGGGCTAAAAACCATATATTGAGCCTTTAGAAGGAAAAATCATTATTCTGGCCTGAATTTTGGTGTGTGCGGGTTTTCAATTCCAAGCCTGCTCTTTTATTTTTTTTTAAATATAAACAAAAAAGAAACATGTCAATGAAGATAATTTTTACCTTTTCTGGAGAGAGATAGAATGAAGTTGTGGGGAGGGATGGGCTTTCTTTGAAAATAGCTTGAACTCAATTCCAGCATTTACCTTATTCTGAAGAAAAGATAGAATGTTTTACTCAGAAAGTTTCTTATTAAAATTCAATTCACAAGACAACACATGTGTGATGTATAGGAGCCCTGCATGAGGATATGCAAGTTTGTTTTTAAGTTCACAACTTCTACTATACACTTATTTTTTATGTATGTTCATGTGCAAATGATATACTTTAATACAATTTTTTAAATGAATTTAAAAATTCAGCTTACGAGAAGACAAATCTCCATTTTAGTGTGTTCTGTTACATCAGGGGTGACTGAGAAGAGGGCCTCCATAGAGATTAGAATCTTGGTAATGGGAATTTCTGCCCATCTTGTCACTATTAATGCAGCCCTTTGCCAGGGAAAGCAGAAAGGAACCATGGCAATGAAATGGTTAGCAGTAGAATAGATTAAGGACCATGAAACTAACCTTGAGGTAATGACATTGCCTCCTCCAAACACTTTCACATGACCATGAAGCACTGTTCCCATAACTACTGGAGTGAAGGGCAAACCAACTGTTTCCATTGCCAGCGTGTTAACGGTTATCTTTTTCCAGAATGGGTAGGGCAGGGGGTGGGAGGTGTTTCTTACTCAGAATGAGAGATTTTAGACAAACAGCATTTAACAATAAGGAGATATACCTAAGTCTCCAGCACTTATTCATGAGATCTGTTATTTTTATGCCTCCCCAGGATTCACTCCAACTTCTACCAATTTTCTTATTTTTTCTTCCATGACCATTATTTCCATGACCACTTAAAAGAACTTAAGGAAGTAAGAAAAAACAGGGTCTTTGGAATTGTTTTTAAAAATTCGCATAAATATTTCTAAGACCTTCTGTTTTGATCCAATAAGCTCCTAAACAATTGAGGTGAAAATGAAGAAAAAAATCCACAGGTCACTCAGTTGATGGTATGGTCATATCCATGTAATTTCAAGTTAGAGTTTTAAACCTAATGAACTTTTTTTTCTTTAAAAGTGGTATCTGAATATGCTTCAAACATTTTGCCATAAAATTTTCATGAAACTTTTAAAAAACACTATAGATTATAAAAGGCAATGACTCACAAGCTGAAACTTACCCAAGGAATCTTTGACCACAGATCCAGTTACAGTTCTGAAGAATGATTATAGCCTCTTGGGTCAGTGGGCTGTTCACAAAGAAGATCCAGGCAGATCTGAGAAAAATAGGCAATATGGGCCCCCAAGGGACTGTTCCTATCTTCTGGGGCAAGAAGTAGGCTTTTAATGACTAATGACTCTCTAATAATTCCCCAGTTATGTATTTACTCAATTCATTGACTATTATACCTTTTCTAAACCTCCTAATGGCATTCTTGTCAACTCATGCAAGCAAACCATCACACTAGTGATCCTGTAACTCAGAAGAATCTTAGTGCAAGGCTTTGATTCAAGAGAGTTATAAATCCATCCAGATATCTAGCATTTTAGCAAAGTAAGTGGTTTGTGTTTGATACATCCCTTGATACATGTCTCCATCTAATCTGGAGAATCATTAGGTTCCCAAGAATTTACAAGTTGTTTCAAGCCTAAGAGAATTCAGAAATCGACTGATCCATGCAAAACTCTAAATCACTTCTAATCCCTGATCTGCCACTCAAAGACGTGTCCGACTGTCCATTCTCCCTTGATGTCTATCTTTACTGGTAGGAAGAGGTGAGAAGTGATGGCTGGGAGTGATGGCTGATTTCTCTTTACAATCTTCAAAGTTTTCCCACATTGCTAGAATCAATTATCCTTTCCCATTTAATGAACACCTACTAATGCAAGATGCTGTATCAAATATATTTCACACATTGTCTCATTTGTACTTCACAAAAGTCCTTTGAAATTTGTATTATAATCTCAATTTTTACACATGTGGAAACTGGCTCTGTGAGATTTAGCAACTAATACTAGGTCTCAAGGTTCTAAATCAAAATTAACCCATGCCTGCTTGAACCTAAAACCCAGGCTCCATCATTCTGATTTCATTATATGGAAGACCTAAAAAGTTTTTAATAGAATTTTTTATTTAAATGACACTTTTTTAGTTCTTTTTTTATATTGCACTTTCTAAAGATGTATGTTGCCTCTAGCATATACTTGCAGTTGATTAGTGAACAGAATATAACCTTGTTGACTTGTAATGTCTAGGAGATAAATCATGGTATGATCCAAAGGCTAGAAATCAAAAACAGAAAGCACTCTTTAACCTTTTCAAATGCAACATGGCCAAAGGCCTTGGCACAAGTAACTTAAGGTTTTGACTAACAATTTTTGTGTAGTTCATCAAAGCAAGAATGTCACAATTTCATGTTAGGTTATATAAACATGTGCTGACTTTTTGCTACAAGCCAGTTATTACAAATACCACCTATTGAAAAGCAATGTGCTACTAAATCTTTCTAAGCTCTAACCAATGATATATATATATATATCTTATAAAAAACACTTGTGTTACATCATATATATATATACATACACTGAACAATATTCACTTTTACATTATAAAAGAAATTCTGTTTTTTAGAATTTGAGTTGGGAGTTTTCCAAGATCATAGATGTTGTAAAAGTTATTGATGAACTGTCAGGTCGGTCATATTAGCTCTGGAAGATGCTATAGCAATAAGAAACTGAGATGAAATGTGTTTGATCCAGTAGGAATATGATTGAGGTTGCAAGAGAAATTGTCAGGCATCCAGTCAGTTTCACTCTTGAATATAAGGCCAGAAGCATTTGATGAGCAGTAGCTGAAACTACTGAGGTTAACAATGTGTTTTTCTCCTCATTGATTTTTTAAACACCCTGAGTAATTATTCAGCATTTCTAGACCTTAGTTGTGTCATTTGTAAAATGAATTTTCTTCAGGAGCTTACTTCGTATATCAAGAAAACAATGCTTGGAAGATGCCAAGTATGCATTAGCACAAGAGAAAGGAATGCATATCAAAGACCAAAACATGTGCAATGTAGAGGTGAAAAAGTAAGAATGAGTGTGGTATTACAAGGAGAAAATGTAGAATAATATACATATTATCTGTCAGAAGGCAAACTCTCTTAGAAGACAGAATTTTTATTTTCCTTTTCAGTCTACCTACTCAAAGACATGTTAATAGTTTAACTGTAGATTGATAGTAATGGTGACATGATCAACAGCATTCATTCAAGAAAAATTAATTAAGAAACTGTTTATCACTTAGAATTCAGACTTACTTGAGAATAAAAGAGAAAAAAAATAGCAGTGACTTAAGGAAGAAGGTAATTTCTTGCTCACATTAGTCCATAGGTGTGCAGGCCAGAGCTGGAATGGAACTCCATCGTGTCCTCAGGGCCTAAGCGCCTATCTTCCTGCTGTATCACCTCCATCCTTCAAGCTAGAGCTCCCGTCATCAGGTCAGAGTTCCAAAAGCAAACAAAAGAGAACCCTAGGACACCCTTCCCAGAGGACTTGGTCCCCTCTGAGCATCCTTCCTAGGAATCCCATGTAACATTTCTACTGTACCTTCTAGACTCCTAGAAGTTCTAGAGCAAGGTAACATCTAGCTGCAAAAGGAGGCTGAGAAAATGTAATGTTTTAGCTGTACACACTGACATTACTAAGGAGCAAGAGGCAAACAAATGTTGGGGTAGGTGATTAGCTGTCTCTACCCTGTTGCACATACTGTTTTTTTAAATGTAGTATTCTAGGTGCGAGCCTTCCACTGAGGTGCCTGTTAACAGCAGTGTATGAATAGAGTACATACCTTGCCTGGTGAAAAAGAGTTCCAAGATGGAGATGCTACCAACTTTCTCCGAGTAAAAGAGAAAAGAGAAAATGAAAATATATAAGCACTTTGTTAACACTATCATTTTCTAGATGAGATTTGGCAATTTACTGCAATATATTGTTAATATTTATAGCAGATTAGCTACAGTCATCTCAAGCTGACACGAACGTTTTGAGCATTTCTTGGTTGCAAGACACTGTGCTATTGCAAGAGGAGATCCTACTGCAGCCTAGAAGATTAAACTTATACTGTAAAAAAAATAGAAAGCACAGACTACAAAGCTAAGACCCTGGTTTAACAGTGTTTGCCCAAGGTCGGTGTGGAGTTTGCTGAGTGACATAATTGTCCAGAGAAGGGGGAGTGTGACGCTACCCAAATGGAGCAAACTTGCTTCATACTGCTTTCAGGTCACATATCAAACCCCTAATGTTCACAAATGTTTCTTATCGGAAGGACCAAACCCGGTACAATGGGTGGCTCCTTCAGAATATTTCCAGTTAGATACAAAACTCAACCTCTGCATCATCTAGTCTGGGATTAGCCAGGATTATCAGTTTGATAAGCAAAGGAAAGTACACCCAAACCACTTCTGAATCTTCTCCCATGGCAAGCAGAGGAGAAATATATTAGATGGGCTTTAATTTTAAAAGGCAGAATATTCTGAGGAGGGAGACCACAGACTTCTCAGAGTCAAAATGTAGGTGAGAGGTGCAAAATCAGTAAAGGACAGCTGTACACATAATAGGAGCGTGGCTCCAGAAATGTGTTCAGCCATTTAAAAGAGGGAAAACAAGAGGGAGATGTAAGAACAGACAAGACGTCTGGAAAATTATATTTGAAAAGTGGATGAGAGGTAGGAAGATGAAATTACCTATATTCGAACTTTCCTTTCCTTTCCATCTAAAGAACTGGAAATTCCATTTAAAAACTGCACTAAGAAAAAAAGCTTAAAATGTATAGTTTACTTATAAATAAGTAATAAATGTAATTCTGTGACACTGACTTTAAACCTCACTCAACCCCGCCAGACATCTGAGCTTTCCGTTGTCTGAGATCATATTTTCTCATGGTTCCTATACAGACATTCTATTTACATGTTTAAAATTGTTCTCTTATAATATCAGTAGGGGTAGTGTCAGGAAGCGAAGTATATCTTGGACACTGTGGGAAATCTGAAGTCTGATGCTGTCATTTAATATTGTGGGGTATTTATTAAGTCACAATATTTCTGATTCTCAGTGTCCTAAGTTATAATGAAAAACATTGAGCTTCATCAGTTCAAATGTTTAAAGTCATGGGCAGTTTAAAGAAATGAGTACAGCATGACAATATAATAAAATAGGGTGGGAAAAGACTGAGGCAAAGTGGAGAGGGGCAAATAAAGGCCCATGGTACCCAGCTGTTCAAATTTTTCAAGCGAAGCCAACAATCTACATCTTAAGTAAAATCTTCTGATTTTTAACACTGACAAGTAATTTAAAGTTTTAAAAGTTATGGGACTTAAGCAAAGTCCATCAGCTTCTGAATTCAGTCCTCTCAACACCAATGTTCAACCCTTGGGAAAGATGGAATTGTTATTTTACTCCTAAAATTCCATGTTCTCTTACGTGAAACCTTGATTAATAACCAGCTACACAGAACCTTCAGAATACCACCTTTATTTTACTTACTATGATGTAACCAATATAAAAATATATGTCCATGTATATTGGATGCTAAAAAATGAAAAACAAATTTGTAGTATGGACTTGAATATAATGAAATCTTCCCAAATATCCTCATATTTAGTGTTTGAAAGTTGCATGTGACTATGAAATTCAGAGTCTCTAGAATTTTAGACAATATCATCTTTGGGACTAACCAGACAACTTGTTCTTTCCATGTGCGAATGGTTTCTGTGTGTGTGTGTTTCTTTCTTACAAGGGGATGTGTGGTAGAGGTCTAAAGATAGCCTGATAGGACATTCTTGGCATCCAGATGTCCCTGAGATCTCATTTTCTTTCTTGGAATTAATATTAACTTAAGAGGACATTTGTGGCAATGCCTCTTCAGAGCCTCAGTGAGCCATTGCAAGATTCTAGAATTGAAGGAATTGTTCTACAGCCACTAAAGGGGAAGCTAATCTATGTGACAACATGGAAGTGGCACACTTACCTTCTGCAGATCTCTGCGTCTCCATGGACAAGTGTAGAACTGGTTATCTCATCAGTTCCTGCAGCTTCCCACAGGAGTGTGCAAGTCTTCCCTGGTCTTATCTAAATTCAGAATATAAAAGACTCATAGCGGTCCTATATATTTCTTCTTATTTGCTCAGCCCCTCAGGATCTAAGGTCAGATTTATACTGAGATGGCAAACAAGCAGTGCAAAGTGTATGTACCAAATAAGGACAAAAGTGAATGGGTTGGCAAAGCTTCCAGATACCCGCTAGATCTTGGGGGGTGGGGGCTTGGGGGAGGGCTGAGAAGCCACGAATATGTGGCCTTTTCTTCCATTAGGCTGTAGGAAGATCCTTGACCAAGGTCTAGCCACCTTCTAAGACACACTGTTATATCACGTTATTTCTTCAAGTTCTTTTTCTTATAGCATCATTAGGCTTGCCGCAAGCTAGATCTTGACTTGGCACAGAGCTTGAAGTGGAAAATCTCTATTCCATTCATAATTCTTCAATTGATTGTCCTTGGGTAAGCCCAGGTTGGCACAGTCATAGACCAACTAGCCCAAGATAAAAATAAAACTATCTTATCTCACTGGACCTTTCTTTGTGCCATTATATGAGGATGGTGCCACCTACTCACAGTTCTGTCACAGTTAATAAAACCTTCGCTATCAGTTCTCAGAAGATGCACATTTTCTCCAACATAGAAATTTCTAGCCATGTTGAGAGTTTTATTAGTTAAGCAGCAAAACCAGGGAGATCTTTTGACAAAAAAATCTATCAAAAATATTAAAATGCCCTTTTTGCTTACAATAAAAAAGTATATGTACTTAAAGTAATCTCCTTGGAGACTTAGGTGTATCATTATGAAAACCGGTTATCATAAGATACAACAGAATAATGCCCAAAGAGCCTCCTAAAATTTATAAAGATATTTGTCCCTTCGTTATATGGTCAAAAACTGCCTTTTGATATTTGTGTCCTTGCATTTGTTTTTTCCCATGCTTTCTGCCATTTTTTCAACTGTCAATATGTCAATTGTCACTTTTCCCTGCTTGGCAGTGAGTCTAATAACCCTTATGCTCCTTCTAATTAATTTTAAGGTTTTGAGAGTATGGAAACCAAGAATTAATAGCCCCTCTGCTGCTTCTAATTCTAATTTAAATATGTTCAGAGTTTGGAAACCAAAAATTCAAGGCTTTCAGTTGTCTATATAAAATTTTGGCAAATTGTCTAGCTGAGTGCTAGCTGAGGCTCTTTCTACTGAATTAAAATCACAGGTGTTGGTGTCTAAACTTTGAGAAGTTTATTTTGACTATTCACAGGTAGGTCCTTAATGTCTCACTTTTGAAGCAAAGTGTCATGTAACTGAGTTCCAAGTAAGGTATAGCAAGGTAGAACTGACCTCACGGTAGTCGGATATATTGCCACAGGGCCATGTAGATACATTCCTAGTCTGGCTCTTTAGGTTTTAGATCTGCACTTGGGATCATTCCTGTGGAAAGGTTATTAAACTTGAAAGCTAGTTCTTGTGAAGTCCAAGATGAAGATTAAGACAAAGGAAAAACGTAGTTTTATCATTATATTCAGAAAGAAAAATCATTAGCGATAACCCAGAATTGCCTCTAATTTGTGGCTTTTAGGACAACAAGCAGTACTCTTGCTTGTTTATCTAAAGGGCTTGCAGCAAATTATTTAGGACCTATTTTGAAGCCTGCTAAGTGTGGGCTACTTAAACTGTCAAGTACCCTCCAATTATGGTAAACAGCTCTTTGAATATTCAGCTGTGAAGAAAGATCACTGGGTTCTACTGGAGATCAGGAAATTGCTTAGTTTGCTTCTTTAAGCAGTTGCTGTTTATAAATGCATGATTTATTTTCCTGGAACTATCTCTGGTATTATCTACAAAATGAAAATGTTTTTATTAGCAAAGATGTTTACAAAGAACCCCACTTGTAATTTGGTGTGCAATTTTACTTACACCATTTGATATATGAGTTCAGCTTAACTGTACCAAATTTGAGTGTCTGTATAGTCCTTAAAAATAGCTAAATGAAATTTTCACATGTTTTATAACCCTTATAAAACATGTGCTTCAATTCTGACTACCTAAAGTAAAAAAGAGACAGAGAAAGAAGCAGAGAACTCTTGGGTCTAAGTTAGCAGTATCTCACAATCATGTGATATTTAATTTATTATTTCATTTGTCAACCTGGGCAAAATCATGAAATCTATGGTTTCCAATTAAGTTCTATTTGGGACAATCTATGCAAATAATTTCTCATACAAATATACCTACTATATGTGCAAGAGCATTTACTGAATTCAACTGCCAACGCAGATACGCATTTCATAATAACCCTCCTCCAAAAAAATTCCTCTATGTTTTAGTAGATTATAATAAGCATCAGTTCAGAATCTACACAAATTCTAGAAGTATATAAATTCATACAACTTTGACAAATGTTCCTGTGCAACCTTGAGCAAATGAGTCTACAAAACCCTTGACCAATTTCAAGTGGTTAAATGCAAGTAAGCAACAGTGTTAAGGCTGGTATATTTATATTTAGCACCTGTGAAAACTCAAAATCTCTGAAATATTTATAAAAAGTGATTGTAGTTTATATATAATGTACCACATCTATTAGTATGTTTATATATTTTCAATGGTCAGATGCCTTTGCAAAACAAAGCAAAACAATACCAAAAAAATGAAGCTTAAAGAGGAGGATTCGAATAAATGTTAAAGAACTGAGTATTGATGAGACTGTTTCTAGAACAACATTTGAAATCGAAATTGTCCTTAGAGTGGAAGGTGTATACTCAACTGTAGGATGGATTTGGAAACCTGTGAGAGTGCCAGATTACAGGAAGCCTTGAAAGACAGAACCGACTAGATTTGGATGTGGTTCAAGTTGGAAAACATCTGACTAAGGAAATGTGGCTCAGGGAATACAATCTGGACGTGTGTCATACAGCAAAAATCTGTGGCGCCCAATTCTATCTGGGCATAAGAATTATCAGGGTGCAGATTTTTAAAAATATAGACTATAGACGCTGCTCCTGAAGGGTCTGATTTGAGAATGAACTGGAGCCAAGAAATCTGTGTATTTCAAAAGCTGCACCTGGACTATACTAATGCATAGTGTAGTCTAGAGTAAGCTCTGTTGCCACAGGGATAGGAATGGAACAGAAAGCATCTGGGTTATTTCTACCCGTCTTTAGAGTTCTGCTGTCACAGGGATATCCTGCCACATTTCTCGCACACTCTCTTGCTCCTGCAATAATTCTCTCTCTCTCTCCCCCTCTCCCACTCCCCATCCCTTCTCTGTTCCACACTGCCCTAATTCCTTATGTCTTGATATTTTATCAGTTTGTTGCTTCTCCTGCACATATGTTCTTGCTTTAGGTTTTTAATGGGTTTTACTGAGTGCACTCCACCCGCTGAGTACAGCAATGCTCAGAGCCCAGCAGTGTTTGCATTATTCTGACAAATCCTCCTTTGGTCTCTTATATTAAATGCAAGATTCTTAGTCTGCTGTTCCAGTCCCTGATCAGGAAACTGTATGCTAACCCATCCTTATTCATCTTATTTGACTCTGATTCATCCCCTCTTTTCCTATCAAGTCAAGCTCTTTGTCCCTGAATATGTGATTGTGGATTCAAAACACTATGGTTTTTTTTGAGGAACGGGCACTGAACTCAGAACCTCCTATCTGGGAAGCCAACACTCACCCACTGAGCCACATTGGCTTGCCTGAGTTGGTTTTCTCCTTTGTTCGCTTGTTGTTGTTTTTGTTTTTAGGAAGAACCGAGGACAAACCCAGGACGTCCATATGGGAAGCAGGAGCTCAACCACTTGAGTGATATCCCTTCCCCCCAAAGTTGTGCTTTTTACATGCGATTTTATTCAGTTGTACAGATGTATTCTGCTCCTTATTCTCCTTCATCCTGGGTCTGGGGTCTGGGGTAAGCCCTGAGATTCTGCAAATCTAATAATCCCCAGCAGCCATTAATCCTGTTGGTCCAAGGACTTCTCTCGGAAACGGCGTTTGAGAATTGCCCCCTCTCCAGGGAGCTTCCTAGATAAATCCCTCTTTACCCCAACCCCTCTACCTCCGCCCCAGGTACAAGCACACCCGTATGTCTCTCCGGTTTTTCCTCAGCACTCGGGAATTTTATTTCTAAGTGCTATTTCACAACAACTTTTTTTTTTCCCCTTTCATTGTTTCGATTACCTCTTTGCTTGGGGTATGGTGCAAAGCCCTGGATTGGGAGGTGGGAGATGCAGATGTTGGCATTAACTCATCTTCTATGAAGTTGGGATGACTTGGGCAAGCTCGTTAACCTCTCTGAGCCTCATGTGAGAACAGAAAGTGTTTTTCTACAGAATCTCTACGGTTTATTCCTGCTTGAAAATGTTAGGCATCTACACAAAACTGTTTGCTCCCCTACACCAGATTGTGAGCCCTCCACATCCAAGACTCCTCCTCTCTTCCCCGGCTTCCTCCCCAACACCAGCCAAACGCAGCGTCTGCCCCCGTAGTTACTCAATGCACCTCTTGAATTAACTGGAAATGTTTGGGGATAATTTTGTACTAACTGTTATGCAAAGTTTTAAATATTAAGGAAAGATCTAGGGCAATAAGCAAAGGAGCCAGGGGAAATAACTAAAATTAAGGATGTTGGAGCTGAAAGTAAGCAATGACCTAAGTTTCTTTTTTTTTCCTTTCCTAATTATGGTTCCACTGCTTCCTATGGGAAAAGAGTGCTCGAGTGGAAGTGCTGGTTCCTCTTGTGATTTTTTTATGAAAAAGTAATACAGAGGCTCCTTCTGCCTTGCCCTTTGTGAAGGTAGATACATGATAAATATTCAATTCCATGATTTTTCTCCCCCTTTGGCTCAGTGGCCTACCAAGCGTAATCTATTTTCTTCATTTTCCTTCTCTGTATTTCTTCTCCCAACTCATTTTAAGCAATTAAGCCAGCACAGCTCAGCTGGGCATAGAACCACCCTGGTGGCTGAGAAGGTATTTCAGAATGTAAGTGTTAAAGCGATACAGTATAGAGACATACACCTACACCACAGGGTAGAAAGAGCACGGCTTCTGATCCAGCCAAATTTGAGTTTCTACTCCCACTGCAGCTATTAACTGACTGCCATCTTTGTGAAGTTTCTTAACCTCACTGGGCTTCGGTTTCTTATCAGTAAGAGAGATGATAGTAGCTGCCTAGCAGGACATTAAGACCAGTCAACGAGATGATGCATATAAAACCCGCAGCACAAGGCATGCACGAAATAAAAGGTAACTCTTTTTATTGACTAATTGAAACCGCATTGGTGAAATTCAGTCTTCTGGGCTATGTGACCTCACAACAAGGAAGCCTTGACATCAGCATCTCTACCTCGGTTAACTAGGCGAACTAGGCTCTTCAAAGCTCTGGCGGTGGTTCCCGCATGCCCCACTCTTCCACCTTGGTGCTCTCACTATTGTGGTCCCAGAGGAGCCAGGCTAGGCCAGCCCTGCCCCCGAGGCTCTTCTCTCAGTTGCTCCCTGGGATTCTCAAGAATGTCTTTGAAGGTCAGCAATTTTCCTGACATTATGTATGGAAATGCATAGGAAACTGTGACCTGGTTTTAATGTGAGATGTTGAGGCCTCTCCCTTCTCCTGTTCTTCACATTCTGATTTGGACTGCCATCCAGATCACCCCTAAACCACCTTGATGGTATCATTTTCCACCTCTCTAGGCTTTCTCTGGCCTGTCACTTTACTACCTTAAAGCCCCTGAGATCTGGAGACAAAACTTCTCTCCATGCCCACCCATCTTGTGGATGTAATTGGCCTGCATTCCTTTGAAACGTAACCCAATATGTATAGTCTCCTTATTTATAAACTTACTTATTTTATTTATTTTTGTATTTATTTTTCTTAGTTCATCCATTGTAGTTATTATTTTGCATGGATTTCAATGTTCTCTGATAAAGGGGCCAAATAAGCTATTCATTTTGTGGTTTTGCCCAGTATGCGCCTCTCCAGGTAAATATTGCTCTTTCCTGCTTCCTTGGAACTTGGTTTCCTTTCACTCCTACACAGGATGAGAATCTGATAACTAGAGAAACCCCAGGGCAAGCCACTAAAGATGGTCATTATCATTTATTAAGCAGGTGTTGAAATGAATTGGTCTTTTTTTTATCGTAATGCAGATTTACAGTGCATTAGACGATCCATTTTTCAATTTAGTGTATATTGCTGCTGATAAATTAACAGATGTCAATTGATTTTTTCCCTCCAGTCCCCCTGTTTACACCTGACAGGCAGTACTTTATAGCTGAGCAGTTATTTGAAGTTATAAACATTATAATTAGCAATTTTTTAATTAGGCTGACAATTAACAGGAGACTTGCAAAGCTGCTAATTTGACATGTCATACTCTCCGTAGTGTTTATGTTAACCAGTACTTCAGTGAATTCAATTGAACAGAACCGTGGTGTCAGGGAAAAAAATCAATCTCAAAAGAACCTTTTCTCCCCACTTGGCTAATATCAAGGCACTTAGGGAGAGAAGAGGGAATTCAGTGAAATTTAGCATGATAACAATGCTAACAGCTGAACTTTAAACAATAGATGCCTCCACAATGAGATTAAGCTCAAAGTACAAAATGCAAAAGCAGTTCACATTAATTGCATTTGAGGTGGCATCCTTCAAAAGCTTGCAAAATCTAAGGCAAGTTCGCTGCCTCTATTCTGATACAATGTAGGCTGAGGGAAGCAGCTGCTTAGACCCTCATCAATGTGAGTACCAAGCAAATATCGTTTGTGATAAGCTTGTCTTTTATAGTTAGGAGTTTTCTCATTACCATTTAAACTGAGGTCGTTCTCATTCTTTCTTCCCTGTTCTGCCCACTAGTTACCACCTCAACACAGTGCACATGCAGAAAGTGGGAGAGAGAGAAAAAAAAAAAAGAGAGAGAGAGAGAAAGAGAACTAGAGAAAGAGAAAGAGAGAGATTGAGAGAGAGAGCGCTTGTGCCTCTAGGTTGCCAGGGATCTTCCCAGTTTTTCAGTCATTCCATCAATATTTTCCTATTTAAAGGAAGCTTTCATTATGGCTTTCTGATTCTGTAATTTTAAAACATTCCCCTCAGTGGATAGGAAAGATTGCATTGAAATCTTTGAAAGATTTGTTACTTGGTAACTGCTTCCAGCAAAGAAGGTGCCATGTTTTGTTGAACTCCTCAAGAGACTTTCAAAAAAGATGTTTGGGAAGGTCTAGCGTTGGAGCTGAGATGAAAAGCATGGTGTATTATCTAGATAATCTATCAGAGGCCAAGAGAGGAGTAAAGAAGAAGTTATTTGAAAAGGTTCATTAAAATGAAAAAAATTTAAACATAAAAGAATACGGATTTTTCAAATTCTGTAAGTGATTCCTTGCTTTCTTTTCCCAAGGCTAAATCACACTTCCTATTTGCAATGAGTAGGCCATTAATTAAAATTTCCCATGCTTTCAGACACAACTTATTAAAGTTGAGATATACCATTGAGCTTTAATTAATAACTTTTTGCTGCTTTCATACTTATTGCAAATCAAGATCTGAAGAACTTTGTCACCTGGGGAATGCTGAAGCTGAAGACTGCTTTTTAAAATTTCACTAGCCTGCACCCTTTCTATGGCATGCATTCCACATTATGGAACTTGACATCCCTGAATTAAAGAGAAATCATAAGCTTTGTAAAACACCTTTGTTTAAAAAAAAAATTGAATGAAAAGCATTGGTTTAGGAAACAAGAGTTAATAAATTTTTTGTGTTAAAGCATCCTGCTTTTTAACAAGTTTCCTTAATTTTACTCTCACCTGTATGAATGCCTCCACTTCATGGCATGGGTGGAATCTACAACATTCTCTGGGCTACAAGATAATCCTTGAGAATGACTGTAAGGTAGTTCCCCACTCCTTCAACATATGGCAAGTCTATTACTTCAAAAATTATTTATTATAATTATTGTAATTAATTTGATAGCAGTAGGCACCTCTGCCTAAAGAACCTCAGTCCAGTACATAGAGTCAAATTTTATTCTCTCACTACTCCCTAACCTGTATGTAGAACAGGCAAATGTTTAGACCTTAAACTATAATTAGAACCCAATATTAAATTTTAAAAAAAGAGTCCTTTACTCTGTAAGGAGTATGGTAGTCACAAAGCCACATATTTTGTAATAGAAGCCAACAGATCCTTTTATGTAATTGGGTGCTCCCTTCTCTCTTTCCCTACCCTTTTCTCTCATCCAGCATGAAAATCTAATCTAATTTCTCCTCAGAAAATATCAGAGCTTAGAAAATCATCACAATAAGAGATTAAAGGAAATTCTTACTTTTCTATTGGGTTAGGAGACATGATGGAAGAGGAAAGTAAAATTGGAAATTGTTAACAGGCAGGCGTGACAGCAGATGATCTGTCGACAGTGATGGCTGCTGAATTCTGGAGCCTGAAGTTGTCTGGCTCCCTCAGAGAAGGGTACATTGCTCGGAACACTATATTAACCCAAAGGGAATTGTTTTAAAATCACTTTCCCAGATAATAATTGCTATCCATTAAGTTGATCTCCTATCTTTAAAAAGTTATAGTATTATGGATAGTCTATTTAGAAAAGCAGGAGAAAGAGTAAAATAGCTCAGAAACATATTATTCAAAATGTGTAAAATTGTATAAAGACTTTAACCTTAAATAAGTTTATTTCAGTTATCTGTAAATCTTAATTGGCACGTTTTTTTACGTAGGCAATGTAGATATATGAAATATGCTATGTGTCCACACCTCACACATGGGGCTCACAGCTTGATGGATTTATTTCAAAACAAATTTCATTGAAACTCATTAATATATATGCTTATAAATAATTTCAACATGAAAAATTGATATTTTTCTTCCTCTGAGAGATGATTTGACATTCACCCTGCTAGTTATGAACAGGGAAGATATTTAAAATATTCAAATAATGTGTGCATCACAGGTACTGGCCAGTCAGAATGGACACCAGGCACACATTTCCTGCTGAAATTCAGGCATGCCTATGACGGATCTTTTGATACAAGACATTCTCCAGCTTTAATTTCTTTTAATTCCAATTTTTCTATAATAATATGGTTTTCCACAACCTCTCTATCATCAATTAAAATGCTTAACTTTGACCTAGAGAATAAAATGTTTGAAGATTTCGGTTCTCCTTTACTTTGACGGCCAAACACACAGGACATTTTCACAGAGGTTCTGTTACAATAAATGGTAGATCAATAGCAAATTAGGCATAATTAAGTGTACTTTGCAGAGAGGTTTGTGGCTTACTGATTAAGAGCTTTTTTACTCCTAATGGGCCCAAAGAGCCTTACAGAAAACTCAGCATTTTTAAGGACATGACTGGAGAATAAGTTGAAACCTGATTTTGCCCCCATTCTTTTCTTCATTCAGTTTAGTCTGTGAATGAAATGTGACTAATTCTCATTAACTCCGGTGTTTTTAATAAGCAGCCATTTTTCATAGCTCTGTACTGTGCTTTAGTTTAACAAACAACCCATGATTGTTCTAGGTTTATCTTTCAGGAGATTGATAAGCCCAGAGGCATGCAGATTCAAGAGCCATGCCCACCTACCACTGGACTCACTGAGAAAATCCTCTAGAGGAAACCCAAGAGAGAAGCTGCAATCAAGGCATTCACTGTTTTGTAATCTCCACCTTCCCCTCCCTTCCATGCCCAACTTCTCTCTTCTAAGGCTCAGCATCCTGTACTGAGAAGTAGATTCTGTCTGACCTCTGTCATCCTCCTTGGTACTTCTGGCTCTGTGTTGGATTTAGCTTCACATTCTAATCAAATAAAGGATGAAGGGGCATTTAAGATCCGACATGACAACTTGCATGGATTTGCTAACCTTTGTGTTTCATTGTGGAAGATGAAATGCACCAATCAGTGTTACCCAAGAGTTCTGGTGTTTAAACTTAGACTGGTCTTGATATGTGGGATTTGGGTGGAAAGAAAGGAAGAAAAGATGTGATTGTAGACAAATAGTAATACCTGATGAATTGTTTCCTGGAGGCTCTGAGCAAACATGCTCTGCTTAATTTGGACCAAATAAGTTTACTTTGGTAGCATCATTCTGAATTACCTGCATTGTTATCAGTATCAAATAGTCCTTGTAAAAGTAAACTTCATTAAACAAAATATTTATTGACTACTGTATATCAGCAGCTTTTCTGTGTCTGGATATATCAGTGAACAAAACAGAGAAAGATCTTGCCCTTATGGAGCTAATATACTAGGGAAGGTAGATAGACAATAAGCAATAAAACTAAATAAATTATGTACTATACATCCTATAGGGGGAAAAAAGAAAAGTTGAGCAAGGTAAGGTTTAGGGGATAAGTAAGAAGGACAAACACTACAAATCAAGTATAAATATTGTGGCAGGGATCAGTGTAGGCCTTAAAGAAGACGTGAGAATTGAGGAAGGCCTTGAGGGAGGTGAAGAAGTTAGCCAAGCAACTCTATGAGAGAAGAGCACTGGAGGCAGAGGAAATAGCCAGAGTAAGTACGTCAGGGAAGTGGAGGCCTGCCACACGAAGCAATAGTATCAAGGCCACAGTACCTGAAGCAGAGTTGCTACTAGCAGAAAATGAGATTATAGAGATAATGGGGCTGGGGTGGAAGTAGGGGCTTGGAAAGGTCATACCAAGCCTTGTAGGACATCATAAAACTTGTGACTTTTGTCCTGGAGCAAGAGAGAGAGCCAGTGCAGGGTTTGGGTAGAAGAATGATGTGATGCGGGTTAGATTTTAGAAGGATCAATTTGGCTGTTAAAAATTTATGCTAAGAATAGACTGTAGGGGGAAAGGATGGAAGCAGGGTGATTTAGGGGATTATTGTAATCCTCCAGCAAGAGATAAGGATGGTTTGGACAAGGGTGGTGGTTGAAATGGCAGCTAGATTCTGGACATAATTGGAAGTAGATGCAATAGAATGTCCTGATAAAGTGAATGTGGAGTGTGAAGGAAGGAGAGGAGTCAAAGATAACTGAAAGATTTTAGCAACTGGAAGGATGGTGACGCCATCGCGTGAGATAGGGAAACTGCTGTGGGTGGAAGAGATCTGTGAGTGTAGGCTGGGTTGTTCTGAGAGGCACGAGTGTGGGGTGGGATCTGTGGGTTAGAGGGGCGATGCTCACCAACATGAGCGTAAACTCACAAGGATTTTATTTGGGGAAACATCTGTAAGAGAATATGGGCTAAATATGTTATGTGAAGTGTAAATATATTATGTGAAATATGAATATGGGTAGAATTGTATATATAAGACAATTTTTCTTTGAATCTGAACAAATGTAAATTAATACTACACAATGTTCATATCAGACAAAAAAAAACCCATTATACTAAGTGAAGGAGACCAGATACAGGATACTACTTATTGTATGATTCCATTTATATAAAATGTAAATATAAATTAATTCATAAAGATGAAAGATTAGTTGTTATGTAGGTCTGAGGAAGGAATGCTAAGGGGTGTGGGGTCTTTCTTTTTGGAGTAATGAAACTGTTCTAAAACTTTTGAGATGAATTTACAACATTGTTTTATGCTAAGTCATTGACTATACACTTTGGATAGAATAGCCAGAAACAGCAGCTATGTACCGTGGGGGAAGCATAGAGAGATTGAGAGGTGAGGAATTTTACTGTTTCTTTGTCTTTTTTATCATTATTAAAATTGAAATAATGAAAATGCTCTAATTTAAAAAAAGAGAGAGAATATGGGAGACAGGTGGGAGAGGCTGAAAGAGTTGCCGACCTTGATGCAAGTCTAATCCCCAGTGAAGGAGCAAGGGCAGGATAAGAAGGTCCAAACCCCCATGCAGTCAAAGGAAAGTTCAGCTAGGCTGAGGAGGAGGCCTCGAGCCAAAGTTGCCTATGAGGTGAGAGGAGTGTCATGTTTCTCTGAAAGAGCCTGCGTTAGTTTCCTGCTGTGCTCAGTCATAACCAGGAGCAGCCCACGGGAAGTGTAGCCTCCCCACCAGTGCAGGCATGGATTCCAGAGAACAGTAGCTATGGCCCTCCTTCAGCCGAGTTCCCTGTAGCTGGAGGTGTGTGAGGTGCATTCTGATGGCCACTGGAGAAGCAATCAGTAGTTCAGTTTTAAACGTGTTGGAATCGAGCTTGAAATTTAAACTGCAGTAACCCAGGAAGCTAGTTAAAATCATAAGGATGACAGAGATTTGATTGATTATTTTATTAGTTTTTCATCTCACCTCATTTCAAATGGATTTGTTCTGGTTTACATACCTGAACCAAGGCATCAGAAATTGCGAAAGAGGCTAAGGGTCAAATATGTCAAGAAGTATATGCAGAGAAAAATATGGACGTTGGAAAGCATAATCAAATATTTAAGAGAGCTCCGTGGGTCCTTGTTTGGATGGTAGATTGAAATATGGGTGGCATCCCACTTCACAAAACTACTGTCATGCACTTCCTCTCCAAAACATGGACTATTTCATTTGCTGTTATTTTAGGCATCTATTGTTATTTCTCCTAATTGATGGTAAGCCTGTTGATGGCAGAGATCATGATTTAATTTTTATCTTCCTTGGGCACAGAGAGGAGGCTAAACTTAAGGTAGCCCTTCATTTACTAGTTGTTATTTGAGTGAATAACCATATTAATACAGATCCTATGCAGGGAGGTTTTAAAAGCAAAGAAAAATCAATTATTTATCACCAGGCATTTACTGAGGTTTCTGTTATGTGTGTAGCATTGTACATGGTCCTGTATTGAGAGAAATGTAACAGTATTTAGGAGAAGACGTGACCATATATGTAGAGCCTAAATACCCACAGACCTTATTGGCCTGTAGATACAATAAAGACTATTAAACCAAGATTAAGCATGATTATCATCCCTATGCAAAATCTATGTGCTGGCCACCCTCCACCCCCAATGCCCCATGCCTTTGTTTCTGGAACTTCCTACAACTGCCTCATATTATTGATCTCTTCCTCCACCACCCCATTGTCCCTTGTCAGTAATCTCTGCTCAGGTAGCCAGGGACCAGAGTCAAGTTCCTTCCCTGTCTGCAAAGTGGCACAGTCTGGGCTGTCTTCCCTGTGTCTCCTCAAGTCCTTCATGAAGAAAGAGCTTCTTCAACTTCTCATCATAAGCCCGAACTACAGAGGGCTCAAAAATGATTCCAAAAGCTATGCAGGTTGCTGGGGGGGGGAGTGGTAGGGTGGGGGTGGTAGGGTTGAATGGGACCTCATATTTTTTTAATGTAATATTTTTATAAAATCAATAAAAAATAAATAAAAAATAAAAAGATAAAAAAGTTAAAAAAAAAAAAAAAAGCTATGCAGGCTGGGTCCCCATGGTCCACCTTTACTTATCTTCCCTATCTATTCCCTATCTAGGTCCTGGCGACTACCCACAGCCCACAGTATTTCTCCCCAGAACACTTGCTTCCCATCATGCAAGTCACTTCCACAGATAGCCTTCTAAAAGATTGCCACTCAGTCTCGGTTTAGACTCAGCCAGCATTTTCAGGGAACACGTGAAAGGCTAAATTAGCCTTGCCAAGCATTATGGGGTTAAGAGATTGAGACAGGGATTGTCATCTTGGATCATAGAAGGAGAAGGTCCCCATCATCTGAAGTGATGGGGGAGAATTTCATGGAGGATATGGGTATTGAAAGATGGATCAGAGCATGTAAGGCAAAGTAGAGGGGAGGAGAGGGAGTTCTAGATGCATTTAAACCCAGAATCATATTATTATTGACTGGTTTGTTGCTTATTTCTCTAATCCAGGGCTAACACTAGAGGGAAAGAGAGTAGTAGAAATAGTTAGAATGAAAACATATGCTTAAGTTCTGAAATATATAATCCTTATTAAAAAATAGTTAATGAATACCTCATGGTGGTGACACTGTATTCAATGCTGAGTGATATCATGAGGACTAAAAATTCAAAAACAAAGAGCAAGAAGAGCCAAATGCCATGGCCAATAGCAAAAGGAAAAGGAGAAAAGAAAATAATGAATACTAATATTAATTCTAATAATGAGCATCTCAATCCTATCAAGGGGCTACTAGTATTGTTCATCATTCTTTTGCATAAAAGGCCAATCTCTGTTAAAAAAAAATTAACACAATGAGCATGTGAACCAGCCGTTCATAATTTACTCTGTTTTTAATCCTATCCTAAGAGCAGGTGTCTATGCACAAGTAGGAAGAATAAAAAATTAAAAGAGACCTGAACATTGAGAGCAGTTAAAAATGGATGCTTCCAAAGGAAAGAGCATAGCCTACTTGTTTCCCAAGTGTGCTGGCTCAGAAATTACCTGAATGAAATAAACAGTGTATAAGTCCAGGAGGGCAGGGCATTCTGTCCGTTTCAGAAACTGTTCTTTCCCTATTACCTAATCTAGTACTTGGAACATAGCAGGTGCTCAGCAAACATTTGTCAAATGAATACCCTGGTTGTAACCATAGAAATGAAAGCCTGACTCAATATTGTTACCATGTAAAATGTTGACAGTCACTGCAATTTCTTCGAGGGAGAGCACTGGGGTTGAAGGGTAAGATGCCTTCCTTTCCCATAGAAGCCAGTAGAGAACAAAACTGCTTTGATCTTCCTAGGATCCCAGAACATCCAAAATACCAAACAGTCAGAACTCACAGAAATTATTAGAATGCCATGTTCGTTAGAACAAAGCAGAATTCAAGTCCCGCATCCTATTAGAGGAGTCAACACTATTTTAATAGAGTGGATGGTGCAAGTCTCTTTGTAGCTAAAACCTTTTTATTTATAAAGTGCTTTAATTTTAATTTGGGATTTGTCCCTTGGCGTAAGCTTCTTTTTCTAATTTTTGTCTCAAGGACAGACAGTTTTCCAACTGAACTTTATCTAAAATAACTATTGCAAATTATAAGTGTTTGAAATGAGCATTTTTACCTCTGCCCATCAGTCTCCGCTGAATTCCCTGCCTGCTCTGCTGTCTCTACTCAGAAGCGATGTCAGTGTTTAATAGAGGAAGTCCCTAAGCACTCTACCTGTGTAAAGTATCATCTTTAAGACAGAGAGAAATAAAACACTAGGTCGTGGTAGCTCCAGCTTCCTTGTTAGATTAATGTGAACTTCACCTCAGTAAGCTCTAGAAGAGAGAACCCACTTCGCTTCTTAGTGTTTTCATTCATTCTGCATACAATTTATCTCTTACACAGCAATAATTATGCATGACAAAATGACATTTGTCTAAAATTTCTCTCTGTCAGGAGAAAAACATTTAGTTAATGAGGGATTGGCATCTTGAATGCATGAGATGGTTCTGGAAGCAACCTCCAGCCAGCCAAGGAAAAGTAGCTTTATCGATAAAGCCTCAACAGATGGGGTACTGCGAATAATGAAAATGACCCTGGCAGCTTGGCTGCTGCTGAATTTAACCGTGGTAGGAATGCTGCTTTCCTCTCTTCATGTCACCCAGTGTTACAACGTTCACAAGCATATTCAAGAGCATCAGAGAACCGCAGGAAAATGCAGTGTCGGAGTTCAACAGCCTTTCAAGCTTCACGGAGGGCTGAACCTATGGAGACCATAGACTTATGTCTAGCCTCGAATTGCAGAACCACAGCTCTCTAATGGGGAAGACTATTTATTTTGAGCTGTTTATTTAAGCACAGGAGGGTTCCTAATGGAGCCGTCAGACCTTGCTCATTGGCTAATAGTTTAATTAGGCCCATCTGGAGGAGGCTGTGGCGAGAACTGTCCCCGCTCTGATCCTGACGGAGAGGTAATTTGTCATTCTGTGGCCCTGTGACTGGCACGCTATCGTCTCCAAAGCCACGCTGAAACCCAGCAGCCTGTCTCGCGTGAGAATAGCTGAACACCATCTGAGGAATTTGTGTGGTTCACCTTGGCACAGAAGGATTTCGCAATTCTCTCATATCCTTGAGATAACCTCAACGGGAAACAGAGTTTCTGAAAGTCAAGCCAATATTGCTTCTGTCGGTCAATCCTAACAGAGTGAAAAGCTTTCTCCCATCACCCACAGACATATACAAATTGAAGTGATGATGGTGTATAGCAACATTTGTTAGTGGCCTTCCTACTAAGAAATAGATACCCAAAAAAATGTATTCCATGGCTAAGAAACATTGAATTATATGCATCTTTTGCAAGTGGGTCAAAATAGTTTTTTTTTTTTTTCATTTTCCTATGAAATAAATGCCAGGCTTTCTTATGCCACATATATTGTACTAAAATAGGTAAGTAGAGAATTCAAATGTCACATTATAAAAGATTTTTGCTGATGATCAGGTGGTTCATGAGCCCAGTTCAATTAAAAACAGTAAGGAATGGGAAAAATTTAGTCTTGTATGGGCTGATATCAAGGATTTCTGATTCATTAGAGTGGTACCTTATACTTTCATGCTGGCAGGCTTTAAGAAGTCCACAAAAAAGGGCTTGGATAAAAGTTCAATTTTATTTCTTTATTAAAAATCTGTTGTTTCAGGTCTGCTTACTTGGCTTTATTTATGAGGCTTTATCCCTTGTGCCTCTACCTCTTTTTATGTCCTTTTCTTTACCAAAACTGCTGAAGTACTTAGCTTGTTAATTATCTTATCAAAGTTTTTTTACAGTCTCAGAATGCAGATGCTGACTTAACTAAAAGCAAATACCCAAGAAACTCCCACTGCACTTCTATAGCTTTTACTTCTTCCTTAAGCGACATATACTGAAGATGAGTAGTTATTGGAGACATCAATATACTGCTCCACCCCGAAATATAAGCTAACTTACAGGTCTCACACTCGTAGAGCTATCATTTAACTCTACGTCTCATGAAAGATTGAAGGAAAACTCATAGATATGGAAAGTCCTGGAGTAACACTCACTATATTAATGGGTTGTGTCCTCTGCATTAAACAATAGCAACAGGCAAATACAACATAGTTTTAATTGTTCCTCGACATTTGATATTTTAAAGATCTCCATAGGGAGTTTATAACTTACCTCTGTTTTTATGGAAAGGCACAATAATTAATGAATATTCCAGTTCAAGTATGAATGGAGTAAATCAGAACTTTCCAAATTGTCCCTGTCTATTGTGTGAATTAAAAGGAAATTCCTCTACATAATATCAATATTTGCATAATTATCATCCCCAGGAAGTCAACAACCATGTAATTTCAGAAATTGTCTCAGATAATTTTAGGAATGATTATGTGCAGATCACAGATCTAGAAATGTATAAATAATTTAAGAGATTTTCTCATCCGGCTTCAATATATACAATTTTATGGGTGATACAACTAAATCCCAGAAAAATTCAATGGCTTAATGAGCTAATAGGTGGAAGAGAAACTAGAAGTCAAGTGTCCAACCATCTTGTGAAGTAACCTTCCAAATATTATGCATCATTTTCAGGCTAGTTTCAAATGGTGCATCCTGGTCAAATCAGAACAAGCAGTTCTGTGTCCTTCTGGTATTCTGCCCCAGTTAAGAGGATCCATACTTGCAAATTAATCAACAAATGAAAAGTCCTTCTGTGGATCTAAATATTTGAGCTACTCATATATTACACATAGAAGCCCTGCAGGCTGTCAAAATAGATAAAAACAGTATATGTGGACATGTAAAATGCCAAATAAGCAATAGAAACAATAGAAGGGAGAATTTGTTGTACATTAGAAGGGTCAGAAAAGATTTAAATGCAGTATGGCTTAAGCTGATTGCTAAAGTATGGCAATGAAAAAGACCGTTCCCTGAGAAAAACTAGGAAATACCCAATGCTGGATATAGTATATTGAGTCATATTAGACTTTGAGAAATCCGTAATTGAATTTATAACATGATCCCAACCCAAATACATTACTGGGGACATTTCAAAGACTGTTAGAAAAATTTCCTTTCTCACAGTTTTGTTCCATACAAGCAAATTAGGTTGCTTCCACCAAATATGACTCTCGAAAGGGTCCAGTCAATTTGATTGTGTTTACATTTGAGACTTTGGTCTACAATTTAATAGCATGTGTCCTGTGTAGCTTAATTTGGCCCTCTCAGCATTATCTGAGCATCTGCTCTCTCAAAATTGTTACAATTACAAATATGATAATATAACATACAATTCCTCTTTAAATGTGAACTTTTGAGAGGTAGCCCAGCCCAGTGGTTAAATAGGTGAAAGCTGCCACTTCCTAACTATCTGATATTGCTCAAGTCATTTAAGCCTTCTGAGCCTCAGTTTCCCCAGTAAAATGAGGATCCTAATAGGGCTTATCAGCAGGTAATTATGATAACTCTATGACCCAAAGCATGGAACATGTTTTCCATAATAACCAGCATATAATAAATGTTCAACCTATTATGTTTGCTTCTAAGATATTCGTAGTACTTATCATAGGTTGTGTTAGTTATTATAACTGCACATTTATCTATTCCCCTTTTGAATATGTACTTAAAACAGAAAGTCATTTCAAATAGCATCAGAGAATGAATGTGTGAACAAATGTTCCCATGAGGGCCAAAAATCTTTTGATTGAAGAAAAATATTGACAGATTTTCAGTTCTCTCAGTTAATAAACCTTGGGAGAATAAAGAGGTGATTCTAAGTATAATGTAGTTTACTTTGCAAAACTAGAGAAGCAGCAAGGGAAAAAGTGGAATAGCTATTTACCAGAAAAAATATAGTTTAAAAATAAACAAGTCCAACTTTCCCTAACTTGTCTTTAGAGCAGTCTGAATTAATTGTTTATGAAGACTCTTGGATATGCTTGGAGAAAGGTTAAAAAAGACAACTTTCACTAGTCCTTGGACTGTCTCTGAGTTTTAATTGAAGAAAGTTGCTTTGTGCCTGGTATGTGTGGTGTTAGCGATTAGAAAAAATCCTACTTTGAAGAGAATGTTACTGAGGAAAAGGAATTATTTTGGGAAGCAAAGGAGAGAGTGTAGGACAGACACTGTATAAACTTCATATAATAATCTTCAGAAGCTCAAAAGGCCAGAGAACTGTTACACTTTTTTAAAAATGGAACCAGAAGCTTTTTAAAAGCTGTATATATTTTTTGCAGTTTTCTAAGCTTTCTCTTAACATGCCTGTATGTCTTTAAACCCCAATCTTGTTTGATTTCCCTAAATTATTCCTCTCAGTGAAGACACGCACATAAGCATTTAGAATTTCTCGCATCAATTTAATGATTATTTCAGGCTCATTCAGTGCTTCAAATTCTGGATGCACCCTAAATAAACAAAATGACTATATATACATTTCATTTCAAATGGGGCCAATGGTAGAAGAAACCACAGCTAAAGGAAAGGAGCAGTTCATGAAATCTTTCCATTTTTTTCTATAAACTTTCTATAAGGAACACAAAAAACCCTTTATTCTTTCTAAAGTTCCTGAAAAATGCATCAAAATGAAAAATCCCCTAACTCTTCATTTATCTTGGTGAGGGTCTCTACAGTTACTTATCTTTTAAAATTATGCCTCAAATTAATAACATTAGCAATGACAATGGGAATCACATGTGGGGTCAGTGTTAACATTTGCATGCAGTTTTTCCCTCCTGATTTTAGCCTTCATGAAATGGTGGATCTTATCCATTTCTTCCTTAACAACCATCATTTGGTAACTGTGAGACTGCTTTATTTCTAGAATCAAGGGGAGCACAGTGGCTTGCTGATTTGAGGTATAAAGCAATGGCAGAATTACAAGGGCAGCATGACTGTACTTTTACTAGTTTGCACAGCAGTCACACCTCAGCACATCTAAAATGCACTTCTTCCTCTAGAGTCTTCTCCGAGTTTATCAGCACTTAACATAATGCATTATGTTCCCCCTCGCAAACATTAAAATAAATTAAAAGGAAGTCAGGAGTCCAGGGATATGTGACTAGGAAATATTAAGCTGGCACAGAGTAGAGAATTTAGAAATGGAAAGGACCATTATTGCAAGTGAGAATTTGTGGGAATGGATTCACACCTCCAGGAACCAGAGGGCATTTCCAATGCTTTTGATTTCAGAGATCTGCTCCAACTGTGATTGGAAGTTATGTGGCTTGCCATTGATGGGTTCAAACTAATGATTTCATAAGATCATATTGGCAGCTACGTGAGCATACGTCACATAGTCAAATCTGGCAACTACACCCTCAGTCTCAAAGCCAAGCACCCTTCCTCAATGCTAGCTAACAGTCTAAAGTCATTAGGTTTTTTATTCCTTTGATTTTCTCTTTTCTTATTAAGTAAGACCATTATTTATGGTTTGGGGATTCAAAACACCAGAACTGAACAAAGCCCAAGAGACTTCCCTTCCAGGCAGAAGGAACAGCACATGCGGAGGGCTTAAGGTGTAGCCAGCATGGCCTGTTTGAGCAGGCCCAATATGGCTAACGTGGCCACGGGGAGGGGAGACTGATAAAAGTTGAGGCTCGATAGGGAGGGCTCATAATTTGCAGAGCATTTTGGCCTTGTCAGTTGTTTCCATTTATTCTAATGGAAATCTCTTAACTAAAGCTGATGAATCTAGCTAAGTCTACTACCCTAGCTAAATCTAATGAAAATCTCTTAGCTAACCATAGCTAAACCTTATTCAGCCTTACAGAGTCAGCATAGAAGCCATTTCCTCGAGAAGGTCTTCCTTAGCCTCTGCATCGGGCGAGGTGCCCTGGTTATCTGCCCCCATGGCAACCTTCTTTCTGCCTCTCACAGTTATACTTCTGTCATTCCTGACAGAAGATAAGCTCCATGGAGTCAGGGAAGGAGCTTGTCCTCATGGTATTCATGGAGTATGTTTGGACTGTCTAATAGAGTTGATGAATATATAAATCTTGATAGCTTGAGAGGGGGGAAACGGGCCAAAGTTGTTTCCCACAAAAAGAGAGGTCATGAGCACTGGTGTGTGGGCATAAAAACGAGTGATATTGAGGAGAGGGAGGATAAGCAGTTTGATATTACTGAGGATTAAAATGGAGATTAAAGATGGAAAACTATGAATTTGGAAAGTGGACAAGAGTCAGGTCATGGAATTAGCAAAGAGCTTGATTTAGAAGTGAGGGAAGTCTTCAATGGGTCTTTGCACTGGTTAGACATATATTTACATAAATTGCTGGTTTGACTTTTTTTTGTTTGGTTTGGTTTGGTTTAGAATATTAAACTGGGTCAGGATGCTGTTACAATTTAACATAGGCTTTAGATATAGGCTATCTTTTTGCTAATTTCTAGAGCTCAAGTTAGCAGCTTTTACCTTGAAAGGGATTATGCTCATGACCATGTACCATAAAGGACATCGCTAGGGGCCAGTGAGAGTCCTGCTAGGCTATGTCCATCCCCAGGTCCCTTGGTCTGCTTCAACCTTTGACCCTGATTCCTCCTAATCCTTTAATATGGATTTACTAAAACACTGTCTGTCAGTTCAACCCCACCTGAAACTGTGGAACTCACCCAGTCAGCTGTACCATAACCAGAGTTAAGTAGTGCCTCAATTCAGCATTGAGTCAGTCCTACTCCTGGGCACTCTTGGATTTCAGTATCTCAAATTCTCAGAACCATGTTTCCCCCCTCACCCCCAGTGTTACAAGAGCTACTTTTTCAGCTCCTGAAATCATCCCAGTACCTGCTGGTGCTCCTCTCTGAAGCCGGATTTCCATTTGTCCTTTGCCCAAATATTTGTTTCTTTTATATTTGCTGACTGCTTGAAGTTTCCTACTTGACCAGATACCCAGGGTCCTATATTCTGCCTCGATCATTATTATTTGTGTCCATACAAACATTACATGCACTTTGAAAGTGCTTATGAAAATTTACGTTAAAAACACTTAAAGAATCTCTAGACACCATCTTTCTGAGAAGGAAATCTCATGCTATACATTTTAAACTTTAACAAAACAAAATGAAAAATGCCAAAGCTCGAAGAAAGGAGTTTGGTGCCAGTGTAATCTATCACAATATCAGAAAAGTCATTTAAAAGGCTTCATACTCTTTTGCAAATTATGAGACCCATCAGTGGTGGGAAACTCTATTGCAGCTGCTCCTGTGCAGACAAGAAAAATTGCATCCATCCCGCTATCATCATTGACTCTCCATGTGCTAGTATCTGGCAGGAAAAGACAAAGCTCCTCTGACAGCTCCTGGAACGGCCTGCACATTTGTCTGTCACTGCCTGTGATAACCTGTGTCACCACCAGCGTGTCAATGTTTTCCTTCATTTTAAAGGAAAAGCTCATGCCTCCCCCACTCCTTTGTCCTTCTCCTTCTCTTTGCTCCCCGTACTAAGCCTTGATAGCAAAGTGAGATGATAGATGTGGGTAGCTAAAAATAGTTTGTTTTGCATGTAACATACAAGCAAGTGAATAATTTTCCTCTGTAAGCAAGATGCCCGGGGACAGGGAAAGCTTGGTGGCAGTGGCAGCTAAGGGACGTTGATGGAGTGCTGCTCTCAGTGCAGTAAATCAGTGGTGGCATAGCTTGGCACACTTGCAAATGCTGCTGCAGCCTGGAGGGGAAAAAAATAAAAGCCCTGGAGAAATACATCTTGCATTTAAAAATTATACTTGAGCTCTTTGTGGTTGACACAGGGAATTTGATAATTTATCCTCTGCCCGTGTAAATGGCATAATGAATGTCTCATCTCCCCACATTAGCTGTTTCCACTCCTGCCTTTGAGATAACCTGGAGTCTTTATTTATCCTGCGTCAGGGGGAGCCTGGAGATGGTTGCATGTGTGTAGTCGCATGGGGCTGTGTGCAATTCAGTAATGAGGCCTCCGTAATGAAGCACAGGGAGATAAGACTGTGGTGGCTTTGGTTTCACATTACTGCTCTAATGTAGCATCCAGTACATGACGGGAAGTTTTCAGGCAAGCAGTGGAATCTGTCAGTCACGCTGCCACTTTCATTCCCTAAGTTCCAAATTATTCTCAGAATTGTGCTTCGAGATTTGGAGCTGGATTTCCACAGAGAAAGCAAATTAGCCAGAAAGCTTCTATTCAGTTCAGATTGGTAAATACGGGTATAGAAGGCCAGGGCAAGGAGGGATCTTAGAGCTTATCCAGCGCCATTCCTTCCTTTGACAGAAGAGAAGGGTGAGACCAAAAGAGGCCAAAGAAGCTGTAGATGGTCCATGAGTGCGTCTGGTATAGGTAGGACCCCAGGTGGCTTTTCCTGCTCTCTACTATCTTACATGGTCTCCCTCCTCTGCCTCATTCAGGTACTTCTTGAGCTTTTGTTAAGTTGAAATCACTTTTTCCCCCTCTTTATTTTTTTTTAAATGTTACATTAAAAAAATATAAGAGGTCCCCATATACCCCCCATCCCCCTCACCCCATTCCTCCCACATCAACAACCTCTTTCATCATCATGGCATATTCATTGCATTTGGTGAATACATTTTGGAGCACTGCTGCACCTCATGGATAGTGGTTTACATTGTAGTTTACACTCTCCCCCAGCCAGCCAGTGAAATCATTTTTTAAAAAACCAAAATCATAAGGTAATCCAAACCCCCAAAAATGTATTTCTCCCTAGGTGACCCAGTCCTTGGAATGACCTGCTATTTTCTAGTCTGGCAGAATTAACATATTCAGTCAAGAGACAACTGATGGTTTTGAAACAAGAGTGAAGGTAGGGAAAACAGTAATTAACCTTCCATCTCCAGATGGCTAAGTTAATAGGTGCAAAGACTTTACATTAAAAATCCTACAATACTTCAATTAAAATATCATTAATATCCTGTATGCAATAATTTCTTCACTTTTTCTAAATTAGAGAAAAGTGTTGGTTTATGGAAAAATCATGCAGAAAGTATACAATTCCCTTATACTGCTCCCCCCCCCCCGAGTTTTCCCCATTTTTAACACCTTGAATTAATGGTTTACCTTTGTTAAAATTGATAAAACAATATTATTATAATTAAACTATTAACTTGGTCCAGAGTTTACATTAGAGTTCACTGTTTGTGTTGCATAGCTCTATGGCCTTTTACATTTTTTATTTTGGTAACATCTATACAACCTAAAATTTCCTGTTTTGGCCACATTCAAATATACAACTCAGTGTTGTCAATTACATTCACAGAATGCTGTACCACTGTCACCACCATCCATTACCAAAACTTGTCCATCACCCCAAACAGAAACTACTGTTTTGGACTACGTTTTAGGGGCATCTTTTATTTATGATGTAGCATTTTATATAAGCCAGACACATTAGAGTTTAGAGGGCTGAATTTTAAATTCTGGTTATGCCTTTTACTGACTCTAAGAACTTAGTCTCTCTCCATCTATACCTCAGTATCCCCCATCTGTAAAATGGAGGAAAGAATTCCTATGTCCTAGCTGTCTTCCCTGCAACTGGGAGTAGTACATGAGATAATATTATAAGCCTCTTAGCACTTTGCTCTTGTGCATAGAACTCAGTAAATCCTAACTAATATTACTGTTGATGCTATTACTAATAAGTGAAGGGCCAAGCAGGATGGCATATTTCTGGATTTAGACATGTTGGTTTTGCAGCTGTTTGGTCTTTTGAAAACCCTGTGGGATATTGTATTTTTTTTTTTTTTTTTTTGGAGTAGGTTAAATAGGCTAATTCTGATGGCTTGCTTTTTCACTGTTGTTTAATTTATATAAACTATATAACGTGGTGTTTTTTTTTCTGATCAAATGCTCTGATTGGCAGTAATATATGATTTGAAAAAGGGAAACTGGGAAATATTTAACTATATTAAAAAAATACTTAGCAAATAAATGTGCCAATATGCTTGTGTGACTATCTTTATCCATTGACCATTTTACCAACATTTAAGTCTTTCAAAACAGATATTGAACCTGAAAGAGGGACCCTGCATTCCTTTTCATAAGGCCAAATTCACTGGTTTCAAGAAGATTTGAAGTTAAAAATATATATGGGTTGACTTTTCATTCAGCAAATAAATATTGAGCAACAACCATGTGCCAAGCTTTGCTTCACAGTTTTTGAGATAATAGAGATAAAACCCTTGCCTTCTTGGAATTTATGATCTACTGTAGATTCTGATTTTGATTTCAGAGTTTTCAGTTCAAATTCTTAAAAGGAAATCATTAATGACATAAAGTAAATATGGAGAATGAGAATTTTTGGCCTGAAAAATACAAAAGAAGCTGTAATAAATGTCAAGTTTTTGTTCCTACGTGAAATATATAATGATGTATCAGGAGCAGAATCAGAAAAAAAATATTTAGAGTGAAATAATCTTAATTGGCTGATTTGGGGAAGCAAAAAATAGCAGTTTAGCTGGCTAATTACTTAGCAGAGTCCCTCATACATATCATGGGCCAGAGTTTTCACTGTTAATCCTTTCAACTCCATGAAGCAAAGATGTGAGGCACATCAGGACACTGCCCTATTCTGAAACTAGTACTTCATGAGTGCTAATATAATGTGGCTTTTCCTGTTCCTTTAATAGCAGATGATTTTCAGTTTTAAAACCTCAATAACTCCTATGTTCAAGAAATAAATGCAGACCTTTTCTCTTCTTTAAAAATATGCTGTGTTTTAAACAATAGCCTATGCAGTTGTAAGATATTGAATTGTTCACATCATTAGTTTATATGAAATTACAAGTAAAAGCAACTGAAATCAGTTACTCTGTGTTAGCAAAAGGAAAATCAAAGGGTGAGCAGCATATCTCATAGTATTGCTTGGATTGAAATTTATCTACTTTCCTAACTCTTTTGGGGATATTTCATTCCTTGTCAATGCTGGATATATACTTAATTGCCACTATTTGATGGAATGACTTTGTATCAGGTGTTAAATAACCTAATGAATATATATTTGTGATTTATTGAAAATTATCTTGGCTTTTGCTAATCTCAGTTTATTGTAAGAGCAACTAAGCATGAGAACAGAAACAATTAAGTTAATATTTTTGCCTAAAGCTAAACTTCTTCAGGATTCATAGTATGCATTATTTTGGCCAAGAGTAAATTTTGGGATCTTGCTATTTTTGCAGGGCAACATTTTCCCTGCCAGTATAAGCTGTGTCCACCATCCATCTCATTTGGAAACTTCATATAGCCCTTACTTTCTCCTACTATAATACTCTATCTACCACTTGCTCCTTCGCAAATGGAATTTTCTCACAAAAGTATTTTTCAACTGACAAAGACAAAAAGGATTTCCTTTTACTATCAAAAGATCTCCATAAAATAGTTATTTATATGTATGTATGTGTACCTATATATAAATATACAATATATCTCACAGTCATAAAAATCTCCCAGGCAATCCCAGGATTCACTATAAGATGGCCCTTTATCTGTAATGGCTTGAGATGTTTGGCTCAATTTATATATTAAGTTTAAAGCACCATTGTAAAAATTATTTATCTTTCAATTGTATTTTCCTTGTGTTTCAAGTCAGATGTAAATGGGATATGAGCCCATTTAACAGGTGATTAACTGCCAGGTCTCATGCTTGCTTATAAACTTCAGTAAAAGGTAGAATTGCTTTTTGTTCATAGGTCAGTTTTTTACCCCCTCTCTTTTAAACATCACTAGTGATTATTGCACTGAAAAGATTAACATTTCAGTACATTTAGAAGATGATCTCTTAAATTTAAACTCCTCTGTCCAAAGAGTGAGACTATGGTTAACAAATGTAAGTTGAAGAAACAATTACGCCAAATATATAGAAAGGTACAATATCTCAAAAACTGCCTAAAGATAGAGTAGGTTTCCTTGGGAGAAACAGGAAACTCACTTGGGTAGTAGTGAGTTCCTCATCACTAGGTATTGAAGCACAGCTCACTGAGCTTCTGGTGAGCAGTGGAATTAAAACATACTATGAACTTTCTAACCTGATGTTCCATAGTGGTCTGAAGTTTGACTCTGAGGTGGAGTGGCATGGGAGGCAGCACTCTGTTACAAGGCCTAGCCTGAGGATTTGAGGTTGTTTCTGAACTTCTATTAATATGTTATCATGATGGAGGCATGGGCAGAAGTCAGGTTATTGGAGTAAGAGCTTTCTTTTGGGAGTGGAAAACAAATATTTTTCCTCATTAGACAGTTCTCAAATAGTCTTGGGTGGATGGGAAGAAAACACTGAAAAACGATCAGCTTATTTCGAAAGATGATGGGGCAAACAAAGCACCCTAGGACATTCCTCACGTCTTGGAGACTGCTTCTCCAGCCAGCATGTACCCACAGAACAAATTCTGAGCTCCGTCTTACCAACAGAACAGCACGCTCTGCCAAATGGCCACTCCCCAGGGAATGGCATGGCTTGGCAGAGGAAAAAGAGAGCACATTTGTCATGGGATAATAGTTCAACCCCTTCTCATTTTTAAAAACATTTTCTGACACTATCAGATACCTTTTATCTGCTACCCCCGAGGCAAATACTCCTTGACCATAATGAAGGGTAAGGAACCCTGATATTCCAAAACAGAGAACTTCACTGGGTCTCTGGCAGAACTTGTAACTTTGGGCAAGTCAGTTAAGTTCCCTCCGCCTTGTTTGAAAATATTTTTGAAAGAGCTAATATTACCTGCAAGGTCTCTGTAAGAATTAAAAATAATATGTTAACAGTTAACACAATGTATTAAGCAAATAGAAGATGCTTAAAGAATGACAACTTTAGTCTAGATGTGATTGCATTGTCTTTTAGTCATTGAGGAAACAGAAAAGCAGTATCCATAAACTTGGGGGTAAACTTGGGGGTGCTTCCCTTTATTAGAAAAAAAAATTAATCCAAAATCTCAATTTCTTTACTTGTCAATTCATGATAATATAATTGTCTGCTTCATGTGGTTGCAATAAGAAACTATATAATGCATGTAAGACAAAGAGTAGAATGTTTGGCATATAGTCAGCACTCAATAAATGTTAACTTGAAATATATATCCATTTCTCTAATTGGGATTAAAAAAACTAATGAAAGTAGAACAATAGACTGAAGTGTTATAAGGTCTCAATTGAGTAAAATTGTTGAAGAAAGCATGCCTCTAGCTACATTTATTATAGCTTTCACAAATGCCATTTTTATATTAATGCTAAAAGATTTATTTGACATCAACTTACTCAAATATATGTACTTTTGGCATTTAAATTAACTTCACGTCCCAAATTCTAAATGGGGAAATATGTCACCTTTTTCAAACAATCAAGGCTCATTGTTAATTCAAAAGTTAATGACATTTCGAGGCTATTTCCATATATTGAAGTGTAATATCTACATCTGTCGTCTGTCTCTCCTGGAATGATTAAAAGTTGCTTCATTTATATCGAGTGTTGAATTTGACAGAGTAATTCAAGAAAATATAATGGCAACTAATGAGAGTTGGAAAAGGAACTTTTCATTGTTGTACAGTTTCCTCCATTTTAAGAAAATGACCATGAGTTCCTCCTCTGAGGAACCGAATCCCTATTATCATCTCAAATCTATAAGGCTTTGACTGTTGTGGAAGTCACTCCAAGTGCCCATGCTCATCTAGAATTATTTGCTGTTATTATTTTTACCAAAGGCAGGCAACTAAATATGCTATTTTATTTTTATTTCAACTTTGCACCCATGATACAAATAACTTTAGAGAAATAACAAAGTCATCATTATGAAGTTTTTTCACCATTCCATTCCAGGGCAATAAAACAGTTTTTCATGCTTGAATAAGAGTAACTATATTGATGTACTAACTTAGTAGCTAGGTAAATTATTGAGAGTAATTATTAATGAATCATCATATGAAAATGCAATTCAAGAATGATATTGTTTTGGTTTCCTCATTGTTAAAGCAAATACCATGCAATGGGTTGGCTTAAACGATGGGAATGTATTGGTTCAGCACTTTGAGGTTAGAAGTCCAAATCAAGGTGTCATCCAGGTGATGCTTTCTTATCAAAGACTGGAATTTGAGGCTGGCTGCTGGTGATCCTTGGTCCTTGGCTCTTCTGTCACATGGCAATGCCCATGGAAGCCCCTCCTGACTGGTCCCTCATTTTCCAGGTTCTGTTGATTTTCAACTTCTGGCTGCTCCCTCTGGCTTTCTTGCTCTGTGTCTGAATTTCATTCTGCTTATGAAGGACTCCGGCAATGGGATTAAGACCCATGCCGACTGGGCTGTGCCACCCTTTAACTGAAGTATCATCACCAAAATGTTCTACTTAGAATTGGTTTGTACCCACAGGAATGGATTAAGTTTAAGAACATGTTTTCCTGACATATGTAGCTCCAAACCAACATAGATACCAAATTTAAATTATAATATTTTCTAGGGATAAGATAGAACGCTTATTCAAAAGAATAATACAGATAGAAAATGAGGTAAGTTTTTCCCAAATCTTGCCATCTTGCCTTTTCCAGTGAGAAGTGTTAGTTCTGAGTTTGCACCACATAACCCCTTCATTGTTATTGCTCTTGTTTTCCCTTGCTAGTGTCACTTTCCAAGGCAAATATCATTAGAAATGAAGTGTGTATATATGCTATGGAACTTTGGACTTTTCAATTTATCACAAAAAAGAATAGTTCGTAAATATGTATTTTTATCATGCTAACATTATATAATTCCTAAAGAACAAAGTATTACTATAAAGCAAAAGACTAGTATTCACATAAAGCAAAGAGATTTACACAATTCCTCAACTGGATTCTATTTAACTGTTGATCAAGGAGCAAATGAGTTAGTTTATGCAAAATTATTTGCAAACTTTAAAACAATACTAAAATCGAAGTTGAGTATAATTATTTAAGAAAAACTCTCTTCACCATCTACTAAAGGAAAGTGTATTTATCTTTCAAGAATATATTTGGGTTTCATTAGACTTGCATTTTTTACCAGCAATCAAGATATAGGAAGCACTGTGTGATTATAGCTCTAATCAAGGAAGAATGCCATAATTAAAGAATGAGATTTGTGAAGAGCAATGCAAGTAGAAGTACAATTTGTGAAATTGCTACTCATTCTTTACTGTTCTGAAATTGATAAGATATAGAATCTTAGGATTCTATAGAAAAAAGATTGACAGGAAAATAAATTGCAAGTATCTGATGTTATCTATAGCTGAGATACTTGGGTTGAAAGAAATCTCAATATTTAAAATAAAATGTTTTACGAATCAGTAAACCTATTCAGTTTAGTTTTTCTGCTTCTGTTGTGTTAGGAACAGCTATTTAATAGATTTAAAATAATAGTATTTAAACAATAAACCATAAGAGCACAATAAACCATAAGAACATTTATTTTCAGAAAACATTATTCCTTTCAGTTCCAAAAGGTAAACAAAAATAATTTTTAAAATTTTAAATGGAAATTCTTCTAAAATAGTATATATATTCAAATTGAACCTGTTCAAGTATTATATCTTCAAAGTTTTTCTATTGGTATTATTATTTATACAAATTCTTGTTCTAATTGTGATATCTTTAGAGATTATCAATATGCACCAAGCTTTCTCACATTAACTAGGCACTGCTACCTTTATAAGCAAACAAGTCTGCTTTTACCAATTGGTTTTTTGCTTTATCTTTCAGTTTTCCCTCTCACTTGCTGCCAGTCACCTGCCTGGTTCTGCTTGCTCCACAAGCTTCTTATTAGCTACTTCCCATTTTATATATATTGGAAAACTATTAACCAAGGTAAAATTATTCTTACAAAAGAAACATAATTCAAATCTGTATCAAAGTTACCCAGGGGAAAAGTGCATTAATTCTTATACGCGGACTTTGTACCATCTGTTTTCAACTACTCAGTAGTTTTTTTTTTTTTCCTCACGTAAGGTTTCTTCACGTGTTTTCAAGAGTTCTGTGTGGTAGATGAGAGAATTCTGGATACAGGGAGTGATGCTTTGATAACACCACCAAAAATAGTCCAGGGATAAAAACAGAGGAGAATTTTCTGTGAATGAAAAGCCAAAGCACTGTTTTTGAGGGGAAAAAAAATGTAGAGAATATAAAAAGGGACCAGAATCATTCAGCATGAAATAGCAAAAAAAGAAGAGTAACTTAATAATGATTTTAAATTCTGTAAGAGAAATGTGGCCAGCTGCTTTCAGTCTCCAGGGAGGAAATGGACTTTCAGCACAGGAAGTCTTTAAATTCATTGTAAGGATTTTTTGAGAGAGAGAGGACTGCTCAGTGTCAGAATGGATTATTGCAAACAATGTATGGAGGCTTTTTTTTGGAGACCTTTTTTTTTAAAAAAAAAAGAATCACATGTAAGTTGGACCTCCTTTCAGTTTCAGTCTTCTGAAGGGCAAATTCAACATAATGCACAGAATGGGATCTAAATGGTAACAGCTATCTAAGGTGAAGGTCCTTAAAATGCTTTATAAGTTATGTATTATATACATTTGTCAAGTGTTAACTAAATCATTATCATAGACCTTATATCTGCACAGCTTACTGCTCCATCCCCAGCATTTTGCTTATAGTTGGACTCTAAAAATTGTTTGTTGAATGAATTAATACATGATGATTTCATCCTGAGAAGTGATTTAAATTATGAATGGAGATGAACATTCTTAGGATAATCTATTAAAAGAAGGTATATTTTAAAATCCTAAAGATCGTGGGTGATAAAAGCAAAATGTGATAAATTAAAAAACATAAAAAATATAGTAAATGTTTCAGTTTACATTATGATATTTTCTATTTCACAAATACACTTATTTTAGTTAATATGTATTGGATCCTTGAGAAATACTTAAGTTTATACCAGCTTTACAGGATTTAAATGAAAATTGGCTTCTATAAATACAGATTGGTTTGCTTAACTGCATCCAGCTGTGACAGCGAATTGACTAGAGTGAAAATAAATCAGAACAATTAGAAAGTGTTTGTTTTGGAAAGTAACTACTGGTTTTATGGAAAGCTTATTAGAGCTAGTTAAGGCTGTTTCACTAATGGATATTGGCACATTTATATTGCTTTCGGTTAACCCATATCGGTCACTCTGGTAATGAAATGAATTCAATTAAAGTATTTTTATTACACTTACATATACTGCTTTAAAGCATATCAACTGGAAAAATTGTACAGCTTGTGAGCCACTTCTAAGATTCTTGAAATAATTTGAAATATTATAATAAATATAAATTAACAGCAGAAATGTTGCAGAATACATTACCCAACTTGGCAGATTCATTTTCAAAGCACCTTTTAAAACTGGAAACCTCAGAAGAAAGCATATGCTGTCCTTATTTGGTAGGAAGGATAAACTGGAAGGGACGAGCCTTTTTTTGTTTTGGTCCAGTGGGCTGTAAGTTATCTGAATTCGGATGGCAATTCATTGAGCCATGTTCTTAAAGGAACAGAGCAGAGAATGACCAGGTCTAAGAGATCATTTTGCACCTTGTCTCTAACTGGATACATAGAGGATTTTGCAAAAGCTTTCCTACTATTGTTTTATTTACCAAACCTGATCTCTTATGTGCTGTGTTTGAACCTTAATTACAAAATAAAACATAACTGATGTCGAATTTTGCCACAGATGTATTAATTTTTAAAATAGCAAGTTGAGTGCAATTTCCTGTTAAAGTCATTGATTATTTAGAATCTTATTCTGGAAAAGGTATGACCCCATATGTACATATAAAAAACAAACAACAAAAAAACTCGTGTTGAGGGAGGTGGAGATGTACCTTTAATGTATTTGACAGTCATACAGGGACAGGGAAGGAAGAGGGAGCAGTGAAGATAACTAGTAACACCTTGTACATCAGTTATGAATCAATAAGTCATGAAAATCTACATCTGTAATGTAATCTGAACAAGGTTGTGACTTAGGGTGGTAGAGGACAGGTATGAAGAAAGCATAGACAGGAATAGTTTTGTGTTAGTCTATTCTTGCAAGTAGCTGTTGTAAAAAAACACCAGAGTCTCTTAATGCGCAGGTATGATACGAAGCATTGGGTAAGACACAGAGCTTTATGTGAATGGTCATTCAGGCTTTAAGTAGCTGAATATTGTACTAAAGGAATGGTTGTTCATGTAATCGGATTGATAGTCAGGACGTACCCAAGGCAATAGGAAACAAAGAAGCAAATTGAAAAATGGGCAAAGGGTAGGCAATGGTTGTTTGTGGAGGCCCCTGATGAAGCCAGTGCATGATGCAGGAAGTCATGCTCAATCTTGGTGTCCTCAGTGGAAATCTTCAGTCCCAGCTCTCTCCTGTTGTGCAACTTCAGGAAAGACATATCGCTTGTCTAAACTATCAGGGAAGGGTTTCACAGACCAACCTATCCATATAGAATTTGTGAGGATCAAATGATAATATTTTATATGAAAATATCTTGAAACCACTCAGCACTTTTTAAAAACGTTAGATGGCATAGTTTGGCTAACTTAGGATAAACATGGAGATGGAGCAAGTTCTTGCTAAGTAGTAATTTGCTAACTTCCTATCTGTTCATTAAAATACCATTTCATATGGTTCTATAGATGAGGCACATTTGGTGATTGTAGAGATAACTTATACACAGTTATGCAATTTTCTATTTTAGTTCAGCTATTTCTCATCTATTCAGACTTGGAAAACAAATGGCACTTGTCTCCAGGGCCGAGGGTTAAGACTTGCCCCACTACCTCTTGCTATGTACAGGTTAGGCAGAAAACATTCTTTTGTTAGCCGTTACTGTGTATGCACGTGCACACACACATGTGTGTTTAAACAGTTGGGTAGCTTTATATTGTTTTTCTTCATGGAATGTTTAATATAATGATGAGCTTATCATCCAATTTTGATTCCTCTATGGCCCTAGGAACAGCCTAGATATTAGCTAAAAACAATTATGTTTCTAAAATTTATAGCTCTGAAAATCAATAGGATTTCATTAAAATGTCTTTTAGTCTTACCGTCAGTGCTACCACTAACACTTCATTTTTCTCTGCAAAGAATAGACACATTCTTCTGCAATAACATATGCAGCAAGCTATTCTCTAAGATTGTACTAATCAATGCCTTTTGGTAGTAGTTTCAGCAGAGGAAGGTGATAATTTTAATGGAGAGAATAATTGTTATTTAGAATTTGTGACACTATACATTTCCAAAATAACTACAATAATCTGATTTAATTCTCATAATTACTTTTGCAAATCACCATTTTAAAATTATGTATTCCCTTTCTAAAGGCATATAACTGGAGTTACCTTTTCCTAGATATGATAGCAAGAGAAGAATGGAAAACATTTACTTCCCTATATCCCAGTGTAGTGTTATACTTTTCTCACAATCTCCATAAAAAGACATCAAATAACCAGATTTATTGTCTATCCATCTACCTATCTTTCTTCACTGCATTTATAACTGCTGTTCAAATAATTACCTATCACTTAGATTTAGAAGTTCTTTCCAAACATCAAACAATGATGAAAGTATTCTTGACCATTACAGCTGAGTGGTTTTTTCTATTGCCTTCTAATATGGTACACTGGAAAGATGTGAAGTTGGAGTAAGAACAGGGTCTGAGTCCAGGCCCTCTCAGTCAGTAAGACTATTATAATAGTAATAAAAGCAGCTTAATATTAAGTCCATTTGAGGCAGGATCATGCATGAATTGTTCATTGCTGTGTCCCCAGCGTTTATCTCAGTACCTGGTAAAGGAAAGAAAAGAAGGAAAGGAGATATGGAAGAAAGGAGGAACTCTTCACAGGATGATCACGAGAATCATATGTGAAAAGACCTGGTGAATTGTTAATAGCTTCTAAATGTTAGTTTTTTCTTATTCCTGGGAAGCTCAGAATTCATGGATGGTAAACTGGTTGTTTTTTTTTTTAAGATTTATTTATTTATTTCTCTCCCCTTCCCCCCCACCCCGGTTGTCTGTTCTCTGTGTCTATTTGCTGCGTCTTCTTTGTCCACTTCTGTTGTCAGTGGCACAGGAATCTGTGTTTCTTTCTGTTGCGTCATCTTGTTGTGTCAGCTCTCCTGTGGGTGGCACCATTCCTGGGCAACCTGCACTTTCTTTCCCACTGGGCAGCTCTCCTTACAGGGCATACTCCTTGTGCATGGGGCTCCCCAACGCGGGGGACAGGCGGACTCCTTGCACATGGGGCTCCCCAACACGAGGGACACCCCTGCGTGGCAGGGCACTCCTTGCGCACATTAGCACTGCGCATGGGCCAGCTCCACACGGGTCAAGGAGGCCCGGGGTTTGAACCACGAACCTCCCATATGGTAGACGGATGCCCTAACCACTGGGCCAAGTCTGCCGCCTGGTAAACTGGTTTATAGACAACATTTTTTTGCCTTGCTTTTTAACAGGGAGTTGAATAGAACCGAGAAAGAAGTGTTTCTTTCATATTTTTATAATTTATACGTCTAAAATGCACTTGGGACTCTGGTATAACATCTTTATAAGAAATATGGACTAACTTGTGTCATATAGTTTCAACATGTTTGTTCCTAAAATTGCAGCCTCTGGACTCAGGATTTAATACTTCTTCTACCACATGGTTCCAGGTTACCGTAAACAAATAACAACCAAATACCTGAACTAAGGAAGGAATTGAGGTTATTTTTCATGATATAAAATTTAAAATGATCTGTTTCTTCAAATTGAGAGTTTACTGTTAGCCAATGCAAAAGTGTAAAATACTTTCTACCTCCCTTTTCTGAGAAATACACTGATAATAAAGTGAATGATATTAAACTTTCGTAACTAGCAGCTAAATTGTGTATTCCCTTCCCCTGATCCTCTTTACACCATAATTTACTTTCTGTATAGCATCTATAACTATCTGATATTATTTCTTTATTTGCGTCCTTATTATCTGTTCCCAACCAACCATGAGAATGTAAGCTCCGTGAAGACAGAACCTTTGTCTGTCTTACTCACTAGCACCTGCAATGATCTATGACCCATAGTAGGCCCTTAATAAATGTTTATTAAATGTATGAAGAAGTAATTAGTTCCTATGTCTGGGTTGAAATACTTATAGCCAAATTGCACAGTTTTTTCTTGATTGTCTCTTATAAGTAAACTGCAACTCTAACCAATAAGACTTTAGACTCTTGGCTAGATAACCCAAAGAAGCAGAGTGCCAAATATATGTGTAATGAATTTCTACCAGGGAGTTTGACCTACAACACTCAATAAATGTTACAGGTGTTGATAAAACAAATGAAGGAGCAAGGTCAGCTAATTTGGCAAGTCTTCTCTTTCCTCCACCTCCCCTTCCTCTCACTATGTTTTGCCAAGAAAGCACTATGTTTTGCCTCAATTTCCCCCTCCTACTCTGCCATCTCCATTTAATTTATTTTATTCAAATTCATTGTATTCAATAAATACTTGCCGAGTGTCATGAGCTAGACTGCTGGCTAACTCTTGTGGAAGTCACAATAGAGTTAGTTCCTGGTAAATATCCAAATTGGCTCCTGTATGCTTTCTTGGCATTTCTAGCAAGATGAGAAACACAACCTGGCAGTACTTTCTAATCTCTCCTCTCAAGAAGTAATTGAAAAGAAAAAAATAATATGTTATTTTGTGCTAAATTGTGTGTCATATTATAAGTATTATAGGGGATTAGAAAAGGAGATATCAGTAAGGGGTAGAATAGTTTGGAAAGCTTTATAAAGGAGGTTAGGATTGAACTAGACCTTAAAAGAGATTTAGAAATGCATACAGCAGTAGGGAGAAAAAACTGGAATGGACATATCTATATGCTAATAACTATTTGTGGATGGCAGTGAGCACTGTTGGTTTCAGGTTGAATGGGAAGACATAAAGTTAGGGAATTTGAATTAGAATCCAATTGTGGAACTCTTGACTGCCAAGATGAAGATGTTATTCTCAAATTTAAAGAAGAGGAATAGCATTATAAGGAATAATCCCACCATTGTTTTAGAAGAATGTGTGTGTGTGTTTGTTTAAGAAAATGCAAAATCCCAGGGGAAGAACTCCATAGTGGAAAATAGAAATTCTGTGTTCTAGATCTAGTTCTGTGACTATTCAAATGGGAAGAAGTTGAATCAAGTAACTATAAAGATCTCAAAAAAGTATCTAAACTTCTATGCATCTAAGGGAACATATTACTGTTAGACTCTTCATATTGTTTAGGGACATTTGAAAGAAAACATTTATGAGTAATTTGAGCAAGTTCTGATTGCTTATCTCCATTGAAGTAACTTCCCTATTTTAATGATGGCAACTTTTATTTGGTTCATTGTGAAGCCATGAGAGCATGCTTGATTCGGGGCTTTCCACAACTCTCCCTTTCATTTTGTACCAGTTATAAACTTCAAGACCCTAGTGGAACAGAATAAAATCCCAGCTGTTTCTTCAGCATTCACAGTCAACAAAGCAGATTCATCTTGAATTAAAATCCCAATCACCATAAATACCAGCAAGGCCATTTCGAAATATGGATAAAAACAACACAAGGCAGAGGGATAACTCATATCAGGATGGTATGGACTTTGAAGTGGTCACTAAGAAAGAGGCAGGAAATGAGTGTTGGGAAAAAAGACATGGGAATAATTTCATTTTCTCCACAGTTTAAAAAAAAGTAGACTCACCATTAAAGCCTTTTTGTATTCCTCCCAACTCACAAGAGTTCTAGTAATAAGTGTTTGACTGAAAATTTAAAAATCCATGCTAATACATCTCAAGATTTGAATTCATTCCCTTTAATCTGACTTACTTCCAAATATACCAAGCGATATTGTTCCATTTATTTAAGGACTGAAAAATGAATTCCAGGGTAGCTGAGATTCAATACTAGCATTCAATGAAATGTTGGAAATACATTTTTTATCAGCAATAGCTTGGAAATAAAAAGCCATAATTGAATTATTTTCTTTTTTAAAAATATTTGCTTGTCTTTCTCATGTAGAAGAGTGGCTTATTAACTTCCTCCCTGTGCCATTATAGTAGCAGCATTATAAGATGTTTTGAAAACATTCCTTAGAGCCACACAACAATAATTAACAGCCTCGCAAGTGCTGAACAGCAAGCAGCTGATAGCAACACAGTCTAATGTCGACAGAAGGCAATTAATCATGGGTACTACACATTGTGCTCAGGATTTATACTCGGTTATCATAAAGCACTGATGAGGTCCCCTCTTGATCCTTTACAATGTATGTATTAAGGATATTTTTTACCACAAGTGAACAACAACAACAAAAAGAACAAAAGGAAGGCTTTGAGATTTGGATTTCTTCATATGTTTAGTCTCATTCCATTATGCATTTAATGCACTCTTCAAGGATAGCTGTGTTGGGGAGAATCAGTGACAGCTCACACGTCTAATATTTTCCACAGAATGACAACAGCAATATTACCAGTCACAGTATGACAAATAAAAACCCTCACCTGACTGTTGACTTTTCCAGTCCTGGAAAGTGATTGAAAGAAAGGGTTTATGCTGGCTTGGGAAGGTGATCAATATGTTTGTAGTGTTTGTGGTGGAGTGTTGGGAAGGCCTCAAAATAGCTGGAATTGCTCCTTCTTTATTATCAATTCCTACCTCATCTCCCTATTATTTGCTTCCTGCCATCTTATAGTCTTCAACTTAGCCCCCAACTAAAATGGATATTGATCCATCTATGTTATTCTCGTGATAGAAGAACTTGTAACACTGATACAATGGCAGTGGTCACCAGACATTCTGAGGGGCGAGAGAGGGAAGCATAGGTGTAACATGGGGCATTTTGGGGGCATTGGAATTGTTCTGCATGACATTGAATGACAGATACAGACTGTTATACATTTTATCAAAATCTATAAAATTGTATGGTGCAAGGCATAAACCATAACATAAACTATAGACCATGATTAGGAGTAATACTTCAATATGTGTTCATCAGTTGTAACAAATGTACCACACTAAAGAAAGATTTGTCAATGGGCAAAAGTGTGGGAAGGGGAGAGGGTGGTCCATATATATATATATATATATATATATATATATATATATATATATATGTATAGTGAGGTAAGATTTATGTAATCTAAAGCTTCTTTAAAAATAAAGCAATAAAACAATAGGGAAAAAAGTATTACCAGAGAAAGCAAATGTACTCACCATACACAAAAGACTGGAAATCCAACCAATAGCCCAGAAGCATTCTTAAATAGAAATGGCTAGCTCCTCAGGATGTATGGCTCTGCATATGAGCAATTCACTCTTTTTGTCTTTCAATAGACTGACAATTTTTCATTAACAACAACAACAACAACAAAACCAGTATGACAGTAATTTATTGCCTTATTAATTATAGTCCAGAACAAAATTTGGTCACTTGGCAGTTCCAGATATATACCTCCAGATGGAGGATACACCATCTGGATACACCCACAAATTATTCATTCACCGAGTATCTATAGAGTACCTTCCATGAAAGAAACAATGTGTGGGTGCTAGAGGGGTAGGGAATAGAAATCAATATTGGAGGATCAGTGTTTTCTAAGTAATCACAGGTTAGTGGAAGAAGACAAATGTACACATTTTAATACAATGTGTTGAAGGCCAAATAGAGGTAAGTACAAAGAGTGAGAGAATCATGGATAAGGGTGAAATTTAATGTGAGAAATGCGGACAGATAAAGAGATTCTGTGTCAGAGAAACCTGTAGAGGAGACTGGATATTTGTGCTGGGCCAGAAAGTATGTTTCAAAGAGTGTTTCAAGTACCATAATATGTGAAGTTGAAGAGAACCAAGATCACAAAGACAAGTGATTTCTAAAAAGTTATATACTAGATATTTGTATTGTTTTTAGTGTATTAGATAATGAGTTATTAATGGAAAGGATAGAAGCCACTGCTGGAAATTGGAGGACAATAAACAAAGTGATTATAGAGTGAGAAGCTGAGAGAAAATTCCTATTCCTAGCGTTCATTTTATAAAAATACTTTTTGCTTCTTTATCTCCTGAAACAAACCAATAAATGTTAATTCCATTAGAGAGCTAGGAATTTTAGATTGTACAGTTATGGCATTGAACATGTTGATAAATTTATATGCAAAGCTTTTTAGCATATGTTTTTATATGAATATAGAGTCCGTGCAGAGAAAAAGATTCAAGTTTAAAGTAAAAATTGATTCATTAGACACTGGACTGTGCCTTTTAGGTTTCAGCAAACGGTGAGAAGATGGTGAGATAGAAACTAACAATTAAGATAAAAAGGCAATCAAGTAAAAGGATGAGGAAAAATGTCTCTCCTTTATACTAAGCAATCTTGAATCCACAGATTTGCTCGACTTTCATAATGGAATCAACTGTTTCATGATCACCGTAAGTCCTTTTCATGTCTAAAATTCTATGATACAATCTTCCAGGATTCTAATCTTCAGTCACTGGCTAGAATAGCAACTTCTAAATCAATAAATCAATCAAAAGCTCGTCAAGCTCCTTCTTGTGCACTTCTAGAGTTATTAAAATGTATAAGTCACAGCCTTAGTCCTTGAGGAGCTAACATTTTACTTGAAGAGTTAACTCTAATACAAGCGTAGGTGCCAAGTCACATTTGAACATAGAGACAAAGTATGATGAGCAGTTCACAAAGGAGAGAGCACATTCTGGACTGGTGTGATCAGAAAAAGGTTCACTGAGGAAACCAGTTAAGCAGAGACTTGGGGCCTAAAGAAAGGATCAGAATGAGTTAGGCAAGACAAGAGAATCAGGACCCTGCAGAAAGGAATTAATTAGAAGAAAAGCACAATGTGTATTTTGATGAATAAGAACAGGAGATAAATAACCATGACAAAAAATTTGAATTTAGTTATGCAAAATATAAAATTGTGCAACATACTGTAGGTCACCTCATGAATTACTTTTTATAGGTCAAGGAATGACAGATAAATGGAATGTCTATAGCCACTCCACTCCCACTTTCCCTCAGCCTGTTGCCTCATCAAATCATTTAGGTCATTTGTCCCCAGTGGTCCTAGATGCAGCTCTAAAATACTCCTAAAGACCATATTCCAGGAAGTCAGTATTGAGTTTGAGATAAATAGTGTTTATCATACGTGGTCAGTAAATTCCTCTCATTAGAGCCACCTCACTGTAATATCAGGAGAATGCACAACTGGAAGAGAAGGGTCAGACATGGTAACAGGAGGATGACCATGGATGCTAAGTGGAGGTTGTATCTGAAGTGTCAAGACTACCAGCCAAGATGTGGAGTTTGTGTTTGAAGTCAAGCAAAGACCAGTGTCCATGTAAGATAGAACAGAAACAATTGAGTAAAAGGCATGCAAGGCAGAAAGTTCAACATAAACAGTCACTGAAGGAAGAAAAGATGGGGTGGGAAGGGAACACGAGTTCAGTTTTGCTAGGGAGCAAAGTGTGAGGCAGCAAGTAGCAAGACAAGAAATAGGATGGGTAGACAAATGAAGGACCTTAGAAGTCTTTAAGTCATTTTAAGAAATTTGAACTGGATCATAGAGGCTAAAATTATTGTAGGTTATCATTCTTGATTGCTTCTGATGTCTGATTTTCAATAGACATATCTTTCAATCATGTATTTTGCTACCAGCTTAATCTTGCTAAATTCCAATTTAATTAAGCTCAAAAATCCTTCCCAATTCTTATAGAAACAAGCAAAGCCTCCTTAGCATGCTATCAATGAGCTCCACAACATAAGCTTAGATTCTGAACACATATCTAGCAATTCAGAGCATCCTGTTTTCCTCACTGAAGCTTGCCTCTTGCTGTTTCTTGTCTTTAATCTTGTCTCTGTCAGTCTCTCTGCCAAAGCTAAGCAATGGCTTAAGGTCTAGACAGAATTCCCCAGAAGCTCCCCTGCTCATGTCAGCCCTAAGTTACCTGACTAACTTGTGACCGTACCATTTGATCTGTACTTTATATATACTGCCTTATAGTCTTGTAGTAATTTGTGGAAAAGCGTTCTTTCCCTAAAATAAGGGTAAAGAAGATAACCTGGGCTTCAGTGTTATTCTATCTACTCACCAAAGTGCTCAACCCAAGTCCTTGGACTCAATGCCTGTGTTAAGTAACTAAATCCTGTGGTCTTGCACCAGTCTTCTCTTTGTGTCATAGAAAACACTAGGAAAATGCCTCTTGGGATTTGGGTACCAGGACTGATCAATAATTCTGAATAATTTAGGGAGGCATTTTACCAATTCTGATCAGAATCAGGTAAATTCACATTTCTTCAGAGAGCCTAATGAAAATCTTTAGCTAGAGCAATAGAGGGAATAAAAAGAGAGAATCCCCTCTAAATTGTATTTTTAAATTTTATTTTTATTGAGGTATACATTTTAATTAGTCATCTGCTTCTCCTTAAATATAGCACAACTTAATCTGTAATTTAATGTTTAGCTTTTGTATTCCAAGTCAAGATGAATCTCAAACTCTTACACAAGCCATCTCTTCCTAGTTCACTTCCTTTTAAAGTACTTTTTTAACTTGAGGTACTTTGAAGATGAAATTAGAAGTCATTTTGTTCCTAGCATTTAGGTAATGAATAATTATGCTGTCATGCAGTACATAACTATTAATTACATGAGTGCCTTTTTATTTCAGGGAGTTATTTTATAATTTTTAATAAAGAGTTACATATGTCAGTCTCTTAAAAACATATCAATCAAATGTTATTTTCAGAGGTGGAGAATTGTCATAACCTAGTGAAGATTCACTCTGTTTTTGATTATACACTTCACTGATACATGTGCTTTGCTGCTGTGAGAAATGTCAGAAGGACCTGGAAATACAAACACATGAGTCTTGAGCTGCCCTAGGCTTGAATTCAGAGATAAGCAGGAAAAGGTATGATAATTCATATGATTAGTGTGTTTCAAATTACCTACTAAAATGCCTGATTGAAGAAAAGCAAGTTTTGCCTCAAGTCCCATCAGAAAAGATGGGGAGAGTCTGAACAAGCCTTTCATGGCTGAAAATGGAGGCTGGATTGGGATAGCACAAGGTGGCAGCAGAAGATGCTCTAGAGTGCTCTATCCTCACAATCACTGAACAACGATCAAAAACTTGCAGAGCCATCTTCCTCAGAACACTGGTAAACAGTTAGAGGGTGCAGTAAAAATGGGAAACGCTGAATCAAGAAAACATTTTCAAAAGTGGTAGAAGTTCTTGGTGCGCTTGCTGGCCTTTCCTCCACCCCATCCCTGGTGTAGTGTGGAACCAGCCTGGGCCCCACTGTTGGTACTTGGTCCTGTTCCAGAGAGAGCAGAGTAACCACTATGTGCTTACTGTGGTGTCTATATGTCAGTGCCAGTCTATTGGGTGGTGGCATGAAAGACTGAAGCAGGAAACTCATTTCACCCTCCCAGAACTGGACATGCAGGCAGAAGCAGCTTGCCAGCAGCTGAGCAAAGTATTGCCTGTTTTAAGGCATGTATTAAATCATGGAGAGAAAGCACATTTCAGGGGGAGCAGAAGAGCGTGGTGGCTTGAAGTTCATGTACCCCAGGAAAACATATTCTTAAATCTAATCCATTCCCATGGGTGTGAATCCATTGAAAGCGGGAGTTTTTGATATGATTAGTTCAATTTAGATGTGAGCCAGTCCAATCAGGATTGGTCTTAAACCTTTTAATGAAGTCCTTTATAAGCAGAATGAATTTCAGACAGAGTGAAAGACACAGGAAGCAAGGAGCTGAACATCAACAGAACCAGAAAGAAAAGTGAGAAGCAAGGAGATGCCACCAAGCGTCTTGCCATGTGACAAGCTAAATACCAAGAGCCACAAGCAGCCAGCCCCAGAACACCACTGTCTTTGGGAAGAATACATTGCCTTGATGATACCTTGATTTGGACTTTTTCCCAGGCTCAAACCATGAGAAAATAAATTTCCATTGTTTAACTTTATCCATTTCATAGTATTTGTTTAAATAACCCAGAAAACTAAAGCAAGGAGGTATCCAAATTTCTATAAATAGGGGAATTCCTAAAGCCATCAGCAAACACAATCCCATGACAAAATGCAGTCTCAGAAAAGATGGACAGGACCCTGTACTTCATATTAGCTTGATGAGAGGGCTTCTTGATGAGAGGGCTACACTCTGAAGGAGAGCACCAGCCAATGCAGAGACAATTTGCAGTGACAATGAAAGGTGTTTTTAGTTGGTGCATCTGTTTTTGTTAGCTTGTGGTCCTCAAGGATTTCTGTCATATCACTGTGGTACAAACATAAGAACACAGCCCAGGAACTAAATTCCAGAGGAAACATTTTAAATTATTAAAACATACAGTGTACAAAAAAGATTATTAGACAAACAATGAAACAAGAAATGATGGCCTAACCAAAGGAACAAGATAAAAATTCAGAAACCAGCAATGAAGAACAGCCTTTGGGCATACTGTACAAAAACACTAAAAAGGTTGATCTTCCATATGCTCAAGGTGGTAAAGGAAAAGATGGAAAAAGAACTAAAAGACATTAGAAAAATGATGAATAAACAATGTAAGATTCTTAATAAAATGAGAGAAATTTTTAAAAGGAACCAAAGAGATACTGGAGTTGAAGCTATGATAACTGAAATGAAAAACTCCTTAGAGGGTTTCAAAACAAATTGGAGCAGGTGGAAGAAAGAATCGTGAACTTGAAGGAGGCAATTGAAATGATTCAGGCTGAGGAGGAAAACTAAAATACAATGTAATAGTGAACAGATTCTAAGAGAACTGTGGGACATGATTAAGCATGCAAATATATGCATCATGAGAAGTGCAGGAGAGAAGAAAGAGAAAAAAAGGGGCAGAAGGAATATTCAAAGAAATAATATCAGAAAACATCCCAAATTTAATGAAAGACATGAATATATACAGTCAAGAAACCCAAAGAACTCCAAACAGCATAAATTTGAAGAGAACCAAGTTATGGAAACATTACTCCTAAAAAGTTCTTTTTCAGGCATTTTCGTCTCATCTAATTTCAACTGTTAATTCAGTTGTTCCTCTAGTATTCAGAAAGATAAACAGATGAACACATATTAGCTAAATGATATAGTCAAAGTCTTCTAAATAATGGAATAACATGAAGAAGAAAAAAATCATATTCATAACACACAAAACCCCATATTCTTCTTTTTTTACCTTTAGAATTAACATAACACCAACTTTGCTTTTGCACAAAAACATTACAATGTTGTTGCTAACTACTCTATAAATTACATTAGTCATATTTTCCCATGTATCACCATATTCTTAACACCCTGAAGTAGAACATCCCTGAATTTATGTTATTACCCACAATCCTCTTCTACTTCCAAAATCATTGATGTACATTCCCATTATTATCCTCCAGCTATCCTCCAACTAACATTAATCTTCCTAGATTACTCAATTCAGCTACAATCACATCCATAAATCAATAATGTTTGTTACATTCATTATAATGTGCTGTCATCAAGTCCAACCATTACCACATATTTACATTTGACCTTATTAAACATTCTGCATACATCCAGCATCTTCTCCCCCTTCTCACCCACATTCCATCTCCCACCAACTTACACTTCACAGTCCGACTCTGTAAGTCTTATGGTTCTAGTTTTTATATTTAGATCCTTGATCCATTTTGAATTAATTTTTGTCTAAGGTGTGAGATAAGAGTCCCCTTTCTTTCTTTTAGACACGGTGATAAACAAACAAACAAAAAATAATAAAAACAAATGAAAGGATAAAAAAAAAGATATGGTTATCCAATCTTCCCAGCACCGTTTGTTGAACAGGCTGTTCTGACCCAACTGTGTGGGTTTGACAGCCTTGTCAAACATCACTTGACCATAGACATGAGGATATAGTTCCAAACTCTCGATTTGATTCCGTTCATCAAACTGTTTATCTTTATGTCAGTACCATGCTGCTTTTAACACTCTTGCCAGATAATATGCTTTAAAGTCTAGAAGTGAGAGTCCTCCAACTTTGTTCTTTTTTAATAAATTTTTGGCTTTTCAGGGGCCCTTACCCTTCAAGATAAATTTGATAATTGGCTTTCCCAATTCTACAAAAAAGAATATTAGAATTTTTATTGGGATTGTGTTAAATCTGTGGATAAGTTTGGGTAGAGTTGACATATTAATGATATTGAGTCTTCCAACCCATGAACATGGAATATCCCTTCCATTTATTTAGAGCATCATTGGTTTATTTTAGCAAGGTTTTATAGTTTTCTATGAACTATACTTTTCTGAATACAGGTTTTTTTATTCCTTGGTTAAATTAATTCCTAAATATTCAATTCTTTTAATCACTATAGTAAATGAAATTTTTTCCAACTTCCTCCTCAGACTGCTCATTAGCAATGTATAGAAATACTGTTGATTTTTTCATATTAAACTTATATCCCATCACATTACTGAAATTGTCTATAAACTCTAATCATTTTGTTGTGAATTTTTGGAGGGATTTTCTAAGTTTGGGATCACATCATCAGTAAAAATCAAAAGTTTTACTTATTCCTTTCCTATTTGGGTACCTGCTATTTTTTTTTTCCTAGTTACTCTAGCTAGAACTTCTAGAACAATATTGAATAACAGTGGGGAGAGTGGGCATCTGTATTAGTCGGCCAAAGGGGTGCTGATGCAAAATACCAGAAATTGGTTGGTTTTTATAAAGAGTATTTATTTGGGGTAGGAACTTACAGATACCAGGCCATAGGCATAAGTTACTTCCTTCACTAAAGTCTATTTTCACATGTTGGAGTAAGATGACTGCTTACGTCTGTGAGGTTTCCAGGGCTTCTCTCTTCCCAGGTCCTGCTTCTCTCTGGGATAAGTCCTCTAGTTTCTCCACAAGGTCAGCTGTATACTATTAGGCACTCTAGCCTTTGCCTCTTTCCACTAGCTCAGCTGCAGATTATCAGGCAAATGTCTCTGTCTCTCTCCCTGGGACTTCTTCCATGTCTAAGGAGCCATCTCTGTTCCCCTGTGTTCTCCTGGTTCAGGTCCTCTCTTACTGGGGCTTACTTCTCTTTTCTCTGTGAACTTACTTCCTGAAGCTCCAGCTTAAGGCTTCATCATGAAACTCCAACATCAAAACTCCAACATCAAAAACCCTCAACTCTGTCCTTTGCCATGCCTTTTATCTGTCAGTCCCTACCAACTAAGGGGTGGGAACTCAACACCCTAATGATGTGACCCCATCAAAGCCCAGGTACAGACAAGATTACAAACATAATCCATTATCTATTTTTGGAATTCATAACTATGTCAAACTGCTAGAGCATCCTTCTTCCTTTTCTTGTACCCAAACTCAGCAGGAAAGTTTTCCATCTTTGTCAAATGCCTTTTCTGCATCAATTGGAATGATCATGTGATTTTTCTTCTTCAATTTATTAATGTGGTATATTACACTGATTGATTTTATTTTACATCACCTTTGCATACCTGGTATAATGCCCACTTGATCATGATGTGCAATTTTTTATGTTTTTGGATTTGGTTAGCAAGTATTTTATTGAGGATTTTTGCATCCATATTCATTAAAGAAACTGGTCTGCATTTTTCTTTTGTAGTATCTTTATTTCACATTAGTATTAGGATGGCATTAGCTTCATAGAATGAGTGTAATATCAGTCCTTCCTGTTTACTGCAGTCTTCTTTTTCTTCTAGGGACAGAGTGGTTTGTTCATGTGTTTCCAGAAATTTGTCCATTTCCTCAACATTGTCTAGTTTGTTGGCTTGCAATTTTTCATAGTATCTTCTTAAGATCTGTTTTATTTCTGCTGGGTCCGTGGTAATGTCAACCTTCTCATTTATGATTTTATTTATATGCATCTTCTCTCTTTTTTTCTTTGATAATTCAGCTAAAGATTTATCAATTTTGTTGCTCTTCTCAAAGAACCAATTTTTAGTTCTGTTAATTTTCTTTCTTGTTTTTTTCTCTCCATTTCATTTTTTTTCTCTAATCTTTATTATTTCTTTCTTTCTACTTGCTTTTGGGATTGGTTTGTGCATTAGATTTTTGATTTTAGCTCTTCTTTTTAAATATAAGCATTGAGGGCTATAAATTTTCCTCTCAGCACTGCCTTTGCTATATCCCATACGTTTTGGTAGATTTTGTTCTCATTTTCATTTGTCTTCAGGTATTTACTGATTTCTCTTGTAATTTCTCCTTTAATCCACTGATTACTTAAGATTGTATCATTTAATTTCCATATATTTGTGAATTTTCCCTTTTTCTCCTTGTTATTAATTTCTAACTTAATTCCATTATGATAAGAGAAAATGTTTTGTGTAATTTCAGTGTTTTTAAATTTATTGAGTTCTGACTTATGTCCAACAAATGTTCTCTATCCTGGGGAAAGATCCACAAGCACTTGGAAAGAATGTATATTTACTGTTTTGGGGTGTAATGCTCTATAAATTTCTATTAGATCCAGTTCATTTATCATATTATTCAAGCTCTCACTTTCCTTATTTACCCTCTGTCCTGATGTTCTATGTAAGGCTGACAGTGGAATGTTGGAGTCTCCAACTCTTACTGTAGAGACGTTTATTTCTCCCTTTGGTTTTGCCAGTGTGTGCCTCATGTATTTTTGCACCTATGTTAGGTGCTTAAATATTTATTATTGTTATTTATTCTTGGTGAATTGTTCCTTTTATTAATATATAGTAACCTTATCTCTTATAACACTTTTGAAATTAAAATCGATTTTTTCTAATATTGTATTACTACACTCACTCTTTTTTTAATTGCTATTACTGTGGAATATTTTCCCCAGCCTTTCATTTTCAGCCTGATTTTGTCCTTGTATCTAAGGTGAGTCTGTTGCGACAATAAATAGATCACTCATGTTCTTCATCCATTCGCTCAGTCTATGTTGCGGCGGCTTGCTCAGTCAGTGGCGGTGGGGTCTGGCTGCGGACGAGGGGTCGGTCCAGCTTGGGACGAGGGGTCGGTCCAGCTTGGGACGAGGGGTCGGTCCGTCAGCAGACGAGGGGTCGGTCTCACAGGGGTTGCGTGGTTCGGCTGACGGGGTCGCCCGGCGAAGCAGGCGACTAAGGGGTTGCCCGGAGAAGCAAGCGACGAACTGGGGACAAGGGAGGCCAGACCCTTGTCGGGGGCTCTCAGGACTGGAGAGCGCACGGCAGAAGAACTACCGCGGAGACGAGGTAAACACGCAGGTCCAATTTTATTGAGGGAGAGGCAACAGTTTTATAGGGGCTGGGGAAGGCTGATTGGTCGAAGCCACGCCCTGTTCTGATTGGTTGCCGGAGAAAGGTCAGTGGGAGGTACTGGATGGGGGAGGGGTGGTGATTAGGGATTGGCTGTTGCTGTTCCTGGGGGAAGTGGCAGGGTTTAGTGATTGGTGGCTGCTGTTGCTGGGGTAGAGGGCAGACTTGAGTTTCCCGCCCACGCCTGGCTGTTGCTGTTGTCAGGGGGAGGGGAAAAGGCAGAATGGAATCTTCCGCCCTGCGCCTGCGCAGGGAGAAGAAGAAGGGTGTTGCCTCATAAGGCATCGTGTGGCGCTATCCGGGAGGAGGGGCAGCCGCGGAAGCATGCCCGCCGAGAAGAGGAGACCCGAGGGCACTCTGCGCCCATGCCGAGCTCCCTTCAGGGGTGGCTGTGAGTCCGACCAGCCACCCTATTATGGGGGCAGCGGCTTGGCCTACCGCGGCTGCTCCCCCGCCAGGCCAGCAAACCACACTTCAGCCCGAGGGGTGACCACACTATGTCTTCTAATTGGGGAGTTCATTCCATTAACATTTGTGTTACTACTATAAAATTGTTAACTCCTTTATTTATTTTATCCCTTGGTTTTCTGTTGTCATATCTTACTATTGTCTGCCTTTTAACCCTTTCGATTTCTCTTACTTATGGTCTTCATTTCTACACTCTTCTCCAGGGCTTTCTCCCTTTTCTTTTCCTAACAGGCTGTAACACACTCAATTCATTTATTCTTATTTCATGTAGATTAGGTCTCTTGGTAACATACTCTCTCAGGGTTTTTTGTCTGTAAAGACTTTAAATTCACCTTCATTTCTGAAGGATAATTTTGCTAAATAAAGAATTTTTGGCTGACCATTTTTTTCTTTCATTGCCTTAAATGTATCATACTATGACCTTCCTGCATCTATGGTTCCTGAAGAGAAATAGGCACTTAGCTTTATTAATGCTCCCTGGTAATTAAGACATAGTTTTTCTCTTGCTGCTCTCAAAAGTCTTGGTTTGTTTCTTTAAATGGGCCATATCTTCCTGTTTCTTAATTTGGGTAATTATCTTTTGTTGAGACCTAGCCATTTGCTTATGTTGATGATTTTGCTCTGTCAATCAATTTCTCTCTCTTGCCTAGTGGTTTTATTTCCCAGCTCCTCTTTGATTTTTCTTTTTTTTTTCCTAAGGCTTTAATATTGCCCTAATTAAGTAGTCAAAACTGTGGGAGGGAGCTACTAATGGGGCCTGACCAGTTCTACCATGCCCGGGAAAGAATTGGGAGAGACCAGTCTGTCTTCCTTTACTTTGCCAACTGACCAGCAAATAGTGCTCCTCAACAAACCCTTCCACGGAGATGAATCCTTTAATTTCCTCTACCTCTTCTTGTTTTTTCTTTATTTTTTCTACTTTAAAAATTTTTTTCTCAAGATACTACTATTACATAAATGTTACAGAGAATATATGGGGGATTCCCATATGCCCCAGTCCCCACACCTCCTACATTTTCCCACATTAGCAACATCTTTCATCAGTATGCTACATTCATTGCAATTGAAAACACATTTTGGAGCATTGCCACTAAGCGTGGATTATAGTTTCCATTGTAGTTTACACTATCTCCCATTCGGCTCTGTAGGTTATGGCCAGTTGTATAGTGACCTGTATCTGTCATTGTAATGTCATTCAGGAGGATTCCCGGGTCCTGAAAATGCCCCCCTATTACACCTGTTTTTCCCTTTCCCTAGCCCTAGAACATCCATGAGTCACTGCCTCCACAACAATGGTATTTCTTCTATTGCTGTTATCACAATAAGTCTATAGTAGACCAGTAGTAAGTTTATTTTAGTCCATAGTTTTCATTTCCCAATCCTGAGGACTCTGGGGTGGTGATTCCTTTTCCACCATTAATTGAGGGAGACTTTGATTTCATACATCCAATAGATGGAACTCTCTTGCTTGCAGTTGAAGGCACTCTCGTTCCTTCCTATGTTGTTTGTCCATCATCTCCTCCCTACTACTTGTCCTGGGTGAGTCCACTGAAATGAAGAGTAGGTGTTGCAACTCCATTGAGATTCAGGGCTCAATTGGCACATGGACAGCCCAAAGATTTAAGTCTCTTGGATGTACACCTACCAACTTTAGTACTAATTATGGGTTCAAATAGAAGGAAAGAAGAGACATGCATAGGGAAACCACTGCTGAGCCTAACTCTGTTACACTGAGGAGCATAAATACCAGATTAGGGCATACTGGCAAGAGGCCAAATTCCTGACCTTTCTTACCTGACTATAGTGTCTGGAAATCCCAGAGGAGCTTTGCTATTTGGGGTAGTATCTCCTTTGGCTGTCAATGAGATCCTGTTGAGATGTGCATAAGTGCTACCTCTGGAATGGCCTCCTGACTCACTTTGAAGTCTCTTAGCCATGCAAACTCATTTGTCTTTAGCTTTCCCCCTTTTGGTCAAGGTCTATTTTTTTCCCCCTAGATGCATTGCTTATTGGTCTTGGTAGCAATCTCTCAGTGCCAGGGAGCCTCATCCCTGGGAGTCACGTCCCATGCTGAGGGGAAGGTATTGCTTTTATATGCTGAGTGTGGCTTACAGAGGCCACATTTGAGCAACAATGAGGCCCTCAGTAGGTAACTCTTAGGCATCCTATGTCACTGGGCTAAGTTCCCATTTCAAGAGCAAAGGCTCATAAGCATAGTCATCAATATTAAGGGTCCTTCAATGGACCCTCCTTCACAAATCATTGTCCCTGTATTTGAGGCATTCTTTTTGTTCTATTAGAGAATGTGGCAGACTTCCCCCAGATGGGTATTTGATATTCTTTTGGTTATTGTGTGACTCTCCACCCACCATAACAATGCCCCATGAACATTTGAACACATATATATGCCTTATATGTATGCCCATGTGAACTTCCTCTCATGTATCCCCCCTCACTAATACCACACACCAACGATCCTCCTCTGACACAGTTGTAACCCTTCTGTGATCTAAAACCTCTTCAAAAATGAAGCCAATAAAATAGCCACATTCAATTAATAAGAAAATGAAATAATGATAGTTTTATACATTAGAAGTATAAAACAGAAAAAAATTAATAAAAAATAAAAATAAACTATTTTTTAAAATTGGGATATTAAAAAATAATGAGGGAAACGGACTTGGCCCAGTGGTTAGGGCGTCCGTCTACCACATGGGAGGTCCGCAATTCAAACCCTGGGCCTCCTTGACCCGTGTGGAGCTGGCCCATGCGCAGTGCTGATGCGTGCAAGGAGTGCCATGCCACGCAGCGCTGTCCCCTGCGCAGGGAAGCCCCACGCGCAAGGAGTGTGCCCGTAAGAGCTGCCCAGCATGAAAGAAAGCGCAGCCTGCCCAGGAATGGTGCCGCACACACTTCCCGTGCCACTGACTACAACAGAAGCGAACAAAGAAACAAGATGCAGCAAATAGACACAGAGAACAAGACAACCGGGGGAGGGGGAGAATTAAATAAATAAATAAATCTTTAAAAAATAATAATAATAATAATAATAATGAAAAAATATTTAAAGCAAAAAACTCTTTTTGACATTTTGTCTTTCATTACTGTAAGATTGTTGTCCTGTATGAACAGTGACATTTTATTCCATTTATTTCCCCAGAGTCTTACTTTTTTTTCCCTTCATTTTTTCTTCAAAGAAGTTTTAGGTCACAGTAGAGTCACCTACGGAATACAGGGGATTCCCATATACCCAACATCCTCCCCCTCCTCCCCTTTCCCCCATCAATAACATTGTATGTGTGGATAGTAAATTTGTTACAATTGATGCACAAATATTGAAACATAGCTACTAACCATCATCAATGGTTCACATTATGGTTTACATTTTGGACCATATACTTTTATAAAATCTGATAAAATTTAATGTGGCCTATGTCCATCATTGCAAGATCATGCAGAACACTTCTATCAGCCCCAAAATGCCCCCTCTTTTATTCCTTTTTCCCCCTTCTCTTTGGGCCTATGTCAAGCACCAGGCTTCACTCCTTAAAGAACAAGATTCATAGTTACTTGCATTTTCTCTGAGGCCGTCCTCCCCTATTTGCCACCACTGGTGCTCTCAAGTGACTCCCATCCCTCTGTTTGAGAACATAGTGGTATCCCTAGGATGGGAGTCCAACACCTTCCCACTCATTCACTGGTCTCTACACACTGATGCAACACTCCATGCCAAAATGATGACTCACGCTCTAAAAGCTTGCCCCAGGTGTGCCCCGGCCCAAATGCCTCCCATCCAACACTCTAAACCAGTAACCCTTCCTTGTCATATTTCCAAATGAGCATTCCCAACATTGTCATTTCAGCCACATACCTACCAATCCCGTGTTCACCTGTTCCCTCCCCCAACCCTCCCCTCAGTTTCATGAACCACTCATCCCACCCTCCCCACCTTACCCCCATCAAACCTGCATCACCCAACCCAATATTATCACTATATCCTGTTATGTCCCTTCCCTGCACAACTACACACTTCCATCTTGTCATAGATTTCACCCATATGGGCATTGGTTCCCAATCTTCTTCTCCCTTTCTATTTCCTGTAAACCTATTTTCCAGACTCTAGCTCTCTGAGTCTGCTCAGTTTGCTTAATTAATATCAGTGAGATCAAGTAATATTTGTCCTTCAATGCCTGGCTTGCTTAACTCAACATAAGGTCCTCAGAATTCACTCATGTTATCTCATGTGTTAGTACCATGTTCCTTCTTACAGTTGACTAATATTCCATTGTATGTATATGCCAAATTTTGTTTAGCCACTCATCACTTGATGAGCATTTGAGTTAATTCCAACTTTTGGCAATAGAGAATAATGCCTCTACCTCATCAGAGCTACCAAGTTATGGTAGTTACATTCACTAAAGAGAAACCACGATCAGCCCTGTGCCACACCCTCCTTCTCTGGGAGGGATCTGTTCTGTCCCCTCTCCATTTTGGCTGCTAAGCCACAGGTTTTACTGAGGCTGTTCTCCTCAGGCGTGTGTGATGGCCAGATTCCTAGCCACAGGGGTATCAACTCAAATGAACAAAAAGCATATGAAAATATGCTCAACATCATAAGCAATTAGGGTTGCCTTTTGGCTTCTCCATCTCTGTGTTCCCAGTCCCTCCTGAATGATGCATGAGGCACTTTCCTGGCCTGCAGTGTTCCCCAAAGCAGTCCCTCTGAATACTTGTCTACCTTCTCCTCTAATTTGCAATAGAGCTGTGCCCTGCCTGAGCCATTCCAATATCATCTTTTTAAAATATATTATTAAATTTAATCCATTCCTGTGAGTGTGACCCCATTTTTAAGTGGAATCTTTTGATAGAGCTACTACATTTAAGGTGTGACCCACCTTATTCAGAATGGGTCTTAATCCTCTTACTGGAGTAATTTGTAAGAGAAAAAATTGAGACAAAGAGTGAAAAAGTCCTGGAACCAAGAAGATATAATTTTTAAAACTGGGAGGAGAAGGGAGAGACCAGCAGACACCACAATGTGCCTTGCCATTTGGCAGAGGAGCAAAGGATCACTGGCAGCTGGTCTTTAGAAAGAAAACACAGTCTTGATGAGGCCTTCATTTGGAAATTTGCTTAGCCTTGAACTATAAGCAATAAATTCCCATTGTTAAAGCCAACTGATTTCATGGCTTCTGCTTTGAGCAGCCCAGGAAACTAAACAACCACATGTAGTAGTTTGATTTTTGGTGTTAGTTTGGTATTGTTTATGAATTCCAAAAATAGATATTGGATTGTGTTTGTCAACTGATCTGTTCCTCTGAGTGTATTAGATTGTATTAGATTCAGAGGTTTCACTGATTAGGGCTTTTATTTGACCACGTCATTAGGGTGACTCAGTTTGAGCCTCTGCCCCCCGCCCCCACCCTTTGTGGGTAATATAAATGGATGCTTGACCAAAGACAGGGAAATAACTATACAGAGAAGAAGAACACAGAAAGTTTAGTTTTGGATGTTGGAGTCCTGGGGAGAGAGCTGAGCCATTCACCCGATAATTTGCAGCTGGAGAGACCAGAGCCCTGAACAGCTGAGAAAGCCCAGAAAGAAGCAAGCCCTGGGAAGAGAGATGAGCCTTATGCTAGCCCACAGCTGAGATCAGAAGCTGGGACCACAGAGCCGTAAGAATAAGAGGAAGGATCAATGCTCACAGAGACCTGGAGCCATCTTGCTCCAACAGACTTTGGTGAGGGAAGTAACTTAAGTTTATGGCCTTGTGACTATAAGCTTCTACCCCAAATAAATACCCTTTATAAAAACCAACAGATTTCTGGTATTTTGCATCAGCACCCCTTTGGCTTAGTAATACAGAATTTGGTACTGGAGAGTAGGGTCATGCTTTTGTAATTACCAATATGCTGGAACAGTTTTATAAATGGGTAAATGCATAAGGGATATTTTTGAAGGAATTGTGAGATGCTTAATGGAAAAGGCCTAGATTGTTTTGAAGAGACTGTTAGTAGTAATATGGAGCCTAAAGTTATTTTTGTTAAGACCTTAGAAGGAAATAATTGTGAACTGTTCGATAGAAGAGGCCTAGATTGCTTTGAAGAGACTGCTGGTGGGAATATGGACACTAAAGAGACATTTTATGAGGTCTTAGAATTAAATGATGAAACTATTATTGGAAACTGGAGGAAAGGTGATCCGTATTTTAAAGTTGCAGAGAACTTAGCAAGATTGACTCCTGATGTTGTATGGAAGAAGAAACAAATGAAACATATATACATGGCAATCCATCTAAATTAAAAACTTTGCATCACAAAGGATTTCATCATGAAAATTAAAAAAGACAGCCTACGTAATAGAAGAAAATGTTTGGAAGCCACATTTCTGATAAAGGTTTAATACCCAAAATATATAATGAAATCCTACAATTCAACAACAAAAAAGACAAACAGCCTCGTTTGAAAAATGGTCCAAAGACTTAAATAGATATTTCTCTAAAAATATATGCAAATGACCAAACAACACATATAAAGATGTTCAACATCATAAGCCATTCAGGAAATGCAAATCTACACCACAGTGAGATACCATTTAATTCTCATACCCACTAGAAAGACTACTATTAATAAAACAGAAGGAGAAGATGTGGTTCAAGGGGTTGCACATTTGCTTCCCACAGGGGAGGTCTCAGGTTCAGTCCTTGGTGCCTCCTAAGAACAAAAAGCAACAAGCAAACAAATGAAAAATCCAACTCCGGAGAGCTGATGTGGCTCAGTGGTTGAGCACCAGCTTCCCACATACAGTGCCTGGGGTTCAGTCTCTGGCCCCAGTAAAAAAATAGATAGATAGATGGATATAATGAAATATTACTCAGCCATAAAAAAAGATACATGTGATATCATGGATGAACCTTGAAGATATCATGTTGAGTGGTATAAGCCAGACCAAAAATAGACAAATATATGATTTCACTAATATGAAAAAATTAGAATAAGCAAATTCATAGAATCAGACATTAGAATGCATTTTACTGAGGGCCTGGGTAGGGGTAAGGTATGGGGAGTTGGTAATTAATTGGTACAGAGTTTCTCTCTGGGATTAAGCAAAAGTTTTGTGAATGTAATCTACACCTCTGAATTATCTGTTTGAAAGGGATTAGAAAGGGGGAAATTTCAGGTTATACACATTAGAGTAAAAAGTTTAAAAAACATATAGGACTGTACAACACAGTGAATCCTAGTTATAAAAATATTGTTTCACCAAATGTAATGCAAGGTGTTAATAATAGCAAAAATTTGTGTGTGAGGGGGGTAAATGGGACTTCTATTTTCTGCATGATTTTTCTGTAAACCAGCCAGTTCTCTAATAAAAAATAATAAATAAATACATAATAAATTTAAATAAAAAATGGAGGCTGTCTGGGTTCTTGTCCTGAATCCATAAGTAGCTTTTAACTTGCTGAGTGACCTTGACAAATCATTTTACCTGCCTTTACCTCAGTTATATCACATGCCATATTAGGATAAAAATGATACAAAGCTCATTGAGTTGTTTGAAGATCAAATTCTATACTTCATATAATATGTTCTAATAAATCCGCTGTCATATTACAAGTTGTATCCTTTTGGAATGTATTCTTGAGGGTTAAATGAAGCCTGCACCCTGGGAGCATACTACTCTATTCAAGGAGAGAAGAAATCCATATCCAGAGCAGGACACTCTTTTAAGATCGCCTATTATTTAATTAACAGAGAAGGTAATGGCAACTAAATAGTTTGGACGAATGTTCAAGGGAGAGATTGCTCACTATCAACTAGCATTACATATAGAGGAATCTGGGAAAGGAGATGAGCTTTAAGTGTTAAAGATGAAATTCTATGGTGAATGACAATATACAACATCGAGTGAGCTATGTGAGCTCAGGTTTTGTTACAAAAGTTTTCCCAAGTAGCACTGCTTATATTCTTGCTCATGTGTAATATAGTAAGTGATATTAAAGTAGTACAAGAGAAGCTAAAGTGGAATGTAATCTATTTCTTTTGACAGCTTTATTCAGATATAATTTACATATCATAAAATGCACCAATTTTAAGAATACACACCAATGATTTTAGGAGATTTATAGAGTTGAGCAACCATTACCACCCAATTTTAGAACATTCCCATCATTCTAAGAAGTTCCCTCATGCTCACTTGCAGTTAATCCCACAGCTACCCTCAGACCTAGACAACCACCAA